>NC_140579.1:507374791-507974791 GCF_964204655.1 Triturus cristatus | reverse complement strand
GGCCCTGGGGGTAGGGGGCCCCAGGGCCAATAAATTAGAAAAAGAAGGGGGGCTGCAGAACCCCCCTTCTAAAGAAATGGCCCCTTCACCATTAATGAAAAAATTAAAAAAAAAACACCAATGGCCGGCCCCGGGGGATGGGGTCCCCGTGGCCTTAAGTGGCCAGAGGAGGGGGGCTACGCAGTCCCCCTCCATAAAAAGATTTTAAAAAGTTGCCCATGCCCTAGGGGATGGGGTCCCCGGGGCAAATTATGGCCCCGGGGCTGCACAACCCCCTTCAAAAAAAAAAAAAAAAGACAGGATCGGGCCAGAGGCCACGCCCCCTCCTTACACCACTGTGCAAACGCGCCCCCCAGGCCCACCAGGAACCTCCAGTATGCACCAGGGGGCTGCGTTGCAGAGAGGTGTAATGAGGCCATGCCCCTTTTTACACCCCTCTGCAACGCAGCTCCCTGGCGCATACTGGAGGTACCTGGTGGGCTAGTTGGCCGCCAGGGGACCTCAGGATTCAAGGGGACTTAATTCCCCAACATAAAACACGCCACGGGGGTCGTTTGCACAGCGGTGAAGGTAGGGGGTGGGGCATGAGGTGATATGTGTGCAAACACGCCCTGTGGCACGTTTTAAGTTGGGGAATTAATTCCTCTTCAATCCAGAGGTCCCCTAGGGGCCAACTAGCCCACCAAGTAACTCCAGTAAGCGCCACAGAGCTGCTCTGCAGAGTGTTGTAAAAAGGGGCATGGCCTCTGAACACCTCTCTGCAACGCAGCTCCCTGGCACATACTGGAGGTACCCGGTGGGCTAGTTGGCCCCCAGGGGACCGCAGGATTTAATTCCCCAACTTAAAACGCGCTATAGGGCGTGTTTGCACACGTCACCTCAGGCCCCGCCCCCTTCCTTCACCGTTGTACAAATATTCCTCTAAAATCAGCAGAACTACGAATTACAATTTACTCACCTGTTATCAGGATAGAACCCAGTGCTGCATCTTTTAGCCCAGCACTGACCCTGAAAAGTAATTCTAAGCGTACTTACCAGTAACTTGTATTTCCTTCCATAGGAATCCATTGTGTGGTTTTCAGCAGAAAAGTTTCTAAGTCCATTTTTGAAACGTACAAATATTCCTCTAAAATCAGCCTAACTACGAATTCCGATTTACTCACATGTTATCAGGAGAGAACCCAGTGCAGCATCTTTTAGACCAGCACTGACCCTGGAAAGTAATTCTAAGCGTACTTACCAGTAACTTGTATTTCTTTCCATAGGAATCCATTGTGTGGTTTACACCAGAAAAGTTTCTAAGTGTCTATTTTCACAAACTAAAAATATTCCTAAAAAATCATCTGTATGACTTAAACACATTCTTTCAACTGTTTACATGAGATTCACCAGTGCTGGATCCAGGATCCACCACTGAGTAAGAAAAAGTAACGATAATACTACTTACCTGCTAAGTGAATTTTCTGCCATAGGATAACATTGGTGATTCTATGTGAAAAAACATGTAAGTGTCAACTTTTAAAATACAATAATATTCCTTAAAAATCACTACTGTAACCAAAACACTTTTACTCAACTGTTTACAGGAGATGTCCAAGGACTGGATCTAGGATCAAGTCCTGTGGTTAGAAAAGTAATCCATAAAGTAACTAATTGCATTTGACTAGAAATTCACATTGAGCTCAATGTTGCATTGTGTTTGACATCAGTGATGTCATTTGAGATGCCATCAGTGATGTCACTGACCATGTCATGAATGATGTAATATGTGACATCATCAGCAGTGGATTGCGGGCGCACGAGATGAAGTTAGTACAACTAACTATATCGGAGGAATTTCAATGGTTTTGTTCGAGTGAAATGTCCAGCTAACTATAACACCCCTAAAACCTATTGTTTTTTCAGTGAATTTCTAATGTTTTTTAAATGCTTATTCCTAACTTGTTTTTTTCTTTTTGTTTATCTTCTACTTAGCATAAGGATAAATGTTGTGTGCAACATAAAAGACGTCCTGTGTGCATTTTATAACGCAGACATAACTGTCCTTACTCGCAACTGTGTTACTTTCATATTCAGCATCAACTTGGACCCTTGGCACCAGGCAGTATTACTTCGAAGATGATGGCCTGTGTAGAGGATTCAGCACGGGTTTGGCGCCTTTCTCGAAACGGATGGGAAGTCATGCTTTTTAGGCCAAAGCCTACCAGACAGCACACCTGTCTGGTTTGCAAATAAATCTTGGGAACATTCTGAAAGTTACATTGGGAATGCATTGCACCCGTTGCTTACCAGTGGCTTTGTGGTTTGTAACTTACATTTGCTTGCTTTCTATTTGCTTTAGGCTGTCCCTCATGTCTATGGTCCCTCCAGTAGAGCATCGCCTGTTTAAAATCGCTCCTTGTATTTCTCCATGAGTGTTCGCTTTCTGTAAACAGGCTTTCACATATTGTTCATATCTTGTCACATTTGCTGTGCATTTAAAGACAGATGTCTAATGTCAGGCTCTATCTTCTGAGGGAGCTTGGTGTTTCATTTCTTTCTCTACATTCAAAGTTAGAGGATTTATTCGAAAATCCTGCTGGAAACCCATGTGAGATGAAAAACTGTAGGGTGTTATTTTTTCTAGCACACAACCACATTTAAATGTCTGTAAATGAACTGTGCAAATATTTCAGAATATTTCAGAATAAGGAAAGTACAAGTTATGCACTTTTTTTGTAATTCTGAAGTGTGCTGGAAACAAATATTTGAATGCAATCAAAACAAATCAGTACATTAGGGGATACCATTTCCACACATTATCGTTTGTGCGCTGTATAGCTTTATCAGTAAAACTGTATGTCTGTGCAAATGCAATGGTATTTCAATTGAAAATGTTTTGTCTGTAATGGAAATGCACTACCATACCATGCATACTTCACTCAACAACACTCTACTCCATGACACACAATGACACTTTACTCCCCTCTATGCTACACCACTCCACTATATGCCACTCCATTCTACGATATTCCACTCTATGACTATACTCTATTCCACTCTGCGACATTCGACTCTATTCCACTTCAATTTATACCACTCCACAACACACTGCCCCACTCTATGCCACTTAACTCCACACTACTCCACGACACTTTGCTCCAATCTATGCCACTCTGCTCTAAGACACACCTCACCTCTCCACCCTACAACACTCTACACTACTTCATTCAATGCCACTCACTCCACAATACTCAACTTTACGCCACTTCACTCTGCTCCACTCCACTCAAAAACACGCCACTCACTCCACAATACTCAACTTTACGCCACTTCACTCTGCTCCACTCCTCTCAAAAACACGTTACTCCGCTCTACGCTACACCACTCAATGGCACTCCACTCTATGACAGTTTACTCCACTCAATGCTATGTCACTCAACAACACTGCAATCTACGCCACTCTACGCCATGACACACTGCTCCACTCTACGCCCCTCCACTCCATACCACTTCACACTAGGCCACTCCACTCTGGGCCACTCTACGCCATTCCACTCTATGCCCCCCACTCTACTCCATGACACCCAACACCCTACTCCTGATAATGCTACGCCACTCCAGAACACTGTATGCTACTTCACTCTATGGTTCCCTACTCCATTCCACACTACATTCTACTCCACTTCACTCTACCCCACTCCATGACACTCCACTCTACCACACTCTATGCCACTTCACTCCAAACTACGCCACTCCACGACACTTTACTCCAATCTATGCCACTCTGCTCGACACTCTACTCCACGACACACTACACCCATCCACAACACTCTACACCACTTCATTCAATGTCAATCTACTCCACAATAGTCCACTCTACGTCACTTCACTCCATTACACTCCAAGACACTTTACTCCACTCTACGCTACGCCACTCCAAGGCTCTCCACTCTATGACATTTTACTCCACTCTATATGCTATGCCACTCATCACTCTACTCTACTACACTGCGTTCTACGGCACTGCAATCTATGACACTCTACGCCCTGCCACTCTACAACAAAACACTCTCCTCCACTCTATGCCACTTCGCTCAATGCCACTCCATAATACACCATTCTACTCCATTCCACTCTAGGCCACTCTACGATACTCTATTTTTTCTATTTCTATTTCAGGATTTGGTGAAGCGCAGCAGCTACCCCGGCAAAGGGGTGTCCCGGCGCTAAGAACAGGCGCGCAAACTGAGGATAGAGGGGGAGGGGGGGAGGGGGAAACTAGGGAGCGGGGAATAGGTGAGTCTTAATTGCTTTGCGAAAGGCAGGGAGGGAGTCAATGGAGCGAATGCTAAGGGGGAGATCGTTCCACAGTGTGGGGGCAAGGACGCTAAAGGAGCGGCCTCCAGTTCGGCAGAGTCGAATCCTAGGGATTGTCAGGAGGAGTTGGTTGGCAGAGCGTAAAGCACGGCCAGGAACGTAAGGTTGGGCAAGGCTACGGAGCAGAGGGGGATTTCCTTGTTTCACGATCTTAAAGATCGTGACTAAGGCCTTGAATTTGATTCGGCGATCCACGGGCAGCCAGTGGAGCTTACGGATGGTAGCTCTGGCTGAACATCTGCGTGGGAGGCCAACCAGCGTTCTGGCTGCCGCATTTTGTATGCGTTGGAACCTAGCGGTATCCGCTTTATTAGCTCCCAAAAGGAGGACGTTAGCGTAGTCCAGGCGCGATAGAATGGTGGCCTGGACGATAAGCTGGCGGGCCTTAGAATCGAAGAGCCCAAGTATGGGCCTGAGGTTCCTTAAAAGGCCTATGCAGGTGGCGGCCACCTTTTTGGTGTGGGACTGGAAGCTAAGGTTGGCATCAACCCAGACTCCCAGATTTTTGACACAATTTTTGGGGAGTGGAGTGGCGCCTAGGGATGACGGCCACCAGTGCTCGTTCCAAAGGCTGGTGTTACGGCCTAGGAGGAGCACCTCGGTTTTCCCGGCGTTGAGTTGGAGGTAGTTGTCCGTCATCCATCGGGCCACAGCAGTCATACCCTCTTTAAAGTTGGATGCCACGAGGGACGGGCTTTCCGAGAGGGTGACAACCAGCTGGGTGTCGTCCGCGTACGAGACAAGCGTGAGCCCCCACTCTCTAGCCACGTCCGTGAGTGGCTGGACGTATAGATTAAAGAGGGAGGGGCTCAACGCTGAACCCTGGGGGACACCTTGAGCGATGGGGTGAGGTTTAGAAAGATAAGGAGGAGCCGACACCTTGAAGGATCTATCCTTAAGAAAGGATCGGAACCATGCAAGTGCAAGGCCAGTCACCCCGGTCATCTCCAGACGTTTCAGAAGGATGTCATGGGATACCGTGTCAAAGGCCGCGCTGAGATCAAGGAGAATCAGCGCAGCACTATGACCGGAATCTAAAACCATCCGGAGATGCTCCGTAGTGGCCAGTAGGGCCGACTCCGTACTATGGCCTGCACGGAAGCCATTTTGGGAGGAGTCAAGAATTCCATGACTTTCCACATGTTTCGAAAGAATG
Organism: Triturus cristatus; assembly: GCF_964204655.1. Classification (NCBI taxonomy): domain Eukaryota; kingdom Metazoa; phylum Chordata; class Amphibia; order Caudata; family Salamandridae; genus Triturus; species Triturus cristatus. The sequence continues at coordinate 507,969,276 of NC_140579.1, read as the reverse complement.
TCATTAACATGGGTTTCGGCAATTTTGGACATCCAGGGGAGAAGGGATATGGGCCGAAAATTTTCTGGCTTGGTGGGGTCGAGGGTAGGTTTTTTAATTATCGGTGATACCCATGCTTGTTTCCAAGCTATGGGTACGAATCCTGTAGAAAAGGAGAGGTTGAGGATGTTCAGCATGGGGGATAGAAAAAAGTCCATCGAGGCCAGGAAATGAGAAGGACTCATGGGGTCGGCTGGGGAACCAGTCTTCACTTTCTTGCCTAGTCTGATCAGGTCTGCAGCGGTGATGGCAGAAATTTGGGACAGAGGTAAGATGTTAGGGGCTGTGGTCATAGAAACTCCATTGAAAGGAGCGATCTGTGGAAAGGTTGCATACATTTTCTGGACTTTTTCAATGAAATAGGTTGCGAGCTGCTCACATTGCTCGTGGGAAGAGATTTTTGGAGGGGGCGCCCTAGGGTTTTGGAGCTCTTTCACTAGTTTAAAGATGATTTTAGATGGGTTCGCATTGGAGTTAATTTTGTTGGAATAAAAAGAAGCACGGGAAGATCTAATAGCTTTATGGTAGGTCTTAAGCCTGGATAGATATTCAGCCTTATCCTGGTTATCATATTGTTTCCTCCATAGGCGCTCAGCCTTTTTGCACTCCTTGCGCATTGCTCTAAGGGTGTCGTCGAACCATGGGTTGGAGGGTGTATTACGTCCTTTAGTCAGTTTAGCCGGAATAAGAGTGTCGAGGCCGTTACTGATCCAGTTGGTGAACGAGGTATAGGTCGCGTCTATATCCTGGTTGGCTTCGTTTTGGAACTCTCCAAGGGTTTCATGTAAGGCAAGTGGGGAGAGTTTGTGCCAGGGTCTTTTTAGACGCTGAATGGATTCAGTTTTGATTTGACGTTGGGGTGCCGGGACGCTCAGTTTAACAAGATGGTGATCCGTCCATCCCATGGGGGTGGGGGTTTCTGCAGCTGCCTCTTGTATGTTAGAAAAGATCGGATCTAGGGTATGTCCAGCTATATGGGTAGAGGTGTGGACTAGGGAGTTAAGTTGCAGTGCCGAGAGGTCTGCAAGAAGATTAGTGATGGTATTATCGCCAATCGCATCAAAGTGCAAGTTTAGGTCACCTAGAATGGTGAAGTTGGCGAATTTAGTAGTGAGCACTGTGGCCGTTTCGAGGAGGGCATTAATAAATCTAGTGGCCTGGCCTGGAGGGCGATACATGTATAGGCCTGATAGCATAAATTGGGGGGTCACACTAATTTTAAATTGGGCGCATTCACAGTCTTGGAGAGGTTCCTTGATAAAAGAACAGGTCAGCTGTTTTTTATAAATAATTGCGATGCCGCCACCGCGAGATTCACGGTTAATGGTGACCAGGTTGTACTCATCTGGGAGCGTTAGGTTGGGGATGGTGGTAATGTCATCTCGGAGCCATGTTTCGCATAGAAACAGTACATCAGGGTTTTCCTCCTGAAGAAGCGTATTCACCTCAGGGTGATGTTTAACGAGGGATCTGCAGTTGAGTTGGAGTATCATCAGTGGCGGAATTGTAGTATTTGGGAGGTCACACCGTACCCTAGTGGGTGCGTTGGTGGAGAAGTGGCAGTGGTTGCAGTGGAGATGCGTAAGACCCAGAATGCCAATGGTGTTAGAGCATTTTTGGTGAAGGTTCAGATGTAGGAGTTCCTTACCGTCGTAGCATATGCGTTGACAGGGCCTGGACGGGCCAGGGGGGGTGGCGAGAGGCGATGGTCTGGCGATGACGGGCGAAGACGGGCTTGCCTTAGGCGCGCCTTCGGCGCGCAAACGGCGCGCCCGCTGCGCCCGTCCGCTGCGCGTCCGGTGAATGCACATCCTTAAGAGAGAGAGAGGAGGTGATTGGGCGTGGCCTGCGGGTGGGCGTGGCCTCTGTTCCTCGCCAGTAATGGCGGCAGAACTGTCTTTTCTGGCGGACTCGTTGCAGCGAAAGGTTCGCTGTTTAGGCGTACTTTTAGCCCAGGAGGAGGTGCCTGAAGGGTGAGTGCGCAGGTTAAAATACAATTTTACTAATCAGTGACACAGAAAATACGTTTTTAAAAAGTGGTTCGTCTTCTCCCGGCTTCCGCCTCAGGAGTTTGCGTAGTTCTGACAGGGTCGCGCTTTCGGCAGCGTTTAAATACCAGGGCGGGTGGGCGTGGCCTGCGGGTGGGCGTGGCCTCTGTTCCTCGCCAGTAATGGCGGCAGAACTGTCTTTTCTGGCGGACTCGTTGCAGCGAAAGGTTCGCTGTTTAGGCGTACTTTTAGCCCAGGAGGAGGTGCCTGAAGGGTGAGTGCGCAGGTTAAAATACAATTTTACTAATCAGTGACACAGAAAATAAGTTTTTAAAAAGTGGTTCGTCTTCTCCCGGCTTCCGCCTCAGGAGTTTGCGTAGTTCTGCACTATGCACCCCACTCTACTCCACTCCCTTCTTCTCTATGAACCTCTACTCCACTGTATGGCACTTTATTCCACTCTACGCTACAGCACTCTGCCCCATTCTATGCCCTACGGTCCTCCACCCTACACTACACAAGTCCACTCTACTCTGCTCAAATACACTACACTACACTCTAACCACCTCCACAACACTCTACAACACTCCACGCCACTCTTCTCCACACCACAAACCTTTAGCCATGCTTAACAACAGTCACATTGGCTAAAGTATGCCCTGTGTGGGGTGACTCTTTCAGACAATCAGCTTCCGTGGAACTATTTACGTACTTTAACCCTGCTGGATACCATTTCCTGTAATTCGATTTACAGTATACTTCAGAACTGTGCTGTCCTGATGCAACGGTTTTATCCTTCTATTGTATATCTACTGGGAATTCTACTGCAGCCTGAGGACTCTTCATACCTTCTACAAAGCGGTTCCAGATTTATTAGCTTAAGACTTTCTTCTCAATGTACATTCAGAGGATATAAATGATCACGTTTGTTCTGTACATTCTCTACACTTTGTTTCCTTATCTTTACCTTCTTTTTATATTCTTCTTTCCTATTTTTCTCATTCACTTGGTTACCTTGAAATTTTCTTCTACTCTGGTATTAGTCTCCATTTGAAGCATAGCATTGTTCGCAATGTCCCAACCTTTGGCGAGGGGGAACCACTTATTCCGTGGAAAAGACGGGTAAATCTGTTTGAATCTTATTTGATTGCTATTGGTGGGGATAGATTTTCCTTAGTGTGTAAGCAGCACATTCTACTGCATAATTTAGGGAAACATGCTAGAGAAATATTTGATGATCTTCCTGATGCAATTACTGAAGGACATGAAGAGGGAGAGGATGGGCAAGGAGACATGCTACATCATGTGTACAAAACACGCTTAAAATTTGGAGATGCAATTTGGGGAAAATACAAATGTTGTGTTAGAGCGTCACAATTTGTTTTCCAGGTCGCAAGAAAAGAAAAAGTGTGTGATTACATTGCAGCTTTAAGAGGTTTGTCATCCATTTGTGATTTTGGTATGTTGACGGAATCTCTCATAAAGGATCAATTGGTAAGGTGCACCAGGGATAAAAAGATTCAAGAAAAATTACTAGCAGAAAGTCGAGACCTAAAACAAGCTATAGATATAGCCAAAAGTATTGAACACACCGCATATCCTATGACAGAAATGAGAGAACGTGTGGATAGTAAGGAGTTACAGACAATGGGGTGTGTAAAGTTTCAGGAAGAGATACAAATGTAAAGTAGTGATTGCAAATATGCAAAAACAAAATGGTGAGAGTGGGAAATTCAAATGTTAGAGGTGTGGTAATTCCAATTATCTGGCAAATAACGACAAGTGTCCTGCAAAAAGGGTGGTATGCAGAAAGTGTAACAAACGTGGGCATTTTGCCAAAGTATGTAAAGACATGAGAAGTAATGTTACACACATGGTCAATAATGACGACATTCAGAGAGAAGACATTGCGTTTCAAATTGCAGGTGACAGTGGAAATTATAGAAATAGTTATCCCAAGTGTAACATTTCTTTGGATGGTGTTCCTTACACTGTGTTTGCAGACTCTTGTTACCCTTATACCTTGATGAATGCGAACACCTTGAAGGAAAACTCTCAGGGTAAAGTTTACTCATTGTTACCTCTGGATATTAACCCTGGGGGTTATAATAGAGATCCTATACACATGGCAGGGATGTTACTGATGCAGATAGTTTTCAAAGGAAGATACACTTTGGGGAAGGTTTATGCAACTAAAAATGGCTTGAAACTATTGGGTTGAAAACACCAAAGGGATCTGGGGATCAAATTATATCCCAATTCATCAGAACAGGTATATTTGATTGACAGATCTATTGTTGGTAAGGACTATATGGTAAATTTCCTGATGTTCTTTCTGAGAAATTAGGCTTACTTAAAGGATTTCTTCATAAAATAAAACCGAAGAGTCAGTCTAAACCGGTAACTCAAAAAGTATGATCTATCCCATTGCTAATGAGAGATCCTCTAAGGAAAGAATTGGACAAGTTGAGGGCCAATGGGGTCATAGAGAAGACAGAAAGTTCTCTGAATGGCTAGCTCCCATTGTAACAGCATCCAAAGAGGGAGGAAAAGGTATCGTCTGTGTGTTGACCTTAGAGACCTCAATACCAACATTTGGGTGGATAGGCATCCACTTCCTAACATTAACAAAATGCTAAGTGCCATTCAGGGAGCCAAATATTTTAGTGTCTGAGATCTCTCATCTCTCAGTAGTCCTTAATCCTAACTCTAGATTCCTAACCTCTTTCATAACTCCATTTGGAGCATACCAGTTCATTAGGATGAAGTTCAGTCTAGCATCTGCCACTGCAGTTTTCCAAAGAGTGATGCAACATATCTGATATCCTTATGTATGGTTGCTCAGAAGAAGAACACAATGAGGTGTTGTAGGAAGTTCTGGGGGACCTAAGCACGGCTGGGTTCACCACACAAAAAGATAAATGCAAAATTGTTGTTAAATCAGTTACATATTTGGGACACACCATCTCTGAAGAAGGCATGAGTCCTAAAACTAGCTTTGTAGACTCAGTCAGAATGGCACCCGCCCCCTTGAACAAAGAAGAATTGAAGTTGTTTCTTGGCCTTGTGGAATATATGTTTAAATACATCCAAAACTTGGCAGATCAAGTACAATCACTTAGGGCTTTACTCAAGAAAGGTTGCCCTTTTGTATGGAGTAGTCAATGTCAGGATGAGTTTACTCAGATAAAACAAGCAATTTCTTAGGTACCTCTATTGGGAATGTTTGACTCCGGTGCTCAAACCACTCCTACCACAGATGCCAGTGTAAAAGAGTTAGGTGCATCCCTTACACAGGTCGTCGATGGTAATGAGAAGGTAATTGCTTTCGCATCTAGAACATTAAAAGAATCAGAACGTAATTATTCCACCATAGAAAAAGAGGCACGTGCCTGTTATTGGGCAATCAATCACTTCAAATTCTACCTGTGGGGCATACCATTGGTTTTGAGAACCGACCATGAACCACTACTTCAAATGTTCTCTACCAAATGTACTGAGAAGGCCAGGCCTCGTATCTCCAAATAGGTACTAGGATTACAAGGGTTCAACTTTAACATTGTGTTTGTACCAAGTAGCAAGAATCAAATTGCTGACTGTCTCTCAAGGCTTCCCATCACATGTAAAGATTCCCAGGTCAGCCCACCAGTGGAAGCAATCCTATCCATTGACAATCCAGCAATAAAAAAAGAAGAATGGGAATAGTGTGAAGAAGATGATGATATCCTCAAGCCCCTTAAAGATAGGATTATTATGGGTTTGCCCAAGAAATGTAATGATTTACCGGAAGTGCTCCAGCCTTACTGGAACGTGAAAGATGAGTTATCTATCATCAATAATAAAATTTATAGATGTAACAAGATTGCTCCCCCCCCCCCAGGGCATGCTAGAAAGCATTATAGAGATAGCACATGAAAGCCATCCCGGTAGGAGTATGACCAAAGGGAAAATTCGTAATGATTATGGGTTTCCCAACATGGACACTATGATGGAGAAGACAGTGATACAATGCTTTGCTTGCAGCCCCAGCGACAAAACTAGAGTCACACGTAAGACTCTTCTCCTTCCTGTGATAGTACCTTCAAAGCCCTGGGACAAATTAGGCCTTGACATCATAAGACCATTAAATATTCTTAACAATTCCCGGAGATTCATGTTTGTGCTAACAGACTACCATTCCCATTGGATATCTACTAAGTCAGTCACAACCATTAACACTTCATCTCTTATTGAGTTCTTATAAGAGACATTTTCCAAAGAAGGTATACCCATCATAGTGGTCACTGACAACGAAGTACAGTTTACTTCTGATGAGATATATAACTCAGACTACAGCTTTTGTTTGACCGCATCAAAACTGTCTTACATGTATGAAGTTCGATGATGTACGACTTACTTGGAATTGTAAAGTCCTTTTACAAATTCACTATAATACCTATGCCTAATTATGTCTGTATCTATTCATAGGCAAAGAAGGGATCTGTACCAACTGCTTACTTGTATAATGACTCATTTTATGCAATTTAATAAAATATATTGATCTTTAAAAAAAAAAATGAAATTTTCGAAAGAAGGTATACCTAGCATAGTGGTCACTGACAATGAAGTACAGTTTACTTCTGATGAGATGACACACTTTCTGGAGAATGTATTCATTACGCAAGTTCAATCCCCCCTTTATTAACCAAAGGCCAATGGGTTAGTAGAAAGGGTGAAAATGATTATTAAAGACACCATTCAGTTGACCCTCACCTCTCGTGAACCCATTGATAAAGCTTTGAAGAAAATGTTATGAGCCATATCATATCACTCTCAATGCAATTTCAAGAGTATCGCCATTTGTTTCTCTTGAAGGGAGAAATCCAGGCTCCAAGTTGACTCCCAGTGGCTTAATGAAGGCTGCCCGGTTTCGGTGGTCAGAAGCTTTGTCTTGGACAAGAGTGGTCATCACTAAAATGATTATAAAACTAGATATGACCAGAAATGGGGTGCCGTCAGAGATTGGAAAGAAGATCAATGGGTCACAATCAAGTGACCTACCTCTAATCGCTCCAAAATATATTAGTTCTCTAAACCTGTGAGAATCAAGTGTGTAAATTGCAACTCTGTGGTTTTAGAGGACAGACGCACATGGAGTATGGACAATGTGGCTCGTTGTGCGGATCTGTTAATTCCTTCATCAGATGATGGTGGGGTGAAGGATGGAACAGTGTTGGACTCACATGAGTCTAATGATGTCAGAGCTAGTTGTCCTCCTAGTTGGCTAACAGATTATGAGATGTAATGCCTACTTCATTGTTGATCTTTTGTATTCCTGAGCTCTCCTTTCTTGATCACCCTCCACCTACATTTCTTTTGGGGTTTTGTCAAAGAGTATCGTTTTTATTGATAAAGGAAGATGTGTGGTGATCTAGATAAATTGTATATTTCTCCCTTCCTTTCCTCTCCACTTGTCCCCCCCTTCCCTTTTCCCTCATTGTTCTACCCATTCCATGGAACCTTCAGGAGAAGCTCACGTTAGAATGTTGGTGTGAGCCACCTGCACGGTCGGATGTTTGAGGGTTTCGTTACCAATAAACTTACCTTTATTCGCCTTAGAGGAATTATTTTAACGACTGGTATTTTTGTTCAGGCACTTTCGGACCCCATTTCTTTTTTCCCCCTCGACCTTAAGGCCCTGAATAAAATTCATTCACGAGGCCGGTCGAATCCACTAAAGTGAATACCTCTCATGTTGAAAAATAATGCACGCGTTTTTTTCTGTACAAGTAACACAGGCGATGACACTTGGCTCTGTCTGCTTGCTTTTCTTTAACTCAGTTTCCTATCTCTCCTCCATGTCTCATCCCAACTTTCTTTCTTTGAAACTATGGGAGAAAAACCTTCGGCCCTCACCCAGCCCACTCTCCCTCTTCTACAATCTCCTCAGTCTCCCACTGTTTAACTCTTTAATTAATATTTTTTGCTTGTTTGTTTCCTCTTTACCTACGTTTTGGCTCCTGGCTCACCTGTGCATGTTCTTTCTTACCTTGTTTTCTTATATTCTTTTCTGCCTCTCCATCTGGCCTCTGCAGTTTCTTCCTGTTCATGTCGTAACAAAAAGTAGTAAAAAGCTACCTGCAAAATATTGAATTTATTTTTACATACCTACACATTGTATTCTTGGTTAGATTTTTCAGACAATGTTAGTTCTTAGAATCCTTAAGACGTTAGTAACTGCATAAGGTTTCTTTTTTATTGCTAATATTATTTTACATAACGGTCAGATATTTTATTGAGGCAAAAATCCTACTGTAAATTATCAAAAAATAAAACAAAAAATCACCAAAATGGTGATTCAGCAGCTTAGGGCCATCTAGGTGGTATTTTCCATTTAGGAGAAATGAGGACCTCCACGTATCCGGTCTTATTTTCGTCAGTTGAAAAGTATGTTCAAAGTCTTAAAAATGTTCAAGATTCTTCTCTAAGTTAATGGTTGTTGACAAACTATGAATGCACTTTCATACCATTTTCAGACACCACCTTGTAACGCCAAGAGTGTAATTTGGAATAAAACACGCAGGTTATCCGTATGTATGCAATGCATGTATATGCGCTAATTCAGAGACCTTCATAAAACAGTGTAACATTCCTGGGATAAAACTGTCATTAGCGAGAAAAGCCATAAAAAGGTCCCTACTACAGAATAGTATGCCACAACGAATAGCAATGAATAATGTGATGGGAGCATTGCTCATCCAGGCATCTGGTAGTATTACTGGGGTTCCCAACTGCTGGCCTTAAATGCCTGGGCTTGTTCCTCAATGATTTAACGATCAGTTAGAATAGACAGATCGGAAAAGCCAATAGGTTTCGCCTTTGGGACCTGCACGATGCTGTGCAGCAAAGAAAAATAAATAAATTAAATTGAAAATGGTGGGATCATGCGTCATCCTGTGATGATATGTGCACATGCACACGTCATTATGCATGCAGCTTGCAGTGTCCAGTAGGCTCGACCGACAAATTATGCAAGAGATCTACCTGCATATATTGTAACAGTGGTCATGCATAGGGAGCAATCAACAAACACTGGGAAGGGGTGGGATCCTAACCAGGGAAACCCCTGTATGGGAAAGAGACCTACTAAAGGAAGTAAGGAGACTACTGGGTTTCAAGAAGTGAGGCATCATTGGAATGAGCAAAGTGTGAGATGTGTGGAGAAACAGCGGCATTCAAATCCTTGGAAGTAATGAAAAAAACAACACATAATACCTGAAACTGATTAAAGAGTCCATCACTCACTCTCTCTTTCTCTCTCTCTCTCTCTCTCTCGCTCTCTCCCCTTAACTCCCTAGGAGACAAACTGTTATCTCAGGCCAGATTAAGGAAAGTAAGGTTTCTCATACACAAAACAAAAAAAGAAAGATAATAACTCTCCTCATCCACTGGTGAAACGCAAAGAAATAAGGGAAAGAGGTATGAGTGACCTTAGCAATGAGGAGTGGACTGAGGCCATTCAAGGTGGCAATAAATGTGGGGTTTCGATCTGTGCAGTTAAGAAAACTTCACAGTCGCGTTTATACAAGAACACACGTTGGTGAGGTTTGTTCGAGTAACCCCAGACAAGTCTGAGAGCCTACAACCATACTGGGTCATTCATTCATACAATTTGGGATTGCGTTTGCCTGAAACACCACCACTAGCAAGGGATATCTACATGCTTAACAGAAAGTTCAGCGCACAAGGTGACCCGAAATGCAAACATATATTCATCCAGGGAATCTAGAATAATGAAACATCACCCAGATATCCAATGCTACTCTGCAACTAACTCCTGGCTGCAGCTAGGTGAAATGTGGCTAGATTTTAGTGGGCTAAGACTCCTACACTCATGCAATGCACTAGTTGGACCGGTGCATGGGAGCAGAAAATATGGTGTACGAAAGCTGGGGCGGACCAAAAAAAGTTTGAAAAGGTGTGGGGGGCCCATCGGAAAAATTTGGAGGATATTATTAAATACCACCCCCGTGAACAATAACAAAAGAGTCATGGTCAGTGGCGGTTCCTCCACTAAGGCGGAGAAGCGCCGCCCCACTGCATTTTTTACAGTGGGAAAAAGGAAAAATAAAATGATAATAACACTATTGCCAGGGGAATAATGATGGGTATTTAAGTAAGCATGACTTTTTGGCCAGCCCTCTTGGGCCGGCCAAACAGTCCTACGCACTTTTGTATGTTCCCCACCAGGCTGCATTATGCAGCATGGTGAGAAACATGCGCAGGCTCCCATTCCTCGTCTGAGCGCCGATCCGAGGAGCTCAGACTAATCACAATGCTGCATTGCAGTGTTGTGATTGGCTTAGGGGAGGGAGCCTGTACTTCCTGCTTCAGATGATGACGCAAGGCGGCGGTCCGGCAGCAAGGTAAGTCGAATTTAATTTATTTTTCAATCCCCCCCAACCCGGCCCCACCTGTGCTACTTGGTGGCAGCCGCCACTGGTCATGGTGTTATAGAAGCTCAAACTGGATAATGCAATATGTACATATAGATTGTGTCTACTAATGATACCAAAAGATGGGCGGACAATTGTAGTCGCTAGCTACCTTATGTCTTTTTATTATGAATTCATTGTACTTGTGTGGAGACGTGCTCTTTAGTCAAAATGTCAAATCCAATAAAAAGAGTTGAAAAACAAAAATGTTGTAAGCCAGGAAAAAAATCTGAGCAAATCAGGGCTTAATTGTGTAGCTACATATAAGCCTTTGTCAGACAACCTTCCTACCGATTGTTTGCTTTGATTTTCTATGAAAGGATTGTGGAGGAAGCAGTCATTTAGCTGCCGCCTCCCATTTATAAATAATTAAATAGTACATGAAGCTATCAAGGCATATGTGGTATTCTATCTATTGTATCTATTTCTTTGTTGCTTTTGATTGATTGTTATCATCTGTACTAGAGATTAAGGATTCTGACAATCAAACAATCAATCGGTGTTCTTGTAAAGCGCGCTACTTACCCGTGAGGGTCCCAAGGCGCTGAGGGGATGGGGGGGGGGTGCTGCTACTGCTTGAAGAGGAGCCTTCTGAAGGCCAGTAGGTCTTTGGTCTGCCGTAGGTGGGTGGGGAGGTTGTTCCAGGTCTTGGCGGCGAGGTAGCAGAAGGATCTGCCGCCGGAGGTCGTTCGTTGGATGCGGGGGACAGCGGCGAGGGCGAGGCTGGCGGAGCGGAGCTGGCGGGTGGGGGTGTAGAAGCTGAGTCTGCTGTTCAGGTAGGCTGGCCCGGTGTTGTGGAGTGCTTTGTGTGCATGGGTGAGGAGCTTGAAGGTGATCCTCTTGTCGACGGGGAGCCAGTGTAGGTCTCTCAGGTGGGGGGTGATGTGGCTGCGGCGGGGGACGTTGACGATCAGTCGGGCGGAGGCGTATTGGATGCGTTGTAGTCGTCGTAGGTGTTGGGCTGGGATTCCTGTGTAGAGTGCGTTGCCGTAGTCCAGTCTGCTGCTGATGAGGGCCTGTGTCACCGTTCTTGTTTCGGTCGGGATCCACTTGTAGATCCTGCGGAGCATGCGTAGGGTGTTGTAGCAGGAGGAGGAGACGGCATTGACCTGCTTAGACATGGAGAGGGAGGAGTCTAGGATGAATCCTAGATTGCGTGCATGGTCGGTGGGTGTTGGTGCTGTTCCCAGTGTGGTTGGCCACCAGGAGTCGTCCCAGGCTGAGGGGGTGGGTCCGAGGATGAGGACTTCCGTCTTGTCCGAGTTCAGCTTCAGACGGCTGCTCCTCATCCAGTCGGCGACGGCCTTCATTCCCTCGTGGAGGTTGGTTCTGGCGGTGTGTGGGTCCTTGGTGAGGGAGAGGATGAGCTGGGTGTCGTCGGCATAGGAGATGATGTTGAGTTCGTGAAGGCGGGCCACTTGTGCGAGGGGGCCATGTAGACGTTGAACAGTGTCGGGCTGAGGGATGAGCCCTGGGGGACGCCGCAGAGATGTCGGTGGCTGAGGATCGGAAGGGTGGGAGGCGAATGCCCTGGGTTCTGCCGGAGAGGAAGGACGTGGTCCAGTCAAGAGCCTTCTCTTGGATTCCGGCTGCTAGGAGGCGTGTCTTTAGAGTGCGATGGCATACCGTGTCAAAGGCGGCTGACAGGTCCAGGAGGATGAGGGCTGATGTTTCGCCGTTGTCTGTTGGTGCCTGATGTCGTCTGTGGCTGCGATGAGGGCTGTCTCGGTGCTGTGGTTTCGTCTGAATCCGGACTGGGACGGGTCCTAGATGTTGTTGTCTTCCAGGTGGCAGGTCAGTTGCATGTTGACGATTTTCTCGATGACCTTTGCCGGGAAGGGGAGCAGGGAGATGGGCCGGAAGTTCTTGAGGTCCTTGGGGTCCACTTTGGGCTTCTTGAGGAGGGCGTTGATTTCGGCGTGCTTCCAGCTTTCTGGGAATGTCGCTGTTCCGAAGGAGATGTTGATGACCTTTCGTAGTTGGGGTGCGATGGCTGCGTCTGCTTTGTTGAAAACGTGGTGTGGGCACGGGTCAGACGGAGAACCCGAGTGGATGGAGTTCATGACCTTGCGTGTCTCGTCGTCATTGACGTTGGACAAGGAGGTCAGGCGGTTGGCGCTGGTGGTGTTCACAGGGGGGGTGGAGTCTGGCGTAGTCGGGGCGGTCATGGTGTTGAAGCTGTCGTGGATGTCGGCGATCTTGCGGTGGAAGAAGATGGCTAGTGAGTCGCACAGTTCTTGTGAGGGCGGCATGTCGTTGGCGTTGGAGAGTTCCTTTACAATGCTGAAGAGCTCTTTGCTGTCGTGTTCGTTGTTATCCAGGCGGTCTTTGAAGGAGGATCTCTTGGCTAATTTGATGAGGTGGTGGTGTCTGCGGGTGGCGTCCTTGAGGGCTGCGTGGTTGTCCGGTGTGCGTTCGTGGAGCCATGTCTTCTCCAGTTTCCGGCATGCGCGTTTGGAGGTCTGGAGCTCGTCGGTGAACCAGGTGGCTCTCTTGTTGGTGTGGCTGTTGGAGGGTTTCTTGAGCGGGGCGAGGGTGTTGGCGCAGTCGTCGATCCACTGTCTGAGGTTGCGGGCTGCGGCGTCTGGGTTGCTGGGGTCGGTGGGTGGGTTCTTGGCGAGGGTGGCGATCAGCTGGTCTTCGGTGACTTTGCTCCAGCCACGGCGAGGTAGCTGTTGGGTTCGGTGGTGCGTGGTTGGTTTTTTGAAGGTGAAATGGATGCAGCGGTGGTCGGTCCAGTGGAGTTCGGTGGTGTGGTCGAAGGTGACGTGGGGGCCTGTGGAGAAGACGGGATCCAGCGTGTGGCTGGCGACGTGGGTGGGTGCGGTGACGAGTTGTCTGAGGCCGAGATTGGCGAGGTTGTCGATCAGGGTGACGGAGTTGGCATCGTTGTTGTTCTCGAGGTGGAAGTTCAGGTCCCCGAGGAGGATGTAGTCTGTGGAGGCAAGTGCGTGGGTGCTGGCGAGGTCGGCGATGGAGTCGCTGAACTGATCCCGGGGTCTAGGGGATCTGTAGATGAGTGTTCCTCTGAGGGTGGTGTTGGGGTCGGTGTGGATCCGGAAGTGCAGGTGTTCGGCAGTGTTGAGGGAGTCGTCTGCGTGGGTGGCGACCTTGAGGGTGGACTTGTGGATGATGGCTATTCCTCCTCCGATTCCGTTGGCGCGATCCCTGCGGGTGATCTTGTAGCCGTCCGGGATGGCTATGGCGATGTCGGGCGCCGAGGAGTCGTTCCACCAGGTCTCGGACCGGAAGGCCACGTCTGGGGTGGAGGTGTCAAGCAGATCCCAGAGCGTGCGTGCGGAGCGGGTGTTGAGGAGTATGCAGCGGAGGTGGTTGGGTTCGGTCCTTGGGGGTTTGGTGGTTCTGTCGCAGGTGAAGCTGCAGGTGTGGCAGGAGAAGGGTCCGTGGGTCCGTTTCAGGGCGGCCTGGAAGCAGGTGTGGTTTCGACCGGCGTTGAGTCCGTGGAGGGTGCTGGCGTCGTAGTGGATTCTGGTGTCGTGGCGTTCGCGGGGTCCAGGGGATCTGGCGCTGGGCGCGTTCCAGGCGCAGACGGGCGCATACGGGCTTGCCTTAGGCACGCCCGCTGCACGCGGGCGCTGCACGGCCGCTTCTCGGCCTGCATATGAGGTGGCTTGGGAGGGAGGAGCAGCTGGGAGGCGGGAGCGGGGAGGCCAATGGGTGTGCAGGGGGGTTGGGCAACAGGGGAGCAGCGGCGGGAATTGCCGGAACGGGAGCGGCAGCAATGATATATTGCATACAAAATTGATGTCAGCATTTTATTCACATGCATATGGTTTAGCTCCTTTTAAAAGCCAGTGGCTGTATTACACTCTTAAAATATATTTACTCTTGACTGTCTCTACTTATACAGTATAACTTATCTTACCCCATTCTGAAGAAGGGCTTCACATTCTTCCAGGCTACAGAAATGCAGCTGTGTTGTTCTTTTTAAACTTGTGTATACTATTGCCACCGAATTCTTTGTAAAACATGTTTACCTAACTCTAGGGTGCTGGTTTTGGAAGTCCTGTTATCCTAATGGTAATCTCAGGTCAGGGATTAAGATGGCAACTTCAAGCTTCAAAATTTCACAACGAGTCCATCAAGCTGTCTCCTGTTGCCAGTTAGTGACAAGTGAGGTGACAATTTTTGACAGGGCATACAATTGGTACTACTTAAACACAAGAGATCATTAGACCTAATGTGCTGTACAATGGAGATACCTCATCTAAGGAAGAACAAATTGCCACAAAAAGGGGAAGAAGCCATATTAAACTTTTTTTAGAGTGCCGGCAAATGTGTTGAGGGACAAGGGCACCAATTCTATGTCTTCCAGATACACAAGTGTTTGGGCTTTTGAGAAAGAGTTCTAATGACCCTTTATGTGGATCGGGAGAAGGGAAAGGACTTAAAGAAGGGTAAGGTACTCCGAATCTCTATCCCACAGTTCACAAACCCTATAGGTCTTAAAAGATGTTTGCCGTGCATCTATAATATGCAAGGTGCTGATAGGGTTTCACTAGTAAAAGATAATATGCTGCTCCAGAATGTGTGGGAGAGCATATAATGGCAGGCATTTACAAGGATGAGTCCTAACATATGAGGGCGTTTTGTTCAATGACTGTATGTGTAGATCTAATTAATCTGTCACAGCAATGTCAAACTCAATTCAGAATCACACCATCCAGTCACTTGTGTTTTTTATAATACAAACCTCCTGCTCCATGGAATTTATGTTTTTAGGGGGGAAAACGTACTTGTACCATCCTTGTGCAGTTAATCGAGCCTGACAAAACAATTTGGAACCCTGCAGTGGCACAGAGGTTTTCAATTATCACATTCCGGTCCAAGATGGATATAGCAATTCACATGCTTTAATATTACGTGCATAACCTGATTATATTACGCAAGTTGTGACGATCCACGGGTCACTACAATTAATTTTTTTAATAGGCATGGGTCATAAATGTAGCATGGACAATAACTTCAACAACGGTGATATTTGTGTGCAAATGTTTATATTGGGTTCAGTCTATGCACTAATCTGGCAATATTCCAATGATTGTATTCAAGTCAAGGAGGTAGTGCCATGGTATCTATTGTGCTGTCATGTTTATTCTGTCTGTTCGCCTAGTCCTCCCTCCTAGCTGAGGAAGTGAAAACAAGCATTGAAAATGCAATAGGTCTCGCCTTTTATTAAGTTAAAGCGATTTGCTTTGCTAATGGTATTGTATAGCAAAGCAAATGGCTTTAACTTAATCAAAGGCGAGACCTATTGCATTTTCATGCTGGTTATGGGCAACATAAAACAGATATTGCACTCGGCCCTGTGGGCCCCACACCCCTCCCAATAATTTCCCCTTACTCAATATCTTTCTAACTACCCCGTCATCTCCAATGCCTCTCCCCCACCCAAAAGAGACCAGCAGAGCGAGTACACAACCTAAGCTTGCTCACTGGAAATTATTGCTGTATTTTATAATTCAACCAGCAGCCAATAAGGCAATGTCTTTTGTTACTAGAGCCCACAACACAATAGCTAGTTGACTGGCTCAATGTGTTCAGTTCCAGGCTAGACTCCTGCAACTCCTCCCATGGAGGGCTTCTGAAAAAGCATCTCTGAACTCCAAAGAGCACAGAACCTTGTCACTGGGCTGATTGTTGGCCTAGACCAGGGGCCTTGGACTTTACATGAGCGCCCCCTGGTGAACAGTAGCAGGACTGCTGTTTACTTGCTGAGCACTAATATTCCGATTTTTCTTTTTTAAATAAACGTGCAAGAATGTATTTGCAGGTTAAATGAAGTTATGAAGTAACTAGGGCGGAGTCCAGCACCACTTACCTTTAGTTAACCTGCAAATAAATGCTTTCTCATTATTATTATTATTATTTTTTTTTAGACCTTACACAATCCCTGACCCACCCAGATCCCTTACTGCCATCCTGCTGGCATCAGGGCAGCCCTCGGTCACACCACAGACCGTACTTGTTTGCGAGTACCCATGGCATAGACCAATGGCATTCAAACTTTTAATTCTGACGAACCCCCACCCCGTGTAAAATAACTACATTAGGCTCAAATCCAAATAACATGTCATCATAATTAAAATAATTAATATATAAAATGTTAAATATTGCAAGTTGGCTATAGCGTTTGGTTGGTAGGTCTTTGGGGCACAGCGTTCAACTATTAAAAGAAACTGAGCCACAATGTTCTACAACTTATGACATTAAATAAAAGTATGTTTAGCAATCAAGCCGAACATTTCATATGTGATTGCGGGATAGTGGGGCATTTTAAAAGAATAGCCCAATAGCCATGTTGTGCTTCATTTTTTTCTCAGAATGTATTCCATACTTGATAGGAAAAGTATATTGCAGCAAATGAGCGAAAACGAATGAAGGACATAAGATGCAGCAGTGGGTATACAAACCTGCCAAAAATGTGGGATGAAAAAAAAATAGCAGCCTAAGGAAGAAATACCCTATTTTTTTGTGCAAATGGTCTGCCCAGTGAAGATTTTGCATGGTTTAAAAGGCTTTCCACCCTTCCTAGTCCAACGCAAACACCAAGAAACACGTGAATCGTGAATCATAAAAAAAAGAAAGGGAATGCAGGAAAAAGGGGTTCACTGTATTTTTCTGCAGTGCACAAAAAGATGAAGAAAACCAATTCTATTTAGAGGGCCAAGAAGTTTTGATAATAATTAATGTTTCTTTTTTTCACATCGTAGCTAGGTATCAAATGTTCCAACATCATGTACCATACCTGCATCCAGCTTTGGCATTGTAGCCAATAGCATTTAGCATGCTGGGGTATTTTGAGCATATGTTTATAATGTTTTAGAGCCAACTCTGGGCTGGCCCACTGGAATTATGTGGTAAATTAGGATCAAATGATGTGGCACAGTGGCTGAATTATGCAGCACGCTAAGAAACTTTTTAGATATGTTAACGCTATTAGTGCCACTTTGACTTCCAAATGCAGAAATAGGCAACATAAAGGTGACTAGTAAACTTTTGTGAGGGACCTTCCAGTGCGCTGCAACTGGTGCAGCTGCACATGCAGTCACTTTTGGGCTACAATTCATTTTTTATTGAAATTTGAAGATTATGCAGCAGATTATGGATTATGTGGGAAAATGCCACAAATCCATAATCATGCAGAAAACGCCATGGTCACAAAAATGCTTAATTCCAAAGACCCTGACTATAGGTTCCAAAATACAATGCACTGTTGGCTAAACTAACAAGACATGCCGAGCTGTTTCAGGACACATTAACATTTTGGGTACTGCAAAGGCGAGTTACTGATGGCCCATTACAGAGTAGCTCGCGGCTGATTGTTTTCTTTCACTAAATCACTGTGCTGTCTTCCAGTGAGACGTTTGCATTCACGGGCGGGGGCAGAAAAGTGCCCTTGAGAGATCTTCTTTCTGTCCATCTTTGTTCTCCCTCCTCCTGTCTTTCCCCTCTTTGCCATCACTCCACGTTTCCGTCTCCCTGACTCCCTCTCCCGGTCCCCTCTTTCCGTGCCTCTCTTCCTCTCACCCGCCTCCTTTGTCTTTCTTTGATCTCGCCCCTCCTCTGTCCCACTCTTCATATACCAGCTCTCCTTTCTCAGCCCTGGGCAACGGTTCCTCCTTTCTAGACCTTGCCCTCTACCCTCACTTTTCCTATTGTCTCCTCCTTTCATCAACGCCCCCTTAGCTCTGCTCTCCCCCTTCAGGATCTATCAGAGCGACTTTGTTTAACGTTTTAAGTGCTGGTGAATTGCATATGAAAGTGTCGAGAAGAGAAGAACAAATAAAGAGGCGGGTGCAGGCCAATTGTCCGTGTTATCCGATTCCCAAGGGGGGGGCAGTCTCGAGTGGTCTCCGTTATGAGTGCGCGCAGCTCCTGGGTGCAGTGTGCTTCTGAGAGGCGGCGCGCGCTGCCCCCGAGTAGAGTTCGGCTCCGAGTTGGCGCCTATCCTCAGTGCGCTTTAGTTTCGAGCGCGGCTCCCATGCTTCTGAATGTGTAGCTTGAGGCTAGATTTAAGCGCAGTCTGGCTCTGTGTGAGCGCTAGACCGGAGATCCCCCTTATGGGTTTCCTAATCCCCAGGTCCCTCCTCAGCTTGACTCAGCAGGATCCACTGCCCCTCGCACTCAATGCTGCTCCCTAGCTTCCCCAGCACACAATAAGATTAAATCCAGCCCGGGAAGCAGCAGGCGGGGCGGGCATTCTTTCATCAGCTAACTGTGGTACCCAATCAATCCTGCCGCACACACATGACGCCCAACACTTTAATTCAGAATCATGGAGTTTATGCTGAAAAAACACCTATACAAAAATACATGCCTGTAGTTAATGTTCCCAAAGATCCCAACATGTATAAATAAGTGAAGTTTCTGCATGTCCAACTTTCAATGCACTGATTTGTGCTGGCGATGAGTCCGTTTCTAAGGTGCATTCGATTTGCCAACTAAAGTTAAACGAGGAGCAGGGAAAGATAACGAGATGTGTCCAGGATAACACAGTTGGATAACCAGAACAAGCGCTCGCCAGGCAGCCGTGGTTTATTTTTGCATCTCGCTTTCACTTTAAAGTGAAAGCGAGATGCAAAAATAAACACGCGCTGGAGCTGGTCATTATGGGGCCATGTGTTTCAAACACATGGCCCCATAAAGATAAGAAAGCTTTTGCGACGTGAGGAAGTCAGACGAGCCCGTCCAAGTGGGCCGTCTGAAAAATGGAAAAGTCTACGTCACAAAGTGATCTTTCCCAATGGCTGGCCACCGTTTCGTTTAGCATAAACGGTGACGCCAGCCAATGGGAAAGAGGGGCGGGGCTTGAAGCCCTTTACAGAATTCCCACAGAATCATTAAATCTCGCCGAGCGAGCTGCGCATGTGCGCAGCCTCGCTAGCCGAGACCTAAAAAGAGAGAGCGAGAGAGAGAGAGAGAGTATAGTGTGTCTTTCTCTACTTAGCTTTAGGAGGTATTTCAGTTTTTGGGTAAAATTTTGTGACATGGAATTCAGCGGAATTAGTGCATTCAGAATGTAAACTGTATTATGCCATGGTGTTATTTTCTGTTTTGAGGCTACACAGTGAATACATACCTGCATCTATTTCACCCAATAATCTTATGTTGCATTGCTTCTACATTTCTAATCACCTTTTTCTGTGTAACTTACTTTGATTGGGGGGGGCGGGAGAGGGGGCGGCTAACCTTAGCAATTGTACGATTATTGCACATAAATTAATAAATACAATTGGCACAAAAATGTAAATTACCTCTTTTAATTCTCGTTCTTACCCAATTAGCTTCAGGAACACTCGCTCATCACACTTTTGTGAACGTTCTTATGTTTACTGGCCTCCTCTCAATCATCAAACAATGTAAGCAGAAAAGAAAATGTAAAGGGATTTGCAGTAGTAATTTCACATATTGCAAGTGTGCCTTCATTTGTTTACAAATTATTTCACATGTTACGTACTTTCTTAAAATCTGAATAATGTGCTTCCAGTCTCCCTCCAAAAAAGGCAACACAAATTCAGCAAACCAAATTCTGGTTTGAGGAGGTCTTTAATAAATACGAGACTTTAAAATATTTAGATAAGTTAAATATTTGTGACCATGGGAAGGATTCCACATCAGGGATAGTTGGCACTCCTGGAAAGGGCTAGAAGCTTCTGAAACAAAAAGTCAGTATCAATCTCTTCCTTGTGTCGCCACAGCTCAGTGCATTGTTCCACTAAGACCTCCTTAAGCTTCCAAATCTCATCAGAGCTCTGAGGACATTATTTGTACCACTCTTTGTCACTTTTGAGATACAGAAGTAGCCGATGATAGGTTCTAGTGTTAGGAGTCCATGTTGTGGGAATTGCCACAGAAAAGAACAGAAGAACACCAGAGAAGGGGGTGCGCAGGGACGTTATTATTATTATTATGCTCCATCTGGGATCGGTCTACACAGTGTAGGTATTATTGATTTATTACTATTAAAGGAAATGCGTTTATTTGTTTAGTGGATATGAGATTGGTGTATTACTGACAGACGTGTAGATTAGTGCCCATTCTACAATTGTGATAATACAACAAACCAAGTGTGTTCAGTAGTGCCCATATTGTAGGAGTGATACTATCAGAGACCTTTTTTGTATAAAGGTAACATTCATATTGTGTTTGTGACTATCAAAACCAAGTTGTGTATATCACTGCATGTGCCCATCATTGTGTTGCTATCAGAACTAGGGTGTGCATATACAATATTTGGGTGTTAAATATCAGAGCCAATGCGTGTACAAGATCAGTGAACATACCATCAGTGCATTATTATCAGAGCCCAGATGTGCAGAAGAATAGAGCACAAACTAACGGTGCATTGATATCAGAGCAAGTTATATATGTATATAGCAGGTACTACAGGCGTTTGACCACCCCCAGGGGTGTGACTGTGAGTGTTAAGAGAGAACTACATTTTTTTTGTGTAGGTTTTATTTTACTGACAGAGCCTAGGTGTGTATACTATTATTATTACACACACCAATAACATATGTCTCTATAACTTTTTTTTTACAAACACATGATTGTAAATATGTGTGTGTGAGAGCGATTACTGCTGGTAATATTAGTGTGTTTACAACTGACCTAAGAAATGGTTTTGATGTAAGAACTAAGATCTTCATAAGATTAGTGGATGTACTACTGAGTTTTGACTTTCAAAGCCCATGTTGGTAAATGGGCAGTACAGATATTATAGGTAGCATACTATTTCAGGTAATGTGTGTATTCATCTTCTAACCACTAACTGAGACAAACTTGAAACTAACAAAAACACTAAACTCCAATGACCTACAGTTGTGAACATCCAAGGACCTCTATCTAAACCCCTCAAAGTGTTAGCCATTAAATCAAATACCTCCAGCTGCGACCCTCAATAAATGTTCAGTTTCAAATCTCAAATACCTACAGCTGCAAACCCCAAAGAAATCTAACTGTAAACTAAGCAGACCTCAAGATCAACAAAGCCACACATTTATGAGTATCCATAAAGATCTACTATTTCATTTTGTAATTCTACCTGCTTCTCTTGTTGTTTGATGGTAGAACCTCAAACCGTGTATTTGCACTAAGATGTCAGCAGGGAATAGTCCTTGTAACAAACAAAATAATGTCTTCCCACTATCCACTCCACATCAGACACACTTTCAGCAATCATCTTTCCCCATATCCTAGCGACTGAAAAAATGCTGTTCAATATCTTGCACCGATAATGGTCAATCTTACAGACATGCCTCCTCTACAGAAACCTCTCTTCATAAAAACACACTCAACCACAGAACTGAAACTCCAAAGAGCCCCTATGCTGAAAAATACATGTAAAATGTTCATCTCGGAGTGCGATCACACTCAGCAAGCCGTTATCATCTGGGTCATACTGGTATTACTTCAAATTTGCGGCTATTTGCTTCTGAGTGCCCATCAACACTTTCCTCAAGCCAATCACAGTCCTCAGCTTCAATAATAGCAGAGCCTTCTAAATCGATTGAGAACGAGGAGTAAAAGTCTGCTGTAAAGGGTGAGGACAGGCTCATATACTGCCAGGGGCAAAATGATACCCCAACACATTGGTGAGGCCTCGGAGTAATATACCCTATTGCAGAAGGTGGGTAGGAACCCAGCCTCTCTACAATGTTGGTAAGGGATATTAGCCAACTTTTGAGGGCGAGCAAGATCCAAGCCTACTTCAGAGGACAGAGAGGATTCTAACCTGCATCCGAGATGGAGGGGGCTAGAATACAGCCCATTGAAGGAAGAAACTAAAAGCAAAAAGGAATTCATCCTACTGCCAAAGGCAGGCTGGTGAGGGATCTAGCATACTGCCAATGGAAGTAACAGACTATCAAAGAGTATGGTATATAAAAAAAAAAAATCAGCATATTCACTGCCAACGGTGGCAAGGAAATCAACCTGCTTCTGAAAGTAGGGATAAATGTAGGATATTGATGGTGCAGTTGGCAGCTTGTTAGTTGCATTGCCTGCAGTAGAAGACTACTGGTACCATGCTCATTTATGTATCAATACATAATACCATTGAAACCCCCAAACATTAGGGCAAGACCGATACAAGCCTAAAGTAGCCCACAACAGGTGTTAATGAATTTGACATCAAGTAGCTGCGACAAGATATAGACCTACCCTTTAATCCAGCAAAACAGCCATTGTAAGTTCTAAATTTCATATAATAGCACACAAAAATGAAGTCTAGCAGCAGCAAGCAGAATATGCCCTGGATGAAAAAGTACACCAAACTAAAACATAGCTCAACTTATCATTGTAATGTCAAGAATGTGAACCTGTGAGCAGCAATGAAAATATGCTGTCAAGCAAGCACAAGGAAGTGCTACTACATCTATTGATGCTCTGCATAACCAAATGGGAGTTCCTTTGTCATCAAATTCCAGGCATTTAGGCAATAAGTTATAACTCCTTGGCACCCAGTACACAGCCTCAGATAGCTCCTCACCACCTAGTGACAGATACCTGCTTTTTGAACACCTAAAACTAAGTTCACTCACATCACCCAGCAGTTAGCAAATCTTTGACACTCCGTGACCAGAAGCCCCTTAGTACCCAGCTGCTCAGTATCTATAGTGAGACAGCTTCTCAGCTTCCAGTGGACAGTTAAAATAAACTCCTCAACTCTTAGCAAGCAGCCCCTCAACAACCTGTGGATGGTTTCATGCAGCAAGCAACAGAAATCTTACCAGGTCCAAATGATTCCCAGCATCTATGTGCCCACACTTTCTGAAGAACGCAGCACCCACTATATGGAGATAGTAGTACTTAGCAGCTATATGAAAATTGTGTAGCTCCTCAACAAACAATGTATCAGCTTTCAGAGGAAATGCTTCTCTGTAGACAGTATTAAGCATCTCCTTAGCTTTAAGCATCCTCAGACTCATTCTCGCAGTATGCGTTAGCTCTGGAATTTAAGGGAGTGGATATGCAGTAGCACCTATACCAGATGCATCTAGCAACTTCTACTCGAGAGCACCCCTGGTGGGTTGACCCTTTGAAAAATAGGTTAAAAAAAGGAATCTTGTGGAAGCACTCAAAGCCCTAAGCAGTAAAATCAAGGGAAAGTCAGGGGAACTCCCAGGTCCCCAAGTAGTAGGCCGGGAATTTAATATGATCTTTTAGATTACCGAGCAGCGAAGAGGGAGAGTGAGAATTGGAACGCTCAGTCTCAACTGTCCCAGATGAGGCAGTAGAAGAGTATCTTTTCGTGTGCGGATACTCCTAATTAACAGGAAGGCTGAATCCAAGTAACAGGAAGGCAGAATAAAAGGTTCTCCTGGATGTCAAGCAATGTGCTAGGTGCCTCTAAGATACAGGAAAAGACAATGTCAGAGGTATTATGGGAGCACTCAGATCATAAGTAAAAGGTATTGGATTGTCAAGGTATAACCACACTCTGCAATAGCAGGGAGAAAGAAAAACAAGCATTTGCAATGCAATAGGTCTCGCATTAAGACGAGTTTGAGCTATTGCAATGGTAAATGACAATGCCTTTTATTTATGTTTTGGTTTTTAAAACATAAATAAAAGGTATTGTCATTTTCAATGGCAATAGCTTAAGCTTGCGTAAAAGCGAGACCTATTGCATTGCAAATGCTTGTTAGAACTGCCGGTGCTGGGCATCAGCAGGACCCGGCCCACTTAAAGCCCTGGATGCAATACTGCACTGAGCTATTTTACCGGCTATAATCTTACAAGCTGTAGTACAAACTGAAACAATAGTAAACTGCATGTTGGTGGGAGCAAGAAATATATAAAAAAATGCAGCATTATTACTATTATCAATTTTCAGTCCTGTCGGAAACTTTCTAGACCTTCTCTACTCTATGCACAATATACTTTGTAGCCAGATGGCAAACTATTTGGCAGTCGCTTTTGACTGACATCGTAAATCCCTGCCTTGGGAACTGTAAATATTTGGAAGAGAAGACCCTTGCAAATGTAGGGGAAGTTCAGACCCTGAAATATTCGGCAAGATTCTTGCGTTTGAAACCGCGGCCTTGTTAACACTGTGCTATTCGGGAACCTCCCTACAAAGTTTGTTCCAAGAGTAAAGTCATCCCTTGGATCAGACCAGGACCTTAACGCCGCGGAGAGCTGGCGGGTTTCTTCTACCCAATGATTATAAGCAACTGATTAGGGGATGACACCAAGTAAACATGGCTGTCAGTATGAGGATTACTTCCAGCCACTTGGCAAGTGGCTGGAACTTGTAGTAGATTGCTTCAGACCCTGTTATCCCCGTCGGCTCAGAGGGAAACAAGGCCACTGGGGTCACTACCTGGTTGTGCATTTTCGTTAAGCTCTGAAGGCGCAAGTAGTCCAAGATCTTCTAAACTAGCTGTTGCAACGCTCTGAATAGGATTTTCTTCCCACCCAAAGTGCTGCTACCATGTTTATACATATTGATCCTGTCTTTTGTGGTCTTTGTGTTTATTAGAAGTCTGCACTGCTGCTGTGGATGATATTTTGACGGGGGGGTTGGCATTGCCCCTCGTGAATGGAAAGTAAGAGTTACTTTCAGCTGTAATGTTTGAACAATTATCATCGATATGTACTCTGCTTTTGAAAGAAGACACATCGCTCCACTCTCTCCCTCTTTACCGATTAATGTTTATTTACGTCCACAGAACAAACAAGCGGCACTGAAAGCGATCGTGAAAGCGATCGCTATTGTACAAAAAAAAAACGCGAGCGCGCACCACTGCGAGCCATATGTTTTCAATTATCGTGCCCGTGTCTGGGCACGATAATTGAAACCACATGGGCTTTGGTGCGCGTAACAGATACCAATAGGCCATGGGCGGAGCAGTGCGCCCGCATTTGGCCTATTGCGTGCTCTGTTTAAAAAAAACACGCACTCAAAGCCCAATAACGGAAGCCAAAACTAAAAAAACACACACACAAGCGTGTACAATTCCAGGGTCCGTTTCCGAACCCCGGACAAAAGGACTCTCGTTGCGCAAGCAGTGCTGCGCACTGCATCGCTAGGCGCGTAACCTAAAAAACATCTAGATCTTGCAGCAGTGCACAGGATTTGAACAATATCGTTTCAGCATAACCAAGCTGCCCCATACCCTGATAAGCACAGTATCAAAGCTAAGGAGGTGTGGCATTCTGCTTTGCTGAACCAAAGATTTCACAGAGGTTTCATGCACAGACACAACAAGCTGATGCACTAATGTGTATGAACCTCAATACTAACCATCCGCTTCACAAGGAAGAGAGGGCTTGGTCCCACTCTGCCACAGTTCTTAAAAGTACATGATAAACTGATATTCAACAGCCTCCTCCCCTCTTTGCGGTCCATGATACTGGTATATCGGTTTCCCCTCCCATCCCGGTAAAGTCATCATTCTATTGGCATTTTCCGCCTCTTCTTTGACAGATGAAGAATCTTGGATTTTATTTGCTTGCAAAAAGCGCTCCAACGGTCATAAGAGCCCCCAGTGCAACTGCCCCAGTTAAAACTGTTTTCACAGAGGCCCAGTTCCCCTCACGTTGTCTGCGGGATTCCTCAATCGCGCCTTCCCCATAGAGAGCAAGGAACCCATTCTAGGGAGAAAAGAAAAAAAATAATACATTGAATGTAAAAAAACATATTACCATGTCCCACCATAGAAAGAAAATATTATTCCATGGATTTAAAAAATCACAACATCCCAAGTACAAGGCACACATGACATCACAGATATGAAGCATCATGGGGCTAAAGTTAAGCTACAAAGAATATACAGTTTCAGGGAATTTCTACAGTTCAGTTAGTGATATACATTCCCATATCAGTGAAGCTCTCTATCATGGATTTGAAGGACATATAACCATTGTACAACTGAACGCTTTACAATGGTACATGCTATTATGGATTAGCTGCAATGAATATTCAGTTACGTAAATGTATACAAAGCCATACTGTAATGAGAAATCCTATAAATGTCAAGGAAAAAGATAGCTCCCTTTAATTGCAGTTTCTCATAACGTGCTAACTTCTGCCTATTCATAACTTTTTTGAATAATTTCCCATGGGCTGAAAGAATATATATGAATGAAAAATAAAATAAAAACTGGAATATGAAGAGGATGTATGGCATAACCACTTTTCTACTTAAAAGCTGACTAGCCAACCATGTAGAATGCATTACTCAGTGGCAGTTACCACAGTTCTCCTTAAGTGTATTTGCGCCATGTGAAGACTACAGCCTTCTCTTGAATAAGGGGCGGATGGGTAGGTCAGATCTGAATCTAAAGCAAATACTCTTGCTGCAGAAGGAAAGGTGACTAAATTGGAATCCTAGTTCTGCAACCAGCCTGAGTGGATCACGGAGAAAATATCTATCTAAATATATATTATCCATCTCCGTGCACCTGTCCGGATGGCATCACAAAAAACTGAGATGGCTCACTCCGTAAAATTCAGTCCCATCCCGCTTCAAAGAACAGGTGCCAACACTTCCAGAGGTTTTGTGTGGAAAAAACACAAGTTGCTATTGACAGGCTGCCATAATGCGTTTCGGCTGCACTAACGGGCTTCCTTACAAATAAGGACGCCATATTTTCTTTCCCTTATTAGTAACATGATTTATAAAACCACAGACACAGACAACGTTTTGTATGTTTTTGTATTTCACATACCAAACAAAGTGCACAGTGCTTAATTATATACAACCAAAGACAACGATTACTAATTTCATCCGTCACACAGACTATGCAGTACATCAATTTAAAAAAACATTTTCTAAAAAGCGAATTCATGTCATATTTTACATGTATTTTTCAAACTCATTTATGTATACCCATCACATCATAAAAAAATGCAAAAAAATAAATACATTTGTGCTAATTTTGCTTGGTTATCCAACAATTAAGGCACCGCTTTACGATTTCTGCATCTCTCCCACATACATAAGAAACCTCAGGAAATTGTCTTGTGTTTTGTCTAGTCTGCCCATATATGAACACAAAATTGTCATTTCCTACAAAAAAAATACCAATTGTCGTCCCAATTTCCATTTGAAGGTATCAAAAGCTTTAAAGATAAGTGTAAAAATTCTGATAATTAGAAATAGCAACCTAAATTATTGTACTGATCACCAAGGTCGACAGAAAATAGGAAGGAAAGATCTGTGGCAATTTGAATTCAAATAGAATGATCGTGCGAAGGTCGACATATATAAATTAACTGTTTGTTTAAATTACTTGTTGATATATTCTGGAACTCAACTATATCTTTCTTAGGTGAATAGCAAGGTTCAACAATTTCCGTTGACTAGATTTTTTCAAAAAACACTTTTCACATGAATGAAGCTTTTATGGACGGGGCAAATGACCTTTTTAATTTACCAGTGTGTCCATGAGACGATTTTTCAGATCTAGCAATTTTACTTCTTTTATTGTTTTGTGGTGGTTATCTTGCCTCAAGGAACAAGTACATTTCACCCCTGTTGAAGGGCCTAAGTTTTTCCAAGTGTAGGGAAGCGTTGTTATATCTACAGAAGCTCCATTCGCATTTTGTTTCTCTGTAGTAAGATTTTGAATGACTGTGGTTGTGAGGACAAGGAAATGTATCTCGTGAACTTATCTACGTATTAATATCAGAATAAATAATTTTTAAGCTTAAACCGAAAAGTGCCCCCCTTATAATGGGTCCGTATATATATCACTTCTTATATAATGTTATCATTTTTTATAATGATGTGTTTTTTTATCTATTGTATTTATGTTTCTTTTATGGAGTCTTTTGAGCTCCGAATAAAGATTTCTTGATTGATTTAATCTACCGAGCGAGTTTACAACAGTGTACGAAGGTGAACGAATTAAAGAAAGTTTTGGTCGGGTGGAAATGATATCTTGTTGGTTTTGTATTGAAATAATAAATTAAGTCTTCCTAGCTATAACTTATCTTCAACCTTTGTCTTTTTCGATGAATTTCTATGTTTTTGTGTGTGGGAAAAATCGGTTTCTAATCATATAATGTTTATTTTGGTATAAATTATTTTCCATATATAATTCTTTTTACATTTGAATATTACCGCAGTACTTTCTAGATAATTTCTTGTGGAGTGGCATGGCGTAGACTGGTGTGTAGTGGCATAGCGTGGCATACAGTGAGGTGGGGTAGAGTGGCGTAGAGTGTAGAAGAGTGCAGAGGCATAGAGTAGAGTGGTGTGATGTAGAGTGTAGTGTAGTAGCATAGAGTGGCGTACAGTGGGGTGAAGTAGAGTGGCATACAGAAGAGTAAAGTGAGATAGAGTGAAGCGAGGTAGAGTGAAGCGGGGTTGAGTGGGAGTAGAGTGGACTGGGGCACAGTTAAACTTAGGTAGAGTAGAGTGCCATAGTGTAGAGTGGTGTACAGTGAAGTGGGTACATTGAAGTGGGGTAGAATAGAGAGGCGTACAGTAGAGTGGCGCAGAGTGAAATGGCGTACAGTGAAGTGGGACATAGTGAAGTGAGGTAAGAGTTAAAGCTGCAGAGTAAAGTGAAGTGAGTTAGAGTGGAGCGGAGCAGAGTGAAGTAGAGTAGAGTGACAGAGGACAGAGTAGAGCGGCACAGAGCAGAGCGGCACAGAGTAGAGTGGCACAGAGCAGAGCGGCACAGAGCAGAGCAGCATAGAGTAAAGTGGGTTACAGTACACTGACGTCAGTACAGGGAAGTGGAGTAGAGCAATATGGCGCACAGTAGAGTGCCGTAGAGTACAGTGATGTAGAGTGCAGTTGTGTAGAGTAGAGTTGTGCAGAGTAGAGTATAGTGGCTAACAGTGCAGTGGCATGGAGTGGAATAGAGTAGGGAGGGGTAGAGGGAAGTGGCATACAGTAGCGTGGCATAGAGCAAAGTGTGGTAGAGTGAAGTGGGGTAGGGAAAGTGGGGTAGATTATAGTAGGGTAGAGTATAGTAGGGTGGAGTATAGTGGCGTAGAGTAGAGTGGGGGAGAGTAGAGTGGGGTAGGGTGGAGTGGCATAGAGTGGTGTAGTGTAGAGCTGAATAGAGCACAGTGGTGTACAGAGCAGTGGCAGTGAGTAGAGTGGTGCAGAGTAGAGTAGCATGGAGCAGAGGGGTGTACAGTAGAGTGGTGCAGGGTAGAGTGCGCTGCTGAAGAGTACAATGGCGTAGAATGGAGAGGACTAAAGTGGCATGCAGCTGAGTGGCAAAAAGAAGAGTGGCGCAGAGTAGAATATCATAGAGTGGCATAGAGCGAAGTGGGCTAGAGTGACATGGGGTAGAGTGAAGTGGGGTAGAGTGGAGTGGGGTAGGGTATAGTGGGATAGAGTAGTGTGGGGGAGAGTAGAGTGGGGAGAGTAGAGCGGGGTAGAGTGGAGTGGGGTAGAGTGGAGTGGGGTAGAGTAGAGTGGGGTAGAGTAGAGTGGCGTAGAGTAGAATGGCGTAGAGTAAAGTGGCGTAGAGTACAGTGGTGTACAGAGCAGTGGCGGTGAGTAGAGTGGTGCAGAGTAAAGTAGCATGGAGCAGAGGGGTGTACAGTAGAGTACTGCAGGGTAGAGTGCACTGCTGAAGAGTACAGTGGCATAGAATAGAGAGGACTAAAGTGGCTTGAAGTGGCATGCAGCAGAGTGGGGTAGAGTGAAGTGGGGTAGAGTGATGGTGGGTGACGTGGGAAAGAGCAGAGTGGCATACAATAGAGGGGCGCACAGTGAAGCGGGGAATAGCAGAGTGGCACAGAGTAGTGTGAAATGGGGTAGAGTACAGTGGAGGAAAGTGCAGAGGTGTACAGTAGAGTGGAGTATAGTGGCGTGGAGTGCAGTCGAGTGGCATAGAATACCGTGGATTACAGTGACGTAGGGTGCATTGGTGTAAAATGCAGTGGGTTACAGTGAAGTGTAGTAAAGTAGCTTGGAGTGGTGGGAGAGTGCAGTGACATAGAGATGAGTGGTGCAGAGTAAAGTGGCATAGACTGCAATGGCATACAGACCGGTGGCACACAGTAGAGTGGTGCACAGTTGAGTGGCATAGAGTAGAGTGGTGCAGAGTAGAGTGACGCAGAGTGCAGCAGCATAGAGTGCAGTTGCGTAGACCACAGTGGTGCAGAATTGAGAAGAGCGGCGTAGAGAACAGTGGTGCAGATTACAGTGCATTGGCATAGAGCCCAATGAAATGGCGTGGCGTAGAGTACAGTGGCAGAGTGGTGGAGAGCACAGTAGAGTGGCACAGAGTGCAGTGGTGTACAGTAGAGTGGTGTAGTGTGTTAAAGATCGCACCCTTTCACTTGCATCCCTTAATTTTTCTTTTAACATTTTAAGTACTGCAGTATTTTTGAGGGAGTAACGCAGTATTTTGAAAATGTTTTTTAAAATATATAAAGCAATATAATTAATTTTACCTACCTGTACAAACTATGCTAAACTGCCACCTTTAAAACATACTATTAACCTATATCTCAAATAGCAACCCACAACACAGCCAAATTGTAGTCTAAACAATATGCTTGCCTTTTTGTTTTGTAAAGGCTTTCTTTAGCCAATAATCTACTGTTTTGTTATCTCTATGTACCACGGTATATCACTACGTTTTTGTCCCTTTTTACTAACAAACGACTGAACGGATTTTCATGAAATACCGAAGAGGAAACTTTCCAAACCATAATCTGTATTTATGGAAAATGTCATGAAAATCTGTTCAGCCACTAGTCTGTCTAAAACGTCTTATAGAAAATTCATTGGTGGAAAAATGCGTTTGGACCCTTTTTTATTTGCACCCCCTTAACTTAGCACCATGAAGTTTGCATCATCAGCTAATGTAGAAAAAGCAATAGGTCTGCAAAGTTTTGTGGAGATCCGTCATACGGTAGCAAAGTTATTAGCAGGCAAAAATCAGAGGAATTCCTATCTATGGGAATCTTAACTATAACTGCAGAGTGGAATCCGCCACTCTGTAAAATGTATGTGTGTGAAAGTCTTGTTGTGTGTGAATACATATATATATATATATATATATATATATATATATATATATATATATATATATATATATATATATATATATATATATATATATATATATATATCCAACAACAAAGATTGACCTAATGAGGAGACGCCACACAAACAGCAGGTTATCACCTTTAATTTGAGGAACCACAGTTCGGCAAAAGGACACTCAAAATGGCC
Organism: Triturus cristatus; assembly: GCF_964204655.1. Classification (NCBI taxonomy): domain Eukaryota; kingdom Metazoa; phylum Chordata; class Amphibia; order Caudata; family Salamandridae; genus Triturus; species Triturus cristatus. The sequence goes on along the minus strand of NC_140579.1, from coordinate 507,937,590 downwards.
CATCTGTTTCTTGGTGTTGGACGCTTCACAACACCAGATTCGCAACACTGTCCTTTTGCCGAACTGTGGTTCCTCAAATTAAAGGTGATAACCTGCTGTTGTGTGGTGTCTCCTCATTAGGCCAATCTTTGTCGTTGGATGTTTAAGCGGCCTGGCCTAGGTCGTGGAGAAGACCTGCCGTGAGTGTTGCGGATCTGGTGTTGTGAAGCGTCCAACACAAAGAAACAGATGGGCCATTTTGAGTGAAGTACTATGTACAGCTTGGCGAGAGTTGCAGTCTTTTGCCTAACCCACCAGGGAAACGCTTTGCGACACGACGGCATCCACTTGGAATTAATTGTTTTCAAAGGGACCTTCAAGTACCAGCATGCCAGTAGGCATACGCCCACAAGGGCAGGGCTTGGATCATTTATCAAAGGCCCCTTTTGACTGCCACTTTGCTTGCCTGCATACCGCCCGTGACCAAGAAAACAGGAGTGCTCGAAAATGCGTTGGGCTTTGAACTTACGGAGGTGTAACTGTCCTTTTCCCGAACTGTGGTTCCTCAAATTAAAGATGATAACCTGCTGTTGTGTGGCGTGTATATATATACATATATGGAGATTAGCAGGAGGTCAAGGAATGACTTTAAACCTAAGTCAAAATTTAATCCTGTAACCCTGCATGATGGAATTGACACTTTTCACGAAGTTATTCTCAAGGATATTTTTGACCTGTGGAAAAGACAACAGGATACTTTTGCAAAAAATTTGACACCCTCACAGAGAAGTGGACTTCTGTCTCTTAAGAAAGCGACAACATTTGTAATAAAACCTTCTGACAAAGGAGGCAATGTGGTTCTGTGGGACATTGACAAATATCGCGCAGAAGCCAAGCGCCAATTGGAATTTTCTGGAAGTTATCTGCGATCCAGTGTGGGCAGATACAATAAAACAATTTGGGAGTACCATAGAATGCTGAATGACTGGCAGCAAAATGATTTGCTGAGTAAAAATGAATATCTTTTCTTACTCGTGCAGAAGCCTATGGTTCCGGTTTTTTATCTATTGCCCAAAGTGCATAAACATCCCACAGACCCCCCTAGGAGACCCATAATTTCAGCGAACCAGAGCCTCCTAGAGAATACCTCCATTTATTTGGATCATTTTCTTTGTCCATATGTTTGTAATCTTTCCTCTTATTGTAGGGATACTATGGATTTTTTGTCCAAAATACAGGAGATCCCTTGGCAGGACTCATATATATTGGCAATGTAGGAGAGTAGGGTCTGCAATCCTATGATCACCCAGATTTTTTGCTTTTGCTTCATTGGTTTACGACTTTCCCTGGCTGTGGGCCTGCCAATCAGACCCACAGCCTAGCTGTTCTCTCTCCAGATTAACACACATGTACATTAGGTGCATCCACTAATTGGAACTGGGCCGCCTTATCAGTCCCTGTATCAGCATACCACAGGTATCCAGGGCATCGGCGTACCCAGGGCCTACCAGGGGCTGCAGCATGTATTATGCCACCCCTGGATGTCCACCCCAAATCTGACACAACTGGCTGCACGACAGCTGGGGCAAGGTGGTGTAATCACCCGTTGCTTGAGGTGTAGTATTCCTATACCTAACCCTAAAATGGACGCATGGATTCCTATCAGTCACTCCTATGGCAGGCCTTATCAATCCTGAAGGCAGCGTGCTGGGAATCATGTGAGATGGTGCTCTGGCACGAGCTGAGCCCGTCGACGGCTTGCGGAACCAAGTCCTAATAGCTGTTCCATGGTGACGCGTGCCACCTACCATAAAATGCATTATAATCCTCGCGGTTATTTGCTAACTATGGCATCGCATCACCCACACATGTCGAGTAAGGTGTCATAGGAATTGGAATATGAACCCCTCGCCAATTCTGGCGACGGGGTTAGCATTCCACCCTTCTAGAGGGACACGACATGGAAGTAACCTTGAACCCCGGTTAAAGTTGACTCAAGCCTCAGCATCACAAAATGGATGCTGCCACCAGACACAAGTCTGACCTCCTGCTGCTGGGAGACCTTCCAGCGAGGGGAGCTTGGACAAAGGGTTTCCTGTCGAGGGCGGTGTTAGCACCATCCCAGACAGGGTTTGTGTATCCCGGGTAGGCAGGGCTGAAAGGAAGGTAATTGCAAGTGGCACCCCGGTGCTCACTGTGCATAGCCCGGCTCAAACCAGTTTCGGGGGCACCCCAGCCCCTGAGCTGGGGCGAAGCCGGACAAAGGATAGGGGTGTAACCACCCCCCTCCTGGTCCCACCCATAGGTAGGACCTAGTCACGGGCCAGCCCCTTTTCCTAGTATAAAGGTAGGAGCGAGTCCCCTTCCCAAATTGGATAATTCTGAATCTTAAACTACTTTCCACGAAAGGAACTCTTGACTTTTTCTGAAGACTCTCCCTTGTGGCTAAGGAGTAGCCACCCTGCACCAGCAGGCACCACCTAAGCGCTTGCGGTTTGCTGTACGTCTCTCCTACGGATCAAGACTGCCCAGCTCGATGAGACCCGGATTCCCCGCCATCTCTGACCTCTACCTACATCGTCAGCCCAGCTGAGATTCGTAGGTGTGACGAGACCTGCGGGACCGGCCATCTTCAGAACCTGCACGACGCTTATCTAGCACAACCACCGAGGGACCCTCGAGTGAGTGCACCTAGGGTTTGAGAAGCCCTAACCCTGAGTAGCTCCAGCACCGAAGCCTGCCTCCCCAGCATCCCCGAGATCTGCGTGGGGGCCCTTCTGCTCCTTGCTGCTCACCGCGTTGTCCGGCCACTCGCCGTCGGCTAGTGGCCCTCTCCACGACGCACCACGACAGTTTTTCATCACTGGTCTGGTTGCTCCAGACTGGCCCTTGCTCCCCTTCAACAGAGGAGTACCTCGGACCCTCCTGGTCCACTCCAGACGCCATCTTGACTCCCCCGCGTGGGCTTGCCTCTGCCAAGACCTGCTGCCCCACTCCTGGGCCCAGCATCATCGACAGCAGACACCTTCGTGGGACAGCTCGCCCTCCATCCTGGTCGCCGCCGCGCCTCCTGGCCCGAGGAACAGCCGAGTCCGACGTCACCCACTCACCTGGTCGAGGTGACTTCAGCCGGTACCTTCCTGGTGCCCACACGATCGCTGGCTAGCGGTTGAGAACTGAGTCCCCTCTGCTTTCAGGTTTCCTTCATCACCGATCCAGGCTTGGATATCGCTGAACATCGACACTGGTCGCCTGCCAGCAACTTCTTCTTTCAGGCTCCCGAGACTACAACGAGGACTCCCGACATCTTGCTGAACCCCACGCAGCCGCAGCCTCTGGGCTAGGTAACTTGAGCATTTCGGTGCTCCATCGTAGGTTCACTCTACAAGTGTCCAGCTCCTTTTCCGTTTAGTCCAACTGATCGGATTCCTCCGGAATCAATAACTTTAGACTCTCTAACCTCTCCCATTCCACTTGCAGTGTAAATGGTTTCGTGCCCTTCGGGCATTTGTGTAAATTGTGCAACTAGAAGTATTTTCCCAAGAGTTTTGTATTGTGCTTAGCTCCCTGACTCATAAAGAGCCAGGGTAGTCTTGTTATAAATAAATATCCTTTATTTTCATAACAACTTGTGTGGTGTCCTTTCACTTGGTGTTCAAGGGGTATATGTGATGGTAAACAGCTGGCTTAACACGCCCTCTAGAGTTTAGCCTGAAGACTGCTCTTGTCCACGCTACTAGGATAGCTGGTCTACAAGGTTGACTTACAACCAATCATCAATAAGGGTCGTTTGGAATGATACACAGTGATCACTAGAATAGTGAGCACTACATATCAGGCCAACTTCTCACAGGCAACAATTGATGTTGTCGCTTTATATACCTGCATCGAACACGATGTGGGCATTGAAGCGTGTAAATACTTTCTAAGAGACAGACCTCTTACACTGTTTGATCATACTACAGATGTTACACTTTTGTTTGCACAATAACTGCTTCTTATTTGAAGATCAGTGGTACGAGCAATACACAGGGACCGCCATGGGAAGTTGTTTTGCTCCTAGTTACGCCTGCCTTATGATGGGGTGGTGGGAGGCGGAACATCTATGGCATGAGGGCAACGCAAAATACCAAGAAAATGTCATCCTGTGGACCCGATACATAGATGATATCTTTATGATATGGGATGGTCCACAGGATGACCTTGATTGTTTTATCCAAGGTCTGTCCATGAATCAACTGAACCTTGAATTTACTAGTAAAACTGATCCTTTTACTATTGAATTTTTAGACGTACAGGTGGAGGTAGGAGATGGCACCCTGCAAACCAAGTTGTATAGAAAACCAACTTCAGGAAACAGTATTCTACATTTTGGGAGCCATCATCCAGTGGGTTTGAAACGAAGTATTCCCTATGGTGAACTTTTAAGAGCTAAGAGGAACTGTAGTACCCGGGAGCTGTATGAGAAAGAGGCCATCAACATGCAGGCCAGATTTAGAAGCAGAGGCTATGCTGCTAATAATCTCAAAACAGCCATTCAGAAAGTCAACACAAGAGATAGGAGCAGTTTACTAACTCCTAAGCTTCAGGACAGTGACAAACAGGAAATAAGACTGATCACTACATACAATTGTGCATCACGAGATATACATCAGATAGTAGGCAAACACTGGCATATTATCAAGAGCGATACTGTAATTGGTAAGTTGGTCAGTCCAACTCCTCATGTCACTTATCGTAAATGTCAATCTTTAAAAGATCTCCTAGTAACAGTCACTTGACTATACCTAGTTTGACATCAAAATCCTGGTTGAGGGAACTCCCAGGATTTTACAAATGTGGGAGGTGTAAAGCCTGTAGCTGCAGTACCAATGTAAAAACTTTCTCTCTCCCGAATGGCAAGCAAGGGAAAATACGAAATTTTATCAACTGCAACACGGAGTATGTTGTATATGTGATCAATTGTATTTGTGGCCTACGTTATATAGGCAGTACAATCTTTCCCGTAAAGAAACGCATTTTGGAACATTTGCGTGCAGTCAAAAATGGTGACATGTCATATGCAATTGCAAAACATTGTCATTTAATGCATGCTAACATCAAAGACATCAATACTAAAATTACATTTTTTGGTATTGACAGGGTTCCTGTAAATGCTAGAGGTGGTGACCGGGAACGGTGACTGAGACGCCTAGAATCCGAATACATCATCAAATTATGCAGCAAGTTCCCGGGAGGGCTTAATCATGAGGAGGACCTCCATATACATCTTGGATAGCTGGAGTATATATGTATACTTTGTGACTAATATAGATAAAGGCTGACATCTTTTTGGTCTGAAACAGAGTTATAGGAACTTTTTGGTACTATTGTCCAGCAGTTTTCCTTTTCCTCTTCTTTCCCCCCCCCTCGCTCTTTTGGTAAAAAACACCTTTGACAGGAATAGATTGATTATTTTCGTTTCTCTGCATATACACATATATATATACTTTTTCCTGTACTCTAACTCTCTCTTAACTTTCTCATCTTCTTATTTCTATCCCTTTCCTCTCACATTTGTCCTGGCAACGATGGGTGATGAACTTCCCATAACCATCTAAGGAATATGCACACATTTTTGGGCCATTTCTTGTCTTCAAGAGCGGCTGCTCGAAGTACAGTTGAATTGGCCCAATGATTTTTTCTTTCTAACTTTCTGAAGTATTTCGCCCTCTATCACTTCTCATATAATGTGTGACCCACAGGTGGTCGGATTGAGTGGCTTTTTTGCTCCCGTAGTCGATGGAAATGGAAAAGATTTCTTTTTCTGTTAGTAGTGGCACTTGCCATAAGTTTCTGTAACAGAGTGTGTTATATTAATAATTTATACACAAGAGGAGCACTATATTATTATAAATAGGAAATGAATTCAAGATTAGAGCATTTTTGCCACTTGGCATTTATTCTAATTTATAAATTTATAAATTGTTGAATTCTTTTGCCCGGAGTAGGACATTAGTTTGTGTGGGTTTTTTATCAATCACATGCGAACTGGTCATATATATACATTTTTTCATCGTATTTCACTTTGTAGAATGTTGTATATGTATGTTGCATTAATTTGATTCAATGTTTGATTTTACGTAAAATTATTGTGACAGTTTGTCTTTCATTGGATATGCACTGTGTATTGATTGTTAACATACTCTGTTCTCTATGTCTACTCACTTATTTTTGAGGAAGTGTTCTTAAGCCCATGACCACTTCCGGGTCACTGAATGACTTTTTGACAAAGACAGTTGTTGTTGAAACGCGTCAAAGTCAATAAACTTGTTTTCTCGCTGATTGGAATCCTGAGTGCGACTTTTCTCTTATGCTGCAGGAGCGTAAGGCTTTATAACATATATATATATATATATATATATATATATATATATATATATATATTCAGTGAAAAAACCATAGGTTTCACACATGTTATAGTTAGCTGGACATTTCACTCGTAAAAAAACAATGAAATTCCCCCGTTATAGTTAGTGCAGGCAACTATAACTCACGCGACCGCAATCTTCTGCTGATGCTAATACTGTATTTAGACACTTATTTGCCCATGTCTTCTTCCATTAAATTTTAGCTATACATATATTACAAATATATTTTTTTCATAAAGACACATATGTCATCAGCAGAGGATTGCGGTCGCGTGAGTTATAGTTGCCTGCACTAACTATAACGGGGGAATTTCATTGGTTTTTTACGAGTGAAATGTCCAGCTAACTATAACATGTGTGAAACCTATGGTTTTTTCACTGAATTTGCAAGGTTTTTTAAATGCTAATTCCTAACTATAACGTGTGTGAAACAATTGTTTTTTTCATTGAATTTGTACGTTTTTTTAAATGCTAAGTTACTTTACGCCATTCGTGGCGTGCGCGCCCACTTAACGCAGTTCGTTCCGTGCGCGCACGGTGCGCTTCGTGCACCGTGCGCGCACAGTGAGCACGCGGTGCGCTTCGTGCACCGCGCGCCCACTTTACGCAGTTAGTGCCGTGCACGCACGGTGGGCACGCGGTGCGCTACGCGCACTGCGTGCCCACGTTACGCTAGATGGGCCATGTACGCACACACCGTGCGCACATGGAGGACATATGATGCGCTTCGTTGTGAAAGGTAATATTTTAATTTTTCACATCTGTGATATGCCATGCTCAAATGGTGCCCTTCGGGCACAATTTGCACATGGGGTGGGGAGAGTATGGATATATTTTTTTTTTTTATAAATTTTTACCGTACGGTAAGCGTAATCGGCGAAATTATCGAAAAAATTAAAATTCCGTTTTTGGCCTTGGGGGATCTTTGAGGACTCCCTCAACATGGCTAGGTGCTTAGGAGCTGTCTAAACAGCCCCTTTACATGTTTTTGGGCTTTGTGTTTTAACCCCCTATCAGACTGCGAGAGAGAAAATGGCGGCCGCCGCTTCCTGGTTTCGACCGATTCGAATGTTTACTAAGATCTAACAGCCAATCAGAATCGCGCTCGCGCACGGCGGCGTGCGCGTACGGTAAGCGCACCGTAAGCGCACCGTAAGCTGGCTCAGATATATATATTGATTTAAAGGCTATTTTCTCAGAATCTACTGAACAGATTTACACCAAACCTACAAAAGGCACTTCCTTGACCTGAGGACTACCTCTCTGCCAAATTTCAAGTAATTCTGTTCAGCCGTTCGGGCTGTAGCTTGGACTAAAGGTCCTATGGAAAAATGCATGGGGAAAACGTGTTTTGGGACCCCCCTTTTATCTCAGCCCCCGCTCGACGAATCTCCCCGAGACTTTCAGGGTAGGAGCGGAGCGTAGCGCCCCATTAGTTTTGAAAATTTCGCGAGGATTCGTCGACCGGCGCCAAAGTTATTCCAAATAGAATGTTGCGGTTTTCCTATGGAAACAGGGTCCTAACTATAACTACCTACTGGCGACCGCCAGTAGGTAATATATATATATATATATATATATATATATATATATATATATATATATATATATTACCTACTGGCAGTCGCTAGTAGGTAGTTATAGTTAGGACCTATTTTCTATAGGAAATCCGCAACATTCTATTTGGAATAACGTTGGCGCCGATTGACGAATCTTCGCAAAATTTTACACACGTTTGGCCAGCTCCGGTCTGCTCCTATCCTGAAAATTTCACGGTGATTCGTCAAGCGCGGGCCGAGAAAAAAGGGGGGTCCCAAAACACGTTTTCCCCATGCATTTTCCCATAGGACCTGTTGACGCAGTTACAGCCCGAACTGCTGAACGGAATTACACCAAATTTGGCAAAGAGGTAGTCCTCAGTTCAGACTCGTGCCTTTTGCTTAAATGGTGTAAATCCGTTCAGTAGTTCCTGAGAAAATTAGAGTTAAAAAGATAGATATATCTGGGCGGAGCCTAACCACACATCTCATCGCGAGATCTGATTGGCTGTCAGTACTTCATCCAAGAAGTGTTGGCAGCCATCTTGGGACCAATATACAGGATAGCACCTCATTAAAAAGCATTGCAGTTAATAGAAGGTTTTAAGACTTTAGTTACATTATAAATCATTTGTTGATGGTACCATATTCATTTTAGGAATTGTGGTGTGTTCTAAGGTGATTTTACCATGTGAAAAGCCTTCTGCTGTGATATCATAAATCATGTTTGAGAGAAAACTATTTTCTCATGCTTTTCCCACAGAGGTTTGGAAGGTGATCTATAAGCTAAACTGAGAGCATATTTTCTGTAAATTCACATTATCTTTCTCAGTCATGTGAGAATGAAGTCTGACATTCTCAGTAAAACATGTACATCCCACAAGGTCAGAGACTGTCAGTTGATTCCTTTGTGTTCTACTGCAGCTTCCCAGAGTGTTCTAAAGAACAACTAGACCGCTAACAGTCCTATTTATGACAAACGTATTGTACACCGGAAGCCAGCTTGATTGGAATAAAGTGGTAACTCTTAAAACATTTAATTTAAAAAGGAACAAAATGAGGTGGTTCATTTTGCCATAGAAAGTATGATTAGTGCTGCAGAAAGAAAAATTAGGGCACATTTTGAGTGACTTCTCAAATCCTCTTCTATTTCATTAAAAAATTCTGACATGCAGACTGAAACATGCAACTTTCAATACCAGCAGCAGACTTCCCTGGTGAGCAGTAGCTTCACTACAGTGATCTAATAAGCAGCTAGAGTGCTAACATTCTGAATTTATGGCAAATGTGTGACACATCTGAATGCCTTCTTGATGGAATCAAAGTAAAAAACTGAAAGTATTTCCTACTGAGGAGACTGTAGTAAATGAGGAAATTAGGAAACTTCATAACAAATAAGTCTCCCAAATTGGCCACCAGAGACAAAAGAGCCCAAATGTAGCCCAAATATCATCCAGATGTAGCCCAAGTATAGCCCAATGACAGAATGTCCCAGAGTGTTCTAACGAACAACTAGAGCGCTAACAGTCTTACTTATGACAAAATTATGGCACACCTGAAGCCATCTTGATTGGAATAAAATGGTAACACTTAAAACATTTAATTTACAAAGGAACAAAATGAGGGGGTTCATTTTACCATAGAAATTATGACTAGTGCTGCAGAAAGAAAAATTAGGGCACATTTTGACTTCTCAAATCCTCTTCTATTTCATAAAAAAATTCTGACATGCCGACTGAAACATGCACTTTGAATACCAGCAGCAGACTTCCCTGGTGAGCAGTAGCTTTACTACAGTAATCTAATGAGCAACTAGAGTGCTAACATTCAGAATTTATGGCAAATGTGCGACACATCTGAATGCCTTCTTGATGGAACCAAAATAAAAAACAAAGTATTTCCTACTGAGGAGACTGCAGTAAATGAGGAAATTAGGAAACTTCATAACAAATAAATCTCCCAAGATGGCCACCAGAGACAAAAGAGCCCAAATGTAGCCCAAATATCACCCAGATGCAGCCCAAGTATCACCCAATGACAGAATGTCCCAGAGTGTTCTTAAGAACAACTAGAGCGCTTACTTTCTTACTTATGACAAAAGTATGGCACACCGGAAGCAATCTTGATTGGAATAAACTGGTAACACTTAAAACATTTAATTTAAAAAGGAACACAATGAGGGGGTTCATTTTGCCATAGAAATTATGATTAGTGATGAAGAAAGAAAAAGTTAGGGCACATTTTGAGTGACTTCTCAAATCCTCTTCTATTTCATTAAAAAACTTCTGATATGCAGACTGAAACATGCACTTTTAATACCAGCAGCAGACTTCCGTGGTGAGCAGTAGCTTTACTACAGTGATCTAATGAGCAACTAGAGTGCTAACATTCAGAATTTATGGCAAATGTGTGACATATCTGAATACCTTCTTGATGGAATCAAAGTAAAAAATGGAATCAAAGTAAAAAACTGAAAGCATTTCCTACTGAGGAGACTGCAGTAAATGAGGAAATTAGGAAACTTCATAACAAATAAATCTCCCAAGATGGCCACCAGAGACAAAAGAGCCCAAATGCAGCACAAATATCACCCAGATGTAGCCCACGTGTAGCCCAATGACAGAAGTGTGCAAAACACTTATTTTTTGTGTATTTGCAGTTTTATATAGTACAGATTTGTCAGGTATTGGAGTGCTTTACATGAGCATTGGTTACATCACACAAGATCAAATTCATTTTGGTTGTAGACATGGGGATATTAAGTGATTTGACCAGAATCACAGAATGTTGAGCTGAAGCAGAAACTCCAACCTGGTTCCCCAGTTGCAAAGTCTGCAGCTCTGGAAGTAACACCACATCTTCTCCCCTAGGTGCAACATTTAATCAAATGGTCAACTGGATATAAAAACATAAAGATTACAAATGATTTAAAAGTTCTTTATCGCTATTTGAAAACTCAGAAAATATGTCCTCATTTTAGTTTTTTAGAGCACTAACCATAATTTTGATGCAAATAAGACCCTCTCATATATGTAATTTCTAAAGGAAATGCTCTAAGTATTACAGTTTTGATTACATCAAGATGACGTCAGGCGTTCCACACTTTTGTAATAAATATAGAATGTTAGCAATCTAGATGTTCATTGGGATACTGTTGAGAGGCAGAGGCCGGGGGCACGGACTCTGAAAATTGAAGGCAGGTAGGAGAGTGCAGAGGCAACAATTTGACCACACTGGGCAGGCAGGAAGGGCAGTGGCAGCACAACAGACTATGGAGGGCAGTGGAAAGGGGGGCAGGGGCAACAAACCAACAATACAGGACTGGCAAGAGAGGCTGTGGCAATATAATAGACCATTGTGGGCAGAAGGAAGAGGCAGTGGTAGTACAACCATACATGCCAACAGACCCGTTTCAGCCAGGAAACGTCCAATGTTTTTAAGCTCAAATGGGCTTTATTTGATCTGTCTCCTGTCTACAATCTCCTCTTTTTCAATGTAACTCAAAAGGGAAAATCAATACCCCATTTTTTTTTCAAAATCTCCCTCTTACCAAGTTCAAAATGTTCGCAAGTATGGTACATTGGATCATGGAAGGCAGGAGGAATTGGGGTAGGGACATGGACTCGGATAACAGAGGACAGGAGGGACATGGAGATGTGCACCAAACTGACCCTACAGGGCAGGCATCAGGGTTTGCAGCAGCACAATACACCACATAGGGCACGAGGGAGGGGAGTGCAGCACAACAATACATAGAAAGCAATAGGGAGGGGACAGGACCATGCACATGGACAACAGAGAACAGAGGGGAAAGAGGCAATGGTAGCTAGCTGACCATAATGGACAGACAGGAGAGAAAGCTGTAGCATAACAGACCATAAAGGGCAGGAGGGACGGATCAGGGGCATTACAATGGAACAGACAAGCCAGTAGGGAGGGCATAGGGGTCTGCACATGGAAACAGAGGGCTGGGGGCAAGGGGGCAGGGCAGGAGCAGCAAGATGACCATGGAGGTCAGGCAGGATGGGCACTAGAAACAAGACACACCATGGAGAGCAACATTGAGACTATGATGGCATACACACAGACCATGGAAGGGAGGTGGAAGGGGGTCAGGGGCAGCTAGCTGACCACACAGGGAAGGTGGGAGGGGCCATGGCAGCACAGAAGACCATGCATGGCAAGCGGGAGGGTTAGTGCCGGCACAATGGCTATGATGGGCAAGAAGGAGGGTGCAGGGGCATGCACAAAGGACCATGGAGGATAGAAGGGAGGGTCAGGACCTGGGCACAGACAAGAGAGTTCAGGGGAAGGGGCCTCACAACAGACCGTGCGGGGCAGGCAGGAGGAGCAGTTGCAGCACAACAGACCAGGGAGGGCAGAAGGGTGTGGCAGTAAAATGGACCATGGAGGCCAGGAGGAAGGGGATAGGGGCATGGCATGTGGACAGGCAGGGTGGAGGTGGCAGGGACAGGTTACAGTCATCTGACAATGCTAGGCAGGTGGGAGGGGAGTGGCAGCTCAACAGAACACTCAGAGTAGATGGGAGTGTCAGGTCCATGGAACATGTGGGCAAAAAGGATGGAGCAGGGGCATGCACAAAGACATCGGAGGTCAGGGGGAAGGAGAATAGGGGCAGCAAGCTAAGCACAGAGGCTAAGCAGGAGGTCAATGATGGGCCATAGAATTGGGCAATGGAGGGCAGGAGGAGTGGACTGGTACATCATGCTAAATGGAGGGCAGTGGCAGCACATCAGACCATGTATGGCAGGAGGGAGGAGGCTAGTCCATGGATTCAGACAACAGAGGATAGGGAGGAGGTGGATGGGGCAGCAAGCTAACTGTTCAGAGAAGGTGGGTATTAGGAACTTTATTGTTTTTAAAATGTGTGTCTGTGAGAACTACTTAAAATATGAACAAGTATAAAGCATAATCTCACTTTTATTCAGGAAGAAGAGGACGTTTGTGACTGTGACTCCGGGCTCACTTGGCAGAAACACCCCCTGACCCTCCACCCCCCATCGCAAAATGTAATGCCCGTGAAAAGGGTAGGTGGACGCAGTGTTATATAGAACATAGTCCTGAGAGCACGATTGAAAATGAAAACTAGATATAGTATAAACTATGCACCAAAAAGTGTGATATAAGATGAACTGGGGCGTGAAATATAATATGCAATACATTGTGCGCAATGACAGATTCATTGGAGAGCGCGAGATAGCACAGGCACTAGCGCGTGCTATGCGATATGCGCCTTGGAGTGTAATATGCACAGGGCTGTGTTGTGTAACCTAACTAATCTCTAAAGTTGTAATATAAAATTTGCGCTGGGGAGTGTAACGTTGCATATGCACTGTGACAAAGATATGGATCCCAGATTGTAATATGTATGGCATAGCGCTGTGCGTCATAACATAGGCATGGAGGAAGATGGGGCAATATAACCCATTCGAAGGCAAGTGTGGCATGACATATTCACGGGGTAGTGTTACAGTGCACATGGGCTAGAGAGTGTCATAGCATACGCACTAGCTGGTGGAATACAACACAGAGGTGTGTGGCACTCGGCGGGCACTGGTGGGTGTAACACAGCATTGGGCTCAGCCAGGAGCACGCTGTGACTCTCAAATGAGGTTTGTCTCCTTTCCAGAGAGTAAAATAAAAAGTATTACACATCCGGCGGTGGATGTGAGTTTTATTAACCGTGAGGGGGGTTTCTTGCATAGTTTGTTCAAATTTTTGTCGAATCCCCTTTGAATGGCTTGGTGTGCGTGTGTATTAAATGTGCCCGTCAATAGCTACCCATGTTTGTATAAATAAACAACAAGGGTGTCTACTTGGAGAGTACCCACCGGCGGGGGCGCCGGGATTAGGCACAGTAGGGCGTCAGACACGTCAGAGCTTCACTAGCGGTGTAAATACATTCCACGTGGATTCATTGTATGCATAGTCGCCTTTTAATGAATATCACGCAAATCGTCATGGTGATAGGTACATACGGTTTGTCCAGCAAGTCCTAGGTGTTTCTATAAATATATATATTTTAAAATAATAAAAAACAAAGGCTGGCCCCAGGGATGGGGTCCCCGGGGCCATAAGTGGCCTGAGGAGGGGGGCAACGCAGCCCCCCTCCTAAAGAATAAAAAATAAAAAAAAAGGCCATGACCCGGGGGTTGGGGTCCCCGGGGCCGAGACTTTGTGTATAAGTGGCTGCATGGGTTGGTGAGTAGCTACATGAGTGTCTATATAGGTTATTAGTTGGTTTTTTGAGTATCAGTAAGAGTGTCTGTATGGTTCGGTGGGGGTATTACGTAGTGCATAGGTGCATGAATGAGTGACTCACTGTTTGTGTTGAAGACAGCATGTGTGCAGGACTGTATGGGTGGATGAGTGTGTGTGGGTGTGTTGGTGAGTGAATGACTGTCTCAATAGTGTCTTTATGAGTAACTACATATGTTTTAAACTAGTATATGTGACTATTGGTGTATATAAGTGAGTATATGTGAGAGTGAGAGATTGAAAGAGTTCCTGTATGAATAAGTATGTTTCTATAAGTGATTGTTTAAAAGACTAAGTATGTGTAAGTTTCTGTAGAAGTAAGTGTGGTGGTGTGTGTATAACTGTATATGCAAGTAAATGGATGTTTGATTCCTTATTAGCATGAGTGACTATGTGTGTGAGTAACTCTATGGATGAGTGGCGTTGTGTAACAGGATGTATAGGTGTATGAGTACATATGATGAGTGAGTACATGTATGAGTGACTGTATAGGACTGTTGGTGAATAAGTGGATGTGTATGTGGATCTTAGAATTACTGAATAGGTTGTTGTAACTGATATTGGTATGTTCATTGTTTTGAAAATTTTAGTTTCTCTTTTTGAATGTGTGTATCAAAGGTTATATTAGGGGGAGAGGAGGTCTGCCACTCTATCACAAGGATGATGTCATCAGTGATGTCATTTGAGATGTCATCAGTGATGTCATGAGTGATGTCACTGACCATGTCATGAGTGATGTAATATGTGACGTCATCAGCAGTGCATTGCGGGCGCGCGAGTTATAGTTAGCTGAACTAACTATAACGGGGGAATTTCAATGGTTTTGTACGAGTAAAAAGTCCAGCTAACTATAACGCCCCTGAAACCTATGTTTTTTTTCAGTGAATTTCAAAGGTTTTTTAAATGCTAATTTCTAACTATGCCTACAGAAATAGGACATGTGAAGAAAGAAGAAAAAACGCACAGAAAGAAAAAAAAGAAATGCAGAAAGAAGCAACAGAAGTCCTCAAAGACGAAGAAAAGTGCAGGAAGAAGGATAACATGCAGAAAGAACAAACAGAAGAGCAGAAAGAAGCCTTGTTGCAAAATCATCCTGTACCCTCAACTTTTTCAGACGGATACTGGTGGTAACTGAGTCTGACTAACCAGTCCTAGAGCCAGTGCTATGTTAAAAGACACTCAGAATACAGTTAAAACACCTACATACACTAGGGAACACTATGTGTTGGGGTCCCCCTGTGATCAGCACGACCTCCTCTGTAAGCCCCTAGCATATAATAGGGCAGGGGATTAAAACTACCTCTTAAAACGCGCCACAGGGCGTGTTTTCATACGTCACCTCAGGCCCCGTCCCCTCCCTTCCCCACTGTGTAAACACGCCCTGTGGCCGTTTTTTAAGTTGGGAGATTAAGTCCCCTTGAATCCTGAGGATCCCTAGGGGCAAAATAGCCCACTAGGTACGTCCAGTAAGCGCCATTGCAGAGAGGTGTAAAAAGGGGCACGGCCTGCATCACCTCTCTGCAACGCAGAGCAGTGGCGCTTACTGGAAGCACCTGGTGGGCTAGGCCCTCAGAATTGAAAGGGAATTATTTCCCCAACTTAAAATGCGCCACAGGGCGTGTTTGCACACGTCACCTCAGGCCCCATTCCCTCCCTTCACCACTGTGTAAACGCACCCTGTGGCCGTTCTAAGTTGAGAGATTAAGTCCCCTTGAATCCTAAGGGTCCCTAGGGTCAAACTAGCCCACTAGGTACCTCCAGTACCGCAGTACGCGCAGTTCGGGCTGGACTGATTTGCATATGGCCATGTCTGAACTGGGGTGGCAGAGTGGGCTAAAGAACGGTGATGGATTAAACCCAGATCAGTTGACTGGGGGTGAGTGCTTGCAATGTTCAACACTCCGTCCATCATCTCCTTTGGTTTTTGCATTGTTCGCCATAAGTTGGCAGGATATGCTCAGACGTGAGTCTCTTGCTCACTTTGCCACTGGATTCAAGCAAGCCTGGCTGAAAACGGCTGAAATGCCAGAAACCGGTCCTTTTAAGCTTGTTTCCGGTCCAGGGAAGACATGGCTTGGCAGTTCGGGCTGGACTGTTCCCATGAGGCACAGGGTCAGACTGATTTTCATATGGCCATGTCTGAACTGGGGTGGCAGAGTGGGCTAAAGAACGGTGATGGATTAAACCCAGATCAGTTGACTGGGGGTGAGTGCTTGCAATGTTCAACACTCCGTCCATCATCTCCTTTGGGTTTTGCTTTGTTCGCCATAAGTTGGCAGGGTATGCTCAGACGTGAGTCCCTTGCTCACTTTGCCACTGGATTCAAGCAAGCCTGGCTGAAGACGGCTGAAATGCCAGAAACCGGTCCTAGGAAGCTTGTTTCCGGTCCAGGGAAGACATGGCTTGGCAGTTCGAGCTGGACTGTTCCCATGAGGCACAGGGTCAGACTGATTTGCATATGGCCATGTCTGAACTGGGGTGGCAGAGTGGGCTAAAGAACGGTGATGGATTAAACCCAGATCAGTTGACTGGGGGTGAGTGCTTGCAATGTTCAACACTCCGTCCATCATCTCCTTTGGTTTTTACCTCCAGTAAGCGCCACAGAGCTGCGTTGCATAGAGGTGTAAAAAGGGGTGTGGCCTCAGAACACCTGTCTGCAACGCTGCTCCCTGGTGCATACTGGAGATACCTGTTGGGCTAGTTGGCCCTCAGGGACCCTCAGTAGTGAAGGGGAGTTAATTCCCCAACTTACAACTGGACAGGGGGCGCGTTTGCAGAGTGCTGCAAGGAGGGGGCGTGGCCTCCGGCGCGATGTCGGTCTTTTATTTATTTAATTTTTTTAAGAAGGAGGGCTGTGTGGCCCCCCCTTCTTTTTCTAATTTACTGGCCCTTGGGACCTCATCCCCCAGGGCCTGCACCCTAATTTTTTTTGTTGAAAAAAATTAATTTGGACCTCCCAAGGCCTTAATCGGCCACGGGGACCCCAACCCCCGGGTCATGGTCTTTTTTTTTTTTTTATTCTTTAGGAGGGGGCTGCGTTGCCCCCCTCCTCAGGCCACTTATGGCCCCGGGGACCCCATCCCCCGGGGCCGGCCATTGTTTTTTATTATTTTTAAAAAATATATATTTATAGAAACACCTAGGACATGCTGGACAAACCGTATGTACCTATCACCATGTCAATTTGCGTGATATTCATTAAAAGGCGACTATGCATAGAATGAATCCACATGGAATGTATTTACACCGCTAGTGAAGCTCTGACGTGTCTGACGCCCTACCGTGCCTAATCCCGGCGCCCCCGCCGGTGGGTACTCTCCAAGTAGACACCCTTATCGTTTATTTATACAAACATGGGTAGCTATTGACGGGCACATTTAATATACACGCACACCAAGCCATTCAAAGGGGATTCAACAAAAATTCGACCAAACTATGCAAGAAACCCCCCTCACGGTTAATAAAACACACATCTACCGCCGGATGTGTAATACTTTTTATTTTACTCTCTGGAAAGGAGACGAACCTCACTTGAGAGTCACAGCGTGCTCCTGGCTGAGCCCAATGCTGTGTTACACCCACCAGTGCCCGCCCAGTGCCTCACACCTCTGTGTTGTATTCCACCAGCTAGTGTGTATGCTATGACACTCTCTAGCCCATGTGCACTGTAACACCACCCGGTGAATATGTCATGCCACACTTGCCTTCGGACAGGTTATATTGCCCCATCTAACGTGCCTTCCTCGATGCCTATGTTATAACGCACAGCGCTATGCCATACATATTACACTCAGGGATCCATATCTTTGTCACAGTGCATATGCAACGTTACACTCCCCAGCACATATTTTATATTACAACTTTAGAGACTAGTTACCGGGGAACCTTCAATTAAACAAATAAAACGGGTTGGGAAGCATAATAAAAAAAGACTAGACCCAATTCAGCCAGTTTGCAATGGCTCAAGATCTTCTACACTCAGTAGAAATAGTGAGGGTGATGTTAATTTAAATCTAGAGCAATTTACTCTATTGATTAACACTTTGGAAGTGAAGATAGAGGCTAAACTAGAGGAGATGTTAAGACCCTTGACAACTAAGCTTGACACTTTGGCATTGGAAGTAGATAGACTAGGTGGTCTGTTAACTACACACTTGGCATCAGCTACTGTGGCTGGAGCTAAGGTTGCGGAAAAGGGGCAGGAAATTACGATAGGGAATGTACAGCAGATTCCTCAGCAAGTCGCTGTAGCAGTACCTGTTCCTCCTGTGACACTAGCCATACCTCCCCTGTCTACATATCCCACAATAGCCCTGGAGGGTAGACTTGATCCCAGGCATATGAGGAAAAGCCGCCATCTTAATCTCCCACCTGATTGCGCACCATATGTGGCGGTGCTGACAAATGTTCCATCTTGTGATGACCACTTAGTTTTACCATATG
Source organism: Triturus cristatus (assembly GCF_964204655.1). Lineage (NCBI taxonomy): Eukaryota > Metazoa > Chordata > Amphibia > Caudata > Salamandridae > Triturus > Triturus cristatus. Next base: position 507,918,941 of record NC_140579.1, on the reverse strand, counting down.
GGGAATCCCACGTCTCATTAAAAAATAAAACTGTCGCATGGCTTAGCAAAAATTGTGGTTTTCCTGTTGCATATTCGGACCAAATAATAGCAGTAGGAAGGGTGAATTGGGTTGGTCCGTCTAGAAAAACAAGCAGTGGGGACTGTATTGTTGTTAATTTTAAGCATCCCCAACACGTGGCAACAGTTTTACTAAGAGCATCCTCATTAATTTGTAATATGAATAGTATATGTGTCCATCCACTGGGCTATTTTTACGCACACTTGAATAAAGATCCGCGTCCTCAAAAGAGAATTAGGCCAGCAAATCCAACTCAGACCCCTGCCTTGGATGCACCATATGTGAATAAAGTTAATCAAGGTGGATGTGGGCCCTTTGTAGAAACACAGAATAGATTTAACTTTGTTGGCCATTGTAGTAACGGGCTTAACGTGGATATACAGAATACATATGATGTTCTGTCTGGCTTGGAGGCGTGCGGCTGACGTGAGGCGCCTGTGGGTCTGGGTAATGTAATACCAGCTGAGATATCACCCATTAAGATCATACAGGATAAAGCCAGTTGTAATAATGTTATTTCCTGGAACATTGCAGGCCTGGCATCAAAGATGGCGGATGACAATTGGATTATGTACATTAAGCAATTTATGATCATCTGCTTGCAGGAGACTTGGTCAGTGGAATGTGACTTTTTCCTCGAAAGATATAAGGCCTATTATGTTCCTGCAATAGCATCAAGTAGAGGCAGGCCTAAGGGGGGCCTGGTGACTTTTATTTCCGTTACACTCTCTTGTAAAATTCGTAGAATTTTAACAGCAAACTCTGGATTTATGGGCTTAGTATTGAATGGAGAAAATTGTCTGGCTGGTTTGGTTAACTTTTATAATGCTGTCAATGTCAACACAGGTTCTAACCAAATATCTGCTCTAAATGAATTTATTAATTCTTCACTGAGGGAATGCATCCATAACCTTATAATTATGGGAGACTTTAATGTTCATCCTTGCGGTGACCCCCTGTCGAAATGTTTAATGGATCTGCAGTGTGACCGCCTCGGCGGTTTGCATTTGGAACATACGATGGATGGGGAACTTTTTAATGATTTACTGAGCAGTTTAGATCTTTCTTTGGCTATGGCACTGAGGGATCCCACAAAGTGTTTTGATACCCCAACTTTTAAAGGTCATGGGAGGGGTACTTTCATTGACTATGTGTTACTCTCTTTGCCTATGCAGTCATTTGTGGACTCTTTTACCATTGAACAAAGTGAACTTAGTGATCATAACCCACTCACTGTTCATTTGAAGGGTCCCTGGATTATTAAAGAAGATCGGAAATGCATTAATGGCAGGTTGAGCACAATCGACGGGAGACGGCGCCTTAGATGGTCAATAATTACTCCTGACCTATTATACAAAAATATCAGGGAGAACTGCACGCAGGATATTCAGAACTGCATTCAAGAAGGGGCAGACCCGAATCAGGTTCTTAGTGCTTTTCAAAGCCTGACGGAGAAGGTGTCAGAGCTGATGATGGTCCCAGTAAAGAATACAGAGGATGAGGGACCGAGATGGTTCAATCATGTCTGCTCCATGGCAGCACGTAATCTAAGGATAGCCTTGGCAGCCAACCCTAGAATAGAAGCGAATGTAAAGTTGTGTCGCAAAGAATATAAGTCTGCCATCGCTTCACGCAAGGAGTTTTTAAGAGAGGAGGCCTGGGATGAGATTCTTGACCCCTCTACTTTAAAATGTAGCTCTAGATTCTGGGCGGTAGTAAAAACAAGCATTTACAATGCAATGGTCTCGGCAATATTATAGGTAGAGCTATTGGTATTGCTCATTATTTTTTAATCATTTTTGTATCCCTAAATAAATGGCATTGTCATTTCTATTGGCATTAGCTTTTGTTTTGCATATGTGATACCTATTGCATTAGCAGAGAGAGAGTGAGGTAGTGAGATAGAGAGAGAGAGTGAGGTATTGAAATAGAGAGTGAGGTAGTGAGAGAGAGTGAGGTAGATAGAGTGAGGTAGTGAGATAAAGAGTGAGGTAGTGTGATAGAGAGAGTGAGGTAGTGAAAGAGTGGAAAAATAAACGGCCTTAACTGCCGCTGCTCGGCTTCCAGGAGCAGTGGAGCTCTTTGGAACCTTAAAGCGGCAGTGTCAAATTCTTGCTTATGACAGTATTCGCCACCTACTTACAGCATTTTCTGAAGATCTTTTAATCTTCAAAAAGCGACAAAAATGCGATTTTGCCGCATAAAAGGCATTGGGGGGGGGGTGGGGGAGGTGTGTGTGTGTGTGTGTGTGTGTGTGTGTGTGTGTGTGTTTGTGTGTGTGTGTGTGTGTGTGTGTGTGTTTTCTCCTTAAACTGAGTTTTAAAGGGACATTTGAAGTGTAAATGTGCTCTGCGGTCCCAGCACATAGGCAGAAATACCATAATGTTTAGGGATGACAAAGAAGATCCTGTGACCGAGAGAATAGTATCAGAATTGACTTTTAACTGCAAAAAATACATTTAAAGTGATGGTTTCTATGAGACTGAGCTTGGGGTGGGGGCTAGCGAGGAGCCATATAAAATGCCTTCCATGATTGACCAGTTGACCCATGATGTGCTCCAGTCATCTGGGAGTCAGGCCTGTCCATCAGCTGTGCACTGGACTGTAAGCCATCCTCGATTACTCTTCCAAAATACTCAGGGGAGAGGCTGCACGGGAAATTTCGTAGATGCGATTTCCAGAGCAATATAACCAGGGCAGCAGGATTCTGCACTAATATATATCCTGTGGTCACTTTTATCATGCTCAATTGTAAAGAAAGTATGCGTGCTTGTCTCACACTGCGATAAGGTCCCAGTTTGTCTGACACAGCACAACTACATCCTCTAATAGAAGGTACTGCTAACTGCATTAATTGAACCCCAAACAACCTGCAGTGGACCCCCCCAAAAACAACACACTGATACTGTGCCTCATTCTTCTGCAGGGCCCGCTCACATTAACATATTTGGCACCCATCTTTCTCCACTGGTCCTTCATGTTATCTTACAACGTACCCCAAATTGAGTTTATTAACCCTTAATACTACATTAAACTGCGCCTCATGGTCTCTCTACACTACCCCTGAAGGTCCACCCAAGATCATCTCCATTGGCCATGCACACTAACATCAGAAACTCTGCATGGCCCTCACACTTCCATAAGAGCATACATCGTTCCCACTAAGGCAATACTCTACCTTACATGCACGCCCACAGTCCACTACATAGATTATGCACGTTTAATCAAAATACACTTGCCAAGAAATCTCTGTACCCCCAAGACATTCCAATGGTGGTCCAATCTTCGACAGACCTGCGCAATGTCACAATCTGCCCCACCTGCCTCCATGGGCTTTTCACACTACTCTACAGTGTGCACTCTCTAGATTAGAACAAGCACTATTAGATATTTTCGAGTCTCTGGGTTTTATTAAGCCCCTAGCCCTTTGAGGCGGAAGTTCAGAAGCTCAACCGAATCTGGGACACAAAGTACGGAAAAATACACAAAAGCAACAATGTGAGATAAGATCAGTGATGAAAAAGACACCCTAGTGTGAGACATCTCCTAGCCAGAACGAATCTTTGAAGATCAACACCCCTGGCTCCAACACTTCCCTGCACATGGCGCAGACCCCAACAACAACCGTAAAACTCGATTTATCAGACTTCACACGAGTCCGCAAAGATTGAGGTTCTAGGAAGCCACAGCAAGCTAAATACAGCACCGCGCTGGACCGCGAAGACCGGAACAAACTGGTTGTGGACAAAACTCTGTCTAAAAGTGCAAACAAATTCACAGCCACAGAATTCTAGGTACTTTCCTTCAAAACTAAACAAGCACACCACTGCCTTTCTCCGAGGCGGAGCAGAAATGCCTCGGAGAAACGCAGCGGCGGTTTTCAGATTCGGGGGCGTGGCTAAAAAGTGGAAAGAACAGCACGGAACACGCCCCCGAATCTGAAAAAGACAGAGCCTATTTGGAGGGACGGCTCTCTCCTCCAATGGCTGGCCTCCTTTTAGGAAGCCAGCCAATGGAGGAGAGCCAAAAAGAGAGGCGGGCTAAAGAGCCACTCTCAGAAACATTAAATCTCCGGACTTCCGGTTCTGCCTTTGGCAAACCGGATGGTCCCGAGACTTAAAAACATTTGTGGTCCAGGACCCGGGTGATGGCCTAGAATGCTGCATAAAAAAGGAAGAATGGGAATCACACTTTAAACAATTGTATAGTTGTGTGGTGACTGAAAATGTCAACTTACTCCCTGGCAATAGTGGTGGAATTATTACGTTTGATAGAGGCGAGGTTATGGAGGGCATAGAGGGACTCACAGCCAGGAAAGCTCCTGGCCCTGATGTGATCCCACCAGACTTATACAAGTCTGAACCTAGCTTTTGGGCACCCATTTTAGAGTCTGTTTTTAACGCTGCTGCTGAAATTGGCTGTCCCCCTTCATGGGGAGTTTCAACGATTGTCCCTGTCTTTAAGAAGGGGGATAGGGGCAGTCCTTTTTGTTACAGGCCAATTTCATTAATAGACTCTATGGTTAAAGTTGTGGGGAGAATTCTGCTGTAGAGATTGTCAAACTGGGCGTTAGAAAATAACATCATGTCCATTTCCCAGTATGGCTTCTGCAGTGGTCGTTCTACTATAACCCAGTGCCTTAATCTTTTTTTAATACTAAGTAAATACACTGTTGTTCAGAAGGGCACTGTCCATCTCACCTTCATGGATCTGTCATCAGCCTTCGACTGTGTCAACAGGGGAAGGCTGTGGCAGTCCATGAGGGAGAAAGGTGTGGATAGTGGGATTGTTAATTTTCTGGTAGACCTACACAGTAACACTAGTGCTAATGTTAGGTATTCGTCGGATCTGTGCACCACTGGCAACTTGATATTAAGAAGGGTGTGCGCCAAGGCTGTATTCTCGCCCCCTTCCTTTTTAATTTTTATATTAATGAGTTAGATACCGTTTTGCAGAAGGTACAGGCCGACTGTCCTAGAGTTGGTAGGCGGGGTATTCCTGTTCTTTTATACGCAATGATGCGGTTTTAATCTCTAGAACCGAGAAGGGTCTCCAAGCCTTATTAAATGCTTTTAAATCGTTCATGACAGAAAGAGACCTAACGGTCAACAATTCCAAATCATTTATTATGCAAGTTGGCCTACAGCCAAAAAGGAACTTGTATTTAAATTAGACGATGCATCCATCCCCTTTTCGAAATCGTTCTCGTATCTCGGGGTCCTATTTGATACCAAATTAAGCTGGGGCCCCCACTTGGTCAAAAAGAAAGAGGAACTGGCAAGGGTTAACGCTACTATTTTTAACTTTGCATCGAAATTGGGGAAGAAGCCCAATAATGCCATGATGAAACTCTACAATACAAAATCAGTGGCAACTGCTGTTTATGGCAGCAAATTATGGGGCTATGTGGCTGGAGAACAGCTACAGGTGGCTGAAGACGCCTTTATGAAGCGTCTTCTATGTGTTCCAATTGGTACATCTAACTTGGCAGTACATGAAGAATTGGGGGCACAATACTTATGTGACATTTTTTCTCTGCGCCCTTTGACCTGCTGGGCCAAACTGTGGTTGAACCAGGATATTCCATTAACCCACTTGATTGTGAAAGATCTTGTGTCCCATGATAAGGCAATGTGCACCCCCTGGTTAAAATATCTGAAATCCTGTTTCTCTCGACTTGGTTGCTTGGAGTTGTTTGAAAATCCAAGCGGGATTGTAAATGGGGATGTGGAGGCAATTAAGCGCGCCCTTTATATGGGGAGAAAGGTTCAACGAGAGGGAGAGGAGCTCCTGAAACCCAGTATCAAGAAATATGTCATGTTAAAAACTTGCGAGACAATGGAGCCATATTTGATGGGCTCATTCAGCTCCCATGAGAAGTTCCTGCTGTCAAGGTTCAGGTTAAATATCTTTCATCATCTGTTAATTAGACCTAAAAAAGATATTTTTAACAAGGCTGCAGCTCCCTGTGGCTGCGACGGAAAGTCTCCACAGGATATGCTGCATTTTATATTTTTATGTAAATTTTATGAATACCCGCGCAAACGCTATCTGGTAGCTCTTTTAAAGAAACTTAATTTTAACCAGATCAGACCAGCACTAATGTATTTACAACTTTTGCACAGTGACAGTGTTCTCCATGTAACTGAATTCATAAAACTGTCTGTAAAATTGAGAACCTGTATGGACCAATGAGGTTGTCTCTTTACTGTTTGACTGCCTCATTAACCTCAGGAACCTATATGGACTATACTATACCTTGCGCTATTTGTACTTTACTGATTATGAACTCATTGTACAGTATTGGTGATATCCTTGTGTTTTTTTTAACTGTGATGTTTATATGTATACTTTTATGGTTTGAATCAAAACCGAAATAAAGTCTCTATTGATTGATTGATAGTTAGGTTACACAACACTGCCCTGTGCATATTACACTCCAAGGCGCATATCGCATAGCACACGCTAGTGCCTGTGCTATCTCGCGCTCTCCAATGAATCTGTCATTGCGCACAATGTATTGCATATTATATTTCACGCCCCGGTTCATCTTATATCACACTTTTTGGTGCATAGTTTATACCATATACTATATCTAGTTTTCATTTTCAATCGTGCTCTCAGGACTATGTTCTATATAACACTGTGTTCACCTACCCTTTTCACGGGCATTACATTTTGCGATGGGGGGTGGAGGGTCAGGGGGTGTTTCTGCCAAGTGAGCCTGGAGTCACAGTCACAAACGTCCTCTTCTTCCTGAATAAAAGTGAGATTATGCTGCATACTTGTTCATATTTTAAGTAGTTTGCACAGACACACATTTTAAAAACAATAACGTTCCTAATACCCACCTTCTCTGAACAGTTAGCTTGCTGCCCCATCCACCTCCTCCTATCCTCTGTTGTCTGAATCCATGGACTAGCCTCCTCCCTCCTGCCATGCATGGTCTGATGTGCTGCCACTGCCCTCCATTTAGCATGATGTACCAGTCCACTCCTCCTGCCCTCCATTGCCCAATTCTATGGCCCATCTTTGACCTCCTGCTTAGCCTCTGTGCTTAGCTTGCTGCCCCTATTCTCCTTCCCCCTGCCCTCCGATGTCTTTGTGCATGCCCCTGCTCCATCCTTTTTGCCCACCATGTTCCATGGACCTGCCACTCCTATCTACTCTGAGTGTTCTGTTGAGCTGCACTCCCCTCCCACCTGCCTAGCATTGTCAGATGACTGTAACCTGTCCCTGCCACCTCCACCCTGCCTGTCCACATGCCATGCCCCTATCCCCTTCCTCCTGTCCTCCATGGTCCATTTTACTGCCACACCCTTCTGCCCTCCCTGGTCTGTTGTGCTGCAACTGCTCCTCCTGCCTGCCCTGCGCGGTCTGTTGTGAGGCCCCTTCCCCTGAACTCTCTTGTCTGTGCCCAGGTCCTGACCCTCCCTTATATCCTCCATGGTCCTTTGTGCATGCCCCTGCACCCTTCTTCTTGCCCATCATAGCCATTGTGCTGCCACTAACCCTCCCGCTTGCCATGCATGGTCTTCTGTGCTGCCATGGCCCCTCCCACCTTCCCTGTGTGGTCAGCTAGCTGTCCCTGACCCCCTCCCACCTTCCCTCCATGGTCTGTGTGTATGCCATCATAGTCTCATTGTTGCTCTCCATGGTGTGTCTTGTTTCTAGTGCCCAACCTGCCTGCCCTCCATGGTCATCTTGCTGTTCCTGCCCTGCCCCCTTGCCCCCAGCCCTTTGTTTACATGTGCAGACCCCTATTCCCTCCCTCCTGGCTTGTCTGTTCCATTGTAATGCCCCTGATCCGCCCCTCCTGCCCCTTATGGTCTGTTATGCTGCAGCTTTCTCTCCTGTCTGTCCATTATGGTCAGCTAGCTACCATTGCCTCTTTCCCCTCTGTTCTCTGTTGTCCATGTGCATGGTCCTGTCCCCTCCCTATTGCTTTCTATGGATTGTTGTGCTGCACTCCCGTCCCACATGTGGTGTATTGTGCTGCTGCAAACCCTGATGCCTGCCCTGTAGGGTCAGTTTGGTGCACCTCTCCATGTCCCTCCTGTCCTCTGTTATCCGAGTCCATGTCCCTACCCCAATTCCTCCTGCCTACCATGATCCAATGTACCATACTTGCGAACATTTTTTAACTTGGTAAGAGGGAGATTTTGAAAAAAAACTGGGGTATTGATTTTCCCCTTTGAGTTACATTGAAAAAGAGGAGATTGTAGACAGGAGACAGATCAAATAAAGCCCATTTGAGTTTAAAAACATTGGACGTTTCCTGGCTGAAACGGGTCTGTTGCATGTATGGTTGTACTACCACTGCCTCTTCCTTCTGCCCACAATGGTCCATTATATTGCCACAGCCTCTCTTGCCAGTCCTGTATTGTTGGTTTGTTGCCCCTGCCCCCCTTTCCACTGCCCTCCATAGTCTGTTGTGCTGTCACTGCCCTTCCTGCCTGCCCAGTGTGGTCAAATTGTTGCCTCTGCACTCTCCTACCTGCCTTCAATTTTCAGAGTCCGTGCCCCGGGCCTCTGCCTCTCAACAGTATCCCAATGAACAACTAGATTGCTAACATTCTATATTTATTACAAACGTGTGGAACGCCTGACGTCATCTTGATGTAATCAAAACTGTAATACCTAGAGTATTTTCTTTAGAAATTACATATATGAGAGGGTCTTATTTGCATCAAAATTATGGTTAGTGCTCTAAAAAACTAAAATGAGGACATATTTTCTGAGTTTTCAAATAGCGACAAAGAACTTTTAAATTATTTGTAATCTTTATGTTTTTTTATCCAGTTGACCACTTGATTAAATGTTGCACCTGGGGAGAGGATGTGGTGTTACTTCCAGAGCTGCAGACTTTGCAACTGGGGAACCAGGTTGGAGTTTCTGCTTCAGCTCAACATTCTGTGATTCTGGTCAAATCACTTAATCTCCCCATGTCTACAACCAAAATGAATTTGATCGTGTGTGATGTAACCAATGCTCATGTAAAGCACTCCAACACCTGACAAGTCTGCACTATATAAAACTGCAAATACACAAAAAATAAGTCTTTTGCACACTTCTGTCATTGGGCTACATGTGGGCTACATCTGGGTGATATTTGTGCTGCATTTGGGCTCTTTTGTCTCTGGTGGCCATCTTTGGAGATTTATTTGTTATGAAGTTTACTAATTTCCTCATTTACTGCAGTCTCCTCAGAAGGAAATGCTTTCAGTTTTTTACTTTGATTCCATCAAGAAGGTATTCAGATATGTCACACATTTGCCATAAATTCTGAATGTTAGCACTCTAGTTGCTCATTAGATCACTGTAGTAAAGCTACTGCTCACCACGGAAGTCTGCTGCTGGTATTAAAAGTGCATGTTTCAGTCTGCATATCAGAATTTTTAATGAAATAGAAGAGGATTTGAGAAGTCACTCAAAATGTGCCCTAATTTTTCTCTCTTCAGCACTAATCATAACTTCTATGGCAAAATGAACCCCCTCATTGTGTTCCTTTTTAAATTAAATCTTTTAAGTGTTACCAGTTTATTACAATCAAGATGGCTTCAGGTGTGCCATACTTTTGTCATAAGTAAGACAGTAAGCGCTCTAGTTGTTCTTAAGAACACTCTGGGACATTCTGTCATTGGGCTATACTTGGGCTACATCTGGGTGATATTTGGGCTACATTTGGGTTCTTTTGTCTCTGGTGGCCATCTTGGGAGATTTATTTGTTATGAAGTTTCCTAATTTCCTCATTTACTGCAGTCTCCTCAGTGGGAATGCTTTCAGTTCTTTACTTTGATTCCATCAAGAAGGCATTCAGATGTGTCACACATTTGCCATACATTCTGAATGTTAGCACTCTAGTTGCTCATTAGATCACTGTAGTAAAGCTACTGCTCACCAGGGAAGTCTGCTGCTGGTATTCAAAGTGCATGTTTCAGTCGGCATGTCAGAATTTTTTTATGAAATAGAAGAGGATTTCAGAAGTCAAAATGTGCCCTAATTTTTCTTTCTGCAGCACTAATCATAATTTCTATGGCAAAATGAACCCCCTCATTTTGTTCCTTTGTAAATCAAATGTTTTAAGTGTTACCACTTTATTCCAATCAAGATGGCTTCAGGTGTGCCTTACTTTTGTCATAAGTAAGACTGTTAGCGCTCTAGTTGTTCGTTAGAACACTCTGGGACAATCTGTCATTGGGCTATACTTGGGCTACATCTGGGTGATATTTGGGCTACATTTGGGCTCTTTTGTCTCTGGTGGCCATTTTGGGAGACTTATTTGTTATGATGTTTCCTAATTTCCTCATTTACTACAGTCCCCTCAGTAGGAAATACTTTCAGTTTTTTACTTTGATTCCATCAAGAAGGCATTCAGATGTGTCACACATTTGCCATAAATTCAGAATGTTAGCACTCTAGTTGCTTATTAGATCACTGTAGTAAAGCTACTGCTCACCAGGGAATTCTATGTCAGGACCGGAGGCTCCGATTATGCTTCTCAATCTTTGCTTTATTCAAACAGCAGCCAATAAAAAAACATCCTTTTTTATTCCAACTACAAATCCCATGAGTCTCTGCATCCCGATACCATAGAGACTATAACCATATAAGGTCCCGACGAGGCAGACACCTCCTCTTTCTTTGCTGCTCCGCAGCCAGTTAAGTGCCTCTCCCTTACTGTCTTTCGTTTGATTGTGGTTTATGGGTTGGCGCGCACTGTGTATGTTAATTTGTGTGATATGACTAGCGATGCGCTTCTTTAATGTTTACATGAAGATTTAAATATGTCAAGCGTTGTTTAGCTTACTTGCTTGCCACAACGGTTTTCGCTTGTTTTCTCTATGCTGTTGGTCTCCGATACTCGCGTGTGTGTTTTCCTCAGGGAGAGCGCTTCGGCCTCTCCGGCGGGGCGCTATGCACCCGTAGCCTTCCCTCAAGTGGAGCGGGAGTGAATGGGGCCCTGAGGACGGCGCGTCTCTGCTCGCGCACGTCCTCTTTCCATTGGCACGGGCGGCCGCTTCCGCGCATGCGCGGCAGCCATTTTGCCGATTGTGTTTCTTCGAACGGCATTACGGAGCGGGAAACGCTCGTGAATTCAAAAAATTATACGCCCGTTTGTGCCCCAGCTGACGCCCAAGCAGAATTGTGCTCCGGGCGGCATAATAGACGCATAGGCTCTGCCGAGAGAGGTAGCAGGCCCTGCCTCCACTATAAAAAATCAGTTGTTTGTGGCTCTTGTGCCTGGCCTGCTTGGGGTTTGTTCCTCTCCCCCTGATTTACTCCTCCCTTTGCGCCTCAGTGTGCTCTGAAGGTGAACGCTAATACTTGCAGCATGGCTGATTATACATATGAGGAGGAGTACTATGAGTCTGAACCTGCGGGTTCATTTGAGCAAGAGCTCGTTGATGCCTTAGATGCTGGAGTTCAGCATTCGGTAAGCTCAGCGCTGGTGAGGGCGATGGCGCCCCTTAAACGGCATCTCAGTGAATACGCACGACAGCAAGGTTGGCTCCCGACCATGTCTAGTCGTCCCAAATCGACTGGCAAGAAGTCCTCTAACCCACATTCAGAGGATTTTGCTCGGCTCTCTAAGGCCTTCGCAAATGATCACGCTTATTTGGCGCGTTCTGAACAGGATGAGTCTTCTCACGAAGATAAAGGGGAATCCTCGGCGCTCAGCGACTCCGATCAGGAAGAGTGCACTTCCCATGCTAAAAAGACTAGGAAGGAGCATCATATAGAGCCCACATCATAGCCTCGGATGCGTTCCTTCAGACCTGGCCTTCAGTCCTTTGTTATGCCTTCCCGCCGTTTGTCATGATTCCCAGAGTCCTGGCTCAAGCCAGACGCCAGCGGACGGAGATGGTACTGGTTACACCTTTGTGGAGGGCTCAGGCCTGGTTTCCGATAGTGCTGGAAATGTCCTGTGCGACACCAGTTCTCCTCCCTCAGAGATGGAACCTATTGCTGGACCCTCTCAAGGCCCCTCATCCGTTAGTGACCTCAGACCAATTACGTCTGGTGGCATGGCGAGTTTCAGGGATAGATGGAAGGTCCCAGGCCTTTCGGCAGACGCTTCCAACTTCATCAAGCAGGCATGGTCAGATAATACCCATAAGCGGTATTCATCAGCATGGAACAGGTGGTGTAGCTGGTGTATTCAACGGGACGTCGATCCCACTACAGCTAATGTCTCCATGGTCATGAATTTCCTTGCTTCTTTGGCGTCCTCTGGTTCTGTGTATAGGACAGTGAACAATTTTAGATCCGCTATTTCCGCTGGGCATGCTCCTTTGGAGGGTAAGCCAGTCGGAGAACATCCTCTGGTGTGTAAACTGCTTAGGGGTATCCGGATGGTCAAACCCCCGTGTCCAAAGTACTCTTTTTTGTGGGATGTGACAGTGGTCCTCCGCTTTTTGGAATCTTGGCCACCGAATGATCGCCTGTCACGGAAGCAGCTTTCCGCCAAGCTGGCGATGTTATTATGTTTGGTCTCGTGCAAGAGAGTTTCTGATATGAGAGCTTTAGATCTAGCGGGGCGTAAGTTCTCCCCAGAAGGGGTGACTTTCGCTATTTCCAGACGAACCAAAACCAATTCCACTTCAGTGTCTTACCCGGCTTTTCCGGATAATCCCAAATTATGTGTGGTGAAATGTGTCAAAGCGTACGAGGTAAGTACAGCTAGCTTCCGTTCTGATCCGCAGGGTCAGCTTTTCATTGCATTGCAGAAGCCTTTTCGCCCAGTATCACCAGCTACTTTGGCGCGATGGGTGCGTTGGCTCATGAATGAAGCAGGCATTGATGTGTCTCAGTTTGGTGCACATTCTGTGCGGGGCGCGATGGCGTCTAAATCCTTTTCCTTAGGTGTGACCCTATCCGACATCATGAGCACTGCAGATTGGTCTAATGAGTCTACCTTTAAATCGTTTTATTATAAACCTATAGTGGATATCGCATCAGTGGTGGTGGCTGGGCTTTAAACAAGCTTAATCGGAGCCTCCGGTCCTGACATAGAATTAAAAATTTGCGAACATTCGTGACAAGAATTTTCAATTCTATTAAGGACAACGGAGGCGAGGATTATCCCACCCGGAATTTATATGATTCTTGCAATGTTTATATGAATCAGTTGTTGATGGTTTGGATTGCATTGTATTGCCTTCTTTAGCTTCTAGTTCCCCTCCCCTGTTTTATGTCTCTACGGTTTATGACATTTCTGATTGCAAAATGGTTTGAGAGACTACCGTTATTACGGGACCTTTATCTTTGTTTCAGATTCCAGTGGCAAGTGAAGGTTACTTGCTGTCCAAGGAGTTCGTTGGGCATGGTTGCCCCTTCGCGATGTGGAGCTCGCTCACCTGTTGTGATCATTTGGGTTTCGTCCCGCGGAGCCGAAGTTCAAGTATTTCTTCCGGATGTTTGGGCCTGCAGAGACTCTGGTTCAGGATCTCAGTTCAAGGAGGACTACTTTGTTTCAAGTTACGGCCTTAACTGTTAACGGTCACGCAAAGAAAGAGGAGGTGTCTGCCTCGTCGGGACCTTATATGGTTATAGTCTCTATGGTATCGGGATGCAGAGACTCATGGGATTTGTAGTTGGAATAAAAAAGGATGTTTTTTTATTGGCTGCTGTTTGAATAAAGCAAAGATTGAGAAGCATAATCCTCGCCTCCGTTGTCCTTAATAGAATTGAAAATTCTTGTCACGAATGTTCGCAAATTTTTAAGTCTGCTGCTGGTATTGAAAGAGCATGTTTCAGTCTGCATGTCAGAATTTTTTAATGAAATAGAAGAGGATTTGAGAAGTCACTCAAAATGTGCCCTAAGTTTTCTTTCTGCAGCACTAATTATACTTTTTATGGCAAAATGAACCCCCTCATTTTGTTCCTTTTTAAATTAAATGTTTTAAGAGTTACCACTTTATTCCAACCAAGATGGCTTCAGGTGTGCCATACGTTTGTCATAAGTAGGACTGTTAGCGTTCTAGTTGTTCTTTAGAACACTCTGGGAAGCTGCAGTAGAACACAAAGGAATCAACTGACAGTCTCTGCCCTGTACATGTTTTACTGAGAATGTCAGACTTCATTTTCACATAACTGAGAAAGATAATGTGAATTTACAGATATATGCTCTCAGTTTAGCTTATAGATGACCTTCCAAACCTCTGTGGGAAAAGCATGAGAAAATAGTTTTCTCTCAAACATGATTCATGATATCACAGCAGAAGGCTTTGTCACATGGTAAAATCACCTTAGAACACACCACAATTCCTAAAATGAGTATGATACCATCAACAAATGATTTATAATGTAACTAAAGTCTTAAAACCTTCTATTAACTGCAATGCTTTTTAATGAGATGCTATCATGTATATTGGTCCCAAGGTGCGCAAGCAATACTGCTCTTATCTGCCATGACTCGCCACTGACGAGGGGAAGAATGGGACTCCTGAAACGCTTTTGGCATGAGTAAATTTCTGCAACCACCATGTTGGAATCCAAGGGACTTGGTCCCTGTATCCTAGAATTCATTAAAAAACCACACACAGGGGAGCATGGTAAGGTGCAGGTGTACGTCGAATCCCAGGGCCATCAGAGGCTAAAATAATTAAAAAAAAAAAAAGAATTGGCATTTTGAGGGTCTGCAGATCCCAGGCACCACAAATAAAATAAACAAAAGGGTGTATGCTGCCCATAAGGGATTAGGTGGCCAGGCCTTGCACCCAACCCTACAATGCGTGTGGCAGAAGGCTGTGCGTGGCTGTGGGTTGGGGTCCCCAACTGCACAACTAAAGGTATGGTAAAAAGCACTGTCAAAACCAATAGGTCTCATCTTTGCAAGAGATATTAGCTTTGCCAATGTACTTTAGCTATGTTTTTCTTTTAACATTGTTTTTATTGCATTTTTCACAAACAGCTGCCATAACGCATACACTTAGGAGCATATGGGTTGAATAGTGATAGAGATCGAAATGGCAGTACTCAATTTAAACATAACAAATTAACAATGCAGGTGCGTACAGTAAAGAAAGGCAAAAAAGATAAGGCATCCATCATAGTTAGCTGCCAAGCACATCATTTACCGCAATTGTACAATTACCTAGAAATATCAACAGGTCAAAACACAGAATGGCAGCTCACATGGCAGACAAAAGTGAAGGGAAATGGCCGAAATTCAGTTTGTCAATTCAGGTTGGAGCAACAGATAGGAGTGGAGTGGTTGCCAGATGTTTTTGGGCCTGGAGGAGAGGGGAAGCAGCGTTGCATACACATTATTAGTGGTGTCGTAGTACATTAGGTCCTCATCCAGGCTCTAACTGTTGGTGCTGTAGGGCCGCCCCAATGCACGGAGATCTTCCTCTTGGCTAGTAATAAAGCAATGGCAGCAGAGCATCGAGTTCCAGCACCTAATGGTTGGACATAACCCAAAAATGTAAGGAATGGGGAGCGGGTCAGCTCAGATTCGATCATCAGTGCGACATGTAAGAAGACTGCCTCCCAATAAGCCAAGGCCGGGGGGCAATTCCATGCTAAGTGTATAAAATCAGCATGGTCGGCAGCACATCTAGGGCAGCTATGGGATCTGGCAGAGTCTATTCTGGCAAGGAGCTTTGGGGTGACATAAGCTCTATGTAATTATTGAAATGGAGGTGTTTGTGTCTGTAGTTGTTCGCATGCAACGAGTCTGTTCGCAGCAATATGCCCATGTTTTGTCCGACAAGGGATGGCCCAAATCTCTCTCCCACGCTACTTGAGTGTCCCCCCCCCCACCACCGGTTGGAGCGTCTGGGCTTAGTGGTATAAGCGGGAAACACGATGAGCATTACTTTGGCTATGTTGTACACCGGCATGGCTGCTGTTCAGCCTAACTAAAGGTTAGTGGTGTAGAGGAGAATGTTGTGGAGTGGAGTGTCGTAGAGTGGGTTGGCACAGAGTTGAGTGATGTTGAGTGCAGTGCCGTGGAGTAGAGTGGAGTGGTGTGGAGGGGTGTAAAGTGAAGGGGCGTAAAGTGGAGTAGTGTGGCAAAGAGTGTCATAGACTGGAGTGGCATAGACCGAAGTGGTGTAGAGTGGCCTAGAACGGTGTAGTGTCATCGGAGACTAAAGTGAGTGGGGCAGACTGGAGTAAAGTGCTGTGGAGTGGTGTAGAAAGGAGTGGCGTAGAGTGGAGTGGAGGGAAGTAGAGTAGATTGTTGGGAAGTGGAGTGGCGGAGTAGAGTGCTGTAGAAAGGAGTGGGGTAGAGTGGAGCAGCGTGGTGAAGAGTGGAGTGTTGTGGTGAAGAGTGGAGTGTTGTGGCGAAGAGTGCAGTGTTGTGGCGAAGAGTGCAGTGTTGTGGCGACGAGTGGAGTGTCGTGGCGACGAGTGGAGTGTCATGGCGATGAGTGGAGTGTCGTGGTGAAGCGTGGATTGTCGGATTTCAGAATGGAGTGAGTAGAGTAGAGTGTTGTAGAGTAGAGTGTTGTAGAGTGGAGAGTCGCAGAGTGGAGAGTCGCAGAGTGGAGAGTCGCAGAGTGGAGAGTCGCAGAGTGGAGAGTCACAGAGTGGAGAGTCACAGAGTGGAGAGTCGCAGAGTGAAGAGTCGCAGAGTGAAGAGTCGCAGAGTGGAGAGTCGCAGAGTCGCAGAGTGGAGAGTCGCAGAGTGGAGAGTCGCAGAGTGAAATGGCATAGAGTGGAGTCGAGTGTTGTAGAGTGGAGTGTCACACAGTGTAATGTTGTAGAGAGGTGGGGCATAGAGTGTCGTGGAGTATAACGCTGTAGAGTAAAGTGTTGGAGTGGAGGGGCATAGAGTGTCATAGAGAGGAATACAGTGTTGTATAGTGGAGGGGCATGGAGTGTAGTAGAGCGGAGGGTTGTAGAGTGGAAGGGAGTAGAGTTGGACAGAGTGTCATGGTGTAGAGTGAAGTATTGCAGAGTGTAGTGCAGCCTCGGAGTGGAGTGATGTCGAGTTGGGTATAGTGGAGTAGAGTGGATTACAATGGAATAAATAGAGTGGTGCAGAATAGAGTGGAGTAGTTTCTTGGAGTATTGTAGAGTGACTTGGAGTGTTGTAGAGGGACATAGCATCTTGTAGAGTGGAGGGCTGGGGTAAAGTGTAATATACCGGAGGGGCATAGAGTGTCGCACAGAGGAACATGGAGGGGTGTAGAGTATGGTAGAGCAGAGGGCTGTAGAGTGGAGGGTCGTAGAGCTGAGAAGCACTGAGTGGAACAGAGTGGAGTAAAGTATCGTAGAGTGGGGTAGCATAGCATAGAGAAGAGTAAAGGGTTGTAGAGTGTAGCAGTGTGGCGTGGCATAAAGCCTCGTAGAGTAAAGAGGCGTAGAGTTGCATAAAGTGGAGTAGAATGTTGTGGAGTAGAGTGCTGTGGTGGGGCATAGAGTGGAGGCGCGTCGAGTGGCATAGCATAGAGTGCAGTAAAGTGTCTTAGACTGGAGTAAAGTGTTACAGGGAAAGGCATAGCATGGAGGGTCAGAGTGGAGTAAGATGGCGTATAGTGTAGTAGACCGATGTGGCACAGACTGTCGCAGAGTATCATAGAGTGGAGTAGAGTGGCCTAGAGTGAAGTAACATGGAGTGTCGTAAAGTAGAGTGACATAGATGGGAGTAGCAAAGAGTGAAGTAAATTGTCAGAATGGGAGAGAATGGAGTGTCGTAGAATGAGTAGTGTGGAGTAGAGTGTCAAAGTGAAGTGGCTAAGTGTCAGATGTACGACCGTTTTTTGCAGTCGCAAAGGGGTTTTAGGCCCGTTTGCGACCGCAAAAAACATGTGGCCCATGTACCAACCCTATTTTGCGAGTCACAAACAATTTGCGACTCGCAAAATAGGGTTTAGCGACTCGCTATTAGGAAGGGGCGTTCCCTTACTAATAGAGACTCGAAAAAATATGTAAGAATGTTTTGCGACTGCAATTGCGGTCGCAAAACACTCGCAGTTGACCACCCTTCTCAGAAGAGTGGTAAAGCACTCGCAAACGGGAAGGGGTCCCCAGGGGACCTCTTCCCCTTTGGGAATGCATGCACAAACATTTTTTAAGGGCAGGCAGTGGTCCTTTAAAATTTTAATGAAAAGTTTCATTTTTATTTTTTAAATGCATTCAGTTTTCCTTTAAGGGAAACGGGCTGCATTTAATTTTAAATCTTTTTATTTGCAATTCGGAAACAAAGGCCAGAAAAGTATTACAGGCATGTTCTCCAACGCAAGTCTGATATACCATCGATGGAATGCGAATAATAAAGAGAATCAGCAATGATATACATTCAGATGGCCAACAAAGGAAACCTATCCTACCCCCCCACCCCACCCTCCACCCCGACCCCTGTTCACCAACTAAAATGTTAATGCAAAACAGATCTACTCCTCCTCTGTCCATTAGGTATCCTAGGGCTCTCCCTCAGGGGGGCTGGAAGGCGCAGCAAGTGGAGGTATCTCGGGCAGGTGAGCTCCCTAAACTCCGAGCCTAGTAGTGTGAGGAACGGCTGCCAAAGGTCAGTAAAAGTGAAACCCTTCCCAGCGAGCGTAAGAGTCATATTCTCCACCCACAGCACCTGCCACAATCGTTGGAGCCAGCCAGAAAATGTGGCGGTGCGAGTGGTCCGCCAGTGAAGTAGGATGTTTTGCACGGCCGAACCTAGGGCAATTGCCATCTGGTGACCCCTTCGAGATCGAAGCGGATAGGTGAGGGGAGTCGGGTGGCCCAGGAGAACATAGTTCGGGAAGCGTGAGAGCTGAGTGTCAAAGTGGTAGTCTATTTCATCGAGGACCTGTGTCCAATATGCATGTAGCTGTTCGCAGTCGCATAACAGATGTACTAGTGTGCCTTGTTTCCCACAACCCCGCCAGCAATCTGCACTTTGTTGAGGGTCCATCATGTGAAGGCGGGCAGGCGTGTAAAACCAATATGTAGACACCTTAGTCAAAGTCTCAGTCGGTCCCATGTTACGTGCTGAATGACGGCCCTTGTAATATATTCCCACCCATTCTTTGTGACTGAGGCCCTGACCCAGGTCCCGCTCCCAGCGTGCGCACCCTGCATTGTATGTGTGCGTGTGAGAGGCCAACAACATTTTGAATAAGTCTGAGATCAGATTTTTGTCAGAAGTGCATGTGAGTAGCCATTTTTCATAGGGCGTGAGAAAACGCTGTGCTTGCGGCTGTATAAGTGGGTGGAGAGCCCAGTGCCGTATTTGGAGGTAGTGTAATCGTTCAGACTCTGGGATCCCGTAGATGTAGCGGACCTGGGGGAAGGTAACAATTCCATCCAGATCGAACAGACGTCCAAAGGATCGACAATCCGTGGCACGCCAACTCATAAAAGCGATCTTGCTCATCCCTGGTTGGAAGTCGGGGTTATCAAAAATCGGTGTGAGTTGAGATGGGCAAGTGGTTAGGTTACACCTCCAGCAGGTCTGGTCCCAGGCCTCCAAAATTGTTCCGGTAACTTGAGAGGTGTAAAGATTAGCCGGTCTGTTAGCCTTACGCAGGAAGGGGATCCTTTGTAAAGGTGTGGCTGCCACTGCCTGGTCCTGAAACAGCCCATGTTTCTCAGATTCGGGTTTACTCCATTCGACCAGATGGCGAAGTTGAGTCGCTTGAAAGTAGTGCCGAAGGTCCGGACCCCCAGGCCGCCCTCCTCAGGGGGCAGCATCACTATGGCACCCTTCATGCGAGGCAGACGGCCCCGCCAAATAAACTGCGACAACTCCGATTGGATCTACTTGATCCAGCCCGTGGGTGGCCGAAGGGGCAGAGTCTTAAAAACCTAGAGTATTTGGGGGAGGATCGCCATCTTTATGGCGGCAACTCTCCCCAACCAGGATATCGGAAAATGCTTCCACCGGCGTAGCTCCGCCCGAATCTGCGCCTGTAGTTTGGTGTAATTGGCGGTGGCAGCGTAGGCGCCAGTTGGATACCTAAGTAGGGAACACTGCCCTCCGCCCATTGGAGGGGATGTGTGGAGCATAAGAGCTCCAACGTCGGGGTGACAGTGAAAGGTTGAGGGCCACCGACTTCTCTTGACCTTAAAACCTGACGCCCGGTAGGGGGGCATGGCCAACCATCATGGCCGATCGGAAGGATCTCTGATCGGCTCCAACCTAGGCCCTGCGCAACTTCGTTCTATGAGGCAAACTTACCGGTTTCAAGGCAGCGGATGGTGATCTCCCGGATAACGGGGATGCCGCGGATCGCCCGACCTTCACTGTGAAGTGCTCCTGAGCGGCGAAAACTGCTCTGGCCGGTAGCCGCGACCCGGAGAGCTGCGGGGGAGAGATGGCGCCTCCCGCTGTGGTGGGTCCCTGACGGCGTCTTGCTGCAATCTATACGGGACCCGGTGAACGGCCGGCTTCGTCGGAGCGGGTGCATGCGCCCCCCCCCCCCCGGGAGGAAGATGACACTGCTCCGAAAACATTACTGCTCATGAAATCAATGGCGGACGCGGCGGGGAGACGGCCTGCAGCGGGTGCTCTGCCTCATTAAAATGGCGGGCCCGCGGTAACCGAGGAGCTCTGTAGTCAAGTCAAGTCAAGTCAAGTCACAAAACTTATATAGCGCACTACATACCCATAGGGTTTCAAGGCGCTTAGGAAGGGGAGGAGGATTACCTTTCAAATATCCAGGTTTTAAGTTGCTTTCTGAATGCTAGGTGGTTCTGGGTGAGGCGAAGGTATGCGGGGAGAGAGTTCCATGTTTTAGCAGCCAGGTAAGAAAAGGATCTGCCTCCCATGGTGGTCTTGTTGATGCGAGGGATAGTGGCGAGGGCTTGGCTGGAAGAGCGTAGTTGGCGGGAGGGGGTGTAAAAGGACAGACGTGAGTTGAGGCATTCTGGTCCGATGTCGTAGAGTGATTTGTGTGCGTGGGTAAGCAGTCTGAAAGTGATCCTCTTATTGACGGGTAGCCAGTGGAGGTCTTTGAGGTGACCAGAGATGTGTTCGTTGCGTGGGATGTCTAATATGATTCTGGCTGAGGCGTTTTGGATTCGTTGGAGTTTCTTCTGGAGTTTTGCGGTAGTACCTGCGTAGAGGGTGTTTCCGTAGTCCAGTCGGCTCGTGACCAGAGCGTGGGTGACAGTTTTCCTTGTTTCGGTGGGGATCCAGCGAAATGTTTTTCTGAGCATGCGAAGAATGTTGAAGCAGGAAGAGGATACGGCGCTGACTTGTCTGTTCATTGAGAGTGAGGAATCCAGGATGACGCCTAGGTTCCGTGCGTGGTCCGTCGGGATGGGTGCTTTTCCGAGGGCTTCCGGCCACCAGGAGTCGTCCCATGAAGAGGGGGACGTACCTAGAATGAGTACTTCAGTTTTGTCTGAGTTCAGTTTCAGACGGCTGTGTTTCATCCATTCGGCAACTTCTTTCATTCCTTCGTGTAGGTTAGTTTTGGCGGTGCTGGGGTCATTGGTGAGAGAAAGGATAAGTTGGGTGTCATCCGCGTAAGAGATGATGTTGAGGTTGTGATGGCGTGCGATGGCCGCGAGGGGGCTCATGTATACGTTGAAGAGGGTGGGACTGAGTGAGGATCCTTGTGGTACGCCGCAGATGACTTCATAGGCCTCGGACTTGAATGGTGGAAGGCGGACTCTCTGGGTTCTTCCGGTGAGGAACGAGGTGATCCAATCAAGTGCTTTTCCTTGGATCCCGATGTTTCTGAGGCGCTGTAAAAGGGTGCTGTGGCAGACTGTGTCGAATGCTGCAGAGAGGTCAAGGAGGATGAGGGCGACTGTGTCTCCATTGTCCAGTAGAGTTCGAATGTCGTCTGTTGCTGCGATGAGGGCGGTCTCAGTGCTGTGTTTTGCTCGGAAGCCAGATTGTGAGGGGTCGAGGGATTTGTTGGCTTCGAGGAAGGCGGCGAGCTGGTTGTTGACAGCTTTCTCGATGACTTTGGCCGGAAATGGAAGAAGCGAGATGGGGCGGTAATTTTTGAGTTCGGTGGGGTCTGCTGTGGGTTTTTTCAGGAGGGCAGTGAGTTCAGCGTGTTTCCAGTCTTCTGGGAAGGTAGCGGAGTTGAAGGAGCAGTTGATGACGTCTCGGAGGTGCGGTGCTATGACGGAGTCTGCTTTGTTGAAGACGTGGTGAGGGCATGGGTCTGTGGGGGATCCTGAGTGGATGGAATTCATCAGGCGGATGGTGTCCTCAGTGGAGATTGGGTTCCAGGCGTTAAGGGTGTTCACGGGGGGAAGGTGTACAGCAGATGGTGGGGTGGGTTGGTTTCCGGGTTGGTTGTCAAAGCTGTTGTGGATGTCTGCAATCTTGTTGTGGAAAAATGAGGCTAGGGAGTCGCAGAGGGTTTGAGAGGGGGTGATGTCGTTGGAGTTGGCCGAGGGATTGGAGAATTCCTTGACGATGTTGAAAAGTTCCTTGCTGTTGTGGGCGTTGTTGTCAAGTCGATCCTTGAATGCTGTTTTCTTGGCTTTTCGGATTAGTTGGTGGTGAGTACGGGTGGCGTTTTTGAAGGCGTCCTTGGTGCTGGTGGTAGGGTCTTTTTTCCAGGCCTTTTCGAGGGAGCGGCAGAGTTTCTTGGATTTCTTAAGCTCATCGTTGAACCATGAGGCCTTCTTGTTGCCGGGTTTGTTTTGACGTTTTTTCAGTGGAGCTAAGGTATCAGCGGTGTTGGATAGCCATAGGGTGAGGTTGGCGGCGGCTTCGTTAACGTTAGAAGAGAGGGCTGGGGTGTTTTGAAGGAGTAATGCGGAGATTTGGTCCGTGGTGATTTTGTTCCAGTTTCTTTGCAGAGTTGGTTGGAGGTGGTTGGTGGGTTTGGGCTTGTTGTAGGTGAAGTGGACGCAGCTGTGGTCAGTCCAGATGAGATCCGTAGTGTGGCTGAAGGAGACATGATTGCTGGAGGTGAAGATGGGGTCGAGTGTGTGACCTGCGATGTGGGTGGGGGAAGTGACCAGTTGTTTAAGTCCGAGGTTGGCGAGGTTGTCCACGAGGGTGGCGGTGTTGTGGTCGTTGATCTTTTCGAGGTGAAAGTTTAGGTCTCCCAGAAGGATGTATTCTTTGGAGGGGAGCGCGTGTGGGGTGATGAAGTCCGTGATGTCTTCACTGAATTTTGCGCGGGGTCCTGGTGGCCTGTAGAGGAGTGTGCCTCTGAGTGTGGTCTTGGGGTCGGTGTGGATCTGGAAGTGAAGGTGTTCGGAGTTGGCGAGGTTGGCGTCGGAGCTGGTTGAGATGCGGATGGATTTCTTATGGACGATGGCGATTCCTCCTCCTGTGTGGCTGGTACGGTCTTTGCGAGTGATCTTATAGTCTTCAGGGATGGCAATGGTGATGTCTGGTGCGGAGGAAGCGTTCATCCATGTTTCCGTAAGGAAGGCGATGTCCGGAGAAGTGGTGTCTAGTAGATTCCATAGGTCGATGGCGTGCCTGTGGACCGATCGGGTGTTGAGCAAGATGCATTGTAGGTGGTTGGGGTCGGGTATCTGTGGTGTGGTCGTAGTGGAGATGTTGTTGGTGCCGCTGAATTTGCAGGAGAAGCAGGAGAAAGGACCGTGAGTTTGTCCAGGGGCGGCTTGGACGCAGTTGGGGGCGCGACCGGGGTTAAGGGCTAGGAGGGAGGCGGCATCGTAGGTAATGCGGGGGGGCTGGGCAGCGCGAGGGGCAGGGGGTCTGGCGCTGGGCGCGGTCCAGGCGCGGACGGGCGTAGACGGGCTTACCTTTGGCGCACCTTCGGCGCGGGTTGGGCGCGGGCGCTGCGCGTGAACGCTGCGCGCGGGAACAACTACATCGAGCTGTCTCCTCCTTGGAAGCTGCTCTGGCGCGGTGTCTCTCTCCCCTTCACAGCGTCTGGCTTCAACCCGGCACGGAGAGCTGGGGACATCGCTCTTGGGCCTATGGGATCCCAACTGACACGTGGCCGCCGTCTTCATAGCTTCTAACCAGGAGAGTGGTGCACACAGGGGGGGGGGCACTGGAACTGCGGCGAACCCCCTGACCTAGACTACACCTAAGCTACGCCGGCTCTTTTATCTGAGGTGGCCAGGTTGGTTTCTTCATAGCCTGCATGATGTATTAATCTATTGCCCGTTACTGCCTGACCTTAAGATGGCCGCCATTCAGGACACTCCATTGTCAATATACTGGTAAACCCCAGGTTTCAGCATATGGCCTTAACTTCCCGAAGACCGCAGAGTGGGGCCAGAGGATAGCACAACGACCGCATTATCAAGCAGCTGGCTTGTGGCGCCGGAAGCAGAGGAGTACGGCGGCGCACCTAACCCAGGAGTCAAAGGACTAGCGCGTCGGGTCGCAGGAATTCTGACCACTGGAGCCTTGCGGAACATCCGGCAACCTCGGTGCCTCCCTTCAGCAGCAGCGCCTTCGCCCAGCTGGAAACGCAGGCCGGCCAGTGGCTGACCCGGCGGCGCCCACCTTATGCCGCCCAAAAAGACCATAAACAATAAGGTCTCACAATATTTCGAGACGACGGCCACCAAGACCCTTGAAAAGGGAGCGACGTCACGATCCTCGACAATGGCGTTAACACGGGAAGATCTTATGGCCTCCCTTCGTGAATTTCGGCAGGACCTCCGAGCAGATATTAAAGCAGAAATGGAAGGTTCATTTGAAGCATTTTGCACAGAGGTGCGGGAGAAGCAGGGGTGTCTACAGGCGGATGTACTCGACGGGGACGCGGACGCTTGACCTCGAAGCCAAATACTAAGATGTGGAGAACCGCCTCAAGCCCCTGGAAGGAGGAGTAGTGGAACTACTGAACTACGTAGGCAGATCTGAGCGGCCACAATCAAATGCGAAGATTTGGAGAATCGCGCCTGGCGCGACAATATCTGCGTTCGTGGCCTGGCCGAAGGAAGCGAAGGCCCAGATCTTGAGGCGCTCATGGTAGGGCTCTTCTCGAATGTCCTGGGGGAAGATGGCCCGGAGGTCATGCTGGAGAGAGTCCACAGATTGGGGCCGCGGCGCCCGCGGGAGTTTAACAAACCAAAAGACATTTTAGCAAAATTTAGCTCATTTAAAGTAAAGGGGAGGGTTTTGCACAATGCGAGATTACTGGACACCATCTCCTTTCAAAACACCACCGCTCTACCAAGAAGTGGCCCCAGCTACGCTCCTGAGGCACCAGCAATTTCGTCCGATCACTCATTTTCTACGGGGCAAGAACATTAAATATCGCTGGACCTACCCCTTTGGGATCACATTTCAATGGAACAACGAAACTTGCCACTGCGAGTTGATGGAGGCGGCAGACATGCTAGGTCTGGAGGTACCTGATAATTCAATGGACGACTCGGGGGCCCAGAAAAGACCCGACCGTCTGGAGGGGGCTCAGTGAAAAAACAGATGGGCAGGAAACCTGCAAAACAGTCCAGATGGACTGCAGGCCGGCGAGACCTATGGGGAGATCTTTCTCCAACGGGAGGGGATTACGGTTGATTGACTGGAGGGATGGATGGAGCGGAGGACTTTCACTGAACACCTGATAAGAATACTGTTCTCTAATTGATTTCCCCCCTACGCCTTCCCGCTCATAAGTGTGTACCTTGGGAACACCTGTGGTTTCACCTCGACGGCCCGTGTGTGGGAGAAGGGCGCAACACGCGCGGGGCGTCCGGGGGCTGCCGGAGGTGTGGTAAGGAGGGGAGGCGGGGGGAGGTTTTATGACCTGGGGTGGGCCGCTCGGACTGAGATACATTCTCCTACTACTCAGGAACCAAGGGGGAGAGGCAAAACGAACTGCCGCACACTAGATATATCATGTTCTTTACCTGTTTGCCTTAATACGTTTACTGTTCAAGGGGCATGGGATACGGGAATGGTCAGGCTCTTCGAGTGTGTGCATACATGGAGTCTTCCCTCTATGATGGGAACTCTCCACACTCGTTTTTATAGTTTAAGTAGTTTTGTTAAATTAGTTGGGTGTCGTGGTGCCGTTTTTTTTCTTTTTTTTTTCTCTTTCCTTTTTCTCTTCTCCTTTTTTCCACTTGCATGGGAGGGGGCAGTCAAGAAGGGGGCGATGCAGTTCTGGCGCAGGGTCAAGGGACCACGTATACACATCGGGGAGGTTACACATGTCTATTAAGTCAATAACTTGGAATGTTCGGGGACTTAACTCCCCGCATAAACGTCAGCGCATGTGGAAATACTTGATAGACCACAATGTTCAAGTGGCCGCTTTGCAGGAGACGCACCTCCGAAATACACCGATTAAAACATAGGGCCTACCCGCAAATATTTAGTTCATCTCATATTAATAAACATAATGGGGTGGCATTGCTGTTTCATACGGGGGTC
This sequence comes from Triturus cristatus, assembly GCF_964204655.1. Classification (NCBI taxonomy): domain Eukaryota; kingdom Metazoa; phylum Chordata; class Amphibia; order Caudata; family Salamandridae; genus Triturus; species Triturus cristatus. Next base: position 507,892,639 of record NC_140579.1, on the reverse strand, counting down.
CCATTCCAGATGCAAGAATCCAAAGCTGATAAATTGGGGCGATATATCCTAGTCAGAGAGGAGCTGGGGGGCAGGGCCTGTACATTCGCTGCGCTATACGCACCCAACCAAGGACAACAGGACTTTCTACTGTCCTTTCTTGGGACCCTCGAAAATTTTGCGGAGGGGGATATCCTTATCTTTGGGGACCTTAACCTTATATAGGATCCAGCTCTAGACACCTCCAAGTCCAACAGAACGGCCGCGGGAATTGTTGGTAGGGCGCTTAAGGCACAGCTGCAGCGCTTGGAATTGATAGATACTTGGAGGGACAGTAATCCCGCTGTACGCGACGACACCTTTTTCTCTCACTCTCATAGAACATACTCCCGTATTGACTATATATTCCTTAGCCAATCTCTGCTGCCCTCGCTAGTGCACACGCACATACACCCGATCTGCTTATCTGACCACGCCCCACTTGAACTGACCCTTTCCTGGCCGAATCTCCGCCCTAAACATGTGCGCTGGTATTTCCCCAACTTCCTATGTCGAGATCGATTAATCCGGGATGAGATAAGACAATCTATAAACAATGTTTTGAGCAAAATGACCCCGCCCTCACTTCCCACGCCACAACCTGGGATGCCTTCAAGGCTGTTATCCGAGGGAAATGTATTGAGGTGGCCTCCACTCTGAAGTCCCAACAAAAAGAGGAACGTCTCCTATTGGAAACTGAATTACAAGCCGCAGAGACGGCGCATAAAACCTCCCCTTCAGCTCCTGCACTGCGGAAAGTCACTGCGTTAAAGGGGAAATTACAGGCGATATATTCTAATAGGGCGGAAAAGACTCCTACAGCTTCAAACTGGGAACTACACAGGGGGCAATAAAGTGGGGTCCCTTCTTGCACGCCAATTGAGGATCAAGCAAGAATGTGAGTATATTAAGCTGATAGTGGATGACGCGGGGGTCACCCACAAGACGAAAGAAGAGAAGGCACTAGCCTTTGAAACCTTCTATCGCAAGCTATATACCTCCGACGACCCACGGCCCCACGATCAACAGTCTTATCTGGACTCCGTGGATCTTCCCCAGGTCCCCCAGTCCGTTACTGAAGATCTGGCCCTTCCTATCTCTCCAGAGGAGGTGCAGAAAGCGATTGATGCGCTTAAACTTCCGAAATCACCAGGGCCTGATGGCTACACGCCTCATTTTTATCGTACCTTTGCTCCCGAAATAACTCCATTTTTAACTACCCTATTTAATGACATCGCCACAACACAACAGACCACTCAGTCTATGAGAGAGGCGATAGTAGCAGTGATCCCCAAACCAGGTAAAACGCCCACGGCCTGCTCTTCATATCGCCCAATTGCCCTCCTAAATTTGGACGCCAAGATTTATACAAAAATTTTAGCCACCCGTTGTGAGAAGTTGGCCTGGCATATGCTGTTCCTAGTTATAGGGACACCTTGCACCAGTCCAATTCGACTCCTATTGATGGTAGGTTTAAGACAACCTTTAAAGAAAGCTATCCTAGTGGTAGCTGTGGAGAGCAGCCTTCAGGCTAAGTCTTGAAGGAGTGTTAAGCTTATTGTTTTACCATAATAACCTCTTGAATAACCAAATGAAAGAGTAGCCCACACAGGTATATATATAAAATATATGTATTTATTCTAGACAGAATCCCACAGTCACTTTATGTGGCTAGTGGCAAAGTTACAATTCAAACAAGCATTTCTAAACACAATAAATAGCTGCTGGTGCAGACCCACGTGGTCTGAGGGTGCTCTCCTTTGCAGGGAGCGTAGAGCAGGCCTGGAGCAACCAGGGGAACTCTTAGAAAAGAAGATTGTCCTCCGTCAGGGCCCACAAGTCGAGAGACAAGGGACCGCGGAAGGCAGCAAAAATGGAGTGCGTAAAAGGGCTCCCCCGGGCCACCGGAGCGGGCCAGGGAGCTGAGGGTCGGCACAAATGCTGCTTGAAGGTTGGCTCAAGAATGGGCCAAAGCACAACTTCCCCACTGGTCGGGGTCGTGTGCTGGACAAGAGGTGGCCGGTGTCTCGGGGTATGCGGGGATCTCGACACCCACGTGGTCCAGGGTGCTCAGACTTGCTGGGCACGCTCACAGGACGCTGGGATGCACTGGAGACCCACCTCGAGGTTGCTGGAAGGCGTCGAAGGTCGTGAGAGCAACGAAGTTCCAACCGGGTATCTTGTAGTCTTTTAGGTGCCTGCCAAGCAGGGGGATAACTCCTTTATCCCAAGGGAGATTTCTTCAGTCAGCTGGGCAGCAGCTCGTCGAAGGTCAGTTCTGTGAAGTCCTGTACGAATCTAAGGCTCTAGGGCAAAGTTATTCCCATATATCCCCAAGATTAGGGGATGGTCCAAAATAGAGCCTACCAATCAGAGTAGAGGCGGGAAAGGGTGGCTACACCCACTCCCCTTTGTGTGTTTCCCGCCTGGGCGAGGGGCAGGATGCCCCTGAACCGGTTCCAGGCGGTGTATGCAGAATTGGGGCTCTGCAGCTGCCTACGTGCAACTCTGAATGGCCTTTTGGTGCACCCACCCTGTTCCAATCCACATATCCTGTCTGGGGAGGTGCTGGCACCTCCCTGCCACAGGAGCCCTATTGTCCAGATGGCGAGGCTGGGGTTTTCCCCAGCAACAGCCAGCCAGAGTCGTGTAGGTGGCGAACAGTAGCCATTTTGTGGTACATGTGCACTTTTAAATTGGTTTCCAAATTCTACCGCTTTTCCCATATCACCCTCCTAGCAAGGGGGAATCGTGCCCCCATGCCCATGGCTGGACTGGGGGTATGATTCCTTCATGTTTGACACCAAACACGATATGGTTCTGTGTAGCCACTCCAAAGTTACAGCGATGACGCAATAACTTATAATGCGGTTAAGAGTATATGGTATGGCTACACTACAAACAACCCAGTAACATTTTTACGAAGGTTGCAGAGAGGTCCTACTCACGTAGGGGTCCCCCCTCACACATACCTCAGCACCCAGCCCTGTAGGATTACCAGGGCCTGCCATAGGGGTGACCTATGAGAGTATATGTGTTGTAATGGTATGGGACATAGGGTACCTACATCCCTGTAAGGGGTGCTAGCACCACCTTACCCAGGCTACAGTAGTGGCCTGGTGGTGTCAGTTTGGGTGGCTGTCCCAGGGTGGCACAATAAGTGCTGCAGCCCTGGTAGGCCTACTGGGGGCCCCATGCCCTGGGTACCTAGGGTACCATCTACAAGGGACTGGTAGGGCATGCCCAGCATCCAATTATGTTTGTACCTAGAGTACTCACAACAGTTTTAGGGAGAAAGCAGATAGGCTGGGGTCCTGGATAGCAGGATCCCAGCCAGACTAGTCAAAAACCACTTAAATACCAGGCAAAAAGTTGGGGGCAACCATTAGTCAGATTCCACTCTCCTACATAACCCCCCCCAAACGAAAGGAGATAAGGCTAACCTTGTCCAGATAAGCCTTTATTTCCTGAGTGGCCATATAAGGAAGAACCTGTACTAACATGGTTGCTCCCTGTGTCATGGTCCACTTGGGAAATCCTACCCCAAGGGGTTCTAGAGTTTCTCCAAAGTCTAGGGAAATTACCTGTATTGGTTTTTGGGTCAGAGGTGGGCTGGTGGGGTGTCTGAGTCTGGAAGTGAGACCCTACTTGGGTTGGTCTCAACCTCCTCAGATCACTGGCCACTATGGAAGCCTTTCTGCCCATGACGGTGTCATATCTGGCCCTAAGGGTCAACCTCTGGCTGCCTACAGCTGGGGGTTGGATCCCTTTGGCTGGAATAGTGGAGGGCACTGGAAGGTTTGGGGCAGCTAGGCCCCAGGTTTCCCTGTGCTCAACAACATCCATTTGAGGGGTGCCTATACCTAGGGGTAAGGGGGATCCCTCAGTTTGTAGAGGAATATTCACCTGGCTGAAACTACTCTGCTGGGTGTCCCTAATCTGTTGATGAGGGGGTTCCTCTGGGCAGGGGCCCAATAAGGGTCCACTGACCTCCCTGACCTCTGCAGCCCTGGGCTGACTGAGGCAGGGTAGAGAGGGGCAGGATACCTGCTCCAGACTGGGTACCACCTTGGAAGGATCCCCTGCCATCAGAGAGGTGGGCAGGCCAAGCCTGTCCCCTTCTGGGGCAGTTACTTCACAAGGGGCAGGGTCAGTTCCCTGAGAAACTGGACCTTTACCTGTAGTCTGGTGGGGGGAAGACTGCTCTTCCTCCCCTATGCTCTCTGTTTGTGTAGAGTGGTCCATAGTTTCAGGCTTCACTCTTTCTATTTCCTCCTGGGGTGGAGGTGAGGCCCTCAGGGTCTCATCCACTCTCTCAGGGATTCCTACCATTTTCAAATGGGCCTTGTGGTCAACCTCAGCCCAGGCTGAGATTTCTAGATCATTCCCCAGTAGACAATCTACAGGCAAGTTTGGGGACACTGCCACTCTCTTGGGGCCAGTGACTCCTCCCCAGCTGAGATTTATCACTGCCATGGGATGATCTGTCCTGATTCCATCAATATTGGTCACCTGATAGCTAAACCCAGGTAAAAGCTGATCTAGGGGCACTAGCCTCTTGGTCACCATGGTGACACTGGCCCCTGTGTCCTTATAGGCCACAGCCTTCTGACCATTGATTATTGGTTCTTGTCTGTACCTGCCCAGAATACTGGGACTCATGGTAAAGTTGGCAAACCCCATGCCACCATCACAGACCATAGTTGCTAATGCAGGGGACCTGGCTAGGCCAGAGTCCACTGGTGTCCCCAAAGAGAACCCAACTAAGTTTTTGGGGGCACTCCCACCACCTGGGGGATTACTACTAATAGTAACAGGAGGTGTTGGAGCTGGTTTTGGAGGAACATTCTCTTTATTGCCATTCTTTGGACAGCTGGAGTCAGTTTTTCAGTGGCCAGGTTTCTTACACACATGGCAATATGGTTTCTTGTTATTAGAGGAAGTATTTTGGGACCCATCCCCAGCACTGGGTTGTTGGGGCCCTTCAGAGGACTTTTCTTGTTTATCATCCCCACCTTTCTCTTTGGGCTTAGTGGAATCCTTCTTCTGGTCACCAACTTGGTTCTTAGGCCTAATCCTGGTTCTGACCCATTTGTCTGCCTTCTTTCCCAATTCTTGGGGAGAGGTCAGATCAGAGTCCACCAGGTGCTGGTGTAAAAGTTGGTTCTGACAATTAGTAAGAATCTGCTCCCTCATAATGAGATTATACAATCCTTGATAATCATTAACTTTACTGCCATTTAACCAACCTTCCAGTGCCTTGGTTGCACAATCCACAAAGTCTACCCAATCTTGATTCTGTGCTTTCTGGGTGTCTCTGAACTTAAGTCTGTATTGATCAGTGGTTAAGCCAAACCCATCTATTAAAGCAGCTTTCAAGATATAATAATCATCAGCATCCTCTTCTCTTACAGAGAGGAGCTTGTCTCTCCCTTTATCTGAAAAGGAGAGCCACAGGATTGCTGCCCACTGCTCTACAGGGACCCTCTGTACTCTACAGGCCCTTTCAAGAGCAGATATCCATTTGTGGATATCATCCCCATTCTGATAGGGGGGCACAATCTTGTGGAGGTTCCTATTGTCAGGGACTCTCTCTCTAACTCTAGGGGTTTCATTACTGCCACCAGGGATCTCTAGACCCCACTTTCTTGAAGCTTTCTGAAGCTCCAGGGTTTCCCTGTCTAATGCTAACTGTTCTCTTTTAAGCTCAAGCTTAGCCTGCTCAAATTTGATCAGTCTGCATTTCCTCTCATGAGAGGTTTCTCTTCTCTGAGAAGAGGCAGAGGACCCTTTGGATCCCTTAGAATGGTTGGATCCCACTGAGGGGGATCTGTTCCTTCTTGGACCCACCACTCCCCTTTTAAGGGTGGAGGGAGTGCCTCTTGGGCCATCACCTCCATGCTGTGAGTGGTTTGTTTCTTCCAGGTCAGGATTTTCATCCTCTTCCTGTTCCTCTTCAGATTCCCCTCTGGGAGTGTCCTCTTCTGAGGGGTGCCCACCCACTCTGTCCGTCCCTCTGGATCCTATGGACTCCATAAAGTCTGCTATGAGCAGGATCTCCTTGAGACGTTTTGTGTTGGCACCTCTTTCTGTCTTCAGTCCCCTAAGGGTGCACATTTCCCTGAGCTCTGCAAAGGTGAAATTATCATACTTATCTACTGGGACCCTCTGGGGTCCTTCCATAGCCTTAGTGCCACCTGAAGACATGTTTAGTGTAGTGATGTATCTACCTACACTAAGTGTGGCCTACTGAACCCTCTCTTGAGTTGTAGTCAAGGTGTGCTAAACCCTCTACACACAACTCCAAGTTCAGTAGAACTTATTGTATTCTAGCTTGAATTTATATGTACCTTTGGTACCTTGTGGCTTTCACTTTAGAAATTCAATTTGTTATCTGGTAAAACAATGGCAAGCTTGAATCCAACCGCTGCACACCAATGTGAGAAGTTGGCCTGGCATATGCTGTTCCTAGTTATAGGGACACCTTGCACCAGTCCAATTCGACTCCTATTGATGGTAGGTTTAAGACAACCTTTAAAGAAAGCTATCCTAGTGGTAGCTGTGGAGAGCAGCCTTCAGGCTAAGTCTTGAAGGAGTGTTAAGCTTATTGTTTTACCATAATAACCTCTTGAATAACCAAATGAAAGAGTAGCCCACACAGGTATATATATAAAATATATGTATTTATTCTAGACAGAATCCCACAGTCACTTTATGTGGCTAGTGGCAAAGTTACAATTCAAACAAGCATTTCTAAACACAATAAATAGCACAGAAATCAATGGGCCCCAGGGGGGGACCAAACCATATACTAAAATAGTGGTATAAGAACCACGACAATTCTACAGGCAATGCCTAGGGTATTCAGGATCGCTGGCCCCTTAAGAATCCACCCACAGTTAAGAGGAAGGGGACCCACGGGAGGCGTGTGCAGTGCGAGAAGTTGCTGTCGGGATCGCAATGTTAGCCTATGGAGAATGTCGCGGTTGAATAATTAAGGTTTAAGGACACTTCTAACAACAGTACAAAGTTAAGGCTTGAGACTTAAGGCTTTGGAGAGCCCACCACCACGGAAGTACCGAAGTACCACTGTTACCTGCCCCAGGGAAGCCGGGTGCATAGGTCGATTCTGGTGTCGGGTCGCGGGCTGATTTTCTATGGAAAAGGAGTCCAAACTGCTGCTAGCTGGAAGTGTCGCTGAAGTCGTGAAGATTGAAGTTGAAGAAAAGACAAAGATGAACCTGAAAGCAGAGGGGACAGAGTCTGGGTCACAGCACAGTGACCAGGGAGCTCACAGGAAGGAGCTCGTGGATGTCGGGTGCTTCAGGTGTGGAAGGTACAGCTGGGCTCTGCAGTCACGGGCTCCGGGAGGCTTCAAGGAAGGCCAGCTTCTGGAGGGCGACTGTCCCACGTCGGCTGAGGGTCGCTGCGGTGTTAGTGTCCCGATTGGATCCACTAAGCATTGGCAACCGCAACCCACGCAAGATGAACAAAGCAGCTGCTGGTGCAGACCCACGTGGTCTGAGGGTGCTCTCCTTTGCAGGGAGCGTAGAGCAGGCCTGGAGCAACCAGGGGAACTCTTAGAAAAGAAGATTGTCCTCCGTCAGGGCCCACAAGTCGAGAGACAAGGGACCGCGGAAGGCAGCAAAATGGAGTGCGTAAAAGGGCTCCCACGGGCCACCGGAGCGGGCCAGGGAGCTGAGGGTCGGCACAAATGCTGCTTGAAGGTTGGCTCAAGAATGGGCCAAAGCACAACTTCCCCACTGGTCGGGGTCGTGTGCTGGACAAGAGGTGGCCGGTGTCTCGGGGTATGCGGGGATCTCAACACCCACGTGGTCCAGGGTGCTCAGACTTGCTGGGCACGCTCACAGGACGCTGGGATGCACTGGAGACCCACCTCGAGGTTGCTGGAAGGCGTCGAAGGTCGTGAGAGCAACGAAGTTCCAACCGGGTATCTTGTAGTCTTTTAGGTGCCTGCCAAGCAGGGGGATAACTCCTTTATCCCAAGGGAGATTTCTTCAGTCAGCTGGGCAGCAGCTCGTCGAAGGTCAGTTCTGTGAAGTCCTGTACGAATCTAAGGCTCTAGGGCAAAGTTATTCCCATATATCCCCAAGATTAGGGGATGGTCCAAAATAGAGCCTACCAATCAGAGTAGAGGCGGGAAAGGGTGGCTACACCCACTCCCCTTTGTGTGTTTCCCGCCTGGGCGAGGGGCAGGATGCCCCTGAACCGGTTCCAGGCGGTGTATGCAGAATTGGGGCTCTGCAGCTGCCTACGTGCAACTCTGAATGGCCTTTTGGTGCACCCACCCTGTTCCAATCCACATATCCTGTCTGGGGAGGTGCTGGCACCTCCCTGCCACAGGAGCCCTATTGTCCAGATGGCGAGGCTGGGGTTTTCCCCAGCAACAGCCAGCCAGAGTCGTGTAGGTGGCGAACAGTAGCCATTTTGTGGTACATGTGCACTTTTAAATTGGTTTCCAAATTCTACCGCTTTTCCCATATCACCCTCCTAGCAAGGGGGAATCGTGCCCCCATGCCCATGGCTGGACTGGGGGTATGATTCCTTCATGTTTGACACCAAACACGATATGGTTCTGTGTAGCCACTCCAAAGTTACAGCGATGACGCAATAACTTATAATGCGGTTAAGAGTATATGGTATGGCTACACTACAAACAACCCAGTAACATTTTTACGAAGGTTGCAGAGAGGTCCTACTCACGTAGGGGTCCCCCCTCACACATACCTCAGCACCCAGCCCTGTAGGATTACCAGGGCCTGCCATAGGGGTGACCTATGAGAGTATATGTGTTGTAATGGTATGGGACATAGGGTACCTACATCCCTGTAAGGGGTGCTAGCACCACCTTACCCAGGCTACAGTAGTGGCCTGGTGGTGTCAGTTTGGGTGGCTGTCCCAGGGTGGCACAATAAGTGCTGCAGCCCTGGTAGGCCTACTGGGGGCCCCATGCCCTGGGTACCTAGGGTACCATCTACAAGGGACTGGTAGGGCATGCCCAGCATCCAATTATGTTTGTACCTAGAGTACTCACAACAGTTTTAGGGAGAAAGCAGATAGGCTGGGGTCCTGGATAGCAGGATCCCAGCCAGACTAGTCAAAAACCACTTAAATACCAGGCAAAAAGTTGGGGGCAACCATTAGTCAGATTCCACTCTCCTACACCCGTCTTGAATCGGTGCTCCCTTCCCTCATTGCCCCGGATCAATCTGGCTTTATTAAGGGCCGACAAACCCACGATAACTTGAGACGCATTATTCATGTTATAGAAAAGGCTCAGAGGAAACGTATTCCAACGGCTCTTCTCGCGCTGGACGCAGAGAAGGCCTTTGACCGGGTTGAATGGTCTTTCTTGTTTAGAGTTTTACAGAGATTTGGCTTTCCAGAGGCCTTCATAGGGATGATCCGAGCCAATTATCAGGCTCCAACCTCGCGGGTGCCAGTCAATGGGGTGGCATCTTCCCCGTTCCCCCTTCTCTTTGCTTTATGCATTGAGCCACTGGCACATAAGATCAGGCAGAACCCTGCTACCACAGGGATGCGCTTCGGTCTGGACGATCACAAGGTTTCGTTATTCGCTGACAATGTGCTCCTTCCAATTACTAACCCGCAAATTTCTCTCCCGGCCATCCAAGAAGAACTGGCACAGTTTGAGTGTGCATCCGGATTCAAAACTAATCTGACCAAATCCTTTCTGCTTAACTTAACCCTTCCTACCGAAGTCTGGCGTCAGATAGAGAGCACCACTCCATTTTCGTGTGTAACTAAGGAAATCACATACTTAGTGGTTCGATTTACTCCACCAATCTCTGACCTTTGTAAAGCCAATTTCCCTCCGCTGCTTCGCCAATTGAAGAATGATATGGTCCGTTGGAGTACAGCCTATATCACATGGTTGGGTAGAATCAACGCCATTAAAATGAACGCACTCCCTCGTTTGCTTTACCTTTTTCAGGGTCTCCCTATCCCTGTGGAAGGGGGCCTCTTCACAGAACTCAAACGAATGGTGACTAAGTTCTTCTGGCAGGGGAAAAGGGCTCGTCTGTCCTATCGCCTCTTGACGCGCCCCGTCGGGAGGGAGGGTTGGCCCTCCCAGACTTCCAGGGGTATTATAGAGCAGCTCAGCTTCGGGTGATCACGGAGTGGTCGCTCCGAGAGTCAGAGAGGCATTGGCTTCACATAGATCGTCAACTCACCGGCCGTTCTATCTGGGACTTGCTCTGGAAGCCCAAAGTTGACAGGTCGGCCAATGCGTATATCAGCACACACATCTCCACCACACTCCGGGTCTGGGACACGCTTACTACACGGCTACGGCTGACCACTTTCCCCTCCCCCTTCACGCCCATCCATTACAATGCGGCCTTCCCCCCAGCACTGCACGAGGGTCCTTTTGACGCTTGGAAGGAGGGTGGGTGCCGCACGATTTCACATCTGTTTCACAATGGAGAGCTCCTCACGTTTAGTGAATGTCAGCAACAGTTCGCCTTAACAAGGAAGGAGCACTTCCTCTACTTACAGCTCAAACACTGGGTGATGCAGCCCTCGGTGCGGCAGGCCGCCACCAGGGATCTGCTTCCCACTGAAAAATTTGCCCAATCAGGCAGAGGCTCTAAGGGGTGCATCTCCTTCCTTTATGCTCTTATTCAGTCCTTAGGCCCCCGCACCACCCCAAGATACAGAGGCTTCTGGGATACCCTCATAGATACTCCACCCGAGAGAAAACAATGGGAACGCCTACACAACATTACAAAATGTAACCGATCAAGGTACTTGCGGGAAGCGCACTACAAGGTTGTGTACGATTGGTATCTATACCCTCAGAAACTACATAGGATTTTTCCCAATACCTCAGACAGATGTTGGAGGGGGTGTGGCCTTCTGGGCGACTTTAAACATATCTGGTGGGACTGCCCACATATCCAGCCTTTCTGGAAGGAGATCCTCTCTCAAATTAAGCTTATTTTAGGTTACCCAATGCCGCAGACCCTAGAACACACCCTGTTAGGGATACGAGACCCCCTTTTAAAGCGTCAAACGCGAAGTGATCGTTCGGTTATGTGGCTGTGCCTGGGGGCCGCAAAAATGGCCCTAGCAGCTGCATGGAAGTGACCAGAGGCACCCTCACTGACTCAGTGGCACGCAAGACTGTGGAGGGCATTGGCCCTAGAGCGATTGGTGGACATTATGGATGACACCAGGAAGGAATTTGAATATACCTGGTCCTCACTGGTGGGCTACCTCTCTGAAGGGCTTCCACTTACAGCCTGCTCGCCAAGGCTTAGGGCCCTCAACTTGTTCCTTATATAGGGGCATAGCTTCCCCGCCGCTTGTGTGCGCCACCCAACATTAACAAGGAGAACACAGACACCTAACCCCACCAATACACATATTTACTTTATGGCATCACAGCACCCTTGTTTTTTGTTGTTCTACTGTTTTGTTATATCTGTCAAAATTACCTGCAAAGGGGGGGGGAGGGGGGCGGATTGATATGCTGTTTAAGACTTGCACATAGCAATACTTGGTGTATATGCTTGGAATGGGGACTTTTTCGAGCCACAGTTCTTGAGACGAAGATGACACTCATACTAGCTCTCTGTAACTCCTGGCTCTCCCCCTCGTTTTGCCCTGTTTGTATGTATTGTCTATGCTGCTTGTCTGTGGTCATATTAAAACCAAATAAACAGATTTTGACAAAAAACCCGACGCCCAGGCAAAGCAGTCCATCTCCTCCATAAAAGCACTCAAGGCCGGGGCCGGATCGGAGAGGGAGATCAAGACGTTATCGGCGTAAAGACTAATGGTGTGGGTATCACCTCCAAATTTAATTCCGGTAATACGAGAATTGCGCCGAACACTTTGGGCGAAAGGCTCCATGTAGAGCGCGAAGAGCAAGGGAGAGAGAGGACACCCTTGTCTTGTGCCCCTGGTAATGGAGAGGTGGGCCGATGTATGTCCGTTAACGTGGACTGAGGCCGTGGGGCGCCGGTAACAATTAAGGATAAGGGTCCGGAACTTCTCCCCCATCACCGAGTGGATCAGTACCTGCTCCAGAAACGGCCAATGGACCCTGTCAAAGGCCTTTTCCGCGTCTATGGTGAGGAGCATATATTCCCCAGGGACCCAGGAAGCCTTCTCGATCAGGTGGAGCACCCGTTTGGTGTTATCACTAGTCTGTCTTTGGGGGATGAACCACACCTTCGGCGAGAGGCTAAGATCCGGGTAAAAAGCTTGAGGTCTATGTTGAGGAGGGATATAGAGCGATAGGCCCCGCAATTTGTCTTGTCCTTGCCAGCCTTCGGAATGACCACAATGGCTGCCTCTAACATGTCTTTCGGGATGGCCCCAGTCAGCGCGAAGGAGTTAAAGAGGCGGATGAGGAGTGATGCCAGCGTTGGACAGAAAGTGTTATATAAAAGGCGGCCGTGTATCCGTCAAGACCGGTGGATTTAGCCAGCTTAAGGCGAGAAATCGTCGCTAAGACCTCCTCTACCCGAATCTCTCTCTCCAGATGGTCTGCTTGTGCCTGCGTGAGGGTGGGAAGGTGGGCCGCTGCGATGTAGGCGCCATATATAGTTGGCATAAAAGTCTCGGAAGGTGTCCGCGATGTCCGCATCGTCAGTCACCACTAGTCCCCCATCTATGTGCAGCTCCTGGACCCCCTGTCATTGTCTAGCTTCGCGCAGTTTGTGAGCAAGTAACCGGCCACACCGGTCCTCCCCCGTGTAAAAAGTCTGGCACAGGCGAAGGGCTGCGTAATACGTCCTGTCGTTATCAATGGCTACCAGTTGGGCTCTCACTGTTGTCTCCATATCCTAGGCGCCCAGTGCGCTGGTGCATCTGTTCTAGCTCCCGAGTTCTCTGCGTGAAATCTGACCTTTAACGTTCGCGTTCGGCATGATCAGCCGTCGCAATAGCGATAAAAACTCCCCTCAACACCACCTTAAGCGCTGATCATTGTGTAGAAAGTGAAGTGTCAGGATTGTCGTTGTGTACTAGAAAATCGTCCATCGCGTTCTGCACCTGTTTGACCACATCCGCGTGGTGGAGGAGAGTGTCATGCAAGTGCCAGTGGGGGGTAGGTCGCTGCAGTGGGGGAAGTGTAAGGGTAGCTACAACCGGGGCATGATCTGAGAGGGAGGCGGTCAATATCTCTGTCCTCACCATCAGGGTCTGAAGCGTCTCCAAACCAAGGCGGGCATATGTCTTGTGCACACTTGAGTAAAAAGAGTATTCAAGGTCATTTGGGTGGGAGGAACGCCACAGGTCCACCATCCCCAGCTCCCGCAGTCTGTCCAGTCCCCTCGAGGAAAGCGTTCCCGACTGGCCCGAGCGGTGCGCCGATCTGTCCATTGAGTTGTTAAATACCAAATTGAGGTCCCCCCCTAATACGATTCTACGATCTCCGGTCGCCATGGCCTCAATCAGTGCCTCATGCAAGAACTTTTCTTCTCCCTCGTTAGGGGCATAGACAGACCCTATGATCAATGTCAACCCCCCAAGTGATATGTGAGAAGTCTCCCCTGAATCTCGGCCTCTTTCTGGAGAACCCTGCCCCGAAAAGAGCGGGAAACCAAGATCACCACCCCCGCTGTTTTAGAAGTGCTGGTAGAAAAGTACTGGGTGAGGAAAAGGCGAGATTTTAGGCGGTAACAGTCCCGGGCTAATAAGTGTGTCTCCTGGAGGAGGCAAATGTCCGCTTACGAGTGCTCCAGATAAGAAAGGACCGCCCTCCGCTTAGTGGGATTGTTAAGTCCCCGAACGTTCAGGGTAAGAATACGGAGCGTAGTAGGTGTCATCTAAGGGGCAAGGGACCGGAGAGATAGCTGAATGCCAGGACCTGACAAGTAGAGGGATGTATGGAGCAAGGGCAGCATAACAGAGCCAAACTTGAATAACAGTGGACGGGGGACCCCCAAAAAAAACAAAAAGGAAAGAAAAAAACCCAAAGAGAACAAGAACCACAATGTCATGTGGAGGTAGAGAGTCCAATCCATCCCCTACGGGTGACAGGAGCTTGGCTCCCCTAAAGAAAACAAGCATTTGCAATGCAATAGGTCTTGCATTTACGCGAGTTTAAGCTATTGGCATTGTAAATGACAATGCCTTTCATTAATGCTTTAAACGCCAAAACATAAATCAAAGGCATCGTCATTTACACTGCCAATAAATAGCTCAAACTCGTTGTCAATAGGCTTAACCCACTGGTCTGTTAAATTGTCACTCACATTTTGTTTCCGGCCACCAGAGGATACAACGTGGGGAAATGGGTCAAATTACTTAACCCATTGGCTCCCTTGACTTTGAGCGAACACACAATGTCTGCCTGTGTGTCAATGGGTTTAAAAAATGTACAAACTGAGCATTGTGCGAAAAGTTTAAAGATAAACAAATACCAAATAAAAGATAATCATAGTTAATCCAAAAGCACATTCAAATAGACACTAGCATAGCAAAAAATACATCAAACACAACTGCAACATAAACTGTATTAAAACTTGCTTTCTACAAACAAGCACCGACAAAGCAAATAAGTTTCTCCTATGAAAAGTGTTAGCCAACTCTTTAGCTTTACCAATGCTTTCTGCTGATGCGGACTACTGAAAGTGAATGCCATTAGGAAAAGTAAACACCAGCATGATCATGTATATGCATGCATGTGTCATTACGCTGCAACGGCCATTGTTTAACTTTTTATTTAGTGTGCCAAGATGGCTGACAACCCTCTTGGAGCAGTAAATTAAAATCATAAAGTGAGTGAAAGTGCATTATGTAAGGTACTGAAAACTATTGTTAGAGCCAACAGGTCTTACCAAAGGAGGTCTATGTAACAATGCAAGCCTCCATTTTGAGTCGAGGCATACAACACACATGGCCCCCCCTCAAAAGGGCATGGTGGAAGAGGAGTAAGCAGCACTTCTCAAGGACTCTCCCAGCACTTTCCGCTCCACCTGCAGAAAATAATGCAGGAAGACCTAAATCTTAGTCACCATATTGACAAGCTACACTTTCTTTATATGCAAATGAAGTTAATATACTATCTGGGTAGTCTATCATGCTTTGACATACTAAAGTACCACGTAGGGTATCTAGCGCATGAAAAATAATATATATTGTCACTAGAGTTTAACCCAAGCAGCAACAACCACCCATCACCACAACACCCAAATCACACTAGAAGCAACGTCCAATCGAACAAAAAAGATAAAAAAGAATCTGTACCAGAATATGCCTAAATCTATTAGCAATATGAATATTGTCATGATCCCTAGTACTATCACAGCCGGACAGACTTCTATCAACACCACCTCACCTACATACTCAAGTAGCATTAATAATATAGTATAGAGCAACAAACACGGCCAAGTGCCACAGAGAGGGAAGGATATGTTCTAATCTCAAAGTGAGCATACCAACACCACCCCAAATCCCTACAGCATGACACAGAACCTGGACCAACACTCTCCACAACCAAGACATAATGATACACCAGTCCACGGTCTCAGCATACCATGATGCCACGGGCCAGGCAGATCGAATATAAAACTCCTAGGAGCATTTAACAGTAGGAAACACTGCAAAACTAACAACACAGCAGCTGGCCCATGCTTCAAACCTAAGCAACGCAAATTACAAACAAGCATTTACAATGCAATGGTCTCGGCAATATTATAGGTAGAGCTATTGGTATTGCTCATTATTTTTTTATCATTATTGTATCCCTAAATAAATGGCAGTCATTTCTATTGGCATCAGCTTTTTTTTTTGCATATGTGATACCTATTGCATTAGCAGAAAGAGAGTAAGGTAGTGAGATAGAGAGAGTGAGGTATTGAAATAGAGAGTGAGGTAGTGAGAGAGAGTGAGGTAGATAGAGAGTGAGGTAGTGAGATAGAGAGTGAGGTAGATAGAGAGTGAGATAGAGAGAGTGAGGTAGTGAAAGAGAGTGAAAGTGAGTTAGTGAGATAGAAAGAGTGAGGTAGTGAGATAGAGAGTGATTGAGGTAGTGAGTGAGAGAGAGTGAAGTTGTGAGGTTGTGAGCTAGAGAGTGAGGTAGTGATGTTTTGAGAGAGAGAAGTTGTGAGATAGTGAGGTAGTGAGATAGAGTGGAGTAGTGAGGTAGAGAGTTATGTAGTGAGAGAGAGTGAGGTAGTGAAACAGTGATATAGTGAGGGAGAGGGATGTTGTGAAGTAGTGAGATGTAAGCAGAGTGGTGTTGTGATGTAGTGAGATAGAGAGAGGTAGTGAAAGAGACAGTGAAAGTGAGTTAGTGAGATAGAAAGGCGCAGTAGCGACCCCCAGCTCTCCAGGCAAAGACGAGGAGGTTCTTGGCGCCGACAGCAGTGGCAGGGTAAGGGCTTAAGCAGCGGGGGAGCGGATGCGGTCCGGTGGCTAGATTGCCGACCTTGGTGCGGGAAACCAGAGTTCGACACTCGGGGTCGCGTCCACATCTCGTGATCCTGGCTAAATCCCTTAACCCCCCCTCGTGCCTGAATGCGCAACGTAACCGGCGCGCATGTAAAGCGCTCCAATACCTTCGGGCGAGTTCGCGCTATATAAATAAAATAAAAATAAAAAAAGTTAGGACAAGTACTTTACTAAAGCTGGCTCCTATTACTCCTTAATGTGCACCGGCATCCCCTCATTCCGAATGCACCGATCGTAAAGGAGTCTCCCCCCAGTGGAATGCTAAGTGGGCGCCATTGGTGCGGAGGGCGCAGGAGTCGGTGGAACAGATGCAAGCTGTGGCCTTAACTCTCGTGATCCTGGGTAAATCACTTAACCCCCCCTCGTGCCTGAATGCGCAACGTAACCGGCGCGCATGTAAAGCGCTCCAATACCTTCGGGCGAGTTCGCGCTATATAAATAAATAAATTTAAAAAAAGTTAGGACAAGTACTTTACTAAAGCTGGCTCCTATTACTCCTTAATGTGCACCGGCATCCCCTCATTCCGAATACAACGATCGTAAAGGAGTCTCCCCTGAGTGGAATGCTAAGTGGGCGCCATTGGTGCGGAGGGCGCAGGAGTTGGTGGAACAGATGCAAGCTGTGGCCTTAACTCTCGTGATCCTGGGTAAATCACTTAACCCCCCCCTTGTGCCTGAATGCGCAACGTAACCGGCGCGCACGTAAAGCGCTCCAATACCTTCGGGCGAGTTCGCGCTATATAAATTAAAAGAAAAAAAAAGTTAGGACAAGTACTTTACTAAAGCTGGCTCCTATTACTCCTTAATGTGCACTAGCATCCCCTCATTCCGAATGCACCGATCGTGAAGGAGTCTCCCCCGAGTGGAATGCTAAGTGGGCGCCATTGGTGCGGAGGGCGCAGGAGTCGGTGGAACAGATGCAAGCTGTGGCCTTAACTCTCGTGATCCTGGGTAAATCACTTAACCCCCCCCTCGTGCCTGAATGCGCAACGTAACCGGCGCGCATGTAAAGCGCTCCAATACCTTCGGGCGAGTTCGCGCTATAACAAAGTGGCGTTGTTACTGGCACTGTTCTAGTGGAATAGTCCTAATACTATATTTAATCCAACCTTCCCCGTTCACTCACCTTAATTCCTGACTCCATGCTGAAAAGCAAGCACACCACTGCCTTTCTCCGAGGCGAAGCAGAAATGCCTCGGAGAAAGGCAGCGGCGTTTCCGGATTCGGGGGCTTTTTTTTCTGTTCTCTCCTCTTGCCATTGGCTGGAGGAGATAATCAGAAAAGTAGCAAAAAACACGCCCCCGAATCCGAAAAGGACGGGGCCTGTTCGGAGAGATAAAGCCTCTTCTCCAATGGCTGGCCAGCATTCAAGAGGCCAGCCAATGGAGAAGAGGGGAGAAGAGGGGCGGGTTCAAGCCCCTCTTCTCCAAAACATTAAATCTCTGGACTTCCGGTTCTGCCTTCGGCAGACCGGATGGTCCCGAGACCTAAAAAGACATCATCTCACCACAGCCATACCCGAGTCAGCAGAACACCCCAGATGCACCCACAGCAACCTTGTTCATCTGGTGTGTTAATTCAGTCTAAAGACTCTCCCATTGGGCTCCTAGCCCGTAACATAGCTTAATAATATTCAGAACTTGCTCGTATTCATTACAGTGAGCACCACCACGAAGTATAGAGACTGAAAAGGAAAGCCTGCATCTAATACAATAACAGAGGAGCAGCGCTCTGATAGTCTTGGAGGATTCATTTACATCATTGAGATATAAGACACAGAGCTCAACCTTGGTTTCAAAACATTTAACACAAAGATTTTAAGCCTAGAAAAAGTGGACATCGGCGCAACATGTGTCAGAAGAAGACCTAATCACTAAAGAACTTTGATGCATAATACTTTAAGCAGGAGACCACGTGCTCAGGAATAAAAGAACAAAAAAGCATACAAATGATAGGAGTCTCTTTAATTGTTGAAAACTATTGAGTATTCCCTCCTCTATGTTGATTGTATTTTTCAATTGGACGCACCGGTAGGTGGCTGCGGGGACGTAGCTGGCAGTAGTGCAGAAGGGCAGGGGTGTTGAGGCCTACTGTGTTGAAATTATAGTTGTTTTTACTACTAAAGTAGGTGCTAGAGAGGGAATTTTCCTAGCTTGCATTAGTGACTATGGGACCCTTGCTATGCTACTGGGTACTTGGCACAGGTGTTGGCACCTAGTAGAGACAAGCCACTTTTGCTCCTGTTTCTGTGCATGTAATGTAATTAATGTATGCGGATGCTGTCAGTACCTAACCCTTCCTTCATATGTTTTTCTTTTGAACCTCAGATATATTATTTTAACACCAGCCTCAATTTCCATATTTTCAGTGGAAGCTCATGCAGGATTTCTTGTGTTTTTTTATGTACTTTACAAATTGCAGTTATTTATGTACACACTGCATATGTTACCATAAAGTCATGTGTGACGGTTCCAACGTGTTGATTGTAAGATCCTGATAAGATACTCAGATGCTGAAGTTATCCCTAAAACATTTTATCACAATACTTCCAAGGTGTTCTTACACCACTAGGTCATTGCTTCGTCCAATATAGAACTACAAAAAAATCAAGTTATTTTAGCTAAGAGGCAGATCAGAAGAAAAGAATCGGAGACACCTTAAAAAGAACACCAGATCAAATTTTATAAATTGCATTAAAGTTCCTACCCAATAAAGAAAATGATTACAAAATAGTAGAATTGAATTAAAACAAAGAAATACTGTTATATGCAATTTATAATTCACATTCTCAACCAATATTTGTTCACGATCCATTGATTGGTTTTTCAAAACTAAAAATCGTCATGGTTCGAGAAGGTAAAGTAAATATAGATGTAAATTTAAATGAAATCATTTAAATTAAAGAGTATGTAAACAAACTGTTCAATTAAATATCACAGAGACAAGGCTCTAAGCTAGGGTATCATCAATATCGGACGAGGGGGCAACAGGCCATCATCTCTGCTTTTGATGCAGGCGCAATCAAATGAGACCCCAGGACATAGTTTATGGCACTGAGATGGCGTCTGCCCGCGGGCATCTCTTTTGGCTCCTCCGTGTTGCTGTCGTTAATCAGAGCGGGGAGTTATTGTTCATAACATGGGCCTGACTGGACCGCTGAGCCAGGGATGTGCACCGACCAAGGCCCCCAATCAGAGAAGGGAGAGGGGCAGCAGCGTGAACCCGGCCTGACCAGAGCCCCAGGGAAGGAGGGGAACCTTTTAAGGGCATGAAAGGGAAAGCGATCCGTGATCATGGGAGTGTAGGGCGAGGGGAGGACTCTGGACCCGGGATAGGACGCTTGTAGGAGAGTAGGGTCTGCTATCCTATGGTCACCCCAAATTTTTGCTTTTTGCTTCACTGGTTTTTGACATATCGAGGCTGTGGGCCTGCCAATCAGACCCCCAGCCTGCTGTTATCTCTACTAAATTTACACTATGCACCCTAGGTGCACAACCAATTGGAAGTGGATCACCCTGTGAGCCCCTGTACCAGTGTACACTAGGTACCCAGGGCATTGGTGTATCTAAGGCCTACCAGGGGCTGAAGCATGTATTGTGCCATCCCTGGCCTGGCCTAACAAATTTGACACAACTGGCTGATCACTCAGCTGGGGTAAGTTGGTGTAACCACCTCTTACTTAGGTGCAGTATACCTATACCTAACCTTAAATGGGACACATGTTAACCTATAAGTCACTCCTATAGCAGGCCTTAACCATCCTGAAGGCAGAGTGCTTGGTTCCATGTGAGATGGTGCTCTGGCATGAGCTGAGCCTGTCTGCAGTGGTCGGAACCACTTCCTTCTACTGTTTCCAGATATCGTCATACCATATACTCTTAAGTGCATTATGAACCTTGCGGTTAAATGCTATCTTTGGTTTGGCTTTATCAAAACATGTCGAGTAAGGTGTCATACGAATTGGAATACTAACCCCTCGCCAATTCTGGCGACGGGGTTAGCATTCCACCCTTCTAGAGGGACACGACATGTACAGTACCTGAAACCCGGGTAAAATCAGACATAGCCTCAGCTCCACAAAATGGATGCTGCCACCACAGACACAAGTCTGCCCTCCTGCTGCTGGGAGTCCTTCCAGCTTGGGAGGTGTGGACAAAGGGTTTCCTGCCAGGGGAGGTGCGTGCACCACCCCAGACAGGATTTTGTGTATTGGTCAGTTAGGGCTTGAAAGAAACCAGACATGCCTGAGGCTCACAAGGAGCCTCGGTGCATATGCCAGTTCAAACCGGTCCTGGGGCACACCAGCCCTGGACCTGGGGCGAGCTGGACAAAGGATTGGGGGTGTAACCACCCCCCTTCCTGGTCCCACCCTTAGGGAGGGACCTAGCAGGTAGTCCGGCCCCTAGAATCCGAATAAAGGTAGGAGCTGTGTCCTAAGACTTTAGACATCCTGCAATCAACTTAACTACAAGAAGAAGACGGGAACTTCGACGCTCTGCCGCACAGAGGACTGAAGCCAATCTCCCCTGTGGTCAGGGAGTGACCACCTTGCTAACGCAAGCACCATCCAGCGAATCAACGTCTGCTTTGCCGCCGCCTCCCGCCGGAGCCCGAGCCCAGAGACTGACAAGACCTGGACCTCCAGACCTCTCACCGCCCGATCCACAGTCCCTGAAAAGAAGGAACCCGTGGAGGCACCGAGACACGTGGAGCCAGCCATCTTGAAAAGACCACGACAAGCTGCAAGCGCGACAACCGAGGCTCCCTCCAAGTTGTGCTTTGGGTCCTGAGAAGCCCAACACCCGAGCAGCATCTGCACCAAAGGTGAGCCCTCCAGCATCTCCACGATCTGCGTGGGGCCCCTCTGCATTTTGCCACTCGACGCGCCTAACCGGTTGCTGGCCCGTTGGCTAGTGGCCATCTTGGTGACGAACTTCAAGAACTACACCGCTGGTCTGGTTGCTCCAGACTGGCCCTTGCTCCCCTCCAAAGGAGCAGTCCCTCTGACCTTGCTGGTCAGAACCATCAGCTTATTTTGTTCTCCACAACAATTGCTTTTGCCAAGGCTTGTTTGCTTCGACCAAGTCGCCGACACCGCTGACAGCGAGAGCCTGCGTGGGACAGCTCGTGAACCGACTCCTGGACGTCGTCGTCCTTCAGGGACCACGTGGCTGCAGAGACAAGCTGCACCTCTCCTCCTGTTTGCACCCGACATCGCCTGGTACCCACCTGGTGCCACGCTGGTCACTGGCTAGTGACTGTGAACACTGTCCCCTCTGCTTACAGGTCTTCTACAACTCCAATCCACCCTTGGATCCACCGCATCCCTTCCGGACCGACTGCCTGCAGCATCTTTGTCTTCAGGCTCCATTGAACATATAGAAGAAACCCGACGCACTTCGAGACCTATGCACCCGCTTCCTGTGGGTGAGGTAAAGCTGGCACTCCGGTACCCAAGTGTAGAGTATCATCTCTAGTGTCTGTGTTTCCAATCTTGAGTTCATAGTCCATCCGGAAGATCCTTTTTGCAGTAACTTTGTAACTTTTACGCACCCATTGAAAACCTATGGGAGCCCGCGTGTGACTATTTGCTCTGCACACGCAACCCGTGGATCTCCTGATCACTAACTAAAGTTAGCTCCTTGTAGGCCCAGCGATTCTAGAGGCCCTAGGCCTTTTCCCTTTTCTGTTCGTGGTACTTATACCACTATTTTAGTATATGGTTCGAGTGGCCACCAGGGCCTATCCATATAAAGTGCAACTTCTGTGTATTCTAACGTATTCTTGTTTAACGATTTGTGCTCCTGTGCTCATAAAGAGTCTAGGGGATACTTTGAGAAATAAATACATATATATTTTCAATATATATCTGTGTGGTGTCCTTTCATTGGTATAAAGGGGGGTTACATTTGGTAAAACAGCCTGCTTAACACGCTTTGACGAGTTTAGCCTCAAAGACTGCTTAGCCTACGCTACCACTAGGGCAGCTAGTCCGAAAAGGTTGACTTACAACCACACCATAAGGGTTGCTTGGCATGGTACAAGGTGGTCACTTTAACTAGTGAACATCATATACCAGGCCAACTTCACAAATCCACAAATGGATGACTGCTCTTGAGAGAGCCTGCAAAGTGCAGCAGGTTCCTGAAGACCAGTGGGCAGCAATCCTCTGGCTCTCCTTTGAAGGAAGAGGCAGAGACAGCCTCCTCACTGTTAGGGAGGAGGATGTCAGAAACTACAGAGTCCTGAAGAGTGTCCTAGTTGATGGGTTAGGCTTAACCACTGAACAGTACAGGTTAATGTTCAGAGACACCCAGAAGACACAGACTCAGGACTGGTCTGAATACATTGAATGTGCCACTAAGGCTTTGGAGGGTTGGTTGCTGGGAAGTAAGGTATCTGATTATACAGGATTGTACAATTTGATGATGAGAGAACAGATTTTAAATAACTGTCAAAACCAGCAACTGCATCAACACTTGGTTGACTCTGATCTGACCTCTCCCCAAGAATTGGGAAAGAAGGCAGACAAATGGGTCAGAACCAGGGTTAAGCAAAAGAACCAGAACCAGGGCCAAGGGGGTGATCAGAAGAAAACAGACCAAAAGGGTGGAGATCAGAAATCTAAAGACCAGAAGTCTTCAACAGGGCCCCAAACTAGTACTAAAGAGGGTGGGTCCCAGCCTAAAGGGAAGAAGAAAGAAGGTCAAAAGAAACCCTGGTGCAATTCTTGCAAGAATACAACTCACTGGACTAGTGATTGTAAAAAGGGTGGAGCCCCCAACACTGTTGCCCCTAAGGCACCTGCTCCCAGTACTACTGTTAGCAGTGTTGGTCCCCAGACAAAGGGTGTAGTGGGAATCACTATGGGAACTGAAGGAGATTCTGACTTAGACAGAACCCTGACCCAGGCAGTCCTGATCTGTGATGGGGACATAGATTTGTCCCTGACTTTGAGCCCCAGTAACCTGGGCAAGTACAGACAGACTCCTTTAATTAATGAAAAAGTGGCTCAAGCCTACAGGGACACATGTGCCAGTGTCACTATGGTGACACCAGGCTTTGTGGACCCTGGACAGTACATACCAGGTGAGAATTACCTGGTGACCAATGCCAGCAATGCCACTACTTCACATAGTGTGGCAGTTGTTAACTTCTCATGGGGAGGGGTAACTGGCCTCAAAAGGGTTGTGGTTAGTGCAGACCTCCCAGTAGAATGTTTGTTGGGCAATGACCTAGAGAGTTCTCTATGGTCTGAAGTGGAGTACAGGACACACGCAGAGATGTTAGGTATATCACCACATGTCCTTGCTGTGACCAGGTCACAGGCCAAAAAGTGCCTTACTGAACCTCAGGTCTTGGATCCTGGAACAATGGACCAAGCACCTCCCAAGAAGAAGAACAGGAGGGTCAAGGCTGTGCCTTCCCCCCTGCCTCAGAGTGATGATCAACCTTCCCAGGAAGCTGATCAAGAGAACCCTGAAGGAACTGTCCCTGAAGAGCTTGAACCTGATCAGGTTGAGTTTCTGGGGACAGGGGGACCTTCAAGGGCTGACTTGAGGCAGGCTCAGTTATCCTGTCCCTCTCTTGAACCCCTCAGACAGCTGGCTGCTGCTGAGGCTGCTGGGAATGCTCAAGGTACCCATAAAGTGTATTGGGATGAAGGGCTCCTTTATTCAGAGGCTAGAGACCCCAAGCCTGGTGCAACCAGGAGGTTGGTTATACCTCTGCAATTTAGGGGCTTCCTTCTTACCTTGGCCCATGATATTCCTTTAGCAGGACACTTAGGCCAGAACAAGACTTGGGACAGGCTTGTCCCTCACTTCCACTGGCCTCACATGAATGAAGATACCAAGGAGTTTTGTCGCTCCTGTGTGACCTGCCAAGCCAGTGGCAAATCAGGTGGCACAACAAAGGCCCCCCTAATACCACTACCTGTGGTGGGGGTCCCCTTTGAAAGAGTGGGAATAGATATAGTGGGTCCCATGGATCCTCCCACTGCATCTGGGCACAGATTTATACTGGTGGTAGTGGATCATGCCACCAGGTATCCAGAGGCAATTCCCCTTAGAACCACTACAGCACCTGTTGTGGCCAGGGCCCTGCTGGGAGTATTCTCCAGAGTGGGGTTTCCTAAGGAGGTGGTTTCTGACAGAGGTACCAACTTCATGTCAGGATACTTGACAGCTATGTGGAAGGAATGTGGTGTCAACTACAAGTTCACCACCCCTTATCACCCACAATGCAATGGGCTTGTTGAGAGATTCAACAAGACCCTAAAGGGTATGATCAAAGGATTACCTGAAAAGCTCAGGCGAAGATGGGACATCCTTCTACCCTGCCTTCTGTTTGCTTACAGAGAGGTCCCACAAAAGGGGGTTGGCTACAGCCCCTTTGAATTGTTGTTTGGGCACCCTGTAAGAGGCCCACTGTGTTTGGTGAAGGAAGGATGGGAGTTACCTCTCAAAAAGCCTAAGCAAGACATAGTGGACTATGTACTTGGTCTCCGCTCCAGGATGGCTGAGTATATGGAGAAGGCATCCAAAAACCTTGAGGCAAGCCAGGCCTTACAGAAAGCTTGGCATGACCAAAAGGCTGTCTTGGTTGAGTTTCAGCCAGGACAGAAGGTATGGGTGTTGGAGCCAGTGGCCCCAGCAGCACTCCAAGACAAATGGTCTGGACCCCATACAATCCTGGAAAAGAAGGGAGAGGTTACCTACTTGGTGGACCTAGGAACTCCCAGGAGTCCCCACAGGGTACTCCATGTTAACAGGTTAAAAGCATATGTTGACAGGGCACACATGGGCTTGCTCATGGCTACAGATGAGGTACAGGAGGAAGAGAGTGACCCTCTCCCAGACCTGTTGTCTCAGAACCCTGAGGATGGTTCAGTAGAAGGAGTGACCCTTGGAGGCAACCTCACTGATCATCAGCAGACTGAATGTAGACAAGTTCTACAATCATTTCAACACATGTTTTCCTTGATACCTAGCCAAACTGACTGGTGTACCCATGTGGTGGACACTGGTGACAGTCTGCCTGTAAAGAACAAGCTTTACAGACATCCTGACCACGTCAGGGACTGTATAAAGGCTGAGGTACACAAAATGCTGGAATTGGGTGTCATTGAACCCTCAGAGAGCCCCTGGGCTAGCCCAGTGGTTCTGGTCCCCAAACCTCACACCAAAGATGGCAAGAGAGAGATGAGGTTCTGTGTGGATTACAGAGGACTCAATGCTGTCACTAGGACAGATGCACATCCTATTCCAAGGGCAGATGAGCTCATAGATAAACTGGCTTCTGCTAAGCTTTTGAGCACATTTGACTTGACAGCTGGCTATTGGCAAATCAGATTAGCTGAGGAGTCTAAGGCCAAAACAGCATTCTCAACCCCAGGTGTGCACTACCAATTTGTGGTGATGCCCTTTGGTCTGAAGAATGCACCTGCCACCTTCCAAATGTTGGTGAATCAAGTCCTTACTGGGTTGGATGACTTTTGTGCAGCATATCTTGATGACATTGCTGTCTTTAGCTCCACCTGGGAGGATCACCTGATCCACCTGAAGAAGGCTCTTGAGGCTCTGCAAAGGGCAGGCCTCACTATCAAGGCCACTAAGTGCCAGATAGGGCAGAGTAAGGTTGTGTATTTGGGCCACCTTGTAGGTGGAGGCCAAGTTCAACCACTGGAGAGTAAGATACAATCCATCAAGGACTGGTCTCCTCCAACCACCCAGACTCAAGTTCGAGCTTTCTTGGGCTTGACTGGGTACTACAGGAAGTTTGTTAAGAACTATGGGTCCATTGTGACTCCTCTTAATGATCTGACATCCAAGAAGATGCCCAAAAAATTTCAGTGGACAGTAAGCTGTCAAAAGGCATTTGATGACCTGAAGGAGGCCATGTGCTCTGCACCTATCCTGAAAAGTCCTGACTACTCCAAAGAGTTTATTGTCCAAACAGATGCTTCTGAGTTGGGTGTGGGAGCTGTGCTGTCACAACTTAATGTAGATGGTCAAGACCAACCCATTGCTTTTATTAGCAGAAGGTTGACCCCCAGAGAGAAGAATTGGTCAGCTATTGAGAGGGAGGCCTTTGCTGTGGTGTGGGCCCTGAAGAAGCTGAGGCCATACTTGTTTGGCACTCACTTCAAGATTCAGACCGACCATAAGCCCCTCTTGTGGCTAAATCAGATGAAGGGTGAAAACTCCAAACTGCTTAGGTGGTCCATTTCCCTACAGGGGATGGACTTTACAGTGGAGCACCGGCCAGGTACTGACCATGGGAATGCAGATGGTCTCTCCAGGTACTTCCACTTAGGACATGAAGACGAGACTGGTCACGGCTAGTTTAATGTCCCTGCGTGTGGGGGGGGGGGTTGTGTAGGAGAGTAGGGTCTGCTATCCTATGGTCACCCCAAATTTTTGCTTTTTGCTTCACTGGTTTTTGACATATTGAGGCTGTGGGCCTGCCAATCAGACCCCCAGCCTGCTGTTCTCTCCTCTAAATTTACACTATGCACCCTAGGTGCACAACCAATTGGAAGTGGATCACCCTGTGAGCCCCTGTACCAGTGTACACTAGGTACCCAGGGCATTGGTGTATCTAAGGCCTACCAGGGGCTGAAGCATGTATTGTGCCACCCCTGGCCTGGCCTAACAAATTTGACACAACTGGCTGATCACTCAGCTGGGGTAAGTTGGTGTAACCACCTCTTACTTAGGTGTAGTATACCTATACCTAACCTTAAATGGGACACATGTTAACCTATAAGTCACTCCTATAGCAGGCCTTAACAATCCTGAAGGCAGAGTGCTTGGTTCCATGTGAGATGGTGCTCTGGCATGAGCTGAGCCTGTCTGCAGTGGTCGGAACCACTTCCTTCTACTGTTTCCAGATATTTTTCGTCATACCATATACTCTTAAGTGCATTATGAACCTCGCGGTTAAATGCTATCTTTGGTTTGGCTTTATCAAAACATGTCGAGTAAGGTGTCATACGAATTGGAATACTAACCCCTCACCAATTCTGGCGACGGGGTTAGCATTCCACCCTTCTAGAGGGACACGACATGTACAGTACCTGAAACCCGGGTAAAATCAGACATAGCCTCAGCTCCACAAAATGGATGCTGCCACCACAGACACAAGTCTGCCCTCCTGCTGCTGGGAGTCCTTCCAGCTTGGGAGGTGTGGACAAAGGGTTTCCTGCCAGGGGAGGTGCGTGCACCACCCCAGACAGGATTTTGTGTATTGGTCAGGTAGGGCTTGAAAGAAACCAGACATGCCTGAGGCTCACAAGGAGCCTCGGTGCATATGCCAGTTCAAACCGGTCCTGGGGCACACCAGCCCTGGACCTGGGGCGAGCTGGACAAAGGATTGGGGGTGTAACCACCCCCCTTCCTGGTCCCACCCTTAGGGAGGGACCTAGCAGGTAGTCCGGCCCCTAGAATCCGAATAAAGGTAGGAGCTGTGTCCTAAGACTTTAGACATCCTGGAATCAACTTAACTACAAGAAGAAGACGGGAACTTCGACGCTCTGCCGCACAGAGGACTGAAGCCAATCTCCCCTGTGGTCAGGGAGTGACCACCTTGCTAACGCAAGCACCATCCAGCAAATCAACGTCTGCTTTGCCGCCGCCTCCTGCCGGAGCCCGAGCCCAGAGACTGACAAGACCTGGACCTCCAGACCTCTCACCGCCCGATCCACAGTCCCTGAAAAGAAGGAACCCGTGGAGGCACCGAGACACGTGGAGCCAGCCATCTTGAAACGACCACGACAAGCTGCAAGCGCGACAACCGAGGCTCCCTCCAAGTTGTGCTTTGGGATCTGAGAATCCCAACCCTCGAGCAGCATCTGCACCAAAGGTGAGCCCTCCAGCATCTCCACGATCTGCGTGGGGCCCTTCTGCATTTTGCCACTCGACGCGCCTAACCGGTTGCTGGCCCGCTGGCTAGTAGCCATCTTGGCGACGAACTTTACGAAATACACGGCGGGTCTGGTTGCTCCAGACTGGCCCTTGCTCCCCTCCAAAGGAGCAGTCCTTCTGACCTTGCTGGTCAGAACCATCAGCTTATTTCATCTCCTACAACAATTTCTTTTGCCAAGGCTTGTTTGCTTCGATCAAGTCGCCGACACCGCCGACAGCGAGAGCCTGCGTGGGACAGCTTGTGAACCGACTCCTGGACGTCGTCGACCTCCAGGGACCACGTGGCTGCAGAGACAAGCTACACCTTTCTTCCTGTTTGCACCCGACATTGCCTGGTACCCACCTGGTGCCACGCTGATCACTGGCTAGTGACTGTGAACACTGTCCCCTCTGCTTACAGGTCTTCAACATCTCCGATCCACTCTTGGATCCACCGCATCTCTCCCGGACCGACCGCCTGCAGCATCTTTGTCCACAGGCTCCACGGAACAGATAGGAGAAACCCGACGCACTTCGAGGCCTATGCACCCGCTTCCTGTGGGTGAGGTAAAGCTGGCACTCCTGTGCCCAAGTGTAGTATTACATCTCTAGTGCCTGTGTTCCAAATCTTGAGTTCCTAGTCCATCCGGAAGATCCTTTTTGCAGTAACTTTGTACTTTTTACGCACCCATTGAAACCTATGGGAGCACGCGTGTGACTATTTGCTCTGCACACGCCACCCGTGGACCTCCTGGTCACTAACTGAAGTTAGCTCCTTGTAGGCCCAGCGACTCTAGAGGCCCTAGGCCTTTTCCCTTTTCTGTTCGTGGTACTTATACCACTATTTTAGTATATGGTTTGAGCGGCCACAAGGGCCTATCCATATAAAGTGCAACTTCTGTGTATTCTACTGTAATCTTGTTTGACGATTTGTGCTCCTGTGCTCATAAAGAGACTAGGGGTTACTTTGAGAAATAAATACATATATATTTTGAATATATATCTGTGTGGTGTCCTTTCATTGGTATAAAAGGGGGTTACATTTGGTAAAACAGCTGGCTTAACACGCTTCACGAGTTTAGCCTCAAAGACTGCTTAGCCTACGCTACCACTAGGGCAGCTAGTCCGAAAAGGTTGACTTACAACCACACCATAAGGGTTGCATGGCATGGTACAAGGTGATCACTTTAACTAGTGAGCATCATATACCAGGCCAACTTCTCACAAGGGGGTCATGCTGGAGGTAGTGTTTTAGGGTTTAGGGTAGTGCAGTGGTGTTTGTGTAGCCAAGGGGTCGTGCTGGGGGTAG
Organism: Triturus cristatus; assembly: GCF_964204655.1. Lineage (NCBI taxonomy): Eukaryota > Metazoa > Chordata > Amphibia > Caudata > Salamandridae > Triturus > Triturus cristatus. Next base: position 507,862,954 of record NC_140579.1, on the reverse strand, counting down.
TGTTTTAGGGTTTAAGGTAGTGCAGTGGTGTTTGGGTAGTGTAGGGGGTTTCGCTGGGGGTAGTGTTTTAGGGTTTAGGGTAGTGCAGTGGTGTTTATGTAGTATTGGGATAGTTCTGGGGGTAGTGTTTTAGGGTTTAGGGTAGTGCAGTGGTGTTTGGGTAGTGTCGGGGTAGTGCTGGGGGTAGTGTTTGAAGGTTTTGGGTAGGGCAGTGGTGTTTGTTTAGTGTAGGGGGTCATGTTCTAGGGTTTAGGGTAGTGCAGTGGTGTTTGGGTAGTGTAAGGGGTCGTGCTGGGAGTAGTGTTTTAGGGTTTAGGGAAGTGAGGTGGTGTTTGTGTAGTGTAGAGGGTAATGCTGGGGTAGATTTAGGGTTTAGGATAGTGCAGTGGTGTTAGTGTAATATAGGGGGTTGTGTTTTAGGGTTTATGGTAGTGCAGATGTGTTTGGGTAGTGTAGGGGGTTGTACTGGGGGTATTGTTTTAGTGTTTAGGGTAGTGCAGTGTTTGTGTAGTGTAGGGGTCAAGTTTTAGGGTTTAGGGTAGTGCAGTGGTGTTTGTGTAGTATTGGGTTGTTCTGGGGGTAGTGTTTTATTGTTTAGGGTAGTGCAGTGGTGTTTGGGTAGTTTAGGGGTCATGCTGGGGGTAGTGTTTTAGGGTTTTGTGTAGTGCGGTGGTGTTTGTAAGGTGTAGGAGGTTGTGCTGGGGTAAGTATTTTAGGGTTTAGGGTAGTGCAGTGATGTTTGGGAAGTGCAGGGGTCGTGCTGGGGTAGTGTTTTATGGTTTAGGGTAGTGCAGTGGTGTTTGGGTAGTACAGTTGTCGTGCTGGGGTAGTGTTTTAGGTTTTAGGGTAGTACAGTGGTGTTTGGGTAGTGTACGGGGTCACGCTGGGGGTAGTGTTTTAGGGTTTAGGGTAGTGCAGTGGTGTTTATGTAGTATTGGGGGTAGTTCTGGGGATAGTGTTTTAGGGTTTAGGGTAGTGCAGTGGTGTTTGGGTAGTGTAGGGGTAGTGCTGGGGGTAGTGTTTTAGGGTTTAGGGTAGTGCAGTGGTGTTAGGGTAGTGAAGGGGTAGTGCTGGGGGTAGTGTTTTAGGATTTAGGGTAGTGCATTGGTGTTTGAGTAGTGTAGGGGATCGTGTTGGGGGTAGTGTTTTAGGGTTTAGGGTAGTGCAGTGGTGTTTGTGTAGTGTAGAGGTCTTGCTGGGGGTAGTGTTTTAGGGTAGTGCAGTGGTGTTTGGGTAGTGTAGAGGGTCGTGCTGGGGGTAGTGTTTTATGGTTTAGGGTAGTGCAGTGATGCTTGGGTATTGTAGGGGGTCATGCTGGGGTATATTTAGGGTAATGCAGTGGTGTTTGGGTAGTGTAGGGGATCGTGCCGGGGGTATTGTTTTAGGGTTAATGGCAGTGCAGTGGTTTTTGGGTATTGTAGGGGGTTGTGCTGGGGTGGTGCTTTAGCGTTTAGGGTAGTGCATTTGTGTTTGGATAGTGTAGGGGGTCTTGCTGGGGGTAGTGTTTCAGGGTTTAGGGCAGTGCAGTGGTGTTTGTGTAGTGTAGGGGGTCATGCTTTCGGGTAGTGCAGTCATGTTTGGGTAGTGTAGGGGGTCATGCTGTGGGTTGTGTTTTAGGGTTTAGGTTAGAGCAGTGGTGTTTAGGTAGGAGAGGAGTCATGCTGGGTGTAGTGTTTTAACAATTAGGGTAGTGCAGTGGTGTTTGGGAAGTGTAGGGGTTCATGCTGGGAGTAGTGTTTTAAGGTTTAGGGTAGTGCAGTGGTGGTTGTGTAGTGTAGGGGGTCACGCTGGGGGTAGTGTTTTGGGGTTTAGGGTAATGTAGTGGTGTTTGGGTAGTGTAGGACGTCGTGCTGGAGGTAGTGTTTTAGGGTTTAGGGCAGTGCAGTGGTGTTTGTGTAGTGTAGGGGGTTATGCCGGGGGTAGTGTTTTAGGGTTTAGTGCAGTTCAGTGGTGTTTGGGTAGTGTAGGGGGTTGTGCTGGGGGTAGTGTTTTAGGGTTTAGTGCAGTTCAGTGGTGTTTGTTTAGTGTAGGGGGTCATACCGGGGGTATTGTTTTAGGGTTTAGGGTTTAGGGCAGTGCAGTTGTTTTTGGGTATTGTAGGGGGTTGTGCTGGGGATAGTGTTTTAGCATTTAGGGTAGTGCAGTGGTGTTTGTGTAGTGTAGGGCATCGTACTGGGGGTAGATTTAGGGTTTAGGATAGTGCAGTGGTTTTTGGGTAGTGTATGGTTCGCTCTGGGGTCAGTGTTTTAGGGTTTAGGGTAGTATAGTGGTGTTTAGGTAGCGTAGGGGGTCATGCTGGGGTAGTGTTTTAGGGTTCAGGGTATTGCAGTGGTGTTTCTGTAGTGTAGGGGGTCATGCTGTAGGTAGCGTTTTAGGGTAGTACAGTGGTGTTTCTGTAGTGTAGGGGATGGGCTGGGGTAATGTTTTAGGGTTTAGGGTAGTGCTGTGGTGTTTGTGTAGCGTAGGGGGTCGTACTGGGGGTAGATTTAGGGTTTAGGATAGTGCAGTAGTGTTTGTGTAGTGTAGGGGGTCGTGTTTTATGGTTTAGGGTAGTGCAGTGGTGTTTGTGTAGTGTAGGGGGTTGTGCTGGGGGTAGGGTTTAGGGCAGTGCAGTGGTTTTTGGGTAGTGTAGGGGGATCGTGCTGGTGGAAGTGTTTTAGGGTTTAGGGCAGTGCAGTGGTGTTTGGGTATTGTAGGTGGTCGTGCTGGGGTTGTGTTTTAGGGCAGTGCAGTGGTGTTTGGATAGTGTAAGGGGTCCTGCTGGGAGTAGTGTTTTAGGGTTTAGGGAACTGTAGTGGTGTTTGTGTAGTGTAGGGGGTCATGCTGGGGGTAGATTTAGGGTTTAGGACAGTGCAGTGGTGTTTGTGTAGTGTAGGGGGTCGTGTTTTAGGGTTAGGGTAGTGCAGTGGTGTTTGGGGGGTGTAAGGGGTGCTGATGGGAGTAGTGTTTTATGGTTTAGGGTAGTGCAGTGGTGTTTGTGTAGTGTAGGGGTCTTGCTGGGGGTAGTGTTTTAGGGTATTGCGGTGGTGTTTGTGTAGTGCAGGGGTTCACACTGAGGGGAGATTTAGGGTTTAGGATAGTGCAGTGGTGTTTGGGTAGTGTAGGGCATCGTGCTGGGGAAGGGATTTAGGGCAGTGCAGTGGTGTTTGGGTAGTGTAAGGGGTTCTGCAGGGAGTAGTGTTTTAGAGTTTAGGGAAGTGAAGTGGTGTTTGTGTAGTGTAGGGGTCGTGCTGGGGGTAGTGTTTTAGTGTTTAGGGTAGTACAGTGGTGTTTGTGCAGTGTAGGGGTCGTGTTTTAGGGTTTAGGGTAGTGCAGTGGTATTTGGGTAGTGTAAGGGGTCGTGCTGGGAGTAGTGTTTTAGGGTTTAGGGAAGTGAAGTGGTTTTTTAGTAGTGTAGGAGGTCGTGCTGGGGATAGATTTAGGGTTTAGGATAGTGCAGTGGTGTTTGCGTAGTATAGGGGGTTGTGTTTTAGGGTTTAGTGTAGTGCAGTGTTGTGTGGGTAGTGTAGGGTATCGTGCTAGGGGTATTGTTTTTGGGTTTAGGGTAGTGCAGTTGTGTTTGGGTGGTGAAGTGGGTCGTGCTGGGGTAGTGTTTTAGGGTAGTACAGTGGTGTTTGTGTAGTGTAGGGGGTCGTGCTTGGGGTAGTGTTTTAGGGTTTAGGGTAGTGCAGTGGTGTTTAGGTAGTGTAGGGGTAGTGCTGGGGGTAGTGTTTTAGGGTTTAGGGCAGTGCAGTGGTGTTTGTGTAGGGGTTCATGTCGGGGATAGTGTTTTAGGGTTTAGGGCAGTGCAGTGGTGTTTGGGTAGTGTAGGGAGTTGTGCTGGGGGTAGTGTTTCAGGGTTTAGGGTAGTACAGTGGTGTTTGTGTAGTGTAGGGGGTCGTGTTTTAGGGTTTAGGGTAGTGCAGTGGTATTTGGGTAGTGTAAGGGGTCGTGCTGGGAGTAGTGTTTTAGGGTTTAGGGAAGTGAAGTGGTTTTTTAGTAGTGTAGGAGGTCTTGCTGGGGATAGATTTAGGGTTCAGGATAGTGCAGTGGTGTTTGTGTAGTATAGGGGTCGTGTTTTAGGGTTTAGAGTAGTGCAGTGGGGTTTGGGTAGTGTAGGGTGTTGTGCTGGGGGTAGTGTTTTAGTGTTTAGGGTAGTGCAGTGTTTGTGTAGTGTAGGGGTCAAGATTTAGGGTTTAGGGTAGTGCAGTGGAGTTTGTGTAGTGCAGAGGGTCATACTGGGGGCAGATTTAGGGTTTAGGATAGTGCAGTGGTGTTTGGGTAGGGTAGGGCGTCGTGTTGGAGAAGGGTTTTAGGGTTTAGGGCAGTGCAGTGGTGTTTTGGTAGTGTAGGTGGATCGTGCTGGTAGAAGTGTTTTAGGGTTTAGGGCAGTGCAGTGGTGTTTGGGTAGTGTAGGGGGTTGTGCTGGGGGTTGTGTTTTAGGGCAGTGCAGAGGTGTTTGTGTAGCGTAGGGGTCGTGCTGGGGTAGTGTTTTAGAGTTTAGGGTAGTGCAGTAGTTTTTGGGTAGTGTAGGGGTTGTGCTGGGGGTAGTGTTTTAAGGTTTAGGGTAGTGCAGTGGTGTTTGGGTAGTGTAGGGGGTTGTGCTGGGGTGGTGTTTTAGGGTTTAGGGAAGTGCAGTGGTGTTTGTGTAGTGTAGGGGTCTTGCAGGGGGTAGTGTTTTAAGGTTTAGGGTAGTGCAGTGGTGTTTGGAAAGTGTAGGGGGTACTGCTGGGATAAGTGTTTTAGGGTTTAGGGAACTGAAGTAGTGTTTGTCTAGTGTAGGGGATCGTGCTGGGGGTAGATTTAGGGTTTAGGATAGTGCAGTGGTGTTTGTGTAGTGTAGGGGGTCGTGTTTTAGGGTTAGGGTAGTGCAGTGGTGTTTGGGGGGTGTAAGGGGTGCTAATTGGAGTAGTGTTTTAGGGTTTAGGGTAGTGCAGTGGTGTTTGTGTAGTGTAGGGGTCTTACTGGGGGTAGTGTTTTAGGGTAGTGCGGTGGTGTTTGTGTAGTGCAGGGGTTCGCACTGAGGGTAGATTTAGGGTTTAGGATAGTGCAGTGGTGTTTGGGTAGTGTAGGGCATCGTGCTGGGGAAGGGTTTTAGGGCAGTGCAGTGGTGTTTGGGTAGTGTAAGTGGTCCTGCAGGGAGTAGTGTTTTAGAGTTTAGGGAAGTGAAGTGGTGTTTGTATAGTGTAGGGGTCGTGCTGGGGGTAGTGTTTTAGGGTTTAGGGTAGTACAGTGGTGTTTGTGCAGTATAGGGGGTCGTGTTTTAGGGTTTAGGGTAGTGCAGTGGTATTTGGGTAGTGTAAGGGGTCGTGCTGGGAGTAGTGTTTTAGGGTTTAGGGAAGTGAAGTGTTTTTTTAGTAGTGTAGGAGGTCGTGCTGGGGATAGATTTAGGGTTTAGGATAGTGCAGTGGTGTTTGCGTAGTATAGGGGGTTGTGTTTTAGGGTTTAGTGTAGTGCAGTGTTGTGTGGGTAGTGTAGGGTATCGTGCTAGGGGTATTGTTTTTGGGTTTAGGGTAGTGCAGTTGTGTTTGGGTGGTGAAGTGGGTCGTGCTGGGGTAGTGTTTTAGGGTAGTACAGTGGTGTTTGTGTAGTGTAGGGGGTCGTGCTTGGGGTAGTGTTTTAGGGTTTAGGGTAGTGCAGTGGTGTTTGCGTAGTTTAGGGGTTTATGCTGGGAGTAGTGTTTCAGAGTTTAGGGTAGTGCAGTGGTGTTTGTGTAGTGTAGGGGGTCTTGCTGGGGGTAGTGTTTTAGGATTTAGGGTAGTGCAGTTTAGTTTGTGTGGTGTAGGGGGTCGTGCTCAGGTAAGTGTTTTAGGGTTTAGGGTAGTGCAGTGGTGATTAGGTCGCATAGGGGGTTGTGCTGGGGGTATGGTTTGGGGTAGTGCAGTGGTGTTTGGGTAGTTTAGGGGGTCTTGCCAGGGGTAGTGTTTTAGGGTTTAAGGTAGTGCAGTGGTGTTTATGTAGTATTGGGAGTAGTTCTGGGATAGTGTTTTAGGGTTTAGGGTTGTGCAGTGGTGTTTAGGTAGTGTAGGGGTAGTGCTGGGGATAGTGTTTTAGGGTTTAGGGTAGTGCAGTGGTGTTTGGGTAGTGTAGGGGGTCGTGCTGGGGGTAGTGTTCAAGGGTTTAGTGTAGTGCAGTGGTGTTTGTGTAGTGTAGGGTTCTTGCTGGGAGTAGTGTTTTAAGGTAGTGCAGTGGTGTTTGGGTAGTGTCGGGGGTAGTGCTGGGGTAGTGTTTTAGGGTTTAGGGTAGTGCAGTGATGTTTGGGTAGTGTAGGGGGTCATGCTGGGGGTAGATTTAGGGTTTAGGGTAATGCAGTGGTGTTTGGGTAGTGTACGGGGTTGCGCTGCAGGTAGTGTTTTAGGGTTTAGGGCAGTGCAGTGGTGTTTGTGTAGGGGTTCATGTCGGGGGTAGTGTTTTAGGGTTTAGGGTAGTGCAGTGGTGTTTGGGTAGTGTAGGGGGTCGTGCTGGGGGTAGTGTTTCAGGGTTTAGGGTAGTACAGTGGTGTTTGTGTAGTGTAGGGGGTCGTGTTTTAGGTTTTAGGGTTTAGGGTAGTGCAGTGGTATTTGGGTAGTGTAAGGGGTCGTGCTGGGAGTAGTGTTTTAGGGTTTAGGGAAGTGAAGTGGTTTTTTAGTAGTGTAGGAGGTCGTGCTGGGGATAGATTTAGGGTTTAGGATAGTGCAGTGGTGTTTGTGTAGTATAGGGGGTCGTGTTTTAGGGTTTAGAGTAGTGCAGTGGGGTTTGGGTAGTGTAGGGTGTTGTGCTGGGGGTAGTGTTTTAGTGTTTAGGGTAGTGCAGTGTTTGTGTAGTGTAGGGGTCAAGTTTTAGGGTTTAGGGTAGTGCAGTGGAGTTTGTGTAGTGCAGAGGGTCGTACTGGGGGCAGATTTAGGGTTTAGGATAGTGCAGTGGTGTTTGGGTAGGGTAGGGCGTCGTGTTGGGGAAGGGTTTTAGGGTTTAGGGCAGTGCAGTGGTGTTTGGGTAGTGTAGGTGGATCGTGCTGGTAGAAGTGTTTTAGGGTTTACGGCAGTGCAGGGGTGTTTGGGTAGTGTAGGGGGATGTGCTGGGGGTTGTGTTTTAGGGCAGTGCAGAGGTGTTTGTGTAGCGTAGGGGTCGTGCTGGGGTAGTGTTTTAGGGTTTAGGGTAGTGCAGTCGTTTTTGGGTAGTGTGGGGGGCTGTGCTGGGGATTGTGTTTTAGGGCAGTGCGGAGGTGTTTGTGTAGTGTAGGGGTCGTGCTGGGGGTAGTGTTTTAGGGTAGTGCAGTGGTGTTTGTGTAGTGTAGGGGAGCGTGGTTTAGGGTAGAGCAGTGGTGTTTCGATAGTGTAAGGAGTCGAGCTGGGGGTAGATGTAGGGTTTAGGATAGTGCGTTGGTGTTTGTGTAGTGTAGGGGTCGTGCCGGGGGTAGTGTTTTAGCGTTTAGGGTAGTGCAGTGGTGTTTGGGTAGTGTAGGTGGTCGTGCCGGTGGTAGTGTTTTAGGCTTTAGGGTGATGCAGTGGTGTTTGTGTAGTGCAGGGGGTCAAGCTGCGGGTAAAGTTTTAGGGTTTAGGGTAGTGCAGTGATGTTTGGGTAGTGCAGGGGGTCATGCTGGAGGTAGTGTTTTAGGGTTTAGGGTAGTGCAGTGGTGTTTGTGTAGTGTAGAGGGTTGTGCTGGGGTAGTGTTTTAGAGTTTAGGGTAGTGCAGTGTGTTTGGGTAGTGTAGGGGGTTGTGCTGGGGTAGTGTTTTAGGGTTTAGGGTAGTGCAGTGGTGTTAGGGTAGTGTAGGGGTCTTGCAGGGGTAGTGTTTTAGCATAATGCAGTGGTGTTTGTGTAGAGTAGGGGGTTGTGCTGGGGGTAGTGTTTAAGGGTTTAGGGTAGTGCAGTGGTGTTTGTGTAGTGTAGGGGCAGTGCTGGGGTAGTGTTTTAGGGTTTAGGGTAGTGCAGTCGTGTTTGTGTAGTGTAGGGGTAGTGTTTTAGGGTTTAGGGTAGTGCAATGGTGTTTGGGTAGTGTAGGGTGTTGTGCTGGGGGTAGTGTTTTAGTGTTTAGGGGAGTGCAGTGTTTGTGTAGTGTAGGGATCAAGTTATAGGGTTTAGGGTAGTGCAGTGGAGATTGTGTAATGCAGAATGTCGTACTGGGGGTAGATTTAGGGTTTAGGATAGTGCAGTGGTAATTGGGTAGTGTAGGGCGTCGTGTTGGGGGTAGGGTTTTAGGGTTTAGGGCAGTACAGTGGTGTTTCGTTAGTGAAGGGGGATCGTGCTGATGGAAGTGTTTTAGGGTTTAGGGCAGTGCAGTGGTGTTTGGGTAGTGTAGGGGGTTGTGCTGGGGATTGTGTTTTAGGGCAGTGCAGAGGTGTTTGTGTAGTGTAGGGGTCGTGCTGGGGGTAGTGTTTTAGGGTAGTGCAGTGGTGTTTGTGTAGTGTAGGGGAGCGTGGTTTAGGGTAGAGCAGTGGTGTTTGGATAGTGTAAGGAGTCGAGCTGGGGGTAGATGTAGGGTTTAGGATAGTGCAGTGGTGTTTGTGTAGTGTAGGTGTCGTGCCGGGGGTAGTGTTTTAGCGTTTAGGGTAGTGCAGTGGTGTTTGGGTAGTGTAGGGGGTCGTGCTGGGGTAGTGTTTTAGGGTTTAGGGTAGTGCAGTGGTGTTTGTGTAGTGTAGAGGGTTGTGCTGGGGGTAGTGTTTTAGAGTTTAGGGTAGTGCAGTGGTGTTTGTGTTGTGTAGAGGACGTGCTGGGGTAGTGCTTTAGGGTTTAGGATAGTGCAGTGGTGTTTGAGTAGTGTAGGGGGTCGTGCTGGGGTAATGTTTAAGGGCAGTGCAGTGGGGTTTATGTAGTGTAGGGGGTCGTGGTTTAGGGTAGGGCAGTGGTGTTTGGATAGTGTAGGGGTCATGTTGGGAGTAGTGTTTTAGGGTTTAGGGTTGTGAAGTGGTGTTTGCGTAGTGTAGGGGTCGCGCTGGGGGTAGATTTAGGGTTTAGGGCAGTGCAGTGGTGTTTGGGTAGTGTAGGTGGATCGTGCTGGTGGAAATGTTTTAGGGTTTAGGGCAGTGCAGTGGTATTTGGTCAGTGTAGGGGGTTGTACTGGGGATTGTGTTTTAGGGCAGTGCTGAGGTGTTTGTGTAGTGTAGGCGGTCATGTTTTAGGGTTTAGAGTAGTGCAGTTGTGTATGGGTAGTGTAGGGGGCCGTACTGGGAGTAGAGTTTTAGGGTTTAGGGTAGCGAAGTGGTGTTTGTGTAGTGTAGGGTGTCGTGTTGGGGGTAGATTTAGAATTTAGGGTAGTGCAATGATGTTAGTGTAGTGGGTCATGTTTTAGGGTTTAGGGTAGTGCAGTGGTCTTTGAATAGTGTAGGTGGTTGTGCTGGGGGTAGTGTTTTAGGGTTTAGGGTAGTACAGGGTGTGTGTAGTGTAGGGGGTCATGTTTTAGGATTTAGGGTAGTGAAGTGGTGTTTGTGTAGTGTAGGGGGCTGTGCTGGGGGTACATTTAGGGTTTAGGGTGTGCAGTGGTGTTTGTGTAGTATAGGGGGTCATGCTGGGGTAGATTTAGGGTTTAGGGTAATGAAGTGGAGTTTGTGTAGTGTAGGGGGTCGTGTTGGGGGTAGTGTTTTGGGGTTTAGGGCAGTGCAGTGGTGTTTGGGTAGTGTAGGGGGTCATGCGGGGGGTAGTGTTTTAGGGTTTAGTTGCTGTGCTGTTTGTGTACTGTAGGGGGTCATACTGGGGGTCGATTTAGGGTTTAGGATAGTTCAGTGGTGTTTGGGTAGTGTAGGGTTTCATGTTGGGGGTAGATTTCGTTTTTACGGTAGTGCAGCGGTGTTTGTGTAGTGTAGGGGGTCAAGCTGGAGTACTGTTTTAGGCTTTAGGGTAGTGCAGTGGTGTTTGTGTAGTGTAGGGGGATGGGGTTGGGTAGTGTTTCAGGGTTTAGGGTAGTGCAGTGGTGTTTGTGTAGTGTAGGGGGTCGTACTGGGGGTAGATTTAGGGATTATGATACTGCAGTGGTGTTTGCGTAGTGTAGGGGGTCGTACTGGGGGTAGATTTAGGGATTATGATACTGCAGTTGTGTTTGCGTAGTGTAGGGGGTCGTGCTGGGGGTAGAGTTTTAGGGTTTAGGGAAGTGCAGTGGTGTTTGGGTAGTGTACGGGGTCGTGTTTTAGGGTTTACGGTAGTGCAGTGGTGTTTGGGTAGTGTAGGGGGTTGTGCTTGGGTAGATCGAGGGTAGTGCAGTGGTGTTTGTGTAGTGTAGGGGGTCGTGTATTTGCATTTATTGTAGTGCAGAGGTGTTTGGGTAGTGTAGGGGGATCGTGCTGGTGTTAGTGTTTTAGGTTTTAGGGCAGTGCAGTGGTGTTTGTGTAGTGTAGGGGGTCGTGCTGGGGGAAAGAATTTTAGGGCAGTGCAGAGATGTGTAGTGTAGGGGGTCATACTGGGGGTAGTGTTTTAGGGTTTAGGGTAGTGCAGTGGTGTTTGGGTAGTGTAGGGGGTAGTGCTGGGGGTAGATTTAGGGTTTGGGGTAGTGCAGTGGTGTTTGTGTAGCATGGGGGGTCATGTTTTAGGGTTTAGGGTAGTGCAGTGGTGTTTGGGTAGTGTAGGGGGTTGTGATGGGATAGTGTTTTAGGGTTTAGGGCTGTGCAGTGGTGTTTGTGTAGTGTAGGGGGTCGTGCTGGGGCAGTGTTTTAGCTTTTAGGGTAGTGCAGTGGTGTTTGGGTAGTGTAGGGGTCATGCGGGGGGTAGTGTTTTAGGGTTTAGTGTAGTGCAGTGGTGTTTCTGTAGTGTAGGGGGTCACGCTGGGGGTAATGTTTTAGGGTTTAGGGTAGTGCAGTGGTGTTTGTGTAGTGGAGGGGGTCATGCTGGGGGTAGTGTTTTATTGTTTAGGGTAGTGCAGTGGTGTTTGTGTTGTCCTGGGGGATATGCTAGGGTAGTGCTTTAGGGTTTAGGATAGTGCCGTGGTGTTTGTGTAGTATAGGGGGTCATACTTGGGGTAGATTTATAGTTTAGAATAGTGCAGTGGTGTTTGAGTAGTGTAGGGGTTCGTGCTGGTGATAGTGTTTTAGGGCAGTGCAGTGGTATTTGTGAAGTGTAGGGGGTCGTGGTTTAGTGTAGGGCAGTGGTGTTTGGGTAGTGTAGGGGGTCATGTTGGGAGTAGTGTTTTAGGGTTTAGGGTAGTGAAGTGGTGTTTGCGTAGTGTAGGGGGTAGCGCTGGGGTAGATTTAGGGTTTTGGGCAGTGCAGTGGTGTTTGGGTAGTGTAGGTGGTCGTGCAGTGGGTAGTGTTTTAGGGCAGTGCAGAGGTGTTTGTGTAGTGTAGGGGGTCGTGTTTTAGGGTTTAGTGTAGTGCAGTAGTGTTTTGGTAGTGTAGGTGGTCGTGCTGGGGGTAGTGTTTTAGGGTTTAGGGTAGTGCAGTGGTGTTTGGGTAGTGTAGGAGGTCGTGCTGGGAGTAGGGTATCAAAGTGGTGTTTGTGTAGTGTAGGGGGCCGAGCTGGGGGTAGATTTTGGGTTTAGGGTATTGCAGTGCTGTTTGGGTAGTGGAGGGGGTTGTGCTGGGGTAGTGTTTTAGTGTTTAGGGTAGTACAGTGTTGTTTGTGTAGTGGTTCATGTTTTAGAGTTTAGGGTAGGTCAGTGGTGTTTGGGTAGTGTAGGGGGCGTGCTGGGGGTAGTGGTTTATGGTAGTGAAGTGGTATTTGTGTAGTGTAGGGGGTCATGCTGGGGTAGATTTAGGGTTTAGGGTAGTGTAGTGCTGTTTGGAAAGTTTAGGGGGTCGCGCTGGGGTGGTGTATTTGGGTTTAGGGCTGTGGTGTTTGGGTAGTGTAGGTGGATCGTGCTAGGGGGAGTGTTTTAGGGTTTAGGGCAGTGCAGTGGTGTTTGGGTAGTGTAGTGGGTCATGCTGGGGGTGGTGTTTTAGGGTTAGGGCAGTGCAGTGGTGTTTGTGTAGTGTAAGGGGTCGTGCTTTAGGGTAGTGCAGTGATGATTGGGTAGTGTAGGGGGGTCATGCTGTGGGCTGTGTTTTAGGGTTTAAAGTAGTGCAGTGGTGTTTGTGTAGTGTAGGGGTTCACGCTGGGGGTAGTGTTTTTGGGATTACGGTAGTGCAGTGGTGTTTGTGTAGTGTAGGGGATCATGCTGGGGGTAGATTTAGGGTTTAGGGTAATGCAGTGGTGTTTGGGTAGTGTAGGGGGTCGTGCTGCAGGTTGTGTTTTAGGGTTTAGGGTAGTGCAGAGGTGTTTGTGTAGTGTAGGAAGTCGTGCAGGGGGTATTGATTTAGGGTTTAGGGTAGTGCAGTGGTTTTTGGGTAGTATAGGGGGTCACGCTGAAGGTAGTGTTTTAGGGTTTAGGGTAGTGCAGTGGTGTTTGTGTAGTAGAGGGGGCATGCTGGGGGTAGTGTTTTAGTGTTTAGGGTAGTGCAGTGGTGTTTGTGTTGTGCAGGGGGATGTGCTGGGGTAGTGCTTTAGGGTATAGGATAGTGCCGTGGTGTTTGTGTAGTATAGGAGGTCATACTGGGGGTAGATTTAGAGTTTAGGATAGTGCAGTGGTGTTTGAGTAGTGTAGGGGGTCGTGCTGGTAATAGTGTTTTAGGGCAGTGCAGTGGTGTTTGTGTAGTGTAGGGGGTTGTGGTTTAGGGTGGGGCAGTAGTGTTTGGGTAGTGTAGGGGGTCGTGCTGGGAGTAGGGTATCGAAGTGGTGATTGTGTAGTGTAGGGGGCCGGGCTGGGGGTAGATTTAGGGTTTAGGGTAGTGCAGTGGTGTTTGTGTAGTGTAGGGGTTTGTGTTTTAGGTTTTAGGGTAGTGCAGTGGTGGTTGGGTAGTGTAGGGGGTAGTACTGGGGTAGTGTTTTAGTGTTTAGGGTAGTACAGTGTTGTTTGTGTAGTGGTTCATGTTTTAGGGTTTAGGGTAGGTCAGTGGAGTTTGGGTAGTGTAGGGGGTCGTGCTGGGGGTAGTGGTTTAGGGTAGTGAAGTGGTGTTTGTGTAGTGTAGGGGGTCATGCTAGGGTAGATTTAGGGTTTAGGGTAGTGTAGTGCTGTTTGGAATGTTTAGGGGGTCGCGCTGGGGTAGTGTTTTGGGGTTTAGGGCCGTGGTGTTTGGGTAGTGTAGGGGGATCGTGCTAGGGGGAGTGTTTTAGGGTTTAGGTCAGTGCAGTGGTGTTTGGGTAGTGTAGTGGGTCATGCTGGGGGTAGTGTTTTAGGGTTTAGGGCAGTGCAGTGGTGTTTGTGTAGTGTAGGGGGTCGTGATTTAGGGTAGTGCAGTGATGATTGGGTAGTGTATGGGGGTCATGCTGTGGGCTGTGTTTTAGGGTTTAGGATAGAGCAGTGGTGTTTGGGTAGTCTAGGGGTTCATGCTGGGGGAAGTGTTTCAGGGTTTAAAGTAGTGCAGTGTTGTTTGTGTAGTGTAGGGGTTCACACTGGGGGTAGTGTTTTAGGGTTTACGGTAGTGCAGTGGTGTTTGTGTAGTGTAGGGGGTCATGCTGTGGGTAGATTTAGGGTTTAGGGTAATGCAGTGGTGTTTAGGTAGTGTAGGGGGTCGAGCTGCAGGTTGTGATTTAGTGTTTAGGGCAGTGCAGAGGTGTTTCTGTAGTGTAGGAAGTCGTGCAGGGGGTATTGTTTTAGGGTTTAGAGCAGTGCAGTGGTTTTTGGGTATTGTAGGGGGTTGTGCTGGCGGTAGTGTTTTAGCGTTTAGGGTAATGCAGTGGTGTTTGCGTAGTGTAGCCGGTCATGCTGGGGGTATATTTAGGGTTTAGTGCAGTGGTGTTTGTGTAGTGTAGGGGGTTGCACTGGGTGTAGTTTTAGGGTTTATGGTAGTGCAGTGGTGTTTGGGTAGTGTAGGGGGTCGTGCTGGGAGTAGTGTTTTAGGGTTTAGGGTAGTGAAGTGGTGTTTGCGTAGGATAGGGGGTCACGCTGGGGGTAGATTTAGGGTTTAGGGTAGTGCAGTGGTGTTTGTGTAGTGTAGGGGGTCCTGTTTTAGGGTTTAGGGTAGTTTAGCGGTGTTTGGGTAGTGTAGTGGGTTGTGCTGGGGATAGTGTTTTAGTGTTTAGGGTAGTGCAGTGTTGTTTGTGTTGTGTAGGTGGTCATGTTTTAGGGTAGTGCAGCGGTGTTTCGGTAGTGCAGGGGTCATGCTGGGGGTAGTGTTTTAGGGTTTAGGGTAGTGCAGTGGTGTTTGGGTACTGTAGGGGGTCATGCTGGGGTTAGTGGTTTAGTGTTTAGGGTATAGGGTAGTGCAGTGTTTGTGTAGTGTAGTGGGTCATGTTTAAGGGTTTAGGATAGTACAGTGGTGTTTGGGCAGTGTTGGGGGTCGTGCTGTGGGTAGGGTTTTAGGGTGGTGCATTGCTGTTTGGGAAGTGCAGGGGGATCATGCTGGTGGAAGTGTTTTAGGGTTTAGGGCAGTGCAGTGGTGTTTGGGTAGTGTAGGTGGTCGTGCAGTGGGTAGTGTTTTAGGGCAGTGTAGAGGTGTTTGTGTAGTGTAGGTGGTCGTGTTTTAGGGTTTAGTGTAGTGCAGTAGAGTTTTGGTAGTGTAGGGGGTTGTGCTGGGGGTAGTGTTTTATGGTTTAGGGTAGTGCAGTGGTGTTTGTGTAGTGTAGGGGGTCGTGTTTTAGGGTTTAGAGCAGTGCAGTGGTTTTTGGGTATTGTAGGGGGTTGTGCTGGCGGTAGTGTTTTAGCGTGTAGGGTAATGCAGTGGTGTTTGCGTAGTGTAGCCGGTCATGCTGGGTGTATATTTAGGGTTTAGTGCAGTGGTGTTTGTGTAGTGTAGGGGGTTGCACTGGGTGTAGTTTTAGGGTTTATGGTAGTGCAGTGGTGTTTGGGTAGTGTAGGGGGTCGTGCTGGGAGTAGTGTTTTAGGGTTTAGGGTAGTGAAGTGGTGTTTGCGTAGGATAGGGGGTCACACTGGGGGTAGATTTAGGGTTTAGGGTAGTGCAGTGGTGTTTGTGTAGTGTAGGGGGTCCTGTTTTAGGGTTTAGGGTAGTTTAGTGGTGTTTGGGTAGTGTAGTGGGTTGTGCTGGGGATAGTGTTTTAGTGTTTAGGGTAGTGCAGTGTTGTTTGTGTTGTGTAGGGGGTCATGTTTTAGGGTAGTGCAGTGGTGTTTCGGTAGTGCAGGGGTCATGCTGGGGGTAGTGTTTTAGGGTTTAGGGTAGTGCAGTTGTGTTTGGGTACTGTAGGGGGTCATGCTGGGGGTAGTGGTTTAGTGTTTAGGGTATAGGGTAGTGCAGTGTTTGTGTAGTGTAGTGGGTCATGTTTAAGGGTTTAGGATAGTACAGTGGTGTTTGGGTAGTGTTGGGGGTCGTGCTGTGGGTAGGGTTTTAGGGTTTAGGGTGGTGCATTGCTGTTTGGGCAGTGCAGGGGGATCATGCTGGTGGAAGTGTTTTAGGGTTTAGGGCAGTGCAGTGGTGTTTGGGTAGTGTAGGTGGTCGTGCAGTGGGTAGTGTTTTAGGGCAGTGTAGAGGTGTTTGTGTAGTGTAGGCGGTCATGTTTTAGGGTTTAGTGTAGTGCAGTAGTGTTTTGGTAGTGTAGGGGGTTGTGCTGGGGGTAGTGTTTTAGGGTTTAGGGTAGTGCAGTGGTGTTTGTGTAGTGTAGGGGGTCGTGTTTTAGGGTTTAGAGTAGTGCAGTGGTGTTTGGGTAGTGTAGGAGGTCGTGCTGGGAGTAGGGTATCGAAGTGGTGTTTGTGTAGTGTAGGGGGCCGGGCTGGGGGTAGATTTAGGGTTTAGGGTAGTGCAGTGGTGTTTGTGTAGTGTAGGGGGTTGTGTTTTAGGTTTTAGGGTAGTGCAGTGGTGTTTGGGTAGTGTAGGGGGTTGTGCTGGGGTAGTGTTTTAGTGTTAAGGGTAGTACAGTGTTGTTTGTGTAGTGGTTCATGTTTTAGGGTTTAGGGTAGGTCAGTGGTGTTTGGGTAGTGTAGGGGGTCGTGCTGGGGGTAGCGGTTTAGGGTAGTGAAGTGGTGTTTGTGTAGTGTAGGGGGTCAGGCTGGGGTAGATTTAGGGTTTAGGGTAGTGTAGTGCTGTTTGGAAAGTTTAGGGGGTCACGCTGGGGTAGTGTTTTTGGGATTTAGGGCCGTGGTGTTTGGGTAGTGTAGGGGGATCGTGCTAGGGGGAGTGTTTTAGGGTTTAGGGCAGTGCAGTGGTGTTTGGGTAGTGTAGTGGGTCATGCTGGGGGTAGTGTTTTACGGTTTAGGGCAGTGCAGTGGTGTTTGTGTAGTGTAGGGGGTGGTGCTTTAGGGTAGTGCAGTGATGATTGGGTAGTGTAGGGGGGTCATGCTGTGGGCTGTGTTTTAGGGTTTAGGATAGATCAGTGGTGTTTGGGTAGTCTAGGGGTTCATTCTGGGGGAAGTGTTTCAGGGTCTAAAGTAGTGCAGTGGTGTTTGTGTAGTGTAGGGGTTCACGCTGGGGGTAGTGCTTTAGGGTTTACGGTAGTGCAGTGGTGTTTGTGTAGTGTAGGGGGTCATGCTGGGGGTAGATTTAGGGTTTAGGGTAATGCAGTGGTGTTTGGGTTGTGTAGGGGGTCGTGCTGCAGGTTGTGTTTTAGGGTTTAGGGCAGTGCAGAGGTGTTTGTGTAGTGTAGGAAGTCGAGCAGGGGGTATTGATTTAGGGTTTAGGGTAGTGCAGTGGTGTTTGGGTAGTATAGGGGGTCACGCTGAAGGTAGTGTTTTAGGGTTTAGGGTAGTGCAGTGGTGTTTGTGTAGTAGAGGGGGCATGCTGGGGGTAGTGTTTTAGTGTTTAGGGTAGTGCAGTGGTGTTTGTGTTGTGCAGGGGGATGTGCTGGGGTAGTGCTTTAGGGTATAGGATAGTGCCGTGGTGTTTGTGTAGTATAGGAGGTCATACTGGGGGTAGATTTAGAGTTTAGGATAGTGCAGTGGTGTTTGAGTAGTGTAGGGGGTCGTGCTGGTGATAGTGTTTTAGGGCAGTGCAGTGGTGTTTGTGTAGTGTAGGGGGTTGTGGTTTAGGGTAGGGCAGTGGTGTTTGGGTAGTGTAGGGGGTCGTGCTGGGAGTAGTGTTTTAGGGTTTAGGGTAGTGAAGTGGTGTTTGCGTAGTGTAGGGGGTCCTGCTGTGGGTAGATTTACGGTTTAGGGTAATGCAGTGGTGTTTGGGTAGTGTAGGGGGTCGTGCTGCAGGTATTGTTTCAGGGTTTAGGGCAGTGCAGTGGTGTTTGTAAGGTGAAGGACGTTGTGCTGGGGTTAGTATTTTAGGGTTTAGGGTAGTGCAGTGGTTTTTGGGAAGTGCAGGGGTCGTGCTGGGGTAGTGTTTTAGGGTTTAGGGTAGTGCAGTGGTGTTTGGGTAGTGTAGGGGGTCGCGCTGAGGGTAGTGTTTTAGGGTTTCGGGTAGTGTAGTGGTGTTTGGGTAGTACAAGGGTCGTGCTGGGGTAGTGTTTTAGTGTTTAGGGTAGTACTGTGCTGTTTGGGTAGTGTAGTGGGTCATTCTGGGGGTAGGGTTTTAGGGTTTAGGGTAGTGCAGTGGTGTTTGGGTAGTGTAGGGGGTAGTGCTGGGAGTAGATTTAGGGTTTGGGGTAATGCAGTGGTGTTTGTGTAGGATAGGTGGGTCATGTTTTAGGGTTTAGGGTAGTGCAGTGGTGTTTGGGTAGTGTAGGGTGTTGTGCTGGGATAGTGTTTTAGGGTTTAGGGCTGTGCAGTGGTGTTTGTGTAGTGTAGGGGGTCGTGCTGAGGGTAGTGTTTTAGCGTTTAGGTTAGTGCAGTGGTGTTTGGGTAGTGTAGGGGTCGTGCCGGGGGTAGTGTTTTAGGGTTTAGGGTAGTGCAGTGGTGTTTGTGTAGTGTAGGGGGTCACGCTGGGGGTAATGTTTTAGGGTTTAGGGTAGTGCAGTGGTGTTTGTGTAGTGGAGGGGGTCATGCTGGGGGTAGTGTTTTAGTGTTTAGGGTAGTGCAGTGGTGTTTGTGTTGTCCAGGGGGATGTGCTAGGGTAGTGCTTTAGGGTTTAGGATAGTGCCGTGGTGTTTGTGTAGAATAGGGGGTCATACTTGGGGTAGATTTAGAGTTTAGAATAGTGCAGTGGTGTTTGAGTAGTGTAGGGGTTCGTGCTGGTGATAGTGTTTTAGGGCAGTGCAGTGGTGTTTGTGTAGTGTAGGGGGTCGTGGTTTAGGGTAGGGCAGTGGTGTTTGGGTAGTGTAGGGGGTCATGCTGGGAGTAGTGTTTTAGGGTTTAGGGTAGTGAAGTGGTGTTTGCATAGTGTAGGGGGTAGCGCTGGGGTAGATTTAGGGTTTAGGGTAGTGCAGTGGTGTTTGTGTAGTGTAGGGGGACGGGCTTGGGTAGTGTTTTAGGGTTTAGGGTAGTGCAGTGGTGTTTGTGTAGTGTAGGGGGTCGTACTGGGGGTAGATTTAGGGATTATGATACTGCAGTGGTGTTTGCGTAGTGTAGGGGGTCGTACTGGGGGTAGATTAAGGGATTATGATACTGCAGTGGTGTTTGCGTAGTGTAGGGGGCGTGCTGGGGGTAGGGTTTTAAGGTTTAGGGCAGTGCAGTGGTGTTTGGGTAGTGTAGGGGGATCGTGCTGGTGTTAGTGTTTTATGGTTTAGCGTAGTGCAGTGGTGTTTGGGTAGTGTAGGGGGTCGTGTTTTAGGGTTTTGGGGTATTGCAGTGGTGTTTGTGTAGTGTACGGGGTCGTGTTTTAGGGTTTACGGTAGTGCAGTGGTGTTTGGGTAGTGTAGGGGGTCGTGCTGGGGTAGATCGAGGGTAGTGCAGTGGTGTTTGTGTAGTGTAGGGGGTCGTGTATTTGCGTTTATTGTAGTGCAGAGGTGTTTGGGTAGTGTAGGGGGATCGTGCTGGTGTTAGTGTTTTAGGTTTTAGGGCAGTGCAGTGGTGTTTGTGTAGTGTAGGGGGTCGAGCTGGGGGAAGTGTTTTAGGGCAGTGCAGAGATGTGTAGTGTAGGGGGTCGTACTGGGGGTAGTGTTATAGGGTTTAGGGTAGTGCAGTGGTGTTTGGGTAGTGTAGTGGGTAGTGCTTGGGGTAGATTTAGGGTTTGGGGTAGTGCAGTGGTGTTTGTGTAGGATAGGGGGGTCATGTTTTAGGGTTTAGGGTAGTGCAGTGGTGTTTGGGTAGTGTAAGGGGTTGTGCTGGGATAGTGTTTTAGGGTTTAGGTCTGTGCAGTGGTGTTTGTGTAGTGTGGGGGGTCGTGCTGGGGGTAGTGTTTTAGCGTTTAGGGTAGTGCAGTGGTGTTTGGGTAGTGTAGGGGTCGTGCCGGGGGTAGTGTTTTAGGGTTTAGGGTAGTGCAGTGCTGTTTGTGTAGTGTAGGGGGTCATGTTGGGGGTAATGTTTTAGGGTTTAGGGTAGTGCAGTGGTGTTTGTGTAGTGGAGGGGGTCATGCTGGGGTTAGTGTTTTAGTGTTTAGGGTAGTGCAGGGGTGTTTGTGTTGTCCAGGGGGATGTGCTAGGGTAGTGCTTTAGGGTTTAGGATAGTGCCGTGGTGTTTGTGTAGTATAGGGGGTCATACTTGGGGTAGATTTAGAGTTTAGAATAGTGCAGTGGTGTTTGAGTAGTGTAGGGGTTCGTGCTGGTGATAGTGTTTTAGGGCAGTGCAGTGGTGTTTGTGTAGGGTAGGGGGTCGTGGTTTAGGGTAGGGCAGTGGTGTTTGGGTAGTGTAGGGGGTCATGCTGGGAGTAGTGTTTTAGGGTTTAGGGTAGTGAAGTAGTGTTTGCGTAGTGTAGGGGGTAGCGCGGGGGTAGATTTAGGGTTTAGGGTAGTGCAGTGGTGTTTGTGTAGTGTAGGGGGTCCTGTTTTAGGGTTTAGGGTAGTTTAGTGGTGTTTGGGTAGTGTAGTGGGTTGTGCTGGGGATAGTGTTTTAGTGTTTAGGGTAGTGCAGTGTTGTTTGTGTTGTGTAGGGGGTCATATTTTAGGGTAGTGCAGTGGTGTTTTGCTAGTGCAGGGGGTCATGCTGGGGGTAGTGTTTTAGGGTTTAGGGAAGTGCAGTGGTATTTGGGTACTATAGGGGGTCATGCTGGGGGTAGTGTTTTAGTGTTTAGGGTATAGGGTAGTGCAGTGTTTGTGTAGTGTAGGGGGTCATGTTTAAGGGTTTAGGATAGTACAGCGGTGTTTGGGTAGTGTTGGGGGTCGTGCTGTGGGTAGGGTTTTAGGGTTTAGGGTGGTGCATTGGTGTTTGGGAAGGGTAGGGGGATCATGCTGGTGGAAGTGTTTTAGGGTTTAGGGCAGTGCAGTGGTGTTTGGGTAGTGTAGGGGGTCGTGTTTTAGGGTTTAGTGTAGTGCAGTAGTGTTTTGGTAGTGTAGGGGGTCGTGCTGGGGGTAGTGTTTTAGGGTTTAGGGTAGTGCAGTGGTGTTTGTGTAGTGTAGGGGGTCCTGTTTTAGGGTTTAAAGTAGTGCAGTGGTGTTTGGGTAGTGTAGGAGGTCGTGCTGGGAGTATGGTATCGAAGTGGTGTTTGTGTAGTGTAGGGGGCCGGGCTGGGGGTAGATTTTGGGTTTAGGGTATTGCAGTGGTGTTTGTGTAGTGTAGGGGGTTGTGTTTTAGGTTTTAGGGTAGTGCAGTGGTGTTTGGGTAGTGTAGGGGGTTGTGCTGGGGTAGTGTTTTAGTGTTTAGGGTATTACAGTGTTGTTTGTGTAGTGGTTCATGTTTTAGGGTTTAGGGTAGGTCAGTGGTGTTTGGGTAGTGTAGGGGGTCGTGCTGGGGTAGTGGTTTATGGTAGTGAAGTGGTGTTTGTGTAGTGTAGGGGGTCATGCTGGGGTAGATTTAGGGTTTAGGGTAGTGTAGTGCTGTTTGGAAAGTTTAGGGGGTCGCGCTGGGGTAGTGTTTTTGGGTTTAGGGCCGTGGTGTTTGGGTAGTGTAGGGGGATCGTGCTAGGGGGAGTGTTTTAGGGTTTAGGGCAGTGCAGTGGTGTTTGGGTAGTGTAGTGGGTCATGCTGGGGGTAGTGTTTTAGGGTTTAGGGCAGTGCAGTGGTGTTTGTGTAGTGTAAGGGGTCGTGCTTTAGGGTAGTGCAGTGATGATTGGGTAGTGTAGGGGGTCATGCTGTGGGCTGTGTTTTAGGGTTTAGGATAGAGCAGTGGTGTTTGGGTAGTCCAGGGGTTCATGCTGGGGGAAGTGTTTCAGGGTTTAAAGTAGTGCAGTGGTGTTTGTGTAGTGTAGGGGTTCTCGCTGGGGGTAGTGTTTTAGGGATTACGGTAGTGCAGTGGTGTTTGTGTAGTGTAAGGGGTCATGCTGGGGGTAGATTTAGGGTTTAGGGTAATGCAGTGGTGTTTGGGTAGTGTAGGGGGTTGTGCTGCAGGTTGTGTTTTAGGGTTTAGGGCAGTGCAGAGGTGTTTGTGTAGTGTAGGAAGTCGTGCAGGGGGTATTGATTTAGGGTTTAGGGTAGTGCAGTGGTGTTTGGGTAGTATAGGGGGTCACGCTGAAGGTAGTGTTTTAGGGTTTAGGGTAGTGC
This sequence comes from Triturus cristatus, assembly GCF_964204655.1. Classification (NCBI taxonomy): domain Eukaryota; kingdom Metazoa; phylum Chordata; class Amphibia; order Caudata; family Salamandridae; genus Triturus; species Triturus cristatus. The sequence continues at coordinate 507,841,693 of NC_140579.1, read as the reverse complement.
AGTGGTGTTTGTGTAGTAGAGGGGGCATGCTGGGGGTAGTGTTTTAGCGTTTAGGGTAGTGCAGTGGTGTTTGGGTAGTGTAGGGGTCGTGCCGGGGGTAGTGTTTTAGGGTTTAGGGTAGTGCAGTGGTGTTTGTGTAGTGTAGGGGGTCACGCTGGGGGTAATGTTTTAGGGTTTAGGGTAGTGCAGTGGTGTTTGTGTAGTGGAGGGGGTCATGCTGGGGGTAGTGTTTTAGTGTTTAGGGTAGTGCAGTGGTGTTTGTGTTGTCCAGGGGGATGTGCTAGGGTAGTGCTTTAGGGTTTAGGATAGTGCTCTGGTGTTTGTGTAGAATAGGGGGTCATACTTGGGGTAGATTTAGAGTTTAGAATAGTGCAGTGGTGTTTGAGTAGTGTAGGGGTTCGTGCTGGTGATAGTGTTTTAGGGCAGTGCAGTGGTGTTTGTGTAGTGTAGGGGGTCGTGATTTAGGGTAGGGCAGTGGTGTTTGGGTAGTGTAGGGGGTCATGCTGGGAGTAGTGTTTTAGGGTTTAGGGTAGTGAAGTGGTGTTTGCATAGTGTAGGGGGTAGCGCTGGGGTAGATTTAGGGTTTAGGGTAGTGCAGTGGTGTTTGTGTAGTGTAGGGGGACGGGCTTGGGTAGTGTTTTAGGGTTTAGGGTAGTGCAGTGGTGTTTGCGTAGTGTAGGGGGGTCGTACTGGGGGTAGATTAAGGGATTATGATACTGCAGTGGTGTTTGCGTAGTGTAGGGGGGCGTGCTGGGGGTAGGGTTTTAGGGTTTAGGGCAGTGCAGTGGTGTTTGGGTAGTGTAGGGGGATCGTGCTGGTGTTAGTGTTTTAGGGTTTAGCGTAGTGCAGTGGTGTTTGGGTAGTGTAGGGGGTCTTGTTTTAGGGTTTTGGGGTAGTGCAGTGGTGTTTGTGTAGTGTACGGGTCGTGTTTTAGGGTTTACGGTAGTGCAGTGGTGTTTGGGTAGTGTAGGGGATCGTGCTGGGGTAGATCGAGGGTAGTGCAGTGGTGTTTGTGTAGTGTAGGGGGTCGTGTATTTGCGTTTATTGTAGTGCAGAGGTGTTTGGGTAGTGTAGGGGGATCGTGCTGGTGTTAGTGTTTTAGGTTTTAGGGCAGTGCAGTGGTGTTTGTGTAGTGTAGGGGGTCGTGCTGGGGGAAGTGTTTTAGGGCAGTGCAGAGATGTGTAGTGTAGGGGGTCGTACTGGGGGTAGTGTTATAGGGTTTAGGGTAGTGCAGTGGTGTTTGGGTAGTGTAGTGGGTAGTGCTTGGGGTAGATTTAGGGTTTGGGGTAGTGCAGTGGTGTTTGTGTAGGATAGGGGGGTCATGTTTTAGGGTTTAGGGTAGTGCAGTGGTGTTTGGGTAGTGTAATGGGGTTGTGCTGGGATAGTGTTTTAGGGTTTAGGTCTGTGCAGTGGTGTTTGTGTAGTGTAGGGGGTCGTGCTGGGGGTAGTATTTTAGCGTTTAGGGTAGTGCAGTGGTGTTTGGGTAGTGTAGGGGTCGTGCCGGGGGTAGTGTTTTAGGGTTTAGGGTAGTGCAGTGCTGTTTGTGTAGTGTAGGGGGTCATGCTGGGGGTAATGTTTTAGGGTTTAGGGTAGTGCAGTGGTGTTTGTGTAGTGGAGGGGGTCATGCTGGGGGTAGTGTTTTAGTGTTTAGGGTAGTGCAGTGGTGTTTGTGTTGTCCAGGGGGATGTGCTAGGGTAGTGCTTTAGGGTTTAGGATAGTGCCGTGGTGTTTGTGTAGTATAGGGGGTCATACTTGGGGTAGATTTAGAGTTTAGAATAGTGCAGTGGTGTTTGAGTAGTGTAGGGGTTCGTGCTGGTGATAGTGTTTTAGGGCAGTGCAGTGGTGTTTGTGTAGGGTAGGGGGTCGTGGTTTAGGGTAGGGCAGTGGTGTTTGGGTAGTGTAGGGGGTCATGCTGGGAGTAGTGTTTTAGGGTTTAGGGTAGTGAAGTAGTGTTTGCGTAGTGTAGGGGGTAGCGCGGGGGTAGATTTAGGGTTTAGGGTAGTGCAGTGGTGTTTGTGTAGTGTAGGGGGTCCTGTTTTAGGGTTTAGGGTAGTTTAGTGGTGTTTGGGTAGTGTAGTGGGTTGTGCTGGGGATAGTGTTTTAGTGTTTAGGGTAGTGCAGTGTTGTTTGTGTTGTGTAGGGGGTCATATTTTAGGGTAGTGCAGTGGTGTTTTGCTAGTGCAGGGGGTCATGCTGGGGGTAGTGTTTTAGGGTTTAGGGAAGTGCAGTGGTATTTGGGTACTATAGGGGGTCATGCTGGGGGTAGTGTTTTAGTGTTTAGGGTATAGGGTAGTGCAGTGTTTGTGTAGTGTAGGGGGTCATGTTTAAGGGTTTAGGATAGTACAGCGGTGTTTGGGTAGTGTTGGGGGTCGTGCTGTGGGTAGGGTTTTAGGGTTTAGGGTGGTGCATTGGTGTTTGGGAAGGGTAGGGGGATCATGCTGGTGGAAGTGTTTTAGGGTTTAGGGCAGTGCAGTGGTGTTTGGGTAGTGTAGGGGGTCGTGTTTTAGGGTTTAGTGTAGTGCAGTAGTGTTTTGGTAGTGTAGGGGGTCGTGCTGGGGGTAGTGTTTTAGGGTTTAGGGTAGTGCAGTGGTGTTTGTGTAGTGTAGGGGGTCCTGTTTTAGGGTTTAAAGTAGTGCAGTGGTGTTTGGGTAGTGTAGGAGGTCGTGCTGGGAGTATGGTATCGAAGTGGTGTTTGTGTAGTGTAGGGGGCCGGGCTGGGGGTAGATTTTGGGTTTAGGGTATTGCAGTGGTGTTTGTGTAGTGTAGGGGGTTGTGTTTTAGGTTTTAGGGTAGTGCAGTGGTGTTTGGGTAGTGTAGGGGGTTGTGCTGGGGTAGTGTTTTAGTGTTTAGGGTATTACAGTGTTGTTTGTGTAGTGGTTCATGTTTTAGGGTTTAGGGTAGGTCAGTGGTGTTTGGGTAGTGTAGGGGGTCGTGCTGGGGGTAGTGGTTTATGGTAGTGAAGTGGTGTTTGTGTAGTGTAGGGGGTCATGCTGGGGTAGATTTAGGGTTTAGGGTAGTGTAGTGCTGTTTGGAAAGTTTAGGGGGTCGCGCTGGGGTAGTGTTTTTGGGTTTAGGGCCGTGGTGTTTGGGTAGTGTAGGGGGATCGTGCTAGGGGGAGTGTTTTAGGGTTTAGGGCAGTGCAGTGGTGTTTGGGTAGTGTAGTGGGTCATGCTGGGGGTAGTGTTTTAGGGTTTAGGGCAGTGCAGTGGTGTTTGTGTAGTGTAAGGGGTCGTGCTTTAGGGTAGTGCAGTGATGATTGGGTAGTGTAGGGGGTCATGCTGTGGGCTGTGTTTTAGGGTTTAGGATAGAGCAGTGGTGTTTGGGTAGTCCAGGGGTTCATGCTGGGGGAAGTGTTTCAGGGTTTAAAGTAGTGCAGTGGTGTTTGTGTAGTGTAGGGGTTCTCGCTGGGGGTAGTGTTTTAGGGATTACGGTAGTGCAGTGGTGTTTGTGTAGTGTAAGGGGTCATGCTGGGGGTAGATTTAGGGTTTAGGGTAATGCAGTGGTGTTTGGGTAGTGTAGGGGGTCGTGCTGCAGGTTGTGTTTTAGGGTTTAGGGCAGTGCAGAGGTGTTTGTGTAGTGTAGGAAGTCGTGCAGGGGGTATTGATTTAGGGTTTAGGGTAGTGCAGTGGTGTTTGGGTAGTATAGGGGGTCACGCTGAAGGTAGTGTTTTAGGGTTTAGGGTAGTGCAGTGGTGTTTGTGTAGTAGAGGGGGCATGCTGGGGGTAGTGTTTTAGTGTTTAGGGTAGTGCAGTGGTGTTTGTGTTTGTGTTGTGCAGGGGGATGTGCTGGGGTAGTGCTTTAGGGTATAGGATAGTGCCGTGGTGTTTGTGTAGTATAGGAGGTCATACTGGGGGTAGATTTAGAGTTTAGGATAGTGCAGTGGTGTTTGAGTAGTGTAGGGGGTCGTGCTGGTGATAGTGTTTTAGGGCAGTGCAGTGGTGTTTGTGTAGTGTAGGGGGTTGTGGTTTAGGGTAGGGCAGTGGTGTTTGGGTAGTGTAGGGGGTCGTGCTGGGAGTAGTGTTTTAGGGTTTAGGGTAGTGAAGTGGTGTTTGCGTAGTGTAGGGGACGCGCTGGGGGTAGATTTAGGGTTTAGGGTAGTGCGGTGGTGTTTGTGTAGTGTAGGGGGTCCTGTTTTAGGGTTTAGGGTAGTGTAGTGGTGTTTGGGTAGTGTAGTGGGTTGTGCTGGGGATAGTGTTTTAGTGTTTAGGGTAGTGCAGCGTTGTTTGTTTTGTTTAGGGGGTCATATTTTAGGGTAGTGCAGTGGTGTTTCGGTAGTGCAGGGGGTCATGCTGGGGGTAGTGTTTTAGGGTTTAGGGTAGTGCAGTGGTGTTTGGGTACTGTAGGGGGTCATGCTGTTGGTAGTGTTTTAGTGTTTAGGGTATAGGGTAGTTCAGTGTTTGTATAGTGTAGGGGGTGATGTTTAAGGGTTTAGGATAGTACAGCGGTGTTTGGGTAGTGTTGGGGGTCGTGCTGTGGGTAGGGTTTTAGGGTTTAGGGTGGTGCATTGGTGTTTTGGAAGTGTAGGGGGATCATGCTGGTGGAAGTGTTTTAGGGTTTAGGGCAGTGCAGTGGTGTTTGGGAAGTGTAGGTGGTCGTGCAGTGGGTAGTGTTTTAGGGCAGTGCAGAGGTGTTTGTGTAGTGTAGGGGATCGTGTTTTAGGGTTTAGTGTAGTGCAGTAGTGTTTTGGTAGTGTAGGGGGTCGTGTTGGGGGTAGTGTTTTAGGGTTTAGGGTAGTACAGTGGTGTTTGTGTAGTGTAGGGGGTCGTGTTTTAGGGTTTAGAGTAGTGCCGTGGTGTTTGGGTAGTGTAGGAGGTCGTGCTGGGAGTAGGGTATCGAAGTGGTGATTGTGTAGTGTAGGGGGCCGGGCTGGGGGTAGATTAAGGGTTTAGGGTAGTGCAGTGGTGTTTGTGTAGTGTAGGGGGTTGTGTTTTAGGTTTTAGGGTAGTGCAGTGGTGGTTGGGTAGTGTAGGGGGTTGTGCTGGGGTAGTGTTTTAGTGTTTAGGGTAGTACAGTGTTGTTTGTGTAGTGGTTCACGTTTTAGGGTTTAGGGTAGGTCAGTGGTGTTTGGGTAGTGTAGGGGGTCGTGCTGGGGGTAGTGGTTTAGGGTAGTGAAGTGGTGTTTGTGTAGTGTAGGGGGTCATGCTGGGGTAGATTTAGGGTTTAGGGTAGTGTAGTGCTGTTTGGAATGTTTAGGGGGTCGCGCTGGGGTAGTGTTTTTGGGTTTAGGGCCGTGGTGTTTGTGTAGTGTAGGGGGATCGTGCTAGGGGGAGTGTTTTAGGGTTTAGGGCAGTGCAGTGGTGTTTGGGTAGTGTAGTGGGTCATGCTGGGGGTAATGTTTTAGGGTTTAGGGCAGTGCAGTGGTGTTTGTGTAGTGTAGGGGGTCGTGCTTTAGGGTAGTGCAGTGATGATTGGGTAGTGTAGGGGGGTCATGCTGTGGGCTGTGTTTTAGGGTTTAGGATAGAGCAGTGGTGTTTGGGTAGTCTAGGGGTTCATGCTGGGGAAGTGTTTCAGGGTTTAAAGTACTGCAGTGGTGTTTGTGTAGTGTAGGGGTTCACGCTGGGGGTAGTGTTTTAGGGTTCGCGGTAGTGCAGTGGTGTTTGTGTAGTGTAGGGGGTCATGCTGTGGGTAGATTTAGGGTTTAGGGTAATGCAGTGGAGTTTGGGTAGTGTAGGGGGTCGTGCTGCAGTTTGTGTTTTAGGGTTTAGGGCAGTGCAGAGGTGTTTGTGTAGTGTAGGAAGTCATGCAGGGGGTATTGTTTTAGGGTTTAGAGCAGTGCAGTGGTTTTTGGGTATTGTAGGGGGTTGTGCTGGCGGTAGTGTTTTAGCGTTTAGGGTAGTGCAGTGGTGTTTGTGTAGTGTAGGGGGATCGTGCTAGGGGGAGTGTTTTAGGGTTTAGGGCAGTGCAGTGGTGTTTGGGTAGTGTAGTGGGTCATGCTGGGGGTAATGTTTTAGGGTTTAGGGCAGTGCAGTGGTGTTTGTGTAGTGTAGGGCGTCGTGCTTTAGGGTAGTGCAGTGATGATTGGGTAGTGTAGGGGGGTCATGCTGTGGGCTGTGTTTTAGGGTTTAGGATAGAGCAGTGGTGTTTGGGTAGTCTAGGGGTTCATGCTGGGGGAAGTGTTTCAGGGTTTAAAGTACTGCAGTGGTGTTTGTGTAGTGTAGGGGTTCACGCTGGGGGTAGTGTTTTAGGGTTCGCGGTAGTGCAGTGGTGTTTGTGTAGTGTAGGGGGTCATGCTGTGGGTAGATTTAGGGTTTAGGGTAATGCAGTGGAGTTTGGGTAGTGTAGGGGGTCGTGCTGCAGTTTGTGTTTTAGGGTTTAGGGCAGTGCAGAGGTGTTTGTGTAGTGTAGGAAGTCGTGCAGGGGGTATTGTTTTAGGGTTTAGAGCAGTGCAGTGGTTTTTGGGTATTGTAGGGGGTTGTGCTGGCGGTAGTGTTTTAGCGTTTAGGGTAGTGCAGTGGTGTTTGGGTAGTGTAGCCGGTCATGCTGGGGGTATATTTAGGGTTTAGTGCAGTGGTGTTTGTGTAGTGTAGGGGGTTGCACTGGGTGTAGTTTTAGGGTTTAGGGTAGTGCAGTGGTGTTTGGGTAGTGTAGGGGGTCGTGCTGGGAGTAGTGTTTTAGGGTTTCAGGGTAGTGAAGTGGTGTTTGCGTAGGATAGGGGGTCGCGCTGCGGGTAGATTTAGGGTTTAGGGTAGTGCAGTGGTGTTTGTGTAGTGTAGGGGGTCCTGTTGTAGGGTTTAGGGTAGTTTAGCGGTGTTTGGGTAGTGTAGTGGGTTGTGCTGGGGATTGTGTTTTAGTGTTTAGGGTAGGGCAGTGTTGTTTGTGTTGTGTAGGGGGTCATGTTTTAGGGTAGTGCAGTGGTGTTTCGGTAGTGCAGGGGTCATGCTGGGGGTAGTGTTTTAGGGTTTAGGGTAGTGCAGTGGTGTTTGGGTACTGTAGGGGGTCATTCTGGGGGTAGTGTATTAGTGTTTAGGGTATAGGGTAGTGCAGTGTTTGTGTAGTGTAGTGGGTCATGTTTAAGGGTTTAGGATAGTACAGTGGTGTTTGGGTAGTATTGGGGTCGTGCTGTGGGTAGGGTTTTAGGGTTTAGGGTGGTGCATTGGTGTTTGGGAAGTGTAGGGGGATCATGCTGGTGGAAGTGTTTTAGGGTTTAGGGCAGTGCAGTGGTGTTTGGGTAGTGTAGGTGGTCGTGCAGTGGGTAGTGTTTTAGGGCAGTGCAGAGGTGTTTGTGTAGTGTAGGGGGTCGTGTTTTAGGGTTTAGAGTAGTGCGGTAGTGTTTTGGTAGTGTGGGGGGTCGTGTTGGGGGTAGTGTTTTAGGGTTTAGGGAAGTACAGTGGCGTTTGTGTAGTGTAGGGGGTCGTGTTTTAGGGTTTAGAGTAGTGCCGTAGTGTTTGGGTAGTGTAGGAGGTCGTGCTGGGAGTAGGGTATCGAAGTGGTGATTGTGTAGTGTAGGGGGCCGGGATGGGGGTAGATTTAGGGTTTAGGGTAGTGCAGTGGTGGTTGGGTAGTGTAGGGGGTTGTGCTCGGGTAGTGTTTTAGTGTTTAGGGTAGTACAGTGTTGTTTGTGTAGTGGTTCACGTTTTAGGGTTTAGGGTAGGTCAGTGGTGTTTGGGTAGTGTAGGGGGTCGTGCTGGGAGTAGTGGTTTAGGGTAGTGAAGTGGTGTTTGTGTAGTGTAGGGGGTCATGCTGGGGTAGATTTAGGGTTTAGGGTAGTGTAGTGCTGTTTGGAATGTTTAGGGGGTCGCGCTGGGGTAGTGTTTTTGGGTTTAGGGCCGTGGTGTTTGGGTAGTGTAGGGATATCGTGCTAGGGGGAGTGTTTTAGGGTTTAGGGCAGTGCAGTGGTGTTTGGGTAGTGTAGTGGGTCATGCTGGGGTAGTGTTTTAGGGTTTAGGGCAGTGCAGTGGTGTTTGTGTAGTGTAGGGGGTCGTGCTTTAGGGTAGTGCAGTGATGATTGGGTAGTGTAGGGGGGTCATGCTGTGGGCTGTGTTTTAGGGTTTAGGATAGAGCAGTGGTGTTTGGGTAGTCTAGGGGTTCATGCTGGGGGAAGTGTTTCAGGGTTTAATGTAGTGCAGTGGTGTTTGTGTAGTGTAGGGGTTCACGCTGGGGGTAGTGTTTTAGGGTTTGCGGTAGTGCAGTGGTGTTTGTGTAGTGCAGGGGGTCATGCTGTGGGTAGATTTAGGGTTTAGAGTAGTGCCATGGTGTTTGGGTAGTGTAGGAGGTCGTGCTGGGAGTAGGGTATCGAAGTGGTGATTGTGTAGTGTAGGGGGCCGGGGTGGGGGTAGATTTAGGGTTTAGGGTAGTGCAGTGGTGGTTGGGTAGTGTAGGGGGTTGTGCTCGGGTAGTGTTTTAGTGTTTAGGGTAGTACAGTGTTGTTTGTGTAGTGGTTCACGTTTTAGGGTTTAGGGTAGGTCAGTGGTGTTTGGGTAGTGTAGGGGGTCGTGCTGGGAGTAGTGGTTTAGGGTAGTGAAGTGGTGTTTGTGTAGTGTAGGGGGTCATGCTGGGGTAGATTTAGGGTTTAGGGTAGTGTAGTGCTATTTGGAATTTTTAGGGGGTCGCGCTGGGGTAGTGTTTTTGGGTTTAGGGCCGTGGTGTTTGGGTAGTGTAGGGGGATCGTGCTAGGGGGAGTGTTTTAGGGTTTAGGGCAGTGCAGTTGTGTTTGGGTAGTGTAGTGGGTCATGCTGGGGTAGTGTTTTAGGGTTTAGGGCAGTGCAGTGGTGTTTGTGTAGTGTAGGGGGTCGTGCTTTAGGGTAGTGCAGTGATGATTGGGTAGTGTAGGGGGGTCATGCTGTGGGCTGTGTTTTAGTGTTTAGGATAGAGCAGTGGTGTTTGGGTAGTCTAGGGGTTCATGCTGGGGGAAGTGTTTCAGGGTTTAATGTAGTGCAGTGGTGTTTGTGTAGTGTAGGGGTTCACGCTGGGGGTAGTGTTTTAGGGTTTGCGGTAGTGCAGTGGTGTTTGTGTAGTGCAGGGGGTCATGCTGTGGGTAGATTTAGGGTTTAGAGTAGTGCCGTGGTGTTTGGGTAGTGTAGGAGGTCGTGCTGGGAGTAGGGTATCGAAGTGGTGATTGTGTAGTGTAGGGGGCCGGGATGGGGGTAGATTTAGGGTTTAGGGTAGTGCAGTGGTGGTTGGGTAGTGTAGGGGGTTGTGCTCGGGTAGTGTTTTAGTGTTTAGGGTAGTACAGTGTTGTTTGTGTAGTGGTTCACGTTTTAGGGTTTAGGGTAGGTCAGTGGTGTTTGGGTAGTGTAGGGGGTCGTGCTGGGAGTAGTGGTTTAGGGTAGTGAAGTGGTGTTTGTGTAGTGTAGGGGGTCATGCTGGGGTAGATTTAGGGTTTAGGGTAGTGTAGTGCTGTTTGGAATTTTTAGGGGGTCGCGCTGGGGTAGTGTTTTTGGGTTTAGGGCCGTGGTGTTTGGGTAGTGTAGGGGGATCGTGCTAGGGGGAGTGTTTTAGGGTTTAGGGCAGTGCAGTGGTGTTTGGGTAGTGTAGTGGGTCATGCTGGGGTAGCGTTTTAGGGTTTAGGGCAGTGCAGTGGTGTTTGTGTAGTGTAGGGGGTCGTGCTTTAGGGTAGTGCAGTCATGATTGGGTAGTGTAGGGGGGTCATGCTGTGGGCTGTGTTTTAGAGTTTAGGATAGAGCAGTGGTGTTTGGGTAGTCTAGGGGTTCATGCTGGGGGAAGTGTTTCAGGGTTTAAAGTAGTGCAGTGGTGTTTGTGTAGTGTAGGGGTTCACGCTGGGGGTAGTGTTTTAGGGTTCGCGGTAGTGCAGTGGTGTTTGTGTAGTGCAGGGGGTCATGCTGTGGGTAGATTTAGGGTTTAGGGTAATGCAGTGGAGTTTGGGTAGTGTAGGGGGTCGTGCTGCAGTTTGTGTTTTAGGGTTTAGGGCAGTGCAGATGTGTTTGTGTAGTGTAGGAAGGGTTTCAGGGGGTATTGTTTTAGGGTTTAGAACAGTGCAGTGGTTTTTGGGTATTGTAGGGGGTTGTGCTGGCGGTAGTGTTTTAGCGTTTAGGGTAGTGCAGTGGTGTTTGGGTAGTGTAGCCGGTCATGCTGGGGGTATATTTAGGGTTTAGTGCAGTGGTGTTTGTGTAGTGTAGGGGGTTGCACTGGGTGTAGTTTTAGGGTTTGGGGTAGTGCAGTGGTGTTTGGGTAGTGTAGGGGGTCATGCTGGGAGTAGTGTTTTAGGGTTTAGGGTAGTGAAGTGGTGTTTGCGTAGGATAGGGGGTCGCGCTGGGGTAGATTTAGGGATTAGGGTAGTGCAGTGGTGTTTGTGTAGTGTAGGGGGTCCTGTTTTAGGGTTTAGGGTAGTTTAGCAGTGTTTGGGTAGTGTAGTGGGTTGTGCTGGGGATAGTGTTTTAGTGTTTAGGGTAGTGCAGTGTTGTTTGTGTTGTGTAGGGGGTCATGTTTTAGGGTAGTGCAGTGGTGTTTCGGTAGTGCAGGGGTCATGCTGGGGGTAGTGTTTTAGGGTTTAGGGTAGTGCATTGGTGTTTGGGTACTGTAGGGGGTCATGCTGGGGGTAGTGTATTAGTGTTTAGGGTATAGGGTAGTGCAGTGTTTGTGTAGTGTAGTGGGTCATGTTTAAGGGTTTAGGATAGTACAGTGGTGTTTGGGTAGTGTTGGGGGTTGTGCTGTGGGTAGGGTTTTAGGGTTTAGGGTGGTGCATTGGTGTTTGGGAAGTGTAGGGGGATCATGCTGGTGGAAGTGTTTTAGGGTTTAGGGCAGTGCAGTGGTGTTTGGGTAGTGTAGGTGGTCGTGCAGTGGGTAGTGTTTTAGGGCAGTGCAAAGGTGTTTGTGTAGTGTAGGGGGTCGTGTTTTAGGGTTTAGTGTAGTGCAGTAGTGTTTTGGTAGTGTAGGGGGTTGTGCTGGGGGTAGTGTTTTAGGGTTTAGGGTAGTGCAGTGGTGTTTGTGTAGTGTAGGGGGTCGTGTTTTAGGGTTTAGAGTAGTGCAGTGGTGTTTGGGTAGCGTAGGAGGTCGTGCTGGGAGTAGGGTATCGAAGTGGTGTTTGTGTAGTGTAGGGGGCCGGGCTGGGGGTAGATTTAGGGTTTAGGGTAGTGCAGTGGTGTTTGTGTAGTGTAGGGGGTTGTGTTTTAGGTTTTAGGGTAGTGCAGTGGTGTTTGGGTAGTGTAGGGGGTTGTGCTGGGGTAGTGTTTTAGTGTTAAGGGTAGTACAGTGTTGTTTGTGTAGTGGTTCATGTTTTAGGGTTTAGGGTAGGTCAGTGGTGTTTGGGTAGTGTAGGGGGTCGTGCTGGGGGTAGTGGTTTAGGGTAGTGAAGTGGTGTTTGTGTAGTGTAGGGGGTCAGGCTGGGGTAGATTTAGGGTTTAGGGTAGTGTAGTGCTGTTTGGAAAGGATAGGGGGTCGCACTGGGGCAGTGTTTTTGGGATTTAGGGCCGTGGGGTTTGGGTAGTGTAGGGGGATCGTGCTAGGGGGAGTGTGTTAGGGTTTAGGGCAGTGCAGTGGTGTTTGGGTAGTGAAGTTGGTCATGCTGGGGGTAGTGTTTTAGGGTTTAGGGCAGTGCAGTGGTGTTTGGGTAGTGAAGTGGGTCATGCTGGGGGTAGTGTTTTAGGGTTCAGGGCAGTGCAGTGGTGTTTGGGTAGTGTAGCCGGGCATGCTGGGGGTATATTTAGGGTTTTGTGCAGTGGTGTTTGTGTAGTGTAAGGGGTCGAACTGGGTGTAGTTTTAGGGTTTAGGGTAGTGAAGTGGTGTTTGGGTAGTGTAGGGGGTCATGCCGGGGGTAGTGTTTTAGGGTTTAGGGTAGTGCAGTGGTGTTTGGGTAGTGTAGAGGTTCATGCTGGGGGTTGTGTTTTAGGGCAGTGCAGAGGTGTTTGTGTAGTGTAGGGGGTTGTGTTTTAGGGTTTAGGGTACTGCAGTGGTGTTTGGGTAGTGTGTGTGCTGGGGGTATTGTTTTAGTGTTTTGGGTAGTGCAGTGTTTGTGTAGTGTAGTGGTCACGTTTTAGGGTTTAGGGTAGTGCAGTGGTGCTTGGGTAGTGCCGGGGTTTGTGCTGGGGGTAGTGTTTTAGGGTTTAGGGTAGTGGAGTGGTGTTTGGGTAGTGTAGGGGGTCATGCTGGCGGTAGTGTGTTAGAGTTTAGGGTAGTGCAGTAGTGCAGTAGTGCAGTGGTGTTTGTGTAGTATAGGGGGTCATGCTGGGTATAGTGTTTTAGAGTTTAGGGTAGTGCAGTTCTGTTTGGGTAGTGTAGGGTGTACTGCTGGGGGTAGTGTTTTAGGGTTTAGGGTAATGCCGTGGTGTTTGTGTAGTGTAGGGGGTCATGCTGGGGGTAGTGTTTTAGGGAATAGGGTAGTGCAGTTGTGTTGGGTAGTGTAGGGGTACTGCTGGGGATAGTTTTTTGGGGTTTAGGGTAGTGCATTGTTGTTTGTGTTGTATTGGGGGTAGTTCTGGGGTAGTGTTTTAGGGTAGAGCAGTGGTGTTTTGTAGTGTAGAGGGTCGTACTGGGGATAGTGTTTTAGGGAAGTGCAGTGGTGTTTATGTAGTGTAGGTGGTCGGGGTTTAGGGTAGGGTAGTGCAGTTTGGGGAGTGTAGGGGATCATGCTGGGGTACATTTAGGGTATAGGGTAGTGCAGTGGTGTTTGTGTAGTGTAGGGGGTCATGCTGGGGTAGGGTTTTAGGTTTTTGGGGTAGTGCAGTAGTGTTTGTGTAGTGTAGGGGGTCGTACTTGGGGTAAATTTAGGGTTTATGATAGTGTAGTGGTGTTTGGGTAGTATAGGGGGTCGTGCTGAGGTAAGTGTTTTAGGGTTTAGGGTAGTGGAGTGGTGTTTCGGTAGCATAGGGGTTTGTGCTGGGGGTAGTGTTTTAGTGTTTAGGGTAGTGCAGTGTTGTGTGTGTAATATAGGGGTCACATTTTAGGGTATAAGGTAGTGCAGTAGTGTTTGGGTAGTGTAGGGGGTTGTGCTGGGGGTATTGTTTTAGTGTTTTGGGTAGTGCAGTGTGTGTGTAGTGTAGTGGTCATGTTTTAGGGTTTAGGGTAGTGCAGTGGTGCTTGGGTAGTGCCGGGGGTTGTGCTGGGGGTAGTGTTTTAGGGTTTAGGGTAGTGGAGTGGTGTTTGGGTAGTGTAGGGGGTCATGCTGGGGGTAGTGTGTTAGGGTTTAGGGTAGTGCAGTAGTGCAGTGGTGTTTGTGTAGTATAGGGGGTCATGCTGGGTATAGTGTTTTAGAGTTTAGGGTAGTGCAGTTCTGTTTGGGTAGTGTAGGGGGTACTGCTGGGGGTAGTGTTTTAGGGTTTAGGGTAGTGCTGTGGTGTTTGTGTAGTGTAGGGGGTCATGCTGGGGGTAGTGTTTTAGGGTATAGGGTAGTGCAGTGGTGTTGGGTAGTGTAGGGGGTACTGCTGGGGATAGTTTGCTAGGGTTTAGGGTAGTGCATTGGTGTTTGTGTTGTATTGGGGTAGTTCTGGGGTAGTGTTTTAGGGTAGAGCAGTGGTGTCTTGTATTGTAGAGGGTCGTACTGGGGGTAGTGTTTTAGGGAAGTGCAATGGTGTTTATGTAGTGTAGGTGGTCGTGGTTTAGGGAAGGGAGTGCTGTTTGGGTAGTGTAGGGGGTCATGCTGGGGTACATGTAGGGTATAGGGTAGTGCAGTGGTGTTTCTGTAGTGTAGGGGGTCATGCTGGGGTAGTGTTTTAGGTTTTTGGGGTAGTGCAGTAGTGTTTGTGTAGTATAGGGGGTCGTACTTGGGGTAGATTTAGGGTTTATGATAGTGTAGTGGTGTTTGGGTAGTATAGGGGGTCGTGCTGAGGTAAGTGTTTTAGTGTTTAGGGTAGTGGAGTGGTGTTTGGGTAGCACAGGGGTTTGTGCTGGGGGTAGTGTTTTAGTGTTTAGGGTAGTGCAGTGTTGTGTGTGTAATATAGGGGACACATTTTAGGGTATAGGGTAGTGCAGTGGTGTTTGTGTAGTGTAGGGGTCTTGCTGGGAGTAGTGTTTTAGGGTAGTACAGTGGTGTTTGTGTAGTGATGTGGGTCGTACTGGGGGCAGTGTTTTAGGGATTGGGGTAGTACAGTGGTGTTTGTATAGTGTAGGGGGTCGTGCCTGGGGTAGTGATTTAGGGTTTAGAGTAGTGCAGTGGTGTTTGGGTAGTGGAGAGGGTCGTGCTGGGAGAAGTGTTTTTGGGTTTAGGGTAGTGCAGTTGTGCTTGGGTAGTGTAGGGTGTCGTGCTGGGAGTAGTGTTTTAGGGATTAGAGCAGTGCAGTGGTGTTTGTGTAGTGTAGGGGTCGCGCTGGGGGTAATGTTTTAGGGTTTAGGGTAGTGCAGTGGTGTTTGTGAAGTGTAGGGGGACATGCTGGCGGTAGTGTTTTAGGGTAGTGCAGTGGTGTTTGTGTTGTGTAGGGGACGTGCTGGAGGTAGTGGTTTAGGGTTTAGGGTAGTGCAGTGGTGTTCGTGCAGTGTAGGGGGTCATGCTGGGGGTAGTGTTTTAGGGTTTAGGGTAGTGCAGTGGTGTTTGTGTAGTGTAGGGGGTCTTCACTGGGGGTAGATTTAGAGTTTAGGATAGTGCAGTGGTGTTTGAGTAGTGTAGGGGTCGAGCTGGGGGTCGTGTTTTAGGGCAGTTTAGTGGTGTTTGTGTAGTGTAGGGGATCGTGGTTTAGGGTAGAGCAGTGGTGTTTGGGTAGTGTAGGGGGTCGTGTTGGGAGTAGTGTTTTAAGGTTTAGGGTAGTGAAGTGGTGTTCGCGTAGTGTAGGGGGTCACGCTGGGGGTAGATTTATGGTTTAGGGTAGCGTAGTGGGTTGTGCTGGGGTAGTGTTTTAGTGTTTAGGGTAGTGCAGTGTTGTTTGTGTAGTGTAGAGTGTCATGTTTTAGGGTAGTGCAGTGGTGATTGGGTAGTACAGGGGTCATGCTGGGGGTAGTGTTTTATGGTTTAGGGTAGTGCAGTGGTGTTTGGGTACAATAGGGGGTCATGCTGGGGGTAGTGTTTTAGTGTTTAGGGTAGTGCAGTGTTTGGGTAGTGTAGAGGGTCATGTTTAAGGGTTTAGGATAGAATAGTGGTGTTTGGGTGGTGTTGGGGGTCATGCTGTGGGTAGGGTTTTAGGGTTTAGGGCAGTGCAGTGGTGTTTGGGAACTGTAGGAGGGTCATGCTGGTGGAAGTGTTTTAGGGTTTAGAGCAGTGCAGTGGTGTTTGGGTAGTGTAGGTGGTCATGCAGTGGGTAGTGTTTTAGGGCAGTGCAGAGGTGTTTGTGTAGTGTAGGGTGTTGTGCTGGGGGTAGAGTTTAGGGTTTAGGGTAGTGCAGAGGTGTTTGTGTAGTGTAGGGGGTCGCGTTTTAGGGTTTAGGGTAGTGCAGTAATGTTTGGGTAGTGTAGGGGGTCGTGCTTGGGGTAGCGTTTTAGGGTTTACGGTAGTGCAGTGGTGTTTGTGTACTGTAGGGGTTCCTGTTTTAGGGTTTAGAGTAGTGCAGGGGCGTTTGGGTAGTGTAGGGGGTCGTGCTGGGAGTAGTGTTTTAGGGTTTAGGGTAGCAAAGTGGTGTTTGTGTAGTGTAGGGGGTCATGCTGGGGGTAGATTTAGGGTTTACGGTAGTGCAATGGTGTCAGTGTAGTGGGTCATGTTTTAGGCTTTAGGGTAGTAAAGTGGTGTTTGTTTATTGTTGGGAGTTGTGCTGGGGCAGATTTTTAGTGTTTAGGGTAGTACAGTGTTTATGTAGTGTGGGGGCATGTTTTAGGGTTTAGGGTAGTGCAGTGGTGTTTGTGTAGTGTAGGGGGTCATGCTGGGGTAGATTTAGGGTTCAGGGTAGTGAAGTGGGGTTTCTGTAGTGTAGGGGGTTGTGTTGGGGGTAGTGTTTTTGGGTTAAGGGCAGTGCAGTGGTGTTTGGGTAGTGTAGGGGGTCATGCTGGGGATAGTGGTTTAGGACAGTGCAGTGGTGTTTGTGTAGTGAAGAGGGTCGTGCTGGGGGTAGTGTTTTGGGGTTTAGGGTAGTGCAGTTGTGTTGGGTAGTGAAGGGGGTCATGCTGGGGGGGTGTTTTAGGGTTTAGTGCAGTGCAGTGGTGTTTGGGTTGTGTAGGGGGAGCATGCTGGTGGAAGTGTTTTAGGGTTTAGGGCAGTGCAGTGGTGTTTTGGTAGTGTAGGGGGTCGTGCTGGGGGTAGGGATTTAGGGTTTAGGGTAGTGCAGTGGTGTTTGGGTACTGTAGGGGGTCATGCTGGGGGTAGTGGTTTAGTGTTTAGGGTATAGGGTAGTGCAGTGTTTGTGCAGTGTAGTGGGTCATGTTTAAGGGTTTAGGATAGTACAGTGGTGTTTGGGTAGTGTTGGGGGTCGTGCTGTGGGTAGGGTTTTAGGGTTTAGTGTGGTGCATAGGGGGATCATGCTGGTGGAAGTGTTTTAGGGTTTAGGGCAGTGCAGTGGTGTTTGGGTAGTGTAGGTGGTCGTGCAGTGGGTAGTGTTTTAGGGCAGTGCAGAGGTGTTTGTGTAGTGTAGGGGGTCGTGTTTTAGGGTTTAGTGTAGTGCAGTAGTGTTTTGGTAGTGTAGGGGGTTGTGCTGGGGGTAGTGTTTTAGGGTTTAGGGTAGTGCAGTGGTGTTTGTGTAGTGTAGGGGGTCGTGTTTTAGGGTTTAGAGTAGTGCAGTGGTGTTTGGGTAGTGTAGGAGGTCGTGCTGGGAGTAGGGTATCGAAGTGGTGTTTGTGTAGTGTAGGGGGCCGGGCTGGGGGTAGATTTAGGGTTTAGGGTAGTGCAGTGGTGTTTGTGTAGTGTAGGGGGCTGTGTTTTAGGTTTTAGGGTAGTGCAGTGGTGTTTGGGTAGTGTAGGGGGTTGTGCTGGGGTAGTGTTTTAGTGTTAAGGGTAGTACAGTGTTGTTTGTGTAGTGGTTCATGTTTTAGGGTTTTGGGCAGGTCAGTGGTGTTTGGGTAGTGTAGGGGGTCATGCTGGGGGTAGTGGTTTAGGGTAGTGAAGTGGTGTTTGTGTAGTGTAGGGGGTCAGGCTGGGGTAGATTTAGGATTTAGGGTAGTGTAGTGCTGGTTGGAAAGTTTAGGGGGTCGCGCTGGGGTAGTGTTTTTGGGATTTAGGGCCGTGGTGTTTGGGTAGTGTAGGGGGATCGTGCTAGGGGGAGTGTTTTAGGGTTTAGGGCAGTGCAGTGGTGTTTGGGTAGTGTAGTGGGTCATGCTGGGGGTAGTGTTTTAGGGTTTAGGGCAGTGCAGTGGTGTTTGTGTAGTGTAGGGGGTGGTGCTTTAGAGTAGTGCATTGATGATTGGGTAGTGTAGGGGGGTCATGCTGTGGGCTGTGTTTTAGGGTTTAGGATAGAGCAGTGGTGTTTGGGTAGTCTAGGGGTTCATTCTGGGGGAAGTGTTTCAGGGTCTAAAGTAGTGCAGTGGTGTTTGTGTAGTGTAGGGGTTCACGCTGGGGGTAGTGTTTTAGGGTTTACGGTAGTGCAGTGGTGTTTGTGTAGTGTAGGGGGTCATGCTAGGGGTAGATTTAGGGTTTAGGGTAATGCAGTGGTGTTTGGGTTGTGTAGGGGGTCGTGCTGCAGGTTGTGTTTTAAGGTTTAGGGCAGTGCAGAGGTGTTTGTGTAGTGTAGGAAGTCGTGCAGGGGGTATTGTTTTAGGGTTTAGAGCAGTGCAGTGGTTTTTGGGTATTGTAGGGGGTTGTGCTGGTGGTAGTGTTTTAGCGTTTAGGGTAGTGCAGTGGTGTTTGGGTAGTGTAGTGGGTCATGCTGGGGGTAGTGTTTTAGGGTTTAGGGTAGTGCAGTGGTTTTTGGGTAGTGTAGGGGGTAGTGCTGGGGGTAGATTTAGGGTTTGGGATAGTGCAGTGGTGTTTGTGTAGGATAGGGGGTCATGTTTTAGGGTTTAGGGTAGTGCAGTGGTGTTTGGGTAGTGTAGGGGGTTGTGCTGGGATAGTGTTTTAGGGTTTAGGTCTGTGCAGTGGTGTTTGAATAGTGTAGGGGGTCGTGCTGGGGGTAGTGTTTTAGCGTTTAGGGTAGTGCAGTGGTGTTTGGGTAGTGTAGGGTGTCGTGCCGGGGGTAGTGTTTTAGGGTTTAGGGTAGTGCAGTGGTGTTTTTGTAGTGTAGGGGGTCACGCTGGGGGTAATGTTTTAGGGTTTAGGGTAGTGCAGTGGTGTTTGTGTAGTGGAGGGGGTCATGCTGGGGGTAGTGTTTTAGTGTTTAGGGTAGTGCAGTGGTGTTTGTGTTGTCCAGGGGGATGTGCTAGGGTAGTACTTTAGGGTTTAGGATAGTGCCGTGGTGTTTGTGTAGTATAGGGGGTCATACTTGGGGTAGATTTAGAGTTTAGAATAGTGCAGTGGTGTTTGAGTAGTGTAGGGGTTCGTGCTGGTGATAGTGTTTTAGGGCAGTGCAGTGGTGTTTGTGTAGTGTAGGGGGTCGTGGTTTAGAGTAGGGCAGTAGTGTTTGGGTAGTGTAGGGGGTCATGCTGGGAGTAGTGTTTTAGGGTTTAGGGTAGTGAAGTGGTGTTTGCGTAGTGTGGGGGGTAGCGCTGGGGTAGATTTAGGGTTTAGGGTAGTGCAGTGGTGTTTGTGTAGTGTAGGGGGACGGGCTTGGGTAGTGTTTTAGGGTTTAGGGTAGTGCAGTGGTGTTTGTGTAGTGTAGGGGGTCATACTGGGGGTAGATTAAGGGATTATGATACTGCAGTGGTGTTTGCGTAGTGTAGGGGGGTGTGCTGGGGGTAGGGTTTTAGGGTTTAGGGCAGTGCAGTGGTGTTTGGGTAGTGTAGGGGGATCGTGCTGGTGTTAGTGTTTTAGGGTTTAGCGTAGTGCAGTGGTGTTTGGGTAGTGTAGGGGGTCTTGTTTTAGGGTTTTGGGGTAGTGCAGTGGTGTTTGTGTAGTGTACGGGTCGTGTTTTAGGGTTTACGGTAGTGCAGTGGTGTTTAGGTAGTGTAGGGGATCGTGCTGGGGTAGATCGAGGGTAGTGCAGTGGTGTTTGTGTAGTGTAGGGGGTCGTGTATTTGCGTTTATTGTAGTGCAGAGGTGTTTGGGTAGTGTAGGGGGATCGTGCTGGTGTTAGTGTTTTAGGTTTTAGGGCAGTGCAGTGGTGTTTGTGTAGTGTAGGGGGTCGTGCTGGGGGAAGTGTTTTAGGGCAGTGCAGAGATGTGTAGTGTAGGGGGTCGTACTGGGGGTAGTGTTATAGGGTTTAGGGTAGTGCAGTGGTGTTTGGGTAGTGTAGTGGGTAGTGCTTGGGATCATGTTTTAGGGTTTAGGGTAGTGCAGTGGTGTTTGGGTAGTGTAAGGGGTTGTGCTGGGATAGTGTTTTAGGGTTTAGGTCTGTGCAGTTGTGTTTGTGTAGTGTAGGGGGTCGTGCTGGGGGTAGTGTTTTAGCGTTTAGGGTAGTGCAGTGGTGTTTGGGTAGTGTAGGGGTCGTGCCGGGGGTAGTGTTTTAGGGTTTAGGGTAGTGCAGTGCTGTTTGTGTAGTGTAGGGGGTCATGCTGGGGGTAATGTTTTAGGGTTTAGGGTAGTGCAGTGGTGTTTGTGTAGTGGAGGGGGTCATGCTGGGGTTAGTGTTTTAGTGTTTAGGGTAGTGCAGGGGTGTTTGTGTTGTCCAGGGGGATGTGCTAGGGTAGTGCTTTAGGGTTTAGGATAGTGCCGTGGTGTTTGTGTAGTATAGGGGGTCATACTTGGGGTAGATTTAGAGTTTAGAATAGTGCAGTGGTGTTTGAGTAGTGTAGGGGTTCGTGCTGGTGATAGTGTTTTAGGGTAGTGCAGTGTTGTTTGTGTTGTGTAGGGGGTCATATTTTAGGGTAGTGCAGTGGTGTTTTGCTAGTGCAGGGGGTCATGCTGGGGGTAGTGTTTTAGGGTTTAGGGAAGTGCAGTGGTATTTGGGTACTATAGGGGGTCATGCTGGGGGTAGTGTTTTAGTGTTTAGGGTATAGGGTAGTGCAGTGTTTGTGTAGTGTAGGGGGTCATGTTTAAGGGTTTAGGATAGTACAGCGGTGTTTGGGTAGTGTTGGGGGTCGTGCTGTGGGTAGGGTTTTAGGGTTTAGGGTGGTGCATTGGTGTTTGGGAAGGGTAGGGGGATCATGCTGGTGGAAGTGTTTTAGGGTTTAGGGCAGTGCAGTGGTGTTTGGGTAGTGTAGGGGGTCGTGTTTTAGGGTTTAGTGTAGTGCAGTAGTGTTTTGGTAGTGTAGGGGGTCGTGCTGGGGGTAGTGTTTTAGGGTTTAGGGTAGTGCAGTGGTGTTTGTGTAGTGTAGGGGGTCCTGTTTTAGGGTTTAAAGTAGTGCAGTGGTGTTTGGGTAGTGTAGGAGGTCGTGCTGGGAGTATGGTATCGAAGTGGTGTTTGTGTAGTGTAGGGGGCCGGGCTGGGGGTAGATTTTGGGTTTAGGGTATTGCAGTGGTGTTTGTGTAGTGTAGGGGGTTGTGTTTTAGGTTTTAGGGTAGTGCAGTGGTGTTTGGGTAGTGTAGGGGGTTGTGCTGGGGTAGTGTTTTAGTGTTTAGGGTATTACAGTGTTGTTTGTGTAGTGGTTCATGTTTTAGGGTTTAGGGTAGGTCAGTGGTGTTTGGGTAGTGTAGGGGGTCGTGCTGGGGGTAGTGGTTTATGGTAGTGAAGTGGTGTTTGTGTAGTGTAGGGGGTCATGCTGGGGTAGATTTAGGGTTTAGGGTAGTGTAGTGCTGTTTGGAAAGTTTAGGGGGTCGCGCTGGGGTAGTGTTTTTGGGTTTAGGGCCGTGGTGTTTGGGTAGTGTAGGGGGATCGTGCTAGGGGGAGTGTTTTAGGGTTTAGGGCAGTGCAGTGGTGTTTGGGTAGTGTAGTGGGTCATGCTGGGGGTAGTGTTTTAGGGTTTAGGGCAGTGCAGTGGTGTTTGTGTAGTGTAAGGGGTCGTGCTTTAGGGTAGTGCAGTGATGATTGGGTAGTGTAGGGGGTCATGCTGTGGGCTGTGTTTTAGGGTTTAGGATAGAGCAGTGGTGTTTGGGTAGTCCAGGGGTTCATGCTGGGGGAAGTGTTCAGGGTTTAAAGTAGTGCAGTGGTGTTTGTGTAGTGTAGGGGTTCTCGCTGGGGGTAGTGTTTTAGGGATTACGGTAGTGCAGTGGTGTTTGTGTAGTGTAAGGGGTCATGCTGGGGGTAGATTTAGGGTTTAGGGTAATGCAGTGGTGTTTGGGTAGTGTAGGGGGTCGTGCTGCAGGTTGTGTTTTAGGGTTTAGGCCAGTGCAGAGGTGTTTGTGTAGTGTAGGAAGTCGTGCAGGGGGTATTGATTTAGGGTTTAGGGTAGTGCAGTGGTGTTTGGGTAGTATAGGGGGTCACGCTGAAGGTAGTGTTTTAGGGTTTAGGGTAGTGCAGTGGTGTTTGTGTAGTAGAGGGGGCATGCTGGGGGTAGTGTTTTAGTGTTTAGGGTAGTGCAGTGGTGTTTGTGTTGTGCAGGGGGATGTGCTGGGGTAGTGCTTTAGGGTATAGGATAGTGCCGTGGTGTTTGTGTAGTATAGGAGGTCATACTGGGGGTAGATTTAGAGTTTAGGATAGTGCAGTGGTGTTTGAGTAGTGTAGGGGGTCGTGCTGGTGATAGTGTTTTAGGGCAGTGCAGTGGTGTTTGTGTAGTGTAGGGGGTTGTGGTTTAGGGTAGGGCAGTGGTGTTTGGGTAGTGTAGGGGGTCGTGCTGGGAGTAGTGTTTTAGGGTTTAGGGTAGTGAAGTGGTGTTTGCGTAGTGTAGGGGGTCGCGCTGGGGGTAGATTTAGGGTTTAGGGTAGTGCAGTGGTGTTTGTGTAGTGTAGGGGGTCCTGTTTTAGGGTTTAGGGTAGTGTAGTGGTGTTTGGGTAGTGTAGTGGGTTGTGCTGGGGATAGTGTTTTAGTGTTTAGGGTAGTGCAGCGTTGTTTGTTTTGTTTAGGGGGTCATATTTTAGGGTAGTGCAGTGGTGTTTCGGTAGTGCAGGGGGTCATGCTGGGGGTAGTGTTTTAGGGTTTAGGGTAGTGCAGTGGTGTTTGGGTACTGTAGGGGGTCATGCTGTTGGTAGTGTTTTAGTGTTTAGGGTATAGGGTAGTTCAGTGTTTGTATAGTGTAGGGGGTGATGTTTAAGGGTTTAGGATAGTACAGCGGTGTTTGGGTAGTGTTGGGGGTCGTGCTGTGGGTAGGGTTTTAGGGTTTAGGGTGGTGCATTGGTGTTTTGGAAGTGTAGGGGGATCATGCTGGTGGAAGTGTTTTAGGGTTTAGGGCAGTGCAGTGGTGTTTGGGAAGTGTAGGTGGTCGTGCAGTGGGTAGTGTTTTAGGGCAGTGCAGAGGTGTTTGTGTAGTGTAGGGGATCGTGTTTTAGGGTTTAGTGTAGTGCAGTAGTGTTTTGGTAGTGTAGGGGGTCGTGTTGGGGGTAGTGTTTTAGGGTTTAGGGTAGTACAGTGGTGTTTGTGTAGTGTAGGGGGTCGTGTTTTAGGGTTTAGAGTAGTGCCGTGGTGTTTGGGTAGTGTAGGAGGTCGTGCTGGGAGTAGGGTATCGAAGTGGTGATTGTGTAGTGTAGGGGGCCGGGCTGGGGGTAGATTAAGGGTTTAGGGTAGTGCAGTGGTGTTTGTGTAGTGTAGGGGGTTGTGTTTTAGGTTTTAGGGTAGTGCAGTGGTGGTTGGGTAGTGTAGGGGGTTGTGCTGGGGTAGTGTTTTAGTGTTTAGGGTAGTACAGTGTTGTTTGTGTAGTGGTTCACGTTTTAGGGTTTAGGGTAGGTCAGTGGTGTTTGGGTAGTGTAGGGGGTCGTGCTGGGGGTAGTGGTTTAGGGTAGTGAAGTGGTGTTTGTGTAGTGTAGGGGGTCATGCTGGGGTAGATTTAGGGTTTAGGGTAGTGTAGTGCTGTTTGGAATGTTTAGGGGGTCGCGCTGGGGTAGTGTTTTTGGGTTTAGGGCCGTGGTGTTTGTGTAGTGTAGGGGGATCGTGCTAGGGGGAGTGTTTTAGGGTTTAGGGCAGTGCAGTGGTGTTTGGGTAGTGTAGTGGGTCATGCTGGGGGTAATGTTTTAGGGTTTAGGGCAGTGCAGTGGTGTTTGTGTAGTGTAGGGGGTCGTGCTTTAGGGTAGTGCAGTGATGATTGGGTAGTGTAGGGGGGTCATGCTGTGGGCTGTGTTTTAGGGTTTAGGATAGAGCAGTGGTGTTTGGGTAGTCTAGGGGTTCATGCTGGGGGAAGTGTTTCAGGGTTTAAAGTACTGCAGTGGTGTTTGTGTAGTGTAGGGGTTCACGCTGGGGGTAGTGTTTTAGGGTTCGCGGTAGTGCAGTGGTGTTTGTGTAGTGTAGGGGGTCATGCTGTGGGTAGATTTAGGGTTTAGGGTAATGCAGTGGAGTTTGGGTAGTGTAGGGGGTCGTGCTGCAGTTTGTGTTTTAGGGTTTAGGGCAGTGCAGAGGTGTTTGTGTAGTGTAGGAAGTCATGCAGGGGGTATTGTTTTAGGGTTTAGAGCAGTGCAGTGGTTTTTGGGTATTGTAGGGGGTTGTGCTGGCGGTAGTGTTTTAGCATTTAGGGTAGTGCAGTGGTGTTTGTGTAGTGTAGGGGGATCGTGCTAGGGGGAGTGTTTTAGGGTTTAGGGCAGTGCAGTGGTGTTTGTGTAGTGTAGGGGGTCGTGCTTTAGGGTAGTGCAGTGATGATTGGGTAGTGTAGGGGGGTCATGCTGTGGGCTGTGTTTTAGGGTTTAGGATAGAGCAGTGGTGTTTGGGTAGTCTAGGGGTTCATGCTGGGGGAAGTGTTTCAGGGTTTAAAGTACTGCAGTGGTGTTTGTGTAGTGTAGGGGTTCACGCTGGGGGTAGTGTTTTAGGGTTCGCGGTAGTGCAGTGGTGTTTGTGTAGTGTAGGGGGTCATGCTGTGGGTAGATTTAGGGTTTAGGGTAATGCAGTGGAGTTTGGGTAGTGTAGGGGGTCGTGCTGCAGTTTGTGTTTTAGGGTTTAGGGCAGTGCAGAGGTGTTTGTGTAGTGTAGGAAGTCGTGCAGGGGGTATTGTTTTAGGGTTTAGAGCAGTGCAGTGGTTTTTGGGTATTGTAGGGGGTTGTGCTGGCGGTAGTGTTTTAGCGTTTAGGGTAGTGCAGTGGTGTTTGGGTAGTGTAGCCGGTCATGCTGGGGGTATATTTAGGGTTTAGTGCAGTGGTGTTTGTGTAGTGTAGGGGGTTGCACTGGGTGTAGTTTTAGGGTTTAGGGTAGTGCAGTGGTGTTTGGGTAGTGTAGGGGGTCGTGCTGGGAGTAGTGTTTTAGGGTTTCAGGGTAGTGAAGTGGTGTTTGCGTAGGATAGGGGGTCGCGCTGCGGGTAGATTTAGGGTTTAGGGTAGTGCAGTGGTGTTTGTGTAGTGTAGGGGGTCCTGTTGTAGGGTTTAGGGTAGTTTAGCGGTGTTTGGGTAGTGTAGTGGGTTGTGCTGGGGATTGTGTTTTAGTGTTTAGGGTAGTGCAGTGTTGTTTGTGTTGTGTAGGGGGTCATGTTTTAGGGTAGTGCAGTGGTGTTTCGGTAGTGCAGGGGTCATGCTGGGGGTAGTGTTTTAGGGTTTAGGGTTGTGCAGTGGTGTTTGGGTACTGTAGGGGGTCATTCTGGGGGTAGTGTATTAGTGTTTAGGGTATAGGGTAGTGCAGTGTTTGTGTAGTGTAGTGGGTCATGTTTAAGGGTTTAGGATAGTACAGTGGTGTTTGGGTAGTATTGGGGTCGTGCTGTGGGTAGGGTTTTAGGGTTTAGGGTGGTGCATTGGTGTTTGGGAAGTGTAGGGGGATCATGCTGGTGGAAGTGTTTTAGGGTTTAGGGCAGTGCAGTGGTGTTTGGGTAGTGTAGGTGGTCGTGCAGTGGGTAGTGTTTTAGGGCAGTGCAGAGGTGTTTGTGTAGTGTAGGGGGTCGTGTTTTAGGGTTTAGAGTAGTGCGGTAGTGTTTTGGTAGTGTGGGGGGTCGTGTTGGGGGTAGTGTTTTAGGGTTTAGGGAAGTACAGTGGCGTTTGTGTAGTGTAGGGGGTCGTGTTTTAGGGTTTAGAGTAGTGCCGTAGTGTTTGGGTAGTGTAGGAGGTCGTGCTGGGAGTAGGGTATCGAAGTGGTGATTGTGTAGTGTAGGGGGCCGGGATGGGGGTAGATTTAGGGTTTAGGGTAGTGCAGTGGTGGTTGGGTAGTGTAGGGGGTTGTGCTCGGGTAGTATTTTAGTGTTTAGGGTAGTACAGTGTTGTTTGTGTAGTGGTTCACGTTTTAGGGTTTAGGGTAGGTCAGTGGTGTTTGGGTAGTGTAGGGGGTCGTGCTGGGAGTAGTGGTTTAGGGTAGTGAAGTGGTGTTTGTGTAGTGTAGGGGGTCATGCTGGGGTAGATTTAGGGTTTAGGGTAGTGTAGTGCTGTTTGGAATGTTTAGGGGGTCGCGCTGGGGTAGTGTTTTTGGGTTTAGGGCCGTGGTGTTTGGGTAGTGTAGGGATATCGTGCTAGGGGGAGTGTTTTAGGGTTTAGGGCAGTGCAGTGGTGTTTGGGTAGTGTAGTGGGTCATGCTGGGGTAGTGTTTTAGGGTTTAGGGCAGTGCAGTGGTGTTTGTGTAGTGTAGGGGGTCGTGCTTTAGGGTAGTGCAGTGATGATTGGGTAGTGTAGGGGGGTCATGCTGTGGGCTGTGTTTTAGGGTTTAGGATAGAGCAGTGGTGTTTGGGTAGTCTAGTTCATGCTGGGGGAAGTGTTTCAGGGTTTAATGTAGTGCAGTGGTGTTTGTGTAGTGTAGGGGTTCACGCTGGGGGTAGTGTTTTAGGGTTCGTGGTAGTGCAGTGGTGTTTGTGTAGTGCAGGGGGTCATGCTGTGGGTAGATTTAGGGTTTAGAGTAGTGCCGTGGTGTTTGGGTAGTGTAGGAGGTCGTGCTGGGAGTAGGGTATCGAAGTGGTGATTGTGTAGTGTAGGGGGCCGGGATGGGGGTAGATTTAGGGTTTAGGGTAGTGCAGTGGTGGTTGGGTAGTGTAGGGGGTTGTGCTCGGGTAGTGTTTTAGTGTTTAGGGTAGTACAGTGTTGTTTGTGTAGTGGTTCACGTTTTAGGGTTTAGGGTAGGTCAGTGGTGTTTGGGTAGTGTAGGGGGTCGTGCTGGGAGTAGTGGTTTAGGGTAGTGAAGTGGTGTTTGTGTAGTGTAGGGGGTCATGCTGGGGTAGATTTAGGGTTTAGGGTAGTGTAGTGCTGTTTGGAATTTTTAGGGGGTCGCGCTGGGGTAGTGTTTTTGGGTTTAGGGCCGTGGTGTTTGGGTAGTGTAGGGGGATCGTGCTAGGGGGAGTGTTTTAGGGTTTAGGGCAGTGCAGTGGTGTTTGGGTAGTGTAGGGGGTCATGCTGGGGTAGCGTTTTAGGGTTTAGGGCAGTGCAGTGGTGTTTGTGTAGTGTAGGGGGTCGTGCTTTAGGGTAGTGCAGTGATGATTGGGTAGTGTAGGGGGGGTCATGCTGTGGGCTGTGTTTTAGAGTTTAGGATAGAGCAGTGGTGTTTGGGTAGTCTAGGGGTTCATGCTGGGGGAAGTGTTTCAGGGTTTAAAGTAGTGCAGTGGTGTTTGTGTAGTGTAGGGGTTCACGCTGGGGGTAGTGTTTTAGGGTTCGCGGTAGTGCAGTGGTGTTTGTGTAGTGCAGGGGGTCATGCTGTGGGTAGATTTAGGGTTTAGGGTAATGCAGTGGAGTTTGGGTAGTGTAGGGGGTCGTGCTGCAGTTTGTGTTTTAGGGTTTAGGGCAGTGCAGATGTGTTTGTGTAGTGTAGGAAGGGTTTCAGGGTGTATTGTTTTAGGGTTTAGAACAGTGCAGTGGTTTTTGGGTATTGTAGGGGGTTGTGCTGGCGGTAGTGTTTTAGCGTTTAGGGTAGTGCAGTGGTGTTTGGGTAGTGTAGCCGGTCATGCTGGGGGTATATTTAGGGTTTAGTGCAGTGGTGTTTGTGTAGTGTAGGGGGTTGCACTGGGTGTAGTTTTAGGGTTTGGGGTAGTGCAGTGGTGTTTGGGTAGTGTAGGGGGTCATGCTGGGAGTAGTGTTTTAGGGTTTAGGGTAGTGAAAATGTGGAAATGTGGATTTTCCTGGTCAGTTATGTCCCCTATCTTGGACCCCAACGGTTCTATGTGCATGTCACAAGTACATGTATGTTCCCTCCAGTTCCAGTTATGAAGACGCAAATACATGTGCGTCCACCGTCAACATGTCCTCTGTCAGATCCGCCATGAATATGTCGGATATTCCATTTCTAAATATGAAAGGCCACCGGCTTTATATGGTTCACTTATGCCATTTTACAGTCCAAGGCAAGTAGGCCCTGATTCTGTCATCAAACTCCTTTTGCCTTCTGCCTCTGAAAGCTCCAGTCTGAGCCTGCATCTGTGACCATGAACTCTGTCTCATTCTCTGCGCGGCCCACGAAGCTTGACATCAGCCTATTCTCTGCCAAGAGCTGTATTTCACCTTCGAATTATCTGCTTCCCCCTCAGCCGATGCATTCCTGCCTAGTAGCTTAAGTAAACATTCTTCCAGTTACCAAGTAAGAGGCCCGGCTTCTCTGCCCTCATGCAAGTAATTCATAGCCCTGTCACCATGGAATATTCCCATCCCCTCGCATTCAGTGTAGACACTTAGACGCTTGTACACACACGCACAGTCAGTATAGAATAGATTCTGTCCGAGAGTCCTTCTTTATGGATAACATAGTTCTTTAAACATAGGATGTTAGATATGATTTGGGATTAGGTTGATCTGACCCCCAGACTTTTCGTCTCCACATGTAGAGCTAACGTCAAGTTCCCTTCACCCCCTAGTTACACGTCAATTACACGTCATGCTGCTGCGCGCGCATCTATGTCAAGTATTATCTTATAGATCCACCTATGCATGATATCATAACCAATCATGTGTCTTTTTACTCCTTGTAAACACCCATTTTTCGGTTACGCAGGTACCACGTCAAGTTCCTTATCAATTATTACGCCTACTGTATTTGCTCCATTATAACGTATGTACTATAAAAGTTACTTCTTGTCAATAAAGTATGTACTTCACTTCCTGAACCCCGTGGTGATGGAACTCGAAGCATCCGATTATAATCGTTTATTGGAATAAAGCCCATTCCGAAACTCTGATATCACGGATTCTGCCTCTCATTTTACTGAGCTATTTTATTATGATTATGTATCAAATTCAGTCCCGGTAAAGGAATTTTTATTTACCACATGATGGCGCCCGAACAGGGACACTTTCTCATCTCACGCGCCGGCGGTGAGTTGTAGGCCCGGTCTCCTGCCACAGCTGGACGGACAATAACGCGTACCAGCAGGATTTCCTGTATCTCCCTCCGGTCAAGCGGGGGCGACTGAGACTGCGATCAACACCCAGACGAGGCGGTGAGAAGTGCGAAGTATCCCGACCAGAGCCTAGCTGAGAGAGCAAGATCCGAGGTATACAGAGACCCACCAGTCCGAAGTCAAGCCCAGTGTCCGACGAGTCGAGTCGAGTCGAGTCCAGTCCGGTTCAAGTTCAAGTTACTGAGGCCTTCCGTTTCCGAAGCTACCCGGTGAGTACCATTGCTGGGGAGGCATTTCTGACGTGCACATAGGTTGTGCCGGTCAAGACGGGTTTGGGTACACAAATCCGGTCTGCACTGTTTTAGCAGTGTATCTGTACTGTTTAGCAGTATATCAAGTATTCCGAAGTATCTAGTAAGTGTCAAGAATTAAGCATGGTGATTTAGTTATGCAGACGATCATCAGTGTTGTTTCAGTTAAAGGTTTAATGTTAAATGTTTAAAATGTTTAAGTATGTTCTGTATATCGTGGTATGAATGACTGTTCATTATCGTGTTTATTGTATTAAGTCTGTTCAAATTCAAGTATCAGGTCAAAATCAAGTATACGGTCAGTTGTCAATATGCCGCTCTTTTCGAAATTAAGACAGATCACTACCAGAAAAGGGGTTCTCGAAGAAGCCGTCCCTATTCCTCCTAGGGATACTCCAGGGCACTTTATGTATCACAAACATGGCTTAGACGCTATATTATTTCTTGATTTATGGGTAGATTATACCAAGGGATTGCCGGAAAGTCAGAGGTGGCCCACAGCGGGAACCTGGGATGCAGAGTGCATCATGAAAGTCGAGGAAGAATTATGGAAAAGAAAAGTCAGACAGTCACAGAAAGACGCCGTTGAATTATGGCGTAAAGAATCACATAGACGAACAGAAAAAGCACGTAGACAGGAAGAGAAGAGTAAAGAAAGTTCAAATAAAGTTCAAGAAAATCTATTAATTGAGGAAGGTATCCGAGTGAAATCGGAACAAGTAGATAGACAAAGAAATGCCCTTATGAATGGTATGTATCCTCTTCTAGCCGAAGGATTACCTAAGGCTACTCCAGAGATACCGAAAGACTTGCCACCCCCATTATTTCCAATTAAGGTACATCCTAAGGGACATCCCAGAACCGCCGAAGATGTTTTTCTTTCCTCATACCTAGATGACGCAGCTCCCGAGTATGCTAACCCCGCACCACATAGACCGTCTGGCGGGGGGGTTCAACGTCAGGATCAGGTATCTGTCCCTGTGCAACAGCAAGTCCCGACACTAGCTTCGGCAAGCACATCTGTTTCCGCATCTGTCTCCACAGTCGATTCTACAGTGGTGTCCACACCTATAGTTGCTGTGTCACGTTCGACGAATCCTTTCACACCCGACGCCCCAGATGGGGCCACGGGAGGTGCTAGCAATACTTTTACGCCACCTAGAATAAATAAACTTGTTTTTCAAGAGTCAGCGCATTCACGTACGCCCAAATTCGTAAGTGAACGTGCGCTTAAGGAACTTCTTATAGATTGTAGATATGACCCGGTGGTCGGTAAAGAGGACGAAATGGTCCTGGCATCATTACGTATCAGACGAGCCGCAGGGTATTTAGCGAGGTTACCAGGAATGACTGCGCATCTAGATAAAATATATCATTTTGTTCAAACAGGGCGAGATCCAGAATGTATTAACAGAGCTATGGAATTCCAGAAAGTAGAGATACAGGGGGAACTGCTACGTTTCCTCATAAACTGTGTGATCAGAAATCAAGACCGACCGGGGGTAGACCCGGATGCAATGCATATTCTTACAAAATGGAGCCAGAATATATCAGAAGGAAGACACGATAAGCAAAATTGTATAATAGCCATGTGCCGAAAGATCCGTAAAGAAATAGAACGGATACACGAAGAGAGATTACAGACCGACGAGTTCGAACAAAGCGAGGAAGAAGGGTCAGGACCACCCGCAGGACAGTTGGACACCATAGCCTATGTAGGTAGAGGAAGATCTTGTCATAGGGATCAGATTAGATGTCATATTGACTCAATACGTCCGATATGTCCAGATAATAACAGGAATTTCCAAATACCTATAATTAATATAAGGTCTAACGAGCATTCGTTCCAAACTGCTGACAAGCTACTCCGAGAACGAAGGGGTTATCATTTTCTCGATTCTATGGATGAACAAGATTTAGCCAGGGCAGCTGTCCACTGGGTGGACAGTCCCGGAAAATATAGTGATGCTACAGTAGTACGCACATTTTTGAATCTCACCCCAGATGAACAGAGGTTGGCTGGGATTTATATGATTCAACAACTCATTATACTATATCGGAGTCAGCATTCGGACCCTGGTCCGTTACCTGACATATTGACTGAATTGCTTACAAATAAATGGAGGGGTCCAGGTACTGAATTAATTAAAGAAATTCTAATGTCAAGAAAACAGTATATTCTTTTTATATGCTCAGAGCATACCTCATTGCCCAGCAAGGAAAGAACAACGTATCACATGGATAGACAGAATCCCTTACGAGAAGTACACCCAATAAAAGGCGAGGGCGACGAGTTTAGGCGCGTATTTGTATACACGCCCATATCAAAAATAGAACTGTTAGAAATGAAGAAAGTGGTACCTAGTCATGACAAAGACCCAGCGGGTTTTCACCGAGAAATTAAAGACATGTTACTCATGGGAGAGTATACCTATCCCGACATTATGACGATATTAAAGGTGTTGATGCCTGCTGGCATTTATGAGAAACTCAAGGAAAAAGAGTGGGAGGTAGGAGACCAAAAGATAGAATGGTCAGTGTTAGAAGCGGAAGAAAAGGCCCGAACTGCAGGAGCAGGACTCGGGGATAAAACTAAAGCACTACCAGGTTTGCTAGTACAGGTACTGCCACGTTTATTAACTACGAAAAAGGAAGATTGGGGTACAATTTCAGCCTGTAAACAGAAGCAAGATGAAGACACTAGTGATTACTATGCCCGATTTGAAAAATGTTTTGGTATAAATAGTGGCATAAAAGCAAGTAGCGAATCATACCCGCATCTGTTCGTAACAAAATTAGTAGAAAATGCTCTGTCCCCGGTAAAGAATAGAGTATTAAAATTCGAGAGTACCTGGCAAGGTAACACTCCAACACAAATGTTACAAATGTTACAGTACCACCACAATAGAATTAAAGAGGAACAGGAACATGAACACAGACACATGAAAGACACAAAAATGAAAATGCTAGTTGCCCAGACAGTACCAGCTGAAGGACATAAAAAGGGTATGACACATTCCGATTCAGCAGGACCGGTAAAAGGGACATGCAATTATTGTAAAAAGCCAGGTCATTACGTACACGATTGTCCAGTGCTAAAACATAATATCGCCATAGGTAAAACACAAGAAAGACCACGGCCACTCAGACAGGATCAGAATGAACAAGGAGCTATGCAACATGCCCAGGCCATGCCAGCCGCACAACAGCCAATACAGTTTGTGCCAGCTGCACCACCGTTGCCTGCTGCTGCCACACAGACCACAACACGACAAATGTATCAGACTGCACAGTATGAATATCCTGAGTATCAGCGTTACGCATGAACTAGCCTAGAGAGGGAAGTTGACTTACCCCTTATCGAGATTCCTGTAGATCAAGAAGGACCTTATGTACATAGTGAATTATTAGGTCAAGATAGAAAATTCTTACTCGATACAGGGGCAAGTCGAACAACTATAAAACGTAGTGAAGTCCCAGGGGCACCCCTCTCAGGCTCTCAGAATATCTCCCTTGGTTTTTCAGGAAAACCTATTGTTAATGAAGTATCACAGCCTCTTCCACTTACGATAGGACCTTTGACACGAACTACAGATTTATTGCTTACTAAATCATGTCCAGAAAACTTGTTAGGAATAAAAACGTTGAAAGCCCTAGGAGCCATAATATGTTGTTCTCCGGAAGGAGTAAGGTTGTTTTTACGTGATTTTAAAGGTCACTATGTATCTAGAGACATGGATCCCCGACTACAGACTCTACCTACACATCTATGGGCACAAGGCCCTACTGATGTTGGTTGCATGAATATTACACCATATCGAGTCACACTCAAGACAGGAGTGGTGCTACCACGAATGCGACAATACAAGTTACCACCAGATGCTGTAGTGGCTTTACTACAAATCATTGACGAGCTAATTGCCCAAGGAGTAGTTGTAGAAACAGACTCCAATGTATGTAATTCACCGATAATTCCGATTCTTAAACGAACAGATCCTACAGCCCCGCCAGTATATCGATTGGTTATTGATCTGCGCGAGTTAAACAAATGCATTGTGCCACAATTCCCTGTGGTCCCAGATATCTCGTCATTATTGACAGCTATTGATTCCGAAGCAACATTCTTTACTGTAATTGATCTCAAAAATGCCTTTTTCAGCGTCCCAATAGACCCGGAAAGTCAATATTTGTTCGGATTCAGTTTAAATGGGCGTAGCTTTAAATTCTCACGCGCACCTCAAGGATTTACAGAAAGCCCCAGCATCTATAGCCAAGCACTGAAACGAGAACTTGACAGTATCCACATGCCAGTTAACACCGCTCTGCTTCAATACGTCGATGATCTGCTGATCACCGCAAGAAGCGAACCTGAATGTGAAAAAGCATCACTGACAGTTTTACAATTCCTAGCCGAAAAGGGGCACAAGGTGTCCCCTTCTAAGCTGCAATTCTGTGTCCAGCGAGTTGTTTACCTTGGTCACTCGCTGTCCAAGGAGGGAAGGCAGCTTACACCCGACCGCATTCAGTTAATTG
The DNA here is from genome assembly GCF_964204655.1 of Triturus cristatus. Taxonomy (NCBI): domain Eukaryota; kingdom Metazoa; phylum Chordata; class Amphibia; order Caudata; family Salamandridae; genus Triturus; species Triturus cristatus. The sequence continues at coordinate 507,808,835 of NC_140579.1, read as the reverse complement.
CTAACATGTCAATACCCAAGACACAGAAGGAGGTGCGGGCTTTCATAGGCCTCACTTCATATTGTAGACAGTGGATCCCTCAGTATGCATTTCTAGCAAAACCACTCATTCAGTTGACAACACAGGAGGCAGCCACATCGACTGTTCTCCCTTGGACTCAGGAACACACACAAGCTTTTGAAAGCTTAAAGAAAGCTCTATGTCAAGCACCCGTTTTAGCAACGCCATGTTACAGAAAACAGTTTACACTCTTTGTTACAGAACGCGAAGGTGCTGCCTTGTCAGTACTCACACAGGAACAAGCCGGAGCACACAAACCATGTGCTTATTTTTCTAGTACATTAGATCCCGTAGCTCAGGCTCTGCCTGCGTGCCTAAAATCAGTAGCAGCAACAGCTTTAGCAATCAGACAAAGCGATGCCATAGTGTTAGGACATCCATTGACAGTTCAAGTACCACACGCAGTAGAGGTTCTTGTGAATAGAACGCAAACACAACACTTGACCATAGCCAGACTTACAGGATATGAGCTTACATTGTTTCAGCCACATATAGAAATCAGACGCTGTAACACATTGAATCCTGCCACACTTCTACCTGTAATAGGAACAGACCCACTAGCCCATGACTGTATTGAAGTTATTACGATAACAACGAAACCCAGACAAGACTTAACCGATGTCCCATTATCAGACCCAGACCTGACATTGTATGTAGACGGTTCGTGCATGAGAACAAGTACAGGAGAGTTAGTGGCCGCTTACGCAGTCACAACAGATACTGAAGTCATTGAAACTAATCGTATAAATATTTTGTCAGCTCAAGCAGCAGAGCTCATCGCTCTGACACAAGCCTGTATTCAAGCCACGAATAAAAAAGTCAACATATACACTGACTCACGTTATGCATTCGGAGTTGTACACGACTTCGGCGTGCTGTGGCGAGAGAGAGGTTATTTAACTTCCCACGGTGCCCACATTCAGCACGGACCCCTCATTCATGCCTTATTAGATGCAATACATTTACCCACTGCAATATCAATCATGAAATGTAAGGCTCATACGAAGGTTACTGATATCATTTCTCAAGGCAATGATCTAGCCGACAGAACAGCTAAACAGACTGCTCAAACTCAAATCCCCGACGTGACAAAGACAATAGTCCCGACACATTGCATGACAGTTAAAGATCCTACTCTTGACGTAATTGACATACAGACACATGCTACACCAGATGAAATAAAGAAATGGACTGAATTAGGGGGGATCCAAACGGACCAAGGATGGATGATGAAGGAAAAGTCTGTATGGTTCCTTCCTGACTCAATGGTCCAAGTTATAATAAACACTATACATAGTCCAGCACATCTAGGAGAAAAAGCTATGCTAGACAGCATTCAACACATTTGGTTCAATAAACATTTACGAGCAGCAGCAAAACAAAAGGTCCGTACCTGTATGATCTGTTGTCAGTTTAACCCAGGAAAAAGCGTTCCCGTAGAACAGGGTGGATTTCATACTCCTAACCATCCTTTTGAAGTACTCCAGATGGACTATATCCAGATGGAACGATGTCGAGGATTCAAATATGTTCTTGTAGTTGTCTGCGCTCTGTCCCGTTGGACGGAGGCATACCCGGTTTCAGATTACACTGCCCCGACTACTGCCAAACAGTTGGTTCGAGAATTCTTCCCACGATACGGTTTACCACGTGCTGTTTACTCAGATAACGGCCAGCCGTTCTCATCCGAATTAATGAAACACGTTTCACTTCTGTTAGGATATCAGCGGAAATTCCACTGTGTCCGACATCCCGAGGCAGCAGGTCTCGTAGAAAGACATAACCAGATACTGAAAATTAGAATGTCCAAAATATGCAGAGAGAAAGGTGTCGACTGGGTAGTAGCGTTACCAGTTGCACTCTTTTACATGAGAATGGTAGCACACTCTCGAACAGGGCTATCCCCGTATGAGGTGATCTTCGGTAGACCACCGAATATGTGGGGGACGCCCATACCACGCAAAATAACTGATATTGACTGTAATATGCTGACAGATTACTTGGCTTCCTTGATGTCTGCACTACAATCTTCTCGTTCACAGGTAGCTGCAGCCTTTCCCGACAACACTGAGGTGAAACCCCATGACGTTGTTCCGGGTAATCTTGTCTTTGTGAGGAATTTCGACCGAAAGACCCAGCTGGAGCCCAGGTGGAAAGCACCCAAGTTGGTCCTGTTGACCACGAGGACAGCCGTGAAGATCGAGGGCCGTAAGGGCTGGATTCATTCAAGCCACGTCAAAAAATTTCATGGACTACCCTCGGATATAGACATTGTGCCCTGCACTCCCTCACAGACTGATTCAGAACTTCCTTTTGTTGAACAAAATGACTCTAAGAACTATAAACTAAAGCTTAGGCCCAAACAGTCGAGCAATTTGATTGTTTAAGTCCTCTCCAAGGTGAAGCGGTTGAATTGTCTCTGACATGTATCCCTTGGACCTGAGTAGAGAAAATACCCGGAAAATGTTGAAACGACAGGCGTATTGTAAATCACTGCGTAGCCACTGCATAGTGACATTATTAATTTTGTTTTTATTGAGTCTTTTAATAATTATTACAAGTATGTTGTTGCACATATATTACCCTATTTCTAGACATGCTTATAATGTTACTACTGAACATTCTTTTAGTGACTTACCTCCGCATGAATTATCTTATAGACTTGCGCTGCGCAATAACACATTCATTAGTATGTTACATCATTCCCATCAGACTAGTAATGCCACCAATTGTTGGGTGTGTGGCCGACTCCCTCCCTATCAGAATTATGAAGGAGTCCTGCCTTTCTTTCCACATCCATTCACACATAATGGCTCCTGTGGAGCATGGTTTAGTTTAATCAATTCCATAGACTCAGACACAGCAGTTTACCAAGATCATTGGATATGGGGAAACCTGAACCTAGTCTTACTCAAGGTCTGCTACCCTGACAAGGAGGGTCGCCCCAAAAGAACAGGAACTGATCTAGAAAATGAAGTATATGGATTAGGTAATTTTACACCTAATCTCATGATTCTAAATGTCGTATCCGAAGTTGAACTAGTCTTGCCCACCATGTCAGTATTCCCAGCGAAGGGTGAATTATGTGTAAGAAAGGTTTGTTCCATACATATGGGCCATAGTAAATGCACTACTATGGTAGAATTCAGTGATCAAGGAAAATCTTCATTTAGAGCTTCTCGCCACTCCTACTTTATATGTGGTCAGACTGCATATATGCGTCTACCTCCAGATTGGGATGGTACCTGCTACATTGCATTCCTTTTGCCACCTGTTTTTCTAGCTCCTCCTGATTACTACAGAAATATTCATTTAGTACACAACAGAAAGCGGAGAGATCTCCCCATTGTCGATTACACTGAGACGGCATGGGACAAGTATGTAGATTTTAATAAAGGCATCTTTCCCTATATAGGTACCGTTACTAATAGTAAGCTGATACGTAGATTAACCAGAACCCTTGAAGCAGTAGTGAATGAGACTATTTCCGCCTTAGGCAATTTAACAGAAGAGCAGTCTGCTATGCGGATTGTTGTGCTTCAAAATCGTCTTGTCCTTGACGTCATCCTGGCTGATAGGGGCGGAGCTTGTAGGGTCATCGGATCAAGTTGCTGCGTATTCATACCAGAAAATTCGCCATCTGTATATAAAGCCATCACTCGCCTTCATAAGATTGTAAGCCAGATACACCAGAACCCAGGCACTTGGACTTGGTCCAGTTGGTTTTGGAATGTGGTATCAGCCTGGGGATGGAGAGTTTTATCCTTCCTAGGTATTGGCCTTCTCATACTATTCAGTTGCTGTCTATGTCTACAATGTGGACCAGCAATTTGTGGTCTGTGTGCCACATCGTGCATTCCACATCAAGATTTTCATTCAAGATCCCGGAAGAAGAAAGAAGAACAAATGATGCTATATGAACAGATCGATGGATTGATGAAGATCGATATCTCTTGAAGGGCAAGTAGGGGGACAAGGAGGGAATGTGGAAATGTGGATTTTCCTGGTCAGTTATGTCCCCTATCTTGGACCCCAACGGTTCTATGTGCATGTCACAAGTACATGTATGTTCCCTCCAGTTCCAGTTATGAAGACGCAAATACATGTGCGTCCACCGTCAACATGTCCTCTGTCAGATCCGCCATGAATATGTCGGATATTCCATTTCTAAATATGAAAGGCCACCGGCTTTATATGGTTCACTTATGCCATTTTACAGTCCAAGGCAAGTAGGCCCTGATTCTGTCATCAAACTCCTTTTGCCTTCTGCCTCTGAAAGCTCCAGTCTGAGCCTGCATCTGTGACCATGAACTCTGTCTCATTCTCTGCGCGGCCCACGAAGCTTGACATCAGCCTATTCTCTGCCAAGAGCTGTATTTCACCTTCGAATTATCTGCTTCCCCCTCAGCCGATGCATTCCTGCCTAGTAGCTTAAGTAAACATTCTTCCAGTTACCAAGTAAGAGGCCCGGCTTCTCTGCCCTCATGCAAGTAATTCATAGCCCTGTCACCATGGAATATTCCCATCCCCTCGCATTCAGTGTAGACACTTAGACGCTTGTACACACACGCACAGTCAGTATAGAATAGATTCTGTCCGAGAGTCCTTCTTTATGGATAACATAGTTCTTTAAACATAGGATGTTAGATATGATTTGGGATTAGGTTGATCTGACCCCCAGACTTTTCGTCTCCACATGTAGAGCTAACGTCAAGTTCCCTTCACCCCCTAGTTACACGTCAATTACACGTCATGCTGCTGCGCGCGCATCTATGTCAAGTATTATCTTATAGATCCACCTATGCATGATATCATAACCAATCATGTGTCTTTTTACTCCTTGTAAACACCCATTTTTCGGTTACGCAGGTACCACGTCAAGTTCCTTATCAATTATTACGCCTACTGTATTTGCTCCATTATAACGTATGTACTATAAAAGTTACTTCTTGTCAATAAAGTATGTACTTCACTTCCTGAACCCCGTGGTGATGGAACTCGAAGCATCCGATTATAATCGTTTATTGGAATAAAGCCCATTCCGAAACTCTGATATCACGGATTCTGCCTCTCATTTTACTGAGCTATTTTATTATGATTATGTATCAAATTCAGTCCCGGTAAAGGAATTTTTATTTACCACAAAGTGGTGTTTGCGTAGGATAGGGGGTCGCGCTGGGGGTAGATTTAGGGATTAGGGTAGTGCAGTGGTGTTTGTGTAGTGTAGGGGGTCCTGTTTTAGGGTTTAGGGTAGTTTAGCAGTGTTTGGGTAGTGTAGTGGGTTGTGCTGGGGATAGTGTTTTAGTGTTTAGGGTAGTGCAGTGTTGTTTGTGTTGTGTAGGGGGTCATGTTTTAGGGTAGTGCAGTGGTGTTTCGGTAGTGCAGGGGTCATGCTGGGGGTAGTGTTTTAGGGTTTAGGGTAGTGCATTGGTGTTTGGGTACTGTAGGGGGTCATGCTGGGGGTAGTGTATTAGTGTTTAGGGTATAGGGTAGTGCAGTGTTTGTGTAGTGTAGTGGGTCATGTTTAAGGGTTTAGGATAGTACAGTGGTGTTTGGGTAGTGTTGGGGGTTGTGCTGTGGGTAGGGTTTTAGGGTTTAGGGTGGTGCATTGGTGTTTGGGAAGTGTAGGGGGATCATGCTGGTGGAAGTGTTTTAGGGTTTAGGGCAGTGCAGTGGTGTTTGGGTAGTGTAGGTGGTCGTGCAGTGGGTAGTGTTTTAGGGCAGTGCAGAGGTGTTTGTGTAGTGTAGGGGGTCGTGTTTTAGGGTTTAGTGTAGTGCAGTAGTGTTTTGGTAGTGTAGGGGGTTGTGCTGGGGGTAGTGTTTTAGGGTTTAGGGTAGTGCAGTGGTGTTTGTGTAGTGTAGGGGGTCGTGTTTTAGGGTTTAGAGTAGTGCAGTGGTGTTTGGGTAGTGTAGGAGGTCGTGCTGGGAGTAGGGTATCGAAGTGGTGTTTGTGTAGTGTAGGGGGCCGGGCTGGGGGTAGATTTAGGGTTTAGGGTAGTGCAGTGGTGTTTGTGTAGTGTAGGGGGTTGTGTTTTAGGTTTTAGGGTAGTGCAGTGGTGTTTGGGTAGTGTAGGGGGTTGTGCTGGGGTAGTGTTTTAGTGTTAAGGGTAGTACAGTGTTGTTTGTGTAGTGGTTCATGTTTTAGGGTTTAGGGTAGGTCAGTGGTGTTTGGGTAGTGTAGGGGGTCGTGCTGGGGGTAGTGGTTTAGGGTAGTGAAGTGGTGTTTGTGTAGTGTAGGGGGTCAGGCTGGGGTAGATTTAGGGTTTAGGGTAGTGTAGTGCTGTTTGGAAAGGATAGGGGGTCGCACTGGGGCAGTGTTTTGGGGATTTAGGGCCGTGGGGTTTGGGTAGTGTAGGGGGATCGTGCTAGGGGGAGTGTGTTAGGGTTTAGGGCAGTGCAGTGGTGTTTGGGTAGTGAAGTGGGTCATGCTGGGGGTAGTGTTTTAGGGTTTAGGGCAGTGCAGTGGTGTTTGGGTAGTGAAGTGGGTCATGCTGGGGGTAGTGTTTTAGGGTTCAGGGCAGTGCAGTGGTGTTTGGGTAGTGTAGCCGGGCATGCTGGGGGTATATTTAGGGTTTTGTGCAGTGGTGTTTGTGTAGTGTAAGGGGTCGAACTGGGTGTAGTTTTAGGGTTTAGGGTAGTGAAGTGGTGTTTGGGTAGTGTAGGGGGTCATGCCGGGGGTAGTGTTTTAGGGTTTAGGGTAGTGCAGTGGTGTTTGGGTAGTGTAGAGGTTCATGCTGGGGGTTGTGTTTTAGGGCAGTGCAGAGGTGTTTGTGTAGTGCAGGGGGTTGTGTTTTAGGGTTTAGGGTACTGCAGTGGTGTTTGGGTAGTGTGTGTGCTGGGGGTATTGTTTTAGTGTTTTGGGTAGTGCAGTGTTTGTGTAGTGTAGTGGTCACGTTTTAGGGTTTAGGGTAGTGCAGTGGTGCTTGGGTAGTGCCGGGGTTTGTGCTGGGAGTAGTGTTTTAGGGTTTAGGGTAGTGGAGTGGTGTTTGGGTAGTGTAGGGGGTCATGCTGGCGGTAGTGTGTTAGAGTTTAGGGTAGTGCAGTAGTGCAGTGGTGTTTGTGTAGTATAGGGGGTCATGCTGGGTATAGTGTTTTAGAGTTTAGGGTAGTGCAGTTCTGTTTGGGTAGTGTAGGGTGTACTGCTGGGGGTAGTGTTTTAGGGTTTAGGGTAATGCCGTGGTGTTTGTGTAGTGCAGGGGGTCATGCTGGGGGTAGTGTTTTAGGGAATAGGGTAGTGCAGTTGTGTTGGGTAGTGTAGGGGTACTGCTGGGGATAGTTTTTTGGGGTTTAGGGTAGTGCATTGGTGTTTGTGTTGTATTGGGGGTAGTTCTGGGGTAGTGTTTTAGGGTAGAGCAGTGGTGTTTTGTAGTGTAGAGGGTCGTACTGGGGATAGTGTTTTAGGTAAGTGCAGCGGTGTTTATGTAGTGTAGGTGGTCGGGGTTTAGGGTAGGGTAGTGCAGTTTGGGGAGTGTAGGGGATCATGCTGGGGTACATTTAGGGTATAGGGTAGTGCAGTGGTGTTTGTGTAGTGTAGGGGGTCATGCTGGGGTAGGGTTTTAGGTTTTTGGGGTAGTGCAGTAGTGTTTGTGTAGTGTAGGGGGTCGTACTTGGGGTAAATTTAGGGTTTATGATAGTGTAGTGGTGTTTGGGTAGTATAGGGGGTCGTGCTGAGGTAAGTGTTTTAGGGTTTAGGGTAGTGGAGTGGTGTTTCGGTAGCATAGGGGTTTGTGCTGGGGGTAGTGTTTTAGTGTTTAGGGTAGTGCAGTGTTGTGTGTGTAATATAGGGGTCACATTTTAGGGTATAAGGTAGTGCAGTAGTGTTTGGGTAGTGTAGGGGGTTGTGCTGGGGGTATTGTTTTAGTGTTTTGGGTAGTGCAGTGTGTGTGTAGTGTAGTGGTCACGTTTTAGGGTTTAGGGTAGTGCAGTGGTGCTTGGGTAGTGCCGGGGGTTGTGCTGGGGGTAGTGTTTTAGGGTTTAGGGTAGTGGAGTGGTGTTTGGGTAGTTTAGGGGGTTATGCTGGGGGTAGTGTGTTAGGGTTTAGGGTAGTGCAGTAGTGCAGTGGTGTTTGTGTAGTATAGGGGGTCATGCTGGGTATAGTGTTTTAGAGTTTAGGGTAGTGCAGTTCTGTTTGGGTAGTGTAGGGGGTACTGCTGGGGGTAGTGTTTTAGGGTTTAGGGTAGTGCTGTGGTGTTTGTGTAGTGTAGGGGGTCATGCTGGGGGTAGTGTTTTAGGGTATAGGGTAGTGCAGTGGTGTTGGGTAGTGTAGGGGGTACTGCTGGGGATAGTTTGCTAGGGTTTAGGGTAGTGCATTGGTGTTTGTGTTGTATTGGGGGTAGTTCTGGGGTAGTGTTTTAGGGTAAAGCAGTGGTGTCTTGTATTGTAGAGGGTCGTACTGGGGGTAGTGTTTTAGGGAAGTGCAATGGTGTTTATGTAGTGTAGGTGGTCGTGGTTTAGGGTAGGGTAGTGCTGTTTGGGTAGTGTAGGGGGTCATGCTGGGGTACATGTAGGGTATAGGGTAGTGCAGTGGTGTTTCTGTAGTGTAGGGGGTCATGCTGGGGTAGTGTTTTAGGTTTTTGGGGTAGTGCAGTAGTGTTTGTGTAGTATAGGGGGTCGTACTTGGGGTAGATGTAGGGTTTATGATAGTGTAGTGGTGTTTGGGTAGTATAGGGGGTCGTGCTGAGGTAAGTGTTTTAGTGTTTAGGGTAGTGGAGTGGTGTTTGGGTAGCACAGGGGTTTGTGCTGGGGGTAGTGTTTTAGTGTTTAGGGTAGTGCAGTGTTGTGTGTGTAATATAGGGGACACATTTTAGGGTATAGGGTAGTGCAGTGGTGTTTGTGTAGTGTAGGGGTCTTGCTGGGAGTAGTGTTTTAGGGTAGTACAGTGGTGTTTGTGTAGTGATGTGGGTCGTACTGGGGGCAGTGTTTTAGGGATTGGGGTAGTACAGTGGTGTTTGTATAGTGTAGGGGGTCGTGCCTGGGGTAGTGATTTAGGGTTTAGAGTAGTGCAGTGGTGTTTGGGTAGTGGAGAGGGTCGTGCTGGGAGAAGTGTTTTTGGGTTTAGGGTTGTGCAGTTGTGCTTGGGTAGTGTAGGGTGTCGTGCTGGGAGTAGTGTTTTAGGGATTAGAGCAGTGCAGTGGTGTTTGTGTAGTGTAGGGGTCGCGCTGGGGGTAATGTTTTAGGGTTTAGGGTAGTGCAGTGGTGTTTGTGAAGTGTAGGGGGACATGCTGGCGGTAGTGTTTTAGGGTAGTGCAGTGGTGTTTGTGTTGTGTAGGGGACGTGCTGGAGGTAGTGGTTTAGGGTTTAGGGTAGTGCAGTGGTGTTCGTGCAGTGTAGGGGGTCATGCTGGGGGTAGTGTTTTAGGGTTTAGGGTAGTGCAGTGGTGTTTGTGTAGTGTAGGGGGTCTTCACTGGGGGTAGATTTAGAGTTTAGGATAGTGCAGTGGTGTTTGAGTAGTGTAGGGGTCGTGCTGGGGGTCGTGTTTTAGGGCAGTTTAGTGGTGTTTGTGTAGTGTAGGGGATCGTGGTTTAGGGTAGAGCAGTGGTGTTTGGGTAGTGTAGGGGGTCGTGTTGGGAGTAGTGTTTTAAGGTTTAGGGTAGTGAAGTGGTGTTTGCGTAGTGTAGGGGGTCACGCTGGGGGTAGATTTATGGTTTAGGGTAGTGTAGTGGGTTGTGCTGGGGTAGTGTTTTAGTGTTTAGGGTAGTGCAGTGTTGTTTGTGTAGTGTAGAGTGTCATGTTTTAGGGTAGTGCAGTGGTGATTGGGTAGTACAGGGGTCATGCTGGGGGTAGTGTTTTATGGTTTAGGGTAGTGCAGTGGTGTTTGGGTACAATAGGGGGTCATGCTGGGGGTAGTGTTTTAGTGTTTAGGGTAGTGCAGTGTTTGGGTAGTGTAGAGGGTCATGTTTAAGGGTTTAGGATAGAATAGTGGTGTTTGGGTGGTGTTGGGGGTCATGCTGTGGGTAGGGTTTTAGGGTTTAGGGCAGTGCAGTGGTGTTTGGGAACTGTAGGAGGGTCATGCTGGTGGAAGTGTTTTAGGGTTTAGAGCAGTGCAGTGGTGTTTGGGTAGTGTAGGTGGTCATGCAGTGGGTAGTGTTTTAGGGCAGTGCAGAGGTGTTTGTGTAGTGTAGGGGGTTGTGCTGGGGGTAGAGTTTAGGGTTTAGGGTAGTGCAGAGGTGTTTGTGTAGTGTAGGGGGTCGCGTTTTAGGGTTTAGGGTAGTGCAGTAATGTTTGGGTAGTGTAGGGGGTCGTGCTTGGGGTAGCGTTTTAGGGTTTACGGTAGTGCAGTGGTGTTTGTGTACTGTAGGGGTTCCTGTTTTAGGGTTTAGAGTAGTGCAGTGGCGTTTGGGTAGTGTAGGGGGTCGTGCTGGGAGTAGTGTTTTAGGGTTTAGGGTAGCGAAGTGGTGTTTGTGTAGTGTAGGGGGTCTGGCTGGGGGTAGATTTAGGGTTTACGGTAGTGCAATGGTGTCAGTGTAGTGGGTCATGTTTTAGGCTTTAGGGTAGTAAAGTGGTGTTTGTTTATTGTTGGGAGTTGTGCTGGGGCAGATTTTTAGTGTTTAGGGTAGTACAGTGTTTATGTAGTGTGGGGGCATGTTTTAGGGTTTAGGGTAGTGCAGTGGTGTTTGTGTAGTGTAGGGGGTCATGCTGGGGTAGATTTAGGGTTCAGGGTAGTGAAGTGGGGTTTCTGTAGTGTAGGGGGTTGTGTTGGGGGTAGTGTTTTTGGGTTAAGGGCAGTGCAGTGGTGTTTGGGTAGTGTAGGGGGTCATGCTGGGGATAGTGGTTTAGGACAGTGCAGTGGTGTTTGTGTAGTGAAGAGGGTCGTGCTGGGGGTAGTGTTTTTGGGTTTAGGGTAGTGCAGTTGTGTTGGATAGTGAAGGGGGTCATGCTGGGGGGGTGTTTTAGGGTTTAGTGCAGTGCAGTGGTGTTTGGGTTGTGTAGGGGGAGCATGCTGGTGGAAGTGTTTTAGGGTTTAGGGCAGTGCAGTGGTGTTTTGGTAGTGTAGGGGGTCGTGCTGGGGGTAGGGATTTAGGGTTTCGGGTAGTGCAGTGGTGTTTGGGTACTGTAGGGGGTCATGCTGGGGGTAGTGGTTTAGTGTTTAGGGTATAGGGTAGTGCAGTGTTTGTGCAGTGTAGTGGGTCATGTTTAAGGGTTTAGGATAGTACAGTGGTGTTTGGGTAGTGTTGGGGGTCGTGCTGTGGGTAGGGTTTTAGGGTTTAGTGTGGTGCATTGCTGTTTGGGAAGTGTAGGGGGATCATGCTGGTGGAAGTGTTTTAGGGTTTAGGGCAGTGCAGTGGTGTTTGGGTAGTGTAGGTGGTCGTGCAGTGGGTAGTGTTTTAGGGCAGTGCAGAGGTGTTTGTGTAGTGTAGGGGGGTCGTGTTTTAGGGTTTAGTGTAGTGCAGTAGTGTTTTGGTAGTGTAGGGGGTTGTGCTGGGGGTAGTGTTTTAGGGTTTAGGGTAGTGCAGTGGTGTTTGTGTAGTGTAGGGGGTCGTGTTTTAGGGTTTAGAGTAGTGCAGTGGTGTTTGGGTAGTGTAGGAGGTCGTGCTGGGAGTAGGGTATCGAAGTGGTGTTTGTGTAGTGTAGGGGGCCGGGCTGGGGGTAGATTTAGGGTTTAGGGTAGTGCAGTGGTGTTTGTGTAGTGTAGGGGGCTGTGTTTTAGGTTTTAGGGTAGTGCAGTGGTGTTTGGGTAGTTTAGGGGGTTGTGCTGGGGTAGTGTTTTAGTGTTAAGGGTAGTACAGTGTTGTTTGTGTAGTGGTTCATGTTTTAGGGTTTTGGGCAGGTCAGTGGTGTTTGGGTAGTGTAGGGGGTCATGCTGGGGGTAGTGGTTTAGGGTAGTGAAGTGGTGTTTGTGTAGTGTAGGGGGTCAGGCTGGGGTAGATTTAGGATTTAGGGTAGTGTAGTGCTGGTTGGAAAGTTTAGGGGGTCGCGCTGGGGTAGTGTTTTTGGGATTTAGGGCCGTGGTGTTTGGGTAGTGTAGGGGGATCGTGCTAGGGGGAGTGTTTTAGGGTTTAGGGCAGTGCAGTGGTGTTTGGGTAGTGTAGTGGGTCATGCTGGGGGTAGTGTTTTAGGGTTTAGGGCAGTGCAGTGGTGTTTGTGTAGTGTAGGGGGTGATGCTTTAGAGTAGTGCATTGATGATTGGGTAGTGTAGGGGGGTCATGCTGTGGGCTGTGTTTTAGGGTTTAGGATAGAGCAGTGGTGTTTGGGTAGTCTAGGGGTTCATTCTGGGGGAAGTGTTTCAGGGTCTAAAGTAGTGCAGTGGTGTTTGTGTAGTGTAGGGGTTCACGCTGGGGGTAGTGTTTTAGGGTTTACGGTAGTGCAGTGGTGTTTGTGTAGTGTAGGGGGTCATGCTAGGGGTAGATTTAGGGTTTAGGGTAATGCAGTGGTGTTTGGGTAGTGTAGGGGGTCGTGCTGCAGGTTGTGTTTTAAGGTTTAGGGCAGTGCAGAGGTGTTTGTGTAGTGTAGGAAGTCGTGCAGGGGGTATTGTTTTAGGGTTTAGAGCAGTGCAGTGGTTTTTGGGTATTGTAGGGGGTTGTGCTGGTGGTAGTGTTTTAGCGTTTAGGGTAGTGCAGTGGTGTTTGGGTAGTGTAGTGGGTCATGCTGGGGGTAGTGTTTTAGGGTTTAGGGTAGTGCAGTGGTTTTTGGGTAGTGTAGGGGGTAGTGCTGGGGGTAGATTTAGGGTTTGGGATAGTGCAGTGGTGTTTGTGTAGGATAGGGGGTCATGTTTTAGGGTTTAGGGTAGTGCAGTGGTGTTTGGGTAGTGTAGGGGGTTGTGCTGGGATAGTGTTTTAGGGTTTAGGTCTGTGCAGTGGTGTTTGTATAGTGTAGGGGGTCGTGCTGGGGGTAGTGTTTTAGCGTTTAGGGTAGTGCAGTGGTGTTTGGGTAGTGTAGGGTGTCGTGCTGGGGGTAGTGTTTTAGGGTTTAGGGTAGTGCAGTGGTGTTTGTGTAGTGTTGGGGGTCACACTGGGGGTAATGTTTTAGGGTTTAGGGTAGTGCAGTGGTGTTTGTGTAGTGGAGGGGGTCATGCTGGGGGTAGTGTTTTAGTGTTTAGGGTAGTGCAGTGGTGTTTGTGTTGTCCAGGGGGATGTGCTAGGGTAGTACTTTAGGGTTTAGGATAGTGCCGTGGTGTTTGTGTAGTATAGGGGGTCATACTTGGGGTAGATTTAAAGTTTAGAATAGTGCAGTGGTGTTTGAGTAGTGTAGGGGTTCGTGCTGGTGATAGTGTTTTAGGGCAGTGCAGTGGTGTTTGTGTAGTGTAGGGGGTCGTGGTTTAGAGTAGGGCAGTAGTGTGTGGGTAGTGTAGGGGGTCATGCTGGGAGTAGTGTTTTAGGGTTTAGGGTAGTGAAGTGGTGTTTGCGTAGTGTGGGGGGTAGCGCTGGGGTAGATTTAGGGTTTAGGGTAGTGCAGTGGTGTTTGTGTAGTGTAGGGGGACGGGCTTGGGTAGTGTTTTAGGGTTTAGGGTAGTGCAGTGGTGTTTGTGTAGTGTAGGGGGTCGTACTGGGGGTAGATTTAGGGATTATGGTACTGCAGTGGTGTTTGCGTAGTGTAGGGGGTCGTACTGGGGGTAGATTTAGGGATTATGATACTGCAGTGGTGTTTGCGTAGTGTAGGGGGTCGTGCTGGGGGTAGGGTTTTAGGGTTTAGGGCAGTGCAGTGGTGTTTGGGTAGTGTAGGGGGATCATGCTGGTGTTAGTGTTTTAGGGTTTAGCGTAGTGCAGTGGTGTTTGGGTAGTGTAGGGGGTCGTGTTTTAGGGTTTTGGGGTAGTGCAGTGGTGTTTGTGTAGTGTACGGGGTCGTGTTTTAGGGTTTACGGTAGTGCAGTGGTGTTTGGGTAGTGTAGGGGGTCGTGCTGGGGTAGATCGAGGGTAGTGCAGTGGTGTTTGTGTAGTGTAGAGGGTCGTGTATTTGCGTTTATTGTAGTGCAGAGGTGTTTGGGTAGTGTAGGGGGATCGTGCTGGTGTTAGTGTTTTAGGTTTTAGGGCAGTGCAGTGGTGTTTGTGTTGTGTAGGGGGTCGTGCTGGGGGAAGTGTTTTAGGGCAGTGCAGAGATGTGTAGTGTAGGGGGTCGTACTGGGGGTAGTGTTTTAGGGTTTAGGGTAGTGCAGTGGTGTTTGGGTAGTGTAGGGGGTAGTGCTGGGGGTAGATTTAGGGTTTGGGTTAGTGCAGTGGTGTTTGTGTAGGATATGGGGGTCATGTTTTAGGGTTTAGGGTAGTGCAGTGGTGTTTGGTTAGTGTAGGGGGTTGTGCTGGGATAGTGTTTTAGGGTTTAGGGCTGTGCAGTGGTGTTTGTGTAGTGTAGGGGGTCGTGCTGGGGGTAGTGTTTTAGCGTTTAGGGTAGTGCAGTGGTGTTTGGGTAGTGTAGGGGTCGTGCCGGGGGTAGTGTTTTAGGGTTTAGGGTAGTGCAGTGGTGTTTGTGTAGTGTAGGGGGTCACGCTGGGGGTAATGTTTTAGGGTTTAGGGTAGTGCAGTGGTGTTTGTGTAGTGGAGGGGGTCATGCTGGGGGTAGTGTTTTAGTGTTTAGGGTAGTGCAGTGGTGTTTGTGTTGTCCAGGGGGATGTGCTAGGGTAGTGCTTTAGGGTTTAGGATAGTGCTGTGGTGTTTGTGTAGTATAGGGGGTCATACTTGGGGTAGATTTAGAGTTTAGAATAGTGCAGTGGTGTTTGAGTAGTGTAGGGGTTCGTGCTGGTGATAGTGTTTTAGGGCAGTGCAGTGGTGTTTGTGTAGTGTAGGGGGTCGTGGTTTAGGGTAGGGCAGTGGTGTTTGGGCAGTGTAGGGGTTCATGCTGGGAGTAGTGTTTTAGGGTTTACGGTAGTGAAGTGGTGTTTGCGTAGTGTAGGGGGTAGCGCTGGGGTAGATCTAGGGTTTAGGGTAGTGCAGTGGTGTTTGTGTAGTGTAGGGGGTCCTGTTTTAGGGTTTAGGGTAGTTTAGTGGTGTTTGGGTAGTGTAGTGGGTTGTGCTGGGGATAGTGTTTAAGTGTTTAGGGTAGTGCAGTGTTGTTTGTGTTGTGTAGGGGGTCATGTTTTAGGGTAGTGCAGTGGTGTTTCGCTAGTGCAGGGGGTCATGCTGGGGGTAGTGTTTTAGGGTTTAGGGTAGTGCAGTGGTGTTTGGGTACTGTGGGGGGTCATGCTGGGGGTAGTGTTTTAGTGTTTAGGGTATAGGGTTGTGCAGTGTTTGTGTAGTGTAGTGGGTCATGTTTAAGGGTTTAGGATAGTACAGTGGTGTTTGGGTAGTGTTGGGGGTCGTGCTGTGGGTAGGGTTTTAGGGTTTAGGGTGGTGCATTGCTGTTTGGGAAGTGTAGGGGGATCATGCTGGTGGAGGTGTTTTAGGGTTTAGGGCAGTGCAGTGGTGTTTGGGTAGTGTAGGTGGTTGTGCAGTGGGTAGTGTTTTAGGGCAGTGCAGAGGTGTTTGTGTAGTGTAGGGGATCGTGTTTTAGGGTTTAGTGTAGTGCAGTAGTGTTTTGGTAGTGTAGGGGGTTGTGCTGGGGGTAGTGTTTTAGGGTTTAGGGTTATGCAGTGCTGTTTGTGTAGTGTAGGGGGTCGTGTTTTAGGGTTTAGAGTAGTGCAGTGGCGTTTGGCTAGTGTAGGAGGTTGTGCTGGGAGTAGGGTATCGAAGTGGTGTTTGTATAGTGTAGGGAGCCGGGCTGGGGGTAGATTTAGGGTTTAGGGTAGTGCAGTGGTGTTTGTGTAGTGTAGGGGGTTGTGTTTTAGGTTTTAGGGTAGTGCAGTGGTGTTTTGGTAGTGTAGGGGGTTGTGCTGGGGTAGTGTTTTAGTGTTAAGGGTAGTACAGTGTTGTTTGTGTAGTAGTTCATGTTTTAGGGTTTAGGGTAGGTCAGTGGTGTTTGGGTATTGTAGGGGGTCGTGCTGGGGGTAGTGGTTTAGGGTAGTGAATTGGTGTTTGTGTAGTGTAGGGGTTCAGGCTGGGGTAGATTTAGGGTTTAGGGTAGTGTAGTGCTGTTTGGAAAGTTTAGGGGGTCGCGCTGGGGTAGTGTTTTTGGGATTTAGGGCCGTGGTGGTTGGGTAGTGTAGGGGGATCGTGCTAGGGGGAGTGTTTTAGGGTTTAGGGCAGTGCAGTGGTGTTTGGGTAGTGAAGTGGGTCATGCTAGGGGTAGTGTTTTAGGGTTTAGGGCAGTGCAGTGGTGTTTGTGTAGTGTAGGGGGTGGTGCTTTAGGGTAGTGCAGTGATGATTGGGTAGTGTAGGGGGGTCATGCTGTGGGCTGTGTTTTAGGGTTTAGGATAGAGCAGTGGTGTTTGGGTAGTCTAGGGGTTCATTCTGGGGGAAGTGTTTCAGGGTCTAAAGTAGTGCAGTGGTGTTTGTGTAGTGTAGGGATTCACGCTGGGGGTAGTGTTTTAGGGTTTACGGTAGTGCAGTGGTGTTTGTGTAGTGTAGGGGGTCATGCTGGGGGTAGATTTAGGGTTTAGGGTAATGCAGTGGTGTTTGGGTAGTGTAGGGGGTCGTGCTGCAGGTTGTGTTTTAGGGTTTAGGGCAGTGCAGAGGTGTTTGTGTAGTGTAGGAAGTCGTGCAGGGGGTATTGTTTTAGGGTTTAGAGCAGTGCAGTGGTTTTTAGGTCGAGCCTAGAACAGTGCATGCGCTGTTGCTCGAATTTTTGTAAGGGGATTTTCAAAGTGCTGCAGCCGCTGGCCTAAAGCCTGCGTGCATGTGCGTGTGAACGCGCGCAGCCGCCATATGTCTCCATAACGGGTACTTTATGAAGGCGCTTTTGCTGTAACGCTAAACAGCCTTTACTGTGCTAGCGCTGCTAATTACATCATCAGCAGGGGCTGGTGACATCATCAGCAGGGGAACTTTCTCTAACTCTAGCATTTTCCAGCAGTCGGACAATGTAGCGCTGCTGTTTTTCCGGCGGCGCTCTTTTAAGTGAAGTTTAGTAAATGTGGGTCCTGGCACGGGGCTGGTGCAATCATACAGAGCTTTCTGCATAAATTGTTCATTAACAAAAGGTTCCTCCTCTAAAGATCCAATCTTTCTTTTCTTTTCTTTTTTTTTTTAAATAGCTTGAGGCATTTTGAATGTTTATGCAGTGTGCTCGTTCCACTTTCACTATTTAGAAAGGTGAATTTCCCAATTTATTACAAAACACAATCTCACTTTCTCTCGCCAAATCTACTTCTTGGGTATTCTAAACGGGTGGCATGCAAAACGTACTTTGACTGGTGAGAATATCGCAGTTTGAACATGGCGCACCATGAAATAGCAACCCGAGGCCTTGCTGCCTTTGTTGAGAAGAGTGCGCCTTTCTCTTTGAATTGCTTCAGCTCTAATGGAAGTGACAAGTTCTTGACTCTGTCTACACTCTTGGCGCAATGTTGCTTTGGTCTGAAGGGATTGATGACGTGGCTTTGATGGGCTCCAGCCTGCTTCTTCACACTTGGCAGTGTGATTGGCGTTAGCTCTGTATGTTGTGAATAGCAGCCGCTGTCTTCACCACTGCGAGCGAGACAGCAGCTTCCACTTCAAAGGAAGGTGACACAAAATGCACCTCCCTTTAAAAGGGGTATTTGAGGGGGAGTTAGAAGACACAGGGGACTCGCCTCTTTGAGACACCAGGCTTAGACTGACCCCCACTGTGCCGTCTGCTTGCATCAAATAAACAGAAAAAACATTCTCCCAAAACTACACATTGACTTCAGGCTGGTTAGAATTTTCTTTTAGGACCGAATGCATACGTATTTTTGTTTTCTCAAACTAAAGAATAATAAGCTATATAATATTTCTAAATGCACCTAGTAGCTGCAGAATTACCCAAAATTAGAAAACGTTTCTCAGACAGAAATGTCAGGTCCCCCAGTAAAATTCCGAACCCTTTTGCTCATCTGAGCATCAGCAGTCGTTTTTAGGTCGAGCCTAGAACAGCGCATGCGCTGTTGCTCGAATTTTTGTAAGGGGATTTTCAAAGTGCTGCAGCCGCTGGCCTAAAGCCTGCGTGCATGTGCGCGTGAACGCGCGCAGCCGCCATATGTCTCCGTAACGGGTACTTCATGAAGGCGCTTTTGCTATAATCGGGCACCGGCGCTTTACTTTTAATGTTAACAAGCATTTGCAATGCAATAGGTCTCGCATTTACGTGAGTTTAAGTTATTGGCATTGTAAATAACAATGCCTTTTTTTTTTTTTTTTAAACGGAAACAAAAATAAAAGGCATTGTCATTTGCAATGTCAATAGCTCAAACTCACGTAAATGCGAGACCTATTGCATTGCAAATGCTTGTTGGGTATTGTAGGGGGTTGTGCTGGCGGTAGTGTTTTAGCGTTTAGGGTAGTGCAGTGGTGTTTGGGTAGTGTAACCGGTCATGCTGGGGGTATATTTAGGGTTTAGTGCAGTGGTGTTTGTGTAGTGTAGGGGGTCGCACTGGGTGTAGTTTTAGGGTTTAGGGTAGTGCAGTGGTGTTTCGGTAGTGTAGGGGGTCATGCTGGGGGTAGTGTTTTAGGGTTTAGGGTAGTGCAGTGGTGTTTGGGTAGTGTAGGGGGTTGTGCTGGGGGTATTGTTTTAGTGTTTTGGGTAGTGCAGTGTTTGTGTAGTGTAGTGGTCACGTTTTAGGGTTTAGGGTAGTGCAGTGGTGCTTGGGTAGTGCCGGGGGTTGTGCTGGGGGTAGTGTTTTAGGGTTTAGGTTAGTGGAGTGGTGTTTGGGTAGTGTAGAGGGTCATGCTGGGGGTAGTGTGTTAGGGTTTAGGGTAGTCCAGTAGTGCAGTGGTGTTTTAGAGTTTAGGGTAGTGCAGTTCTGTTTGGGTAGTGTAGGGGGTACTGCTGGGGGTAGTGTTTTAGGGTTTAGGGTAGTGCCGTGGTGTTTGTGTAGTGTAGGGGGTCATGCTGGGGGTAGTGTTTTAGGGTATAGGGTAGTGCAGTGGTGTTG
Organism: Triturus cristatus; assembly: GCF_964204655.1. Taxonomy (NCBI): domain Eukaryota; kingdom Metazoa; phylum Chordata; class Amphibia; order Caudata; family Salamandridae; genus Triturus; species Triturus cristatus. The sequence goes on along the minus strand of NC_140579.1, from coordinate 507,789,922 downwards.
GGTAGTGTAGGGGGTACTGCTGGGGATAGTTTTTTAGGGTTTAGGGTAGTGCATTGGTGTTTGTGTTGTATTGGGGGTAGTTCTGGGGTAGTGTTTTAGGGTAGAGCAGTGGTGTTTTGTAGTGTAGATGGTCGTACTGGGGATAGTGTTTTAGGGAAGTGCAGCGGTGTTTATGTAGTGTAGGTGGTCGGGTTTAGGGTAGGGTAGTGCTGTTTGGGTAGTGTAGGGGATCATGCTGGGGTACATTTAGGGTATAGGGTAGTGCAGTGGTGTTTCTGTAGTGTAGGGGGTCATGCTGGGGTAGGGTTTTAGGTTTTTGGGGTAGTGCAGTAGTGTTTGTGTAGTGTAGGGGGTCGTACTTGGGGTAGATTTAGGGTTTATGATAGTGTAGTGGTGTTTGGGTAGTATAGGGGGTCATGCTGAGGTAAGTGTTATAGGGTTTAGGGTAGTGGAGTGGTGTTTCGGTAGCATAGGGGTTTGTGCTGGGGTAGTGTTTTAGTGTTTAGGGTAGTGCAGTGTTGTGTGTGTAATATAGGGGTCACATTTTAGGGTATAGGGTAGTGCAGTGGTGTTTGGGTAGTGTAGGGGGTTGTGCTGGGGGTATTGTTTTAGTGTTTTGGGTAGTGCAGTGTGTGTGTAGTGTAGTGGTCTTGTTTTAGGATTTAGGGTAGTGCAGTGGTGCTTGGGTAGTGCCGGGGGTTGTGCTGGGGGTAGTGTTTTAGGGTTTAGGGTAGTGGAGTGGTGTTTGGGTGGTGTAGGGGGTCATGCTGGGGGTAGTGAGTTAGGGTTTAGGGTAGTGCAGTAGTGCCGTGGTGTTTGTGTAGTATAGGGGGTCATGCTGGGTATAGTGTTTTAGAGTTTAGGGTAGTGCAGTTTTGTTTGGGTAGTGTAGGGGTACTGCTGGGGGTAGTGTTTTAGGGTTTAGGATAGTGCCATGGTGTTTGTGTAGTGTAGGGGGTCATGCTGGTGGTAGTGTTTTAGGGTATAGGGTAGTGCAGTGGTGTTGGGTAGTGTAGGGGGTACTGCTGGGGATAGTTTTTTTAGGGTTTAGGGTAGTGCATTGGTGTTTGTGTTGTATTGGGGTAGTTCTGGGGTAGTGTTTTAGAGTAGAGCAGTGGTGACCTGTAGTGTAGAGGGTCGTACTGGGGGTAGTGTTTTAGGGAAGTGCAGCGGTGTTTATGTAGTGTAGGTGGTCGTGGTTTAGGGTAGGGTAGTGCTGTTTGGGTAGTGTAGGGGTCATGCTGGGGTACATTTAGGGTATAGGGTAGTGCAGTGGTGTTTCTGTAGTGTAGGGGGTCAAGCTGGGGTAGTGTTTTAGGTTTTTGGGGTAGTGCAGTAGTGTTTGTGTAGTGTAGGGGGTCGTACTTGGGGTAGATTTAGGGTTTATGATAGTGTAGTGGTGTTTGGGTAGTATAGGGGGTCGTGCTGAGGTAAGTGTTTTAGGGTTTAGGGTAGTGGAGTGGTGTTTGGGTAGCATAGGGGTTTGTGCTGGGGGTAGTGTTTTAGTGTTTAGGGTAGTGCAGTGTTGTGTGTGTAATATAGGGGTCACGTTTTAGGGTTTAGGGTAGTGCAGTGGTGTTTGGGTAGTGTAGGGGGTTGTGCTGGGGTATTGTTTTAGTGTTTAGGGTAGTGCAGTGTTGTTTGTGTAGTGTATGGGTCACGTTTTAGGGTTTAGGGTAGTGCAGTGGTGCTTGGGTAGTGCAGTGGGTCGTGCTGGGGGTAGTGTTTTTGGGTTTAGGGTAGTGCAGTAGTGTTTGGGTAGTGTAGAGGGTCATGCTGGGGGTAGTGTCTTAGGGTTTAGGGTATTGCAGTAGTGCAGTGATGTTCGAGTAGTGTAGATGTCAAGCTGGAGGTAGTGTTTTAGAGTTTAGGGTAGTGCAGTTCTGTTTGGGTAGTGTAGGGGGTACTGCTGGGGGTAGTGATTTAGGGTTTAGGGTAGTGCCGTGGTGTTTGTGTGGTGTAGGGCATTATGCTGGGGGTAGGTTTTTAGGGTTTAGGGTAGTGCAGTGGTGTTTGTGTAGTATTGGGTTTAGTTCTGGGGGTAGTGTTTTAGAGTAGAGCAGTGGTGTTTTGTAGTGTAGAGGGTCGTACTGGGGGTAGATTTAGGGTTTAGGATAGTGCAGCAGTGTTTGTGTAGTGGGTCATGCTGGGGGTAGTGTTTTAGGGTATAGGGTAGTGCAGTGGTGTTTCTGTTGTATAGGGGTCATGCTGGGGTAGTGTTTTAGGCTTTAGGGTAGTGCAGTGGTGTTTGGGTAGTGCAGGGGGTCGTGCTGGGGGTAGTGTTTTAGGGTTTAGGGTAGTGCAGTGGTGTTTAGGTAATATAGGGGGTCACATTAGGGGTAGCGTTTTAGGGTTAAGGGTAGTGCAGTGGTGTTTGGGTAGTGTAGGGATAGTGCTGGGGGTAGTGTTTTTTTGGTTTAGGTTAGTGCAGTGGTGTTTGGGTAGTGTAGGGGTAGTGCTGGAGGTAGTGTTTTAGGGTTTAGGGCAGTGCAGTGGTGTTTGGGTAGTGTAGGGGGTCGTGCTGGGGGTAGTGGTTCCGGGTAGTGCAGTGGTGTTTTTGTATTGTAGGGGTCTTGCTGGTTGTAGTGTTTTAGGGTAGTGCAGTGGTTTTTGGGTAGAGTAGGGGGTAGTGCTAGGGGTATTGTATTAGGGTAGTGCAGTGATGTTTGTGTAGTGTAGGGGGTTGTGCTTGTGGTAGTGTTTTAGGGTTTAGGGTAGTGCAGTGGTGTTTGAGTAGTGTAGGGGGTCGTGTTTTAGGGTAGTGCAGTAATGTTTGGGTAGTGTAGGGGGGCATGCTGGGGGTTGTGTTTTAGGGTTTAGGGTAGTGCAGTGGTGTTTGAGTAGTGTAGGGGGTCGTGTTTTAGGGTAGTGCAGTAATGTTTGGGTAGTGTAGGGGGGCATGCTGGGGGTTGTGTTTTAGGGTTTAGGGTAGTGCAGTGGTGTTTGTGTAGTGTAGGGGTCGTGCTTGGGGTAGTGTTTTAGGGTAGTGCAGTGGTGTTTGTGTAGTAAAGGGGGGTCGTTGTTTAGGGTAGTGCAGTGGTGTTTGGGTAATGTAGGGGGTCATGCTGGGGGTTTTAGGGTTTTTGGTAGTGCAGTGGTGTTTGTGTAGTGTAGGGGGTCGTGTTTTAGGGTTTAGAGTAGTGCAGTGGTGTTTGGGTAGTGTAGGGGGTCGTGCTGGGGGTAGTGTATTAGGGTTTAGCATTGTGAAGTGGTGTTTGTGTAGTGTAGGGGGTCGTGCTGGGGGTAGATTTAGGGTTTAGGGTAGTGCAGTGGTGTTTGTGTAGTGTAGGGGGTCATGCTGGGGTAGATTTAGGGTTTAGGGTAGTGCAGTGGTGTTTGGAAAGTGTAGGGGGTCATGCTGGGGGTAGTCTTTTAGGGTTTAGGGTAGTACAGTGTTGTTTGTGTAGTGTAGTGGTCATATTTTAGGGTTTAGGGTAGTGCAGTGGTTTTTGGGTAGTGTACGGGGTCATGCTGGGGGTAGTATTTTAGGGTTTAGGGTAGTGCAGTGGTGTTTGTGTAGTGTAGCGGGTCATGTTAGGGGTAGTGTTTTAGGGTTTAGGGTTGTGCAGAAGTGTTTGTGTAGTGTAGGGGTCTTGCTGAGGGTAGTTTTTTAGGGTTTATGGTAGTGCAGTGGTGTTTGTGTAGTGTTTGGGGTCATGCTGGGGATAGATTTAGGGTTTAGGGTAATGCAGTGGTGTTTGGGTAGTGTAGGGGGTTGTGCTGCAGGTAGTGTTTTAGGGTTTAGGGTTGTGCAGTGGTGTTTGTGTAGGGGGTCGTGCTGAGGGTAGTGTTTTAGGGTTTAGGGCAGTGCAGTGGTGTTTGTGTAGTGTAGGGGGTCGCGCTGAGGGTAATGTTTTAGGGTTTAGGGTAGTGCAGTGGTGTTTGGGTAGTGTAGGGGGTCACGCTGGAGGTAGCGGTTTAGGGTAGTGCAGTGGTGTTTATGTAGTATTGGGGGTAGTTTTGGGGGTAGTGTTTTAGGGTTTAGGGTAGTGCAGTGGTGTTTGGGTAGTGTAGGGATTGTGCTGGGCGTCGTTTTTTGAGGGTTTAGGGTAGTGCAGTGGTGTTTGGGTAGTGTAGGGGGTAGTTTTGGGGGTAGTGTTTTAGGGTTTAGGGTAGTGCAGTGGTGTTTATGTAGTATTGGGGTCGTTTTGGGGGTAGTGTTTTAGGGTTTAGGGTAGTGCAGTGGTGTTTGTGTTGTGTAGGGGACATGATGGAGGTAGTGGTTTAGGGTTTAGGGTAGTGCAGTGGTGTTTGTGCAGTGTAGGGGGTCATGTTGGGGGTAGTGTTTTAGGGTTTAGGGTAGTGCAGTGGTGTTTGTGTAGTGTAGGGGGTCTTCACTGGGGGTAGATTTAGAGTTTAGGATAGTGCAGTGGTGTTTGAGTAGTGTAGGGGTCGTGCTGGGGGTAGTGTTTTAGGGCAGTTTAGTGGTGTTTGTGTAGTGTAGGGGGCATGGTTTAGGGTAGAGCAGTGGTGTTTGGGTAGTGTAGGGGGTCGTGTTGGGAGTAGTGTTTTAGGGTTTAGGGTAGTGAAGTGGTGTTTGCGTAGTGTAGGGGGTCGTACTGGGGGTAGATTTAGGGTTTAGGGTAGTACAGTGGTGTGTCTGTAGTGTAGGGGGTCGTGTTTTAGGGTTTAGGGTAGTTTAGTGGTGTTTGGGTAGTGTAGTGGGTTGTGCTGGGTTAGTGTTTTAGTGTTTAGGGTAGTGCAGAGTTGTTTGTGTAGTGTAGAGGGTCATGTTTTAGGGTAGTGCAGTGGTGTTTGGGTAGTGCAGGGGGTCATGCTGGGGGTAGTGTTTTATGGTTTATGGTAGTGCAGTGGTGTTTATGTACTATAGGGGGTCATGCTGGGGGTAGTGTTTTAGTGTTTAGGGTAGTGCAGTGTTTGAGTAGTGTAGAGGGTCATGTTTAAGGGTTTAGGATAGTACAGTGGTGTTTGGGTAGTGTTGGGGGTCGTGCTGTGGGTAGGGTTTTAGGGTTTAGGGCAGTGCAGTGGTGTTTGGGAACAGTAGGAGGGTCATGCTGGTGGAAGTGTTTTAGGGTTTAGTGCAGTGCAGTGGTGTTTGGGTAGTGTAGGTGGTCATGCAGTGGGTAGTGTTTTAGGGCAGTGAAGAGGTGTTTGTGTAGTGTAGGGGGTCGTGCTGGGAGTAGTGTTTTAGGGTTTAGGGTAGCGAAGTGGTGTTTGTGTAGTGTAGGGGGTCATGCTGGGGGTAGATTTAGCGTTTAGGGTATTGCAATGGTGTCAGTGTAGTAGGTCATGTTTAGGCTTTAGGATAGTAAAGTGGTGGTTGTTTAGTGTAGGGACTTGTGCTGGGGCAGATTTTTAGTGTTTAGGGTAGTACAGTGTTTATGTAGTGTAGGGGGCATGTTTTAGGGTTTAGGGTAGTGAAGTGGGGTTTGTGTAGTGTAGGGGGCGGTGCTGGAGGTAGATTTAGGGTTTAGGGTAGTGCAGTGGTGTTTGTGTAGTGTAGGGGGTCATGCTGGGGTAGATTTAGGGTTTAGGGTAGTGAAGTGGGGTTTCTGTAGTGTAGGGGGTTGTGTTGGGGGTAGTGTTTTTGGGTTAAGGGCAGTGCAGTGGTGTTTGGGTAGTGTAGGGGGTCATGCTGGGGGTAGTGGTTTAGGACAGTGCAGTGGTCTTTATGTAGTGCAGGGGGTCATGCTGGGGGTAGTGTTTTAGGGTTTAGGGTAGTGCAGTTGTGTTGGGTAGTGAAGGGTGTCATGCTGGGGGTTGTGTTTTAGGGTTTAGGGCAGTGCAGTGGTGTTTGGGTTGCGTAGGGGGATCATGCTGGTGGAAGTGTTTTATGGTTTAGGGCAGTGTAGTGGTGTTTTGGTAGTGTAGGGGGTCGTGCTGGGGGTTGGGATTTAGGGTTTAAGGCAGTGCAGTGGTGTTTGGGTTGTGTAGGGGGATCGTGCTGGTGGGAGTGTTTTAGGGTTTAGGGCAGTGCAGTGGTGTTTTGGTAGTGTAGGGGGTCATGCTGGGGGTAGTGTTTTAGGGCGGTGCAGAGGTGTTTGTGTAGTGTAGGGGGTCGTGCTGGGGGTAGTGTTTTAGGGCAGTGCAGAGGTGTTTGTGTAGTGTAGGGGGTCGTGCTGGGGGTAACTTTTTAGGGTTTAGGGTAGTGCAGTGGTGTTTGTGCAGTGTAGGGGGTCGTGTTTTAGGGTTTAGGGTGGTGCAGTCGTGTTTGGGTAGTGTAGGGGGTCGTGCTGGGAGTAGTGTTTTACGGTTTTGGGTAGCAAAGTGGTGTTTGTGTAGTGTAGGGGGTCATGCTGGGGGTGGAATTAGTGTTTAGGGTTATACAGTGTTGTTTGTGTAGTGTAGGGAGTCATGTTTTAGGGTTTAGGGTAGTTTAGTGGTGTTTGGGTAGTGTAGGGGGTCGTGCTGGGGGTAGTGTTTTATGGTTTAGGGTAGTGAAGTGGTGTTTCTGTAGTGTAGGGGGTCGTGCTGGGGATAGATTTAGGGTTTAGGGAAGTGCAGTGGTGTTTGTGTAACATAGGGGGTCATGCTGGGGTTGATTTAGGGTTTAGGGTAGTGCAGTGGTGTTTGGGTAGTGTAGGGGGTCGTGTTTTAGGGTTCAGGGTAGTGCAGTGGTGTCTGGGTAGTGTAGGGGGTTGTGCTGGGCGTAGTGTTTTTGTGTTTATGGTAGAACAGTGGTGTTTGTTTAGTGATGTGGGTCGTACTGGGGGCAGTGTTTTAGGGATTAGGTTAGTACAGTGGTGTTTGTATAGTGTAGGGGGTCGTGCCTGGGGTAGTGTTTTAGGGTTTAGAGTAGTGCAGTGGTGTTTGGGTAGTGGAGAGGGTCGTGCTGGGAGAAGTGTTTTGGGTTTAGGGTAGTGCAGTTGTGCTTGGGTAGTGTAGGGTGTCGTGCTGGGAGTAGTGTTTTAGGGTTTAGGGTATTGCAGTGGTGTTTGGGTAGTGTAGGGGGTCATGCTGGAGGTAGTGGTTTAGGGTAGTGCAGTGGTGTTTGTGAAGTGTAGGGGGTCATGCTGGGGGTAGTGTTTTAGGGTTTAGGGTAGTGCAGTGGTGTTTGTGTTGTGTAGGGGACGTGCTGGAGGTAGTGGTTTAGGGTTTAGGGTAGTGCAGTGGTGTTCGTGCAGTGTAGGGGGTCATGCTGGGGGTAGTGTTTTAGGGTTTAGGGTAGTGCAGTGGTGTTTGTGTAGTGTAGGGGGTCCAAACTGGGGGTAGATTTAGAGTTTAGGATAGTGCAGTGGTGTTTGAGTAGTGTAGGGGTCGTGCTGGGGGTCGTGTTTTAGGGCAGTTTAGTGGTGTTTGTGTAGTGTAGGGGGTCGTGGTTTAGGGTAGAGCAGTGGTGTTTGGGTAGTGTAGGGGGTCGTGTTGGGAGTAGTGTTTTAGGGTTTAGGGTAGTGAAGTGGTGTTTGCGTAGTGTAGGGGTTCACGCTGGGGGTAGATTTATGGTTTAGGGTAGTGCAGTGCTATTTGTGTAGTGTAGGGGGTTGTGTTTTAGGGTTTAGGGTAGTTTAGTGGTGTTTGGGTAGTGTAGTGGGTTGTGCTGGGGTAGTGTTTTAGTGTTTAGGGTAGTGCAGTGGTGTTTGGGTACTATAGGGGGTCATGCTGGGGGTAGTGTTTTAGGGTTTAGGGTAGTGCATTGTTTGAGTAGTGTAGAGGGTCATGTTTAAGGGTTTAGGATAGAACAGTAGTGTTTGGGTAGTGTTGGGGGTCATGCTGTGGGTAGGGTTTAAGGGTTTAGGGCAGTGCAGTGGTGTTTGGGAACTGTAGGAGGGTCATGCTGGTGGAAGTGTTTTAGGGTTTAGGGCAGTGTAGTGGTGTTTGGGTAGTGTAGATGGTCATTCAGTGGGTAGTGTTTTAGGGCAGTGCAGAGGTGTTTGTGTAGTGTAGGGGGTTGTGCTGGGGGTAGAGTTTAGGGTTTAGAGTAGTGAAGAGGTGTTTGTGTAGTGTAGGGGGTCGCGTTTTAGGGTTTAGGGTAGTGCAGTAGTGTTTGTGTAGTGTAGGGGGTCGTGCTTGGGGTAGCGTTTTAGGGTTTACGGTAGTGCAGTGGTGTTTGTGTAGTGTAGGAGTTCCTGTTTTAGGGTTTAGAGTAGTGCAGTGGCGTTTGGGTAGTGTAGGGGGTCGTGCTGGGAGTAGTGTTTTAGGGTTTAGGGTAGCAAAGTGGTGTTTGTGTAGTGTAGGGGGTCATGCTGGGGGTATATTTAGGGTTTACGGTAGTGCAATGGTGTCAGTGTAGTGGGTCATGTTTTAGGCTTTAGGGTAGTAAAGTGGTGTTTGTTTAGTGTAGGGAGTTGTGCTGGGGCAGATTTTTAGTGTTTAGGGTAGTACAGTGTTTATGTAGTGTAGGGGGCATGTTTTAGGGTTTAGGGTAGTGCAGTGGTGTTTGTGTAGTGTAGGGGGTCATGCTGGGGTAGATTTAGGGTTCAGGGTAGTGAAGTGGGGTTTCTGTAGTGTAGGGGGTTGTGTTGGGGGTAGTGTTTTTGGGTTAAGGGCAGTGCAGTGGTGTTTGGGTAGTGTAGGGGGTCATGCTGGGGATAGTGGTTTAGGACAGTGCAGTGGTGTTTGTGTAGTGAAGGGGGTCTTGCTGGGGGTAGTGTTTTTGGGTTTAGGGTCGTGCAGTTGTGTTGGGCAGTGAAGGGGGTCATGCTGGGGGGGTGTTTTAGGGTTTAGTGCAGTGCAGTGGTGTTTGGGTTGTGTAGGGGGATCATGCTGGTGGAAGTGTTTTAGGGTTTAGGGCAGTGCAGTGGTGTTTTGGTAGTGTAGGGGGTCGTGCTGGGGGTAGGGATTTAGGGTTTAAGGCAGTGCAGTGGTGTTTGGGTTGTGTAGGGGGATCGTGCTGGTGGAAGTGTTTTAGGGTTTAGGGCAGTGCAGTGGTGTTTTGGTAGTGTAGGGGGTCGTGCTGGGGGTAGTGTTTTAGGGTGGTGCAGAGGTGTTAGTGTAGTGTAGGGGGTCGTGAAGGGGTAGTGTTTTAGGGCAGTGCAGAGGTATTTGTGTAGTGTAGGGGGTCGTTCTGGGGGTAGCGTTTTAGGGTTTAGGGTAGTGCAGTGGTGTTTGTGTAGTGTAGGGGGTTGTGTTTTAGGGTTTAGGGTGGTGCAGTAGTGTTTGGGTAGTGTAGGGGGTCCTGCTGGGAGTAGTGTTTTACGGTTTAGGGTAGCGAAGTGGTGTTTGTATAGTGTAGGGGGTCATGCTGGGGGTGGAATTAGGGTTTAGGGTAGTGCAGTGGTGTTTGTGTAGTGTAGGGGATCGTGTTTTAGGGTTTAGGGTAGTGCAGTGGTGTTTGGGTAGTGTAGGGGGTTGTGCTGGGGGTAGTGTTTTAGTGTTTAGGGTTATACAGTGTTGTTTGTGTAGTGTAGAGGGTCATGTTTTAGGGTTTAGGGTAGTTTAGTGGTGTTTGAGTAGTGTAGGTGGTCGTGCTGGGAGTAGTGTTTTATGGTTTAGGGTAGTGAAGTGGTGTTTCTGTAGTGTAGGGGGTCGTGCTGGGGATAGATTTAGGGTTTAGGGCAGTGCAGTGGTGTTTGTGTTGCATAGGGGGTCATGCTGGGGTTGATTTATGGTTTAGGGTAGTGCAGTGGTGTTTGGGTAGTATAGGGGGTCGTTTTTTAGGGCTCAGGGTAGTGCAGTGGTGTCTGGGTAGTGTAGGGGGTTGTGCTGGGCGTAGTGTTTTTGTGTTTAGGGTAGAACAGTGGTGTTTGTGCAGTGATGGGGTCGTACTGGGGCAGTGTTTTAGGGATTGGGGTAGTACAGTGGTGTTTGTGTAATGTAGGGGGTCGTGCCTGGGGTAGTGTTTTAGGGTTTAGCGTAGTGCAGTGGTGTTCGTGTAGTGGAGAGGGTCGTGCTGGGAGTAGTGTTTTTGGGTTTAGGGTAGTGCAGTTGTGCTTGGGTAGTGTAGGGTGTCGTGCTGGGAGTAGTGTTTTAGGGATTAGGGTAGCGAAGTGGTGTTTGTGTAGTGTAGGGGGTCGTGCTGGGGCAGTGTTTTAGTGTAGTGCTGTTTGTATAGTGTAGGGGTCGTGCTGGGGTAGTGTTTTAGGTTTTTGGGGTAGTGCAGTAGTGTTTGTGTAGTGTAGGGGGTCGTACTTGGGGTAGATTTAGGGTTTATGATAGTGTAGTGGTGTTTGGGTAGTATAGGGGGTCGTGCTGAGGTAAGTGTTTTAGGGTAGTGGAGTGGTGTTTGGGTAGCATAGGGGTTTGTGCTGGGGTAGTGTTTTAGGGTTTAGGGTAGTGCAGTGTTGTGTGTGTAATATAGGGGTCACGTTTTAGGGTATAGGGTAGTGCAGTGGTGTTTGGGTAGTGTAGGGGGTTGTGCTGGGGTATTGTTTTAGTGTTTAGGGTAGTGCAGTGTTGTTTGTGTAGTGTATGGGTCACGTTTTAGGGTTTAGGGTAGTGCAGTGGTGCTTGGGTAGTGCAGTGGGTCGTGCTGGGGGTAGTGTTTTTGGGTTTAGGGTTGTGCAGTGGTGTTTGGGTAGTGTAGAGGGTCATGCTGGGGGTAGTGTCTTAGGGTTTAGGGTATTGCAGTAGTGCAGTGATGTTCGAGTAGTGTAGGGGTCAAGCTGGAGGTAGTGTTTTAGAGTTTAGGGTAGTGCAGTTCTGTTTGGGTAGTGTAGGGGGTACTGCTGGGGGTAGTGATTTAGGGTTTAGGGTAGTGCCGTGGTGTTTGTGTGGTGTAGGGCATTATGCTGGGGGTAGTTTTTTAGGGTATAGGGTAGTGCAGTGTTGTTGGGTAGTGTAGGGGCACTGCTGGGGGTAGGTTTTTAGGGTTTAAGGTAGTGCAGTGGTGTTTGTGTAGTATTGGGGGTAGTTCTGGGGGTAGTGTTTTAGAGTAGAGCAGTGGTGTTTTGTAGTGTAGAGGGTCGTACTGGGGGTAGATTTAGGGTTTAGGATAGTGCAGCGGTGTTTGTGTAGTGGGTCATGCTGGAGGTAGTGTTTTAGGGTATAGGGTAGTGCAGTGTTGTTTCTGTTGTATAGGGGTCATGCTGGGGTAGTGTTTTAGGCTTTAGGGTAGTGCAGTGGTGTTTGGGTAGTGCAGGGGGTCGTGCTGGGGGTAGTGTTTTAGGGTTTAGGGTAGTGCAGTGGTGTTTAGGTAATATAGGGGGTCACATTAGGGGTAGCGTTTTAGGGTTAAGGGTAGTGCAGTGGTGTTTGGGTAGTGTAGGGATAGTGCTGGGGGTAGTGTTTTTTTTGGTTTAGGTTAGTGCAGTGGTGTTTGGGTAGTGTAGGGGTAGTGCTGGAGGTAGTGTTTTAGGGTTTAGGGCAGTGCAGTGGTGTTAGGGTAGTGTAGGGGGTCGTGCTGGGGGTAGTGGTTCCGGGTAGTGCAGTGGTGTTTGTGTATTGTAGGGGTCTTGCTGGTTGTAGTGTTTTAGGGTAGTGCAGTGGTTTTTGGGTAGAGTAGGGGGTAGTGCTAGGGGTATTGTATTAGGGTAGTGCAGTGATGTTTGTGTAGTGTAGGGGGTTGTGCTTGTGGTAGTGTTTTAGGGTTTAGGGTAGTGCAGTGGTGTTTGAGTAGTGTAGGGGGTCGTGTTTTAGGGTAGTGCAGTAATGTTTGGGTAGTGTAGGGGGGCATGCTGGGGGTTGTGTTTTAGGGTTTAGGGTAGTGCAGTGGTGTTTGTGTAGTGTAGGGGTCGTGCTTGGGGTAGTGTTTTAGGGTAGTGCAGTGGTGTTTGTGTAGTAAAGGGGGGTCGTTGTTTAGGGTAGTGCAGGGGTGTTTGGGTAGTGTAGGGGGTCATGCTGGGGGTTTTAGGGTTTTTGGTAGTGCAGTGGTGTTTGTGTAGTGTAGGGGGTCGTGTTTTAGGGTTTAGAGTAGTGCAGTGGTGTTTGGGTAGTGTAGGGGGTCGTGCTGGGGGTAGTGTATTAGGGTTTAGCATTGTGAAGTGGTGTTTGTGTAGTGTAGGGGGTCGTGCTGGGGGTAGATTTAGGGTTTAGGGTAGTGCAGTGGTGTTTGTGTAGTGTAGGGGGTCATGCTGGGGTAGATTTAGGGTTTAGGGTAGTGCAGTGGTGTTTGGAAAGTGTAGGGGGTCATGCTGGGGGTAGTCTTTTAGGGTTTAGGGTAGTGCAGTGGTGTTTGTGTAGTGTAGGGGGTCATGCTGGGGTAGATTTAGGGTTTAGGGTAGTGCAGTGGTGTTTGTGTAGTGTAGGGGGTCATGTTAGGGGTAGTGTTTTAGGGTTTAGGGTTGTGCAGAAGTGTTTGTGTAGTGTAGGGGTCTTGCTGAGGGTAGTTTTTTAGGGTTTATGGTAGTGCAGTGGTGTTTGTGTAGTGTAGGGGTCACGCTGGGGATAGATTTAGGGTTTAGGGTAATGCAGTGGTGTTTGGGTAGTGTAGGGGGTTGTGCTGCAGGTAGTGTTTTAGGGTTTAGGGCTGTGCAGTGGTGTTTGTGTAGGGGGTCGTGCTGAGGGTAGTGTTTTAGGGTTTAGGGCAGTGCAGTGGTGTTTGTGTAGTGTAGGGGGTCGCGCTGAGGGTAATGTTTTAGGGTTTAGGGTAGTGCAGTGGTGTTTGGGTAGTGTAGGGGGTCACGCTGGAGGTAGCGGTTTAGGGTAGTGCAGTGGTGTTTATGTAGTATTGGGGGTAGTTTTGGGGGTAGTGTTTTAGGGTTTAGGGTAGTGCAGTGGTGTTTGTGTTGTGTAGGGGACGTGATGGAGGTAGTGGTTTAGGGTTTAGGGTAGTGCAGTGGTGTTTGTGCAGTGTAGGGGGTCATGTTGGGGGTAGTGTTTTAGGGTTTAGGGTAGTGCAGTGGTGTTTGTGTAGTGTAGGGGGTCTTCACTGGGGGTAGATTTAGAGTTTAGGATAGTGCAGTGGTGTTTGAGTAGTGTAGGGGTCGTGCTGGGGGTAGTGTTTTAGGGCAGTTTAGTGGTGTTTGTGTAGTGTAGGGGGCATGGTTTAGGGTAGAGCAGTGGTGTTTGGGTAGTGTAGGGGTCGTGTTGGGAGTAGTGTTTTAGGGTTTACGGTAGTGAAGTGGTGTTTGCATAGTGTAGGGGGTCGTACTGGGGGTAGATTTAGGGTTTAGGGTAGTACAGTGGTGTGTCTGTAGTGTAGGGGGTCGTGTTTTAGGGTTTAGGGTAGTTTAGTGGTGTTTGGGTAGTGTAGTGGGTTGTGCTGGGGTACTGTTTTAGTGTTTAGGGTAGTGCAATGTTGTTTGTGTAGTGTAGAGGGTCATGTTTTAGGGTAGTGCAGTGGTGTTTGGGTAGTGCAGGGGGTCATGCTGGGGGTAGTGTTTTATGGTTTATGGTTGTGCAGTGGTGTTTATGTACTATAGGGGGTCATGCTGGGGGTAGTGTTTTAGTGTTTAGGGTAGTGCAGTGTTTGAGTAGTGTAGAGGGTCATGTTTAAGGGTTTAGGATAGTACAGTGGTGTTTGGGTAGTGTTGGGGGTCGTGCTGTGGGTAGGGTTTTAGGGTTTAGGGCAGTGCAGTGGTGTTTGGGAACTGTAGGAGGGTCATGCTGGTGGAAGTGTTTTAGGGTTTAGTGCAGTGCAGTGGTGTTTGGGTAGTGTAGGTGGTCATGCAGTGGGTAGTGTTTTAGGGCAGTGAAGAGGTGTTTGTGTAGTGTAGGGGGTCGTGCTGGGAGTAGTGTTTTAGGGTTTAGGGTAGCGAAGTGGTGTTTGTGTAGTGTAGGGGGTCATGCTGGGGGTAGATTTAGCGTTTAGGGTATTGCAATGGTGTCAGTGTAGTAGGTCATGTTTTAGGCTTTAGGGTAGTAAAGTGGTGGTTGTTTAGTGTAGGGAGTTGTGCTGGGGCAGATTTTTAGTGTTTAGGGTAGTACAGTGTTTATGTAGTGTAGGGGGCATGTTTTAGGGTTTAGGGTAGTGAAGTGGGGTTTGTGTAGTGTAGGGGGCAGTGCTGGGGGTAGATTTAGGGTTTAGGGTAGTGCAGTGGAGTTTGTGTAGTGTAGGGGGTCATGCTGGGGTAGATTTAGGGTTTAGGGTAGTGAAGTGGGGTTTCTGTAGTGTAGGGGGTTGTGTTGGGGGTAGTGTTTTTGGGTTAAGGGCAGTGCAGTGGTGTTTGGGTAGTGTAGGGGGTCATGCTGGGGGTAGTGGTTTAGGACAGTGCAGTGGTCTTTATGTAGTGCAGGGGGTCGTGCTGGGGGTAGTGTTTTAGGGTTTAGGGTAGTGCAGTTGTGTTGGGTAGTGAAGGGTGTCATGCTGGGGGTTGTGTTTTAGGGTTTAGGGCAGTGCAGTGGTGTTTGGGTTGTGTAGGGGGATCATGCTGGTGGAAGTGTTTTATGGTTTAGGGCAGTGCAGTGGTGTTTTGGTAGTGTAGGGGGTCGTGCTGGGGGTTGGGATTTAGGGTTTAAGGCAGTGCAGTGGTGTTTGGGTTGTGTAGGGGGATCGTGCTGGTGGGAGTGTTTTAGGGTTTAGGGCAGTGCAGTGGTGTTTTGGTAGTGTAGGGGGTCATGCTGGGGGTAGTGTTTTAGGGCGGTGCAGAGGTGTTTGTGTAGTGTAGGGGGTCGTGCTGGGGGTAGTGTTTTAGGGCAGTGCAGAGGTGTTTGTGTAGTGTAGGGGGTCGTGCTGGGGGTAACTTTTTAGGGTTTAGGGTAGTGCAGTGGTGTTTGTGCAGTGTAGGGGGTCGTGTTTTAGGGTTTAGGGTGGTGCAGTCGTGTTTGGGTAGTGTAGGGGGTCGTGCTGGGAGTAGTGTTTTACGGTTTAGGGTAGCGAAGTGGTGTTTGTGTAGTGTAGGGGGTCATGCTGGGGGTGGAATTAGTGTTTAGGGTTATACAGTGTTGTTTGTGTAGTGTAGGGAGTCATGTTTTAGGGTTTAGGGTAGTTTAGTGGTGTTTGGGTAGTGTAGGGGGTCGTGCTGGGGGTAGTGTTTTATGGTTTAGGGTAGTGAAGTGGTGTTTCTGTAGTGTAGGGGGTCGTGCTGGGGATAGATTTAGGGTTTAGGGTAGTGCAGTGGTGTTTGTGTAACATAGGGGGTCATGCTGGGGTTGATTTAGGGTTTAGGGTAGTGCAGTGGTGTTTGGGTAGTGTAGGGGGTCGTGTTTTAGGGTTCAGGGTAGTGCAGTGGTGTCTGGGTAGTGTAGGGGGTCATGCTGGGGGTAGTGGTTTAGGACAGTGCAGTGGTCTTTATGTAGTGCAGGGGGTCGTGCTGGGGGTAGTGTTTTAGGGTTTAGGGTAGTGCAGTTGTGTTGGGTAGTGAAGGGTGTCATGCTGGGGGTTGTGTTTTAGGGTTTAGGGCAGTGCAGTGGTGTTTGGGTTGTGTAGGGGGATCATGCTGGTGGAAGTGTTTTATGGTTTAGGGCAGTGCAGTGGTGTTTTGGTAGTGTAGGGGGTCGTGCTGGGGGTTGGGATTTAGGGTTTAAGGCAGTGCAGTGGTGTTTGGGTTGTGTAGGGGGATCGTGCTGGTGGGAGTGTTTTAGGGTTTAGGGCAGTGCAGTGGTGTTTTGGTAGTGTAGGGGGTCATGCTGGGGGTAGTGTTTTAGGGCGGTGCAGAGGTGTTTGTGTAGTGTAGGGGGTCGTGCTGGGGGTAGTGTTTTAGGGCAGTGCAGAGGTGTTTGTGTAGTGTAGGGGGTCGTGCTGGGGGTAACTTTTTAGGGTTTAGGGTAGTGCAGTGGTGTTTGTGCAGTGTAGGGGGTCGTGTTTTAGGGTTTAGGGTGGTGCAGTCGTGTTTGGGTAGTGTAGGGGGTCGTGCTGGGAGTAGTGTTTTACGGTTTAGGGTAGCGAAGTGGTGTTTGTGTAGTGTAGGGGGTCATGCTGGGGGTGGAATTAGTGTTTAGGGTTATACAGTGTTGTTTGTGTAGTGTAGGGAGTCATGTTTTAGGGTTTAGGGTAGTTTAGTGGTGTTTGGGTAGTGTAGGGGGTCGTGCTGGGGGTAGTGTTTTATGGTTTAGGGTAGTGAAGTGGTGTTTCTGTAGTGTAGGGGGTCGTGCTGGGGATAGATTTAGGGTTTAGGGTAGTGCAGTGGTGTTTGTGTAACATAGGGGGTCATGCTGGGGTTGATTTAGGGTTTAGGGTAGTGCAGTGGTGTTTGGGTAGTGTAGGGGGTCGTGTTTTAGGGTTCAGGGTAGTGCAGTGGTGTCTGGGTAGTGTAGGGGGTTGTGCTGGGCGTAGTGTTTTTGTGTTTCTGGTAGAACAGTGGTGTTTGTGTAGTGATGTGGGTCGTACTGGGGGCAGTGTTTTAGGGATTAGGGTAGTACAGTGGTGTTTGTATAGTGTAGGGGGTCGTGTCTGGGGTAGTGTTTTAGGGTTTAGAGTAGTGCAGTGGTGTTTGGGTAGTGGAGAGGGTCGTGCTGGGAGAAGTGTTTTGGGTTTAGGGTAGTGCAGTTGTGCTTGGGTAGTGTAGGGTGTCGTGCTGGGAGTAGTGTTTTAGGGTTTAGGGTAGTGCAGTGGTGTTTGGGTAGTGTAGGGGGTCATGCTGGATGTAGTGGTTTAGGGTAGTGCAGTGGTGTTTGTGAAGTGTAGGTGGTCATGCTGGGGGTAGTGTTTTAGGGTTTAGGGTAGTGCAGTGGTGTTTGTGTTGTGTAGGGGACGTGCTGGAGGTAGTGGTTTAGGGTTTAGGGTAGTGCAGTGGTGTTCGTGCAGTGTAGGGGGTCATGCTGGGGGTAGTGTTTTAGGGTTTAGGGTAGTGCAGTGGTGTTTGTGTAGTGTAGGGGGTCTAAACTGGGGGTAGATTTAGAGTTTAGGATAGTGCAGTGGTGTTTGAGTAGTGTAGGGGTCGTGCTGGGGTCGTGTTTTAGGGCAGTTTAGTGGTGTTTGTGTAGTGTAGGGGGTCGTGGTTTAGGGTAGAGCAGTGGTGTTTGGGTAGTGTAGGGGGTCGTGTTGGGAGTAGTGTTTTAGGGTTTAGGGTAGTGAAGTGGTGTTTGCGTAGTGTAGGGGTTCACGCTGGGGGTAGATTTATGGTTTAGGGTAGTGCAGTGCTATTTGTGTAGTGTAGGGGGTTGTGTTTTAGGGTTTAGGGTAGTTTAGTGGTGTTTGGGTAGTGTAGTGGGTTGTGCTGGGGTAGTGTTTTAGTGTTTAGGGTAGTGCAGTGTTGTTTGTGCAGTGTAGAGTGTCATGTGTTAGGGTAGTGCAGTGGTGTTTGGGTAGTACAGGGGGTCATGCTGGGGGTAGTGTTTTATGGTTTAGGGTAGTGCAGTGGTGTTTGGGTACTATAGGGGGTCATGCTGGGGGTAGTGTTTTAGGGTTTAGGGTAGTGCATTGTTTGAGTAGTGTAGAGGGTCATGTTTAAGGGTTTAGGATAGAACAGTAGTGTTTGGGTAGTGTTGGGGGTCATGCTGTGGGTAGGGTTTAAGGGTTTAGGGCAGTGCAGTGGTGTTTGGGAACTGTAGGAGGGTCATGCTGGTGGAAGTGTTTTAGGGTTTAGGGCAGTGCAGTGGTGTTTGGGTAGTGTAGATGGTCATTCAGTGGGTAGTGTTTTAGGGCAGTGCAGAGGTGTTTGTGTAGTGTAGGGGGTTGTGCTGGGGGTAGAGTTTAGGGTTTAGAGTAGTGCAGAGGTGTTTGTGTAGTGTAGGGGGTCACGTTTTAGGGTTTAGGGTAGTGCAGTAGTGTTTGTGTAGTGTAGGGGGTCGTGCTTGGGGTAGCGTTTTAGGGTTTACGGTAGTGCAGTGGTGTTTGTGTAGTGTAGGAGTTCCTGTTTTAGGGTTTAGAGTAGTGCAGTGGCGTTTGGGTAGTGTAGGGGGTCGTGCTGGGAGTAGTGTTTTAGGGTTTAGGGTAGCGAAGTGGTGTTTGTGTAGTGTAGGGGGTCATGCTGGGGGTATATTTAGGGTTTACGGTAGTGCAATGGTGTCAGTGTAGTGGGTCATGTTTTAGGCTTTAGGGTAGTAAAGTGGTGTTTGTTTAGTGTAGGGAGTTTTGCTGGGGCAGATTTTTAGTGTTTAGGGTAGTACAGTGTTTATGTAGTGTAGGGGGCATGTTTTAGGGTTTAGGGTAGTGCAGTGGTGTTTGTGTAGTGTAGGGGGTCATGCTGGGGTAGATTTAGGGTTCAGGGTAGTGAAGTGGGGTTTCTGTAGTGTAGGGGGTTGTGTTGGGGGTAGTGTTTTTGGGTTAAGGGCAGTGCAGTGGTGTTTGGGTAGTGTAGGGGGTCATGCTGGAGATAGTGGTTTAGGACAGTGCAGTGGTGTTTGTGTAGTGAAGGGGGTCTTGCTGGGGGTAGTGTTTTTGGGTTTAGGGTCGTGCAGTTGTGTTGGGTAGTGAAGGGGGTCATGCTGGGGGGGTGTTTTAGGGTTTAGTGCAGTGCAGTGGTGTTTGGGTTGTGTAGGGGGATCATGCTGGTGGAAGTGTTTTAGGGTTTAGGGCAGTGCAGTGGTGTTTTGGTAGTGTAGGGGGTCGTGCTGGGGGTAGGGATTTAGGGTTTAAGGCAGTGCAGTGGTGTTTGGGTTGTGTAGGGGGATCGTGCTGGTGGAAGTGTTTTAGGGTTTAGGGCAGTGCAGTGGTGTTTTGGTAGTGTAGGGGGTCGTGCTGGGGGTAGTGTTTTAGGGCGGTGCAGAGGTATTTGTGTAGTGTAGGGGGTCGTTCTGGGGGTAGCGTTTTAGGGTTTAGGGTAGTGCAGTGGTGTTTGTGTAGTGTAGGGGGTTGTGTTTTAGGGTTTAGGGTGGTGCAGTAGTGTTTGGGTAGTGTAGGGGGTCCTGCTGGGAGTAGTGTTTTACGGTTTAGGGTAGCGAAGTGGTGTTTGTGTAGTGTAGGGGGTCATGCTGGGGGTGGAATTAGGGTTTAGGGTAGTGCAGTGGTGTTTGTGTAGTGTAGGGGATCGTGTTTTAGGGTTTAGGGTAGTGCAGTGTTGTTTGGGTAGTGTAGGGGGTTGTGCTGGGGGTAGTGTTTTAGTGTTTAGGGTTATACAGTGTTGTTTGTGTAGTGTAGAGGGTCATGTTTTAGGGTTTAGGGTAGTTTAGTGGTGTTTGAGTAGTGTAGGTGGTCGTGCTGGGAGTAGTGTTTTATGGTTTAGGGTAGTGAAGTGGTGTTTCTGTAGTGTAGGGGGTCGTGCTGGGGATAGATTTAGGGTTTAGGGCAGTGCAGTGGTGTTTGTGTTGCATAGGGGGTCATGCTGGGGTTGATTTATGGTTTAGGGTAGTGCAGTGGTGTTTGGGTAGTATAGGGGGTCGTGTTTTAGGGCTCAGGGTAGTGCAGTGGTGTCTGGGTAGTGTAGGGGGTTGTGCTGGGCGTAGTGTTTTTGTGTTTAGGGTAGAACAGTGGTGTTTGTGCAGTGATGGGGTCGTACTGGGGCAGTGTTTTAGGGATTGGGGTAGTACAGTGGTGTTTGTGTAATGTAGGGGGTCGTGCCTGGGGTAGTGTTTTAGGGTTTAGCGTAGTGCAGTGGTGTTCGTGTAGTGGAGAGGGTCGTGCTGGGAGTAGTGTTTTTGGGTTTAGGGTAGTGCAGTTGTGCTTGGGTAGTGTAGGGTGTCGTGCTGGGAGTAGTGTTTTAGGGATTAGGGTAGCGAAGTGGTGTTTGTGTAGTGTAGGGGGTCGTGCTGGGGCAGTGTTTTAGTGTAGCGCTGTTTGTATAGTGTAGGGGTCGTGCTGGGGTAGTGTTTTAGGTTTTTGGGGTAGTGCAGTAGTGTTTGTGTAGTGTAGGGGGTCGTACTTGGGGTAGATTTAGGGTTTATGATAGTGTAGTGGTGTTTGGGTAGTATAGGGGGTCGTGCTGAGGTAAGTGTTTTAGGGTAGTGGAGTGGTGTTTGGGTAGCATAGGGGTTTGTGCTGGGGTAGTGTTTTAGTGTTTAGGGTAGTGCAGTGTTGTGTGTGTAATATAGGGGTCACGTTTTAGGGTATAGGGTAGTGCAGTGGTGTTTGGGTAGTGTAGGGGGTTGTGCTGGGGTATTGTTTTAGTGTTTAGGGTAGTGCAGTGTTGTTTGTGTAGTGTATGGGTCACGTTTTAGGGTTTAGGGTAGTGCAGTGGTGCTTGGGTAGTGCAGTGGGTCGTGCTGGGGGTAGTGTTTTTGGGTTTAGGGTTGTGCAGTGGTGTTTGGGTAGTGTAGAGGGTCATGCTGGGGGTAGTGTCTTAGGGTTTAGGGTATTGCAGTAGTGCAGTGATGTTCGAGTAGTGTAGGGGTCAAGCTGGAGGTAGTGTTTTAGAGTTTAGGGTAGTGCAGTTCTGTTTGGGTAGTGTAGGGGGTACTGCTGGGGGTAGTGATTTAGGGTTTAGGGTAGTGCCGTGGTGTTTGTGTGGTGTAGGGCATTATGCTGGGGGTAGTTTTTTAGGGTATAGGGTAGTGCAGTGGTGTTGGGTAGTGTAGGGGCACTGCTGGGGGTAGGTTTTTAGGGTTTAGGGTAGTGCAGTGGTGTTTGTGTAGTATTGGGGGTAGTTCTGGGGGTAGTGTTTTAGAGTAGAGCAGTGGTGTTTTGTAGTGTAGAGGGTCGTACTGGGGGTAGATTTAGGGTTTAGGATAGTGCAGCGGTGTTTGTGTAGTGGGTCATGCTGGAGGTAGTGTTTTAGGGTATAGGGTAGTGCAGTGGTGTTTCTGTTGTATAGGGGTCATGCTGGGGTAGTGTTTTAGGCTTTAGGGTAGTGCAGTGGTGTTTGGGTAGTGCAGGGGGTCGTGCTGGGGGTAGTGTTTTAGGGTTTAGGGTAGTGCAGTGGTGTTTAGGTAATATAGGGGGTCACATTAGGGGTAGCGTTTTAGGGTTAAGGGTAGTGCAGTGGTGTTTGGACAGTGTAGGGATAGTGCTGGGGGTAGTGTTTTTTTGGTTTAGGTTAGTGCAGTGGTGTTTGGGTAGTGTAGGGGTAGTGCTGGAGGTAGTGTTTTAGGGTTTAGGGCAGTGCAGTGGTGTTTGGGTAGTGTAGGGGGTCGTGCTGGGGGTAGTGGTTCCGGGTAGTGCAGTGGTGTTTGTGTATTGTAGGGGTCTTGCTGGTTGTAGTGTTTTAGGGTAGTGCAGTGGTTTTTGGGTAGAGTAGGGGGTAGTGCTAGGGGTATTGTATTAGGGTAGTGCAGTGATGTTTGTGTAGTGTAGGGGGTTGTGCTTGTGGTAGTGTTTTAGGGTTTAGGGTAGTGCAGTGGTGTTTGAGTAGTGTAGGGGGTCGTGTTTTAGGGTAGTGCAGTAATGTTTGGGTAGTGTAGGGGGGCATGCTGGGGGTTGTGTTTTAGGGTTTAGGGTAGTGCAGTGGTGTTTGTGTAGTGTAGGGGTCGTGCTTGGGGTAGTGTTTTAGGGTAGTGCAGTGGTGTTTGTGTAGTAAAGGGGGGTCGTTGTTTAGGGTAGTGCAGGGGTGTTTGGGTAGTGTAGGGGGTCATGCTGGGGGTTTTAGGGTTTTTGGTAGTGCAGTGGTGTTTGTGTAGTGTAGGGGGTCGTGTTTTAGGGTTTAGAGTAGTGCAGTGGTGTTTGGGTAGTGTAGGGGGTCGTGCTGGGGGTAGTGTATTAGGGTTTAGAATTGTGAAGTGGTGTTTGTGTAGTGTAGGGGGTCGTGCTGGGGGTAGATTTAGGGTTTAGGGTAGTGCAGTGGTGTTTGTGTAGTGTAGGGGGTCATGCTGGGGTAGATTTAGGGTTTAGGGTAGTGCAGTGGTGTTTGGAAAGTGTAGGGGGTCATGCTGGGGGTAGTCTTTTAGGGTTTAGGGTAGTACAGTGTTGTTTGTGTAGTGTAGTGGTCATATTTTAGGGTTTAGGGTAGTGCAGTGGTTTTTGGGTAGTGTACGGGGTCATGCTGGGGGTAGTATTTTAGGGTGTAGGTTAGTGCAGTGGTGTTTGTGTAGTGTAGGGGGTCATGTTAGGGGTAGTGTTTTAGGGTTTAGGGTTGTGCAGAAGTGTTTGTGTAGTGTAGGGGTCTTGCTGAGGGTAGTTTTTTAGGGTTTATGGTAGTGCAGTGGTGTTTGTGTAGTGTAGGGGTCATGCTGGGGATAGATTTAGGGTTTAGGGTAATGCAGTGGTGTTTGGGTAGTGTAGGGGGTTGTGCTGCAGGTAGTGTTTTAGGGTTTAGGGCTGTGCAGTGGTGTTTGTGTAGGGGGTCGTGCTGAGGGTAGTGTTTTAGGGTTTAGGGCAGTGCAGTGGTGTTTGTGTAGTGTAGGGGGTCGCGCTGAGGGTAATGTTTTAGGGTTTAGGGTAGTGCAGTGGTGTTTGGGTAGTGTAGGGGGTCACGCTGGAGGTAGCGGTTTAGGGTAGTGCAGTGGTGTTTATGTAGTATTGGGGGTAGTTTTGGGGGTTGTGTTTTAGGGTTTAGGGTAGTGCAGTGGTGTTTGTGTTGTGTAGGGGACGTGATGGAGGTAGTGGTTTAGGGTTTAGGGTAGTGCAGTGGTGTTTGTGCAGTGTAGGGGGTCATGTTGGGGGTAGTGTTTTAGGGTTTAGGGTAGTGCAGTGGTGTTTGTGTAGTGTAGGGGGTCTTCACGGGGGTAGATTTAGAGTTTAGGATAGTGCAGTGGTGTTTGAGTAGTGTAGGGGTCGTGCTGGGGGTAGTGTTTTAGGGCAGTTTAGTGGTGTTTGTGTAGTGTAGGGGGCATGGTTTAGGGTAGAGCAGTGGTGTTTGGGTAGTGTAGGGGGTCGTGTTGGGAGTAGTGTTTTAGGGTTTACGGTAGTGAAGTGGTGTTTGCGTAGTGTAGGGGGTCGTACTGGGGGTAGATTTAGGGTTTAGGGTAGTACAGTGGTGTGTCTGTAGTGTAGGGGGTCGTGTTTTAGGGTTTAGGGTAGTTTAGTGGTGTTTGGGTAGTGTAGTGGGTTGTGCTGGGGTAGTGTTTTAGTGTTTAGGGTAGTGCAGTGTTGTTTGTGTAGTGTAGAGGGTCATGTTTTAGGGTAGTGCAGTGGTGTTTGGGTAGTGCAGGGGGTCATGCTGGGGGTAGTGTTTTATGGTTTATGGTAGTGCAGTGGTGTTTATGTACTATAGGGGGTCATGCTGGGGGTAGTGTTTTAGTGTTTAGGGTAGTGCAGTGTTTGAGTAGTGTAGAGGGTCATGTTTAAGGGTTTAGGATAGTACAGTGGTGTTTGGGTAGTGTTGGGGGTCGTGCTGTAGGTAGGGTTTTAGGGTTTAGGGCAGTGCAGTGGTGTTTGGGAACTGTAGGAGGGTCATGCTGGTGGAAGTGTTTTAGGGTTTAGTGCAGTGCAGTGGTGTTTGGGTAGTGTAGGTGGTCATGCAGTGGGTAGTGTTTTAGGGCAGTGAAGAGGTGTTTGTGTAGTGTAGGGGGTCGTGCTGGGAGTAGTGTTTTAGGGTTTAGGGTAGCGAAGTGGTGTTTGTGTAGTGTAGGTGGTCATGCTGGGGGTAGATTTAGCGTTTAGGGTATTGCAATGGTGTCAGTGTAGTAGGTCATGTTTTAGGCTTTAGGGTAGTAAAGTGGTGGTTGTTTAGTGTAGGGAGTTGTGCTGGGGCAGATTTTTAGTGTTTAGGGTAGTACAGTGTTTATGTAGTGTAGGGGGCATGTTTTAGGGTTTAGGGTAGTGAAGTGGGGTTTGTGTAGTGTAGGGGGCAGTGCTGGGGGTAGATTTAGGGTTTAGGGTAGTGCAGTGGAGTTTGTGTAGTGTAGGGGGTCATGCTGGGGTAGATTTAGGGTTTAGGGTAGTGAAGTGGGGTTTCTGTAGTGTGGGGGGTTGTGTTGGGGTAGTGTTTTTGGGTTAAGGGCAGTGCAGTGGTGTTTGGGTAGTGTAGGGGGTCATGCTGGGGGTAGTGGTTTAGGACAGTGCAGTGGTCTTTTTGTAGTGCAGGGGGTCGTGCTGGGGGTAGTGTTTTAGGGTTTAGGGTAGTGCAGTTGTGTAGTGAAGGGTGTCATGCTGGGGGTTGTGTTTTAGGGTTTAGGGCAGTGCAGTGGTGTTTGGGTTGTGTAGGGGGATCATGCTGGTGGAAGTGTTTTATGGTTTAGGGCAGTGCAGTGGTGTTTTGGTAGTGTAGGGGGTCGTGCTGGGGGTTGGGATTTAGGGTTTAAGGCAGTGCAGTGGTGTTTGGGTTGTGTAGGGGGATCGTGCTGGTGGGAGTGTTTTAGGGTTTAGGGCAGTGCAGTGGTGTTTTGGTAGTGTAGGGGGTCATGCTGGGGGTAGTGTTTTAGGGCGGTGCAGAGGTGTTTGTGTAGTGTAGGGGGTCGTGCTGGGGGTAGTGTTTTAGGGCAGTGCAGAGGTGTTTGTGTAGTGTAGGGGGTCGTGCTGGGGGTAACTTTTTAGGGTTTAGGGTAGTGCAGTGGTGTTTGTGCAGTGTAGGGGGTCGTGTTTTAGGGTTTAGGGTGGTGCAGTCGTGTTTGGGTAGTGTAGGGGGTCGTGCTGGGAGTAGTGTTTTACGGTTTAGGGTAGCGAAGTGGTGTTTGTGTAGTGTAGGGGGTCATGCTGGGGGTGGAATTAGTGTTTAGGGTTATACAGTGTTGTTTGTGTAGTGTAGGGAGTCATGTTTTAGGGTTTAGGGTAGTTTAGTGGTGTTTGGGTAGTGTAGGGGGTCGTGCTGGGGGTAGTGTTTTATGGTTTAGGGTAGTGAAGTGGTGTTTCTGTAGTGTAGGGGGTCGTGCTGGGGATAGATTTAGGGTTTAGGGTAGTGCAGTGGTGTTTGTGTAACATAGGGGGTCATGCTGGGGTTGATTTAGGGTTTAGGGTAGTGCAGTGGTGTTTGGGTAGTGTAGGGGGTCGTGTTTTAGGGTTCAGGGTAGTGCAGTGGTGTCTGGGTAGTGTAGGGGGCTGTGCTGGGCGTAGTGTTTTTGTGTTTATGGTAGAACAGTGGTGTTTGTGTAGTGATGTGGGTCGTACTGGGGGCAGTGTTTTAGGGATTAGGGTAGTACAGTGGTGTTTGTATAGTGTAGGGGGTCGTGCCTGGGGTAGTGTTTTAGGGTTTAGAGTAGTGCAGTGGTATTTGGGTAGTGGAGAGGGCCGTGCTGGGAGAAGTGTTTTGGGTTTAGGGTAGTGCAGTTGTGCTTGGGTAGTGTAGGGTGTCGTGCTGGGAGTAGTGTTTTAGGGTTTAGGGTAGTGCAGTGGTGTTTGGGTAGTGTAGGGGGTCATGCTGGATGTAGTGGTTTAGGGTAGTGCAGTGGTGTTTGTGAAGTGTAGGTGGTCATGCTGGGGGTAGTGTTTTAGGGTTTAGGGTAGTGCAGTGGTGTTTGTGTTGTGTAGGGGACGTGCTGGAGGTAGTGGTTTAGGGTTTAGGGTAGTGCAGTGGTGTTTGTGCAGTGTAGGGGGTCATGCTGGGGGTAGTGTTTTATGGTTTAGGGTAGTGCAGTGGTGTTTGTGTAGTGTAGGGGGTCTAAACTGGGGGTAGATTTAGAGTTTAGGATAGTGCAGTGGTGTTTGAGTAGTGTAGGGGTCGTGCTGGGGTCGTGTTTTAGGGCAGTTTAGTGGTGTTTGTGTAGTGTAGGGGGTCGTGGTTTAGGGTATAGCAGTGGTGTTTGGGTAGTGTAGGGGGTCGTGTTGGGAGTAGTGTTTTAGGGTTTAGGGTAGTGAAGTGGTGTTTGCGTAGCGTAGGCGTTCACGCTGGGGGTAGATTTATGGTTTAGGGTAGTGCAGTGCTATTTGTGTAGTGTAGGGGGTTGTGTTTTAGGGTTTAGGGTAGTTTAGTGGTGTTTGGGTAGTGTAGTGGGTTGTGCTGGGGTAGTGTTTTAGTGTTTAGGGTAGTGCAGTGTTGTTTGTGCAGTGTAGAGTGTCATGTTTTAGGGTAGTGCAGTGGTGTTTGGGTAGTACAGGGGGTCATGCTGGGGGTAGTGTTTTATGGTTTAGGGTAGTGCAGTGGTGTTTGGGTACTATAGGGGGTCATGCTGGGGGTAGTGTTTTGAGGTTTAGGGTAGTGCATTGTTTGAGTAGTGTAGAGGGTCATGTTTAAGGGTTTAGGATAGAACAGTAGTGTTTGGGTAGTGTTGGGGGTCATGCTGTGGGTAGGGTTTAAGGGTTTAGGGCAGTGCAGTGGTGTTTGGGAACTGTAGGAGGGTCATGCTGGTGGAAGTGTTTTAGGGTTTAGGGCAGTGCAGTGGTGTTTGGGTAGTGTAGATGGTCATTCAGTGGGTAGTGTTTTAGGGCAGTGAAGAGGTGTTTGTGTAGTGTAGGGGGTTGTGCTGGGGGTAGAGTTTAGGGTTTAGAGTAGTGCAGAGGTGTTTGTGTAGTGTAGGGGGTCGCGTTTTAGGGTTTAGGGTAGTGCAGTAGTGTTTGTGTAGTGTAGGGGGTCGTGCTTGGGGTAGCGTTTTAGGGTTTACGGTAGTGCAGTGGTGTTTGTGTAGTGTAGGAGTTCCTGTTTTAGGGTTTAGAGTAGTGCAGTGGCGTTTGGGTAGTGTAGGGGGTCGTGCTGGGAGTAGTGTTTTAGGGTTTAGGGTAGCGAAGTGGTGTTTGTGTAGTGTAGGGGGTCATGCTGGGGGTATATTTAGGGTTTACGGTAGTGCAATGGTGTCAGTGTAGTGGGTCATGTTTTAGGCTTTAGGGTAG
Organism: Triturus cristatus; assembly: GCF_964204655.1. Classification (NCBI taxonomy): domain Eukaryota; kingdom Metazoa; phylum Chordata; class Amphibia; order Caudata; family Salamandridae; genus Triturus; species Triturus cristatus. The sequence goes on along the minus strand of NC_140579.1, from coordinate 507,763,755 downwards.
TAAAGTGGTGTTTGTTTAGTGTAGGGAGTTGTGCTGGGGCAGATTTTTAGTGTTTAGGGTAGTACAGTGTTTATGTAGTGTAGGGGGCATGTTTTAGGGTTTAGGGTAGTGCAGTGGTGTTTGTGTAGTGTAGGGGGGCATGCTGGGGTAGATTTAGGGTTCAGGGTAGTGAAGTGGGGTTTCTGTAGTGTAGGGGGTTGTGTTGGGGGTAGTGTTTTTGGGTTAAGGGCAGTGCAGTGGTGTTTGGGTAGTGTAGGGGTCATGCTGGAGATAGTGGTTTAGGACAGTGCAGTGGTGTTTGTGTAGTGAAGGGGGTCTTGCTGGGGGTAGTGTTTTTGGGTTTAGGGTCGTGCAGTTGTGTTGGGTAGTGAAGGGGGTCATGCTGGGGGGGTGTTTTAGGGTTTAGTGCAGTGCAGTGGTGTTTGGGTTGTGTAGGGGGATCATGCTGGTGGAAGTGTTTTAGGGTTTAGGGCAGTGCAGTGGTGTTTTGGTAGTGTAGGGGGTCGTGCTGGGGGTAGTGTTTTAGGGCGGTGCAGAGGTGTTAGTGTAGTGTAGGGGGTTGTGAAGGGGTAGTGTTTTAGGGCAGTGCAGAGGTATTTGTGTAGTGTAGGGGGTTGTTCTGGGGGTAGCGTTTTAGGGTTTAGGGTAGTGCAGTGGTGTTTGTATAGTGTAGGGGGTTGTGTTTTAGGGTTTAGGGTGGTGCAGTAGTGTTTGGGTAGTGTAGGGGGTCGTGCTATGAGTAGTGTTTTACGGTTTAGGGTAGCGAAGTGGTGTTTGTATAGTGTAGGGGGTCATGCTGGGGGTGGAATTAGGGTTTAGGGTAGTGCAGTGGTGTTTGTGTAGTGTAGGGGATCGTGTTTTAGGGTTTAGGGTAGTGCAGTGGTGTTTGGGTAGTGTAGGGGGTTGTGCTGGGGGTAGTGTTTCAGTGTTTAGGGTTATACAGTGTTGTTTGTGTAGTGTAGAGGGTCATGTTTTAGGGTTTAGGGTAGTTTAGTGGTGTTTGAGTAGTGTAGGTGGTCGTGCTGGGAGTAGTGTTTTATGGTTTAGGGTAGTGAAGTGGTGTTTCTGTAGTGTAGGGGGTCGTGCTGGGGATAGATTTAGGGTTTAGGGTAGTGCAGTGGTGTTTGTGTTGCATAGGGGGTCATGCTGGGGTTGATTTATGGTTTAGGGTAGTGCAGTGGTGTTTGGGTAGTATAGGGGGTCGTGTTTTAGGGCTCAGGGTAGTGCAGTGGTGTCTGGGTAGTGTAGGGGGTTGTGCTGGGCGTAGTGTTTTTGTGTTTAGGGTAGAACAGTGGTGTTTGTGCAGTGATGGGGTCGTACTGGGGCAGTGTTTTAGGGATTGGGGTAGTACAGTGGTGTTTGTGTAATGTAGGGGGTCGTGCCTGGGGTAGTGTTTTAGGGTTTAGCGTAGTGCAGTGGTGTTCGGGTACTGGAGAGGGTCGTGCTGGGAGTAGTGTTTTTGGGTTTAGGGTAGTGCAGTTGTGCTTGGGTAGTGTAGGGTGTCGTGCTGCGAGTAGTGTTTTAGGGATTAGGGTAGCGAAGTGGTGTTTGTGTAGTGTAGGGGGTCGTGCTGGGGCAGTGTTTTAGTGTAGTGCTGTTTGTATAGTGTAGGGGTCGTGCTGGGGGTAGGGTTTTAGGGTTTAGGGCAGTGCAGTGGTGTTTGGGTAGTGTAGGGGGTCGTGCTGGGAGTAGTGTTTTACAGTTTAGGATAGTGCAGTGGTGTTTGTGTAGTATAGGGGGTCTTGTTTTAGGGTAGTGCAGTGGTGTTTGTGTAGTGTAGGGGGTCATGCTGGGGTAGATTTAGGGTTTAGGGTAGTGCAGTGGTGTTTGGGTAGTATAGGGGCATTGTGCTAGGGGTAGTGTTTTAGGGTTTAGGGTAGTGCAGTGGTGATTGGTTAGTGTAGGGGGTCATGCTGGGGGTAGTGTTTTAGGGTTTAGGGTAGTGCAGTGAGGTTTGTGTAGTGTAGGGGGTCGTACTGGGGGTATTGTTTTAGGGTTTAGGGTAGTGCAGTGCTGTTTGTGTAGTGTAGGAGGTAATTGTTTAGGTTTTAGGGTAGTGCCGCGGTGTTTGTGTAGTGTAGGGGGTCATGTTTTAGGGTTTAGGGTAGTGCAGTGGTGTTTGGGTAGTGTAGGGGATCGTGCTGGGGGTTGTGTTTTTGGGTTCAGGGTAGTACAGTGGTGTTAGTGTAGTGACGGAGGTCGTACTGCGGCAGTGTTTTAGTATTTGGGGTAGTACAGTGCTGTTTGTGTAGTTTAGAGGGTCGTGCAGGGGTAGTGTTTTTGGGATAAGGGTAGTGCAATTGTGTTTGGGTAGTTAAGGGGGTCATGCTTGGGGTAGTGTTTAAGGGTTGAGGGTAGTGCAGTGGTGTTTGTGTAGTGTAGGGGGTCGTGCTGCAGGTAGTGTTTTAGGTTTTAGGGTAGTGAAGTTGGTTTTTGGGTAGGGTAGGGGGTCGTGCTGGGGTAGATTTAGGGTAGTGCAGTGGTGTTTGTGTAGTGTAGGGGGTCGTGGTTTAGGGTAGTGCAGTAGTGTTTGGGTCGTGTAGGGGGTTGTGCTGGGGGTAGTGTTTTAGGGCAGTGCAGAGGTATTTGTGTAGTGTTGGGGTCATGCTGGGGGTAGGGTTTTAGGGCAGTACAGAGGTGTTTGTGTAGTGTAGGGGGTCGTGCTGGGCGTAGTGTTTTAGGGTTTAGGGTAGTGCAGTGGTGTTTGTGTAGTGTAGGGGGTCATGCTGGGGGTGGAATTAGGGTTTAGGGTAGTGCAGTGGTGTTTGTGTAGGGTAGGGGATCGTGTTTTAGGGTTTAGGGTAGTGTAGTGGTGTTTGGGTAGTGTAGGGGGTTGTGCTGGGGGTAGTGTTTTAGTGTTTAGGGTTATACAGTGTTGTTTGTGTAGTGTAGGGGGTCATGTTTTAGAGTAGTTTAGTGGTGTTTGTGTAGTGTAGGGGGTCGTGCTGGGGGTAGTGCTTTAGGGTTTAGGGTAGTGAAGTGATGTTTCTGTAGTGTAGGGTGTCGTGCTGGGGTAGTGTTTTTGCGGGATTAGGGTAGTGCAATTGTGTTTGGGTAGTTAAGGGGGTCATGCTTGGGGTAGTGTTTAAGGGTTTAGGGTAGCGCAGTGGTGTTTGTGTAGTGTAGGGGGTCATGCTGCAGGTAGTGTTTTAGGGTTTAGGGTAGTGAAGTTGGTGTTTGGGTAGGGTAGGGGGTCGTGCTGGGGTAGATTTAGGGTAGTGCAGTGGTGTTTGTGTAGTGTAGGGGGTCGTGGTTTAGGGTAGTGCCGTAGTGTTTGGGTCGTGTAGGGGGTTATGCTGGGGGTAGTGTTTTAGGGCAGTGCAGAGGTATTTGTGTAGTGTTGGGGTCATGCTGGGGGTAGGGTTTTAGGGCAGTACAGAGGTGTTTGTGTAGTGTAGGGTGTCGTGCTGGGCATAGTGTTTTAGTGTTTAGGGTAGTGCAGTGGTGTTTGTGTAGTGTAGGGGGTCATGCTGGGGGTGGAATTAGGGTTTAGGGTAGTGCAGTGGTGTTTGTGTAGGGTAGGGGATCGTGTTTTAGGGTTTAGGGTAGTGCAGTGGTGTTTGGGTAGTGTAGGGGGTTGTGCTGGGGGTAGAGTTTTAGAGTTTAGGGTTATACAGTGTTGTTTGTGTAGTGTGGGGGGTCATGTTTTAGTGTAGTTTAGTGGTGTTTGTGTAGTGTAGGGGGTCGTGCTGGGGGTAGTGCTTTAGGGTTTAGGGTAGTGAAGTGATGTTTCTGTAGTGTAGGGTGTCGCGCTGGGGATAGATTTAGGGTTTAGGGTAGTGCAGTGGTGTTTGTGTAGCATAGGGGGTCATGCTGGGGTAGATTTAGGGTTTAGGGTAGTGCAGTGGTGTTTGGGTAGTGTAGGGGTTCGTGTTTTAGGTTTCAGGGTAGTGCAGTGGTGTCTGGGTAGTGTAGGGGGTTGTGCTGGGGATAGTACTTTAGGGTTTAGGGTAGTGAAGAGGTGTTTGTGTAGTGTAGGGGGTCATGCTGGGGGTAGATGTAGGGTTTAGGGTAGTGCAGTGGTGTTTGTGTAGTGTAGGGGGTCATGCTGGGGTGGGTTTAGGGTTTAGGGTAGTGCAGTGGTATATGGAAAGTATAGGGGGTCGTACTGGGGGTGGTGTTTTTGGGTTAAAGGTAGTGCAGTGGTGTATGGGTAGTGTAGGGGGATCATGCTAGGGGTAGTGTTTTAGGGTTTAGGACAGTGTGGTGGTGTTTGGGTAGTGTAGGGGGTCATGCTGGGGGTAGTGTTTTAGGGTTTAGGGCAGTGCAGCGCAGTGGTGTTTGTGTAGTGTAGGGGGTCATGCTGGGGGTAGTGTTTTAGGGTTTAGGGTAGTGCAGTGGTGTTTGTGTAGTGTGGGGGGTCATGCTGGGGTAGTGTTTTAGGGTTTAGGGTAGTGCAGTGGTGTTTGTGTAGTGTAGAGTGTCGTACTGGGCGCAGATTTAAGGTTTAGGATAGTACAGTGGTCTTTGAGTAGTGTAGGGGCCGTGCTGGGGGTAGTGTTTTAGGGAAGTGCAGCGGTGTTTGTGTAGTGTAGGTGTTCGTGGTTTAGGGTAGGGTAGTGCTGTTTGGGTAGGGTAGGGGGTCATGCTGGGGTAGATTTAGGGTTTAGGGTAGTGCAGTGGTGTTTGGGTAGTGTAGGGGGTTGTGCTGGGGGTAGTGTTTTTGTGTTTAGGGTAGTACAGTGGTGTTTGTGTAGTGACGGGGTCATACTGGGGCAGTGTTTTAGGGATTGGGGTAGTACAGTGGTGTTTGTGTAGTGTAGGGGGTCGTGCCTGGGGTAGTGTTTTAGGGTTTAGGGTAGTGCAGTGGTGTTTGGGTAGTGTAGAGGGTTGTGCTGGGGGTAGTGTTTTTGGGTTTAGGGTAGTGCAGTTGTGTTTGGGTAGTTAAGGGGGTCATGCTTGGGGTAGTGTTTAAGGGTTTAGGGTAGTGCAGTGGTGTTTGTGTAGTGTAGGGGGTCGTGCTGCAGGTAGTGTTTTAGGGTTTAGGGTTGTGAAGTGGTGTTTGGGTAGGGTAGGGGGTCGTGCTGGGGTAGATTTAGGGTAGTGCAGTGGTGTTTGTGTAGTGTAGGGGGTCGTGGTTTAGGGTAGTGCAGTGGTGTTTGGGTTGTGTAGGGGGTTGTGCTGGGGGTAGTGTTTTAGGGCAGTACAGAGGTGTTTGTGTAGTGTAGGGGGTCGTGCTGGGAGTAGTGTTTTAGGGTTTAGGGTAGTGCAGTGGTGTTTGTGTAGTGTAGGGCGTCGTGTTTTAGGGTTTAGGGTGGTGCAGTGGTGTTTGGGTAGTGTAAGGGGTCGTGCTGGGAGTAGTGTTTTACGGTTTAGGGTAGCGAAGTGGTGTTTGTGTAGTGTAGGGGGTCATGCTGGGGGTGGAATTAGGGTTTAGGGTAGTGCAGTGGTGTTTGTGTAGGGTAGGGGATCGTGTTTAGGGTAGTGCAGTGGTGTTTGGGTAGTGTAGGGTTTTGTGCTGGGGGTAGTGTTTTAGTGTTTAGGGTTATACAGTGTTGTTTGTGTAGTGTAGGGGGTCATCTTTTAGTGTAGTTTAGTGCTGTTTGTGTAGTATAGGGGGTCGTGCTGGGGGTAGTGCTTTAGGGTTTAGGGTAGTGAAGTGGTAGTTCTGTAGTGTAGGGTGTCGTGCTGGGGATAGATTTAGGGTTTAGGGTAGTGCAGTGGTGTTTGTGTAGCATAGGGGGTCATGCTGGGGTAGATTTAGGGTTTAGGGTAGTGCAGTGGTGTTTGGGTAGTGTGGGGGGTCGTGTTTTAGGGTTCAGGGTAGTGCAGTGGTGTCTGGGTAGTGTATGGGGTTGTGCTGGGGGTAGTGTTTTTGTGTTTAGGGTAGAACAGTGGTGTTTGTGTCGTGATGGGGGTCATACTGGGGGCAGTGTTTTAGGGATTGGGGTAGTACAGTGGTGTTTGTGTAGTGTAGGGGGTCGTGCCTGGGGTAGTGTTTTAGGGTTTAGGGTAGTGCAGTGGTGTTTGGGTAGTGGAGAGGGTCGTGCTGGGAGTGGTGTTTTTGGGTTTAGGGTAGTGCAGTTGTGCTTGGGTAGTGTCGGGTGTCGTGCTGGTAGTAGTGTTTTAGGGATTAGGGTAGCAAAGTGATGTTTGTGTAGTGTAGGGGGTCGTGCTGGGGGTAGATTTAGGGTTTAGGGTAGTGCAGCGGTGTTTGTGTAGTGTAGGGGTTTGTGTTTTAGGGTTTAGGGTAGTGCAGTGGTGTTTGGGTAGTATAGGGCGTTGTGCTGGGTGCAGTGTTTTAGGGTTTAGGGTAGTACAGTGTTTGTGTAGTGCAGGGGGTCATGTTTAAGGGTTTAGGGTAGTGAAGTAGTGTTTGTGTAGTGTAGGGGGCGTGCTGGGGGAATATGTAGGGTTTAGGGTAGTGCAGTGGTGTTTGTGTAGTGTAGGGGGTCATGCTGGGGTGGGTTTAGGGTTTAGGGTAGTGAAGTGGTATATGGAAAGTATAGGGGTTCGTACTGGGGGTAGTACTTTTTGGTTAAAGGTAGTGCAGTGGTGTATGGGTAGTGTAGGGGGATCGTGCTAGGGGTAGTGTTTTAGGGTTTAGGACAGTGTAGTGGTGTTTGGGTAGTGTAGGGGGTCATGCTGGGGGTAGTGTAGTAGGGTTTAGGGCAGTGCAGTGCAGTGGTGTTTGTGTAGTGTAGGGGGTCATGCTGGGGGTAGTGTTTTAGGGTTTAGGGTAGTGCAGTGGTGTTTGTGTAGTGTGGGGGGTCGTGCTGGGGGTAGTGTTTTAGGGTTTAGGGTAGTGCAGTGGTGTTTGTGTAGTGTAGGGGGTCATACTGGGGGCAGATTTAGGGTTTAGGATAGTACAGTGGTCTTTGAGTAGTGTAGGGGTCGTGCTGGGGGTAGTGTTTTAGGGTTTAGGGTAGTGCAGTGGTGTTTGTTTAGTGTAGGGTGTCATACTGGGGGTAGATTTAGAGTTTAGGATAGTGTGGTGGTGTTTGAGTAGTGTAGGGGTTGTGCTGGGGGTAGTGTTTTAGGGCAGTTTAGTGGTGTTTGTGTAATGTAGGGGGTCATGGTTTAGGGTAGAGCAGTGGTGTTTGGGTAGTGTAGGGGGTCGTGTTGGGAGTAGTGTTTTAGGGTTTAGGGTAGTGAAGTGGTGTTTGTGTAGTGTAGGGGGTCGTGTTTTAGGATTTAGGGTGGTTTAGTGGTGCCGGGGTAGTGTTTTAGTGTTTAGGGAAGTGCAGTGCTGTTAGTGTAGTGTAGAGGGTCATGTTTTAGGGTAGTGCAGTGGTGTTTGGGTAGTGCAGGGGATCATGCTGGGGGTAGTGTTTTATGGTTTAGGGTAGTGCAGTGGTGTTTGGGTACTATAGGGGGTCATGCTGGGGGTAGTGTTTTAGTGTTTAGGGTAGTGCAGTGTTTGAGTAGTGTAGAGGGTCATGTTTAAGGGTTTAGGATAGTACAGTGGTGTTTGGGTAGTGTTGGGGTCGTGCTGTGGGTAGGGTTTTAGGGTTTAGGGCAGTGCAGTGGTGCTTGGGAACTGTAGTGGGATCATGCTGGTGGAAGTGTTTTAGGGTTTAGGGCAGTGCAGTGGTGTTTAGGTAGTGTAGGTGGTCATGCAGTGGGTAGTGTTTTAGGGCAGTGCAGAGGTGTTTGTGTAGTGTAGGGTGTCATGCTGGGGGTAGAGTTTAGGGTTTAGGGTAGTGCAGTGGTGTTTGTGTAGTGTAGGGGGTGCGTTTTAGGGTTTAGGGTAGTGCAGTAGTGTGTGGGTAGTGTAGGGGGTCGTGCTTGGGGTAATGTTTTAGGGTTTACGGTAGTGCAGTGGTGTTTGTGTAGTCTAGGGGGTTGTGTTTTAGGGTTTAGAGTAGTGCAGTGGTGTTTGGGTAGCGTAGGGGGTCATACTGGAAGTAGTGTTTTGGGGTTTAGGGTAGCGAAGTGGTGTTTGTGTAGTGTAGGGGGTCGTGCTGGGGGTAGATTTAGGGTTTAGGGTAGTGCAATGGTGTTAGTGTAGTCGGTCATGTTTTAGGCTTTAGGGTAGTGCAGTGGTGTTTGTTTAGTGTAGGGAGTTGTGCTGGGGGAGTTTTTTAGTGTTTAGGGTAGTACAGTGTTTATGTAGTGTAGGGGGGCATGTTTTAGGGTTTAGGGTAGTGAAGTGGGGTTTGTGTAGTGTAGGGGGCCATACTGGGGGTAGATTTAGGGTTTAGGGTAGTGCAGTGGTGTTTGTGTAGTGTAGGGGGTCATGTTGGGGTAGATTTAGGGTTTAGGGTAGTGAAGTGGGGTTTCTGTAGTGTAGGGGGTTGTGTCGGGCGTAGTGTTTTTGGGTTAAGGGCAGTGCAGTGGTGTTTGGGTAGTGTAGGGAGTCATGCTGGGGGTAGTGGTTTAGGGCAGTGCAGTGCAGTATTGTTTGTGTAGTGTAGGGGGTCATGCTGGGGGTAGTGTTCTTGGTTTAGGGTAGTGCAGTTGTGTTTGGGTAGTGTAGGGGGTCATGCTGGGGGTCGTGTTTTAGGGTTTAGGGTAGTACAGTGTTGTTTGTGTAGTATAGGGGGTCATGCTGGGGTAGATTTAGTCTTTAGGGTAGTGCAGTGGTTTTTGGGTAGTGTAGGGGGTGGTGTTTTAGGGTTCAGGGTAGTGCAGTGGTGTCTGGGTAGTGTAGGGGGTTGTGCTGGGCGTAGTGTTTTTGTGTTTAGGGTAGAACAGTGGTGTTTGTGTAGTGATGGGGGTCGTACTGGGGGCAGTGTTTTAGGGATTGGGGTAGTACAGTGGTGTTTGTGTAGTGTAGGGGGTCGTGCCTGGGGTAGTGTTTTAGGGTTTAGGGTAGTGCAGTTGTGCTTTGGTAGTGTAGTGTGTCGTGCTGGGAGTAGTGTTTTAGAGATTAGGGTAGCGAAGTGGTGTTGGTGTAGTGTAGGGGGTAGTTGTTTAGGGTTTAGGGTAGTGCAGTGGTGTTTGTGTAGTGTAGGAGGTCATGCTGGGTTAGATTTAGGGTTTAGGGTAGTGCAGTGGTGTTTGGGTAGTGTAGGGGGATCATGCTAGGGGTAGTGTTTTAGGGTTTAGGGCAGTGCAGTGGTGTTTGGGTAGTATAGGGGGTCATGCTGGAGGTAGTGTTTTAGTGTAGTGCTGTTTGTATAGTGTAGGGGGTCGTGCTGGGGGTAGGGTTTTAGGGTTTAGGGCAGTGCAGTGGTGTTTGGGTAGTGTAGGGGGTCCTGCTGGGAGTAGAGTGTTACGGTTCAGGGTAGCGAAGTGGTGTTTAACTAGTGTAGGGGGTTGTACTGCGGGTAGATTTAGGGTTTAGGGTAGTGCAGTGGTGTTTGTGTAGTGTAGGGGGTCGTGCTAGGGGTATTGTTTTAGGGTTTAGGGTAGTGCAGTGGTGTTGGTGTAGTGTAGGGGGTAGTTGTTTAGGGTTTAGGGTAGTGCAGTGGTGTTTGTGTAGTGTAGGGGGTCATGCTGGGGTAGATTTAGGGTTTAGAGTAGTGCAGTGGTGTTTGGGTAGTGTAGGGGGATAGTGCTAGGGGTAGTGTTTTAGGGTTTAGGGCAGTGCAGTGGTGTTTGGGTAGTGTAGGGGGTCATGCTGGGGGTAGTGTTTTACTGTAGTGCTGTTTGTATAGTGTAGGGGGTCGTGCTGGGGGTAGGGTTTTAGGGTTTAGTGTAGTGCAGTGGTGTTTGGGTAGTGTAGGGGGTCATGCTGGGGGTAGTGTTTTAGGGTAGAACAGTGGTGTTTGTGTAGTGATGGGTTCGTACTGGGGGCAGTGTTTTAGGGATTGGGGTAGTACAGTGGTGTTTGCGTAGTGTAGGGGGTCGTGCCTGGGGTAGTGTTTTAGGGTTTAGGGTAGTGCAGTTTTGCTTGGGTAGTGTAGTGTGTCGTGCTGGGAGTAGTGTTTTAGAGATTAGGGTAGCGAAGTGGTGTTGGTGTAGTGTAGGGGGTAGTTGTTTAGGGTTTAGGGTAGTGCAGTGGTGTTTGTGTAGTGTAGGGGGTCAAGCTGGGGTAGATTTAGGGTTTAGGGTAGTGCTGTGGTGTTTGGGTAGTGTAGGGGGATCGTGCTAGGGGTAGTGTTTTAGGGTTTAGGGCAGTGCAGTGGTGTTTGGGTAGTATAGGGGGTCATACTGGGGGTAGTGTTTTAGTGTAGTGCTGTTTGTATAGTGTAGGGGGTCGTGCTGGGGGTAGGGTTTTAGGGTTTAGGGCCGTGCAGTGGTGTTTGGGTAGTGTAGGGGGTCGTGCTGGGAGTAGTGTTTTATGGTTTAGGGTAGCGAAGTGGTGTTTGTGTAGTGTAGGGGGTCGTACTGGGGGTAGATTTAGGGTTTAGGGTAGTGCAGTGGTGTTTGTGTAGTATAGGGGGTCTTGTTTTAGGGTAGTGCAGTGGTGTTTGTGTAGTGTAGGGGGTCATGCTGGGGTAGATTTAGGGTTTAGGGTAGTGCAGTGGTGTTTGGGTAGTGTAGGGGGATCGTGCTAGGGGTAGTGTTTTAGGGTTTAGGTCAGTGCAGTGGTTTTTGGGTAGTGTAGGGGGTCATGCTGGGGGTAGTGTTTTAGGGTTTAGGGTAGTGCAGTGGGGTTTGTGTAGTATAGGGAGTCATACTGGGGGTATTGTTTTATGGTTTCGGGTAGTGCAGTGCTGTTTGTGTAGTGTAGGAGGTAGTTGTTTAGGGTTTAGGGTAGTGCCGTGGTGTTTGTGTAGTGTAGGGGGTCATATTTTAGGGTTTAGGGTAGTGCAGTGGTGTTTGGGTAGTGTAGGGGATCGTGCTGGGGTTTGTGTTTTTGGGTTTAGGGTAATACAGTGGTGTTTGTGTAGTGACAGAGGTCGTACTGCAGCAGTGTTTTAGTATTTGGGGTAGGACAGTGCTGTTTGTGTAGTTTAGAGGGTCGTGCTGGCGTAGTGTTTTTGGGATTAGGGTAGTTCAATTGTGTTTGGGTAGTTAAAGGGGTCATGCTTGGGGTAGTGTTTAAGGGTTTAGGGTAGTGCAGTGGTGTTTGTGTAGTGTAGGGGGTGCGTTTTAGGGTTTAGGGTAGTGCAGTAGTGTGTGGGTAGTGTAGGGGGTCGTGCTTGGGGTAATGTTTTAGGGTTTACGGTAGTGCAGTGGTGTTTGTGTAGTCTAGGGGGTTGTGTTTTAGGGTTTAGAGTAGTGCAGTGGTGTTTGGGTAGCGTAGGGGGTCATACTGGAAGTAGTGTTTTGGGGTTTAGGGTAGCGAAGTGGTGTTTGTGTAGTGTAGGGGGTCGTGCTGGGGGTAGATTTAGGGTTTAGGGTAGTGCAATGGTGTTAGTGTAGTCGGTCATGTTTTAGGCTTTAGGGTAGTGCAGTGGTGTTTGTTTAGTGTAGGGAGTTGTGCTGGGGGAGTTTTTTAGTGTTTAGGGTAGTACAGTGTTTATGTAGTGTAGGGGGGCATGTTTTAGGGTTTAGGGTAGTGAAGTGGGGTTTGTGTAGTGTAGGGGGCCATACTGGGGGTAGATTTAGGGTTTAGGGTAGTGCAGTGGTGTTTGTGTAGTGTAGGGGGTCATGCTGGGGTAGATTTAGGGTTTAGGGTAGTGAAGTGGGGTTTCTGTAGTGTAGGGGGTTGTGTCGGGCGTAGTGTTTTTGGGTTAAGGGCAGTGCAGTGGTGTTTGGGTAGTGTAGGGAGTCATGCTGGGGGTAGTGGTTTAGGGCAGTGCAGTGCAGTATTGTTTGTGTAGTGTAGGGGGTCATGCTGGGGGTAGTGTTCTTGGTTTAGGGTAGTGCAGTTGTGTTTGGGTAGTGTAGGGGGTCATGCTGGGGGTCGTGTTTTAGGGTTTAGGGTAGTACAGTGTTGTTTGTGTAGTATAGGGGGTCATGCTGGGGTAGATTTAGTCTTTAGGGTAGTGCAGTGGTTTTTGGGTAGTGTAGGGGGTGGTGTTTTAGGGTTCAGGGTAGTGCAGTGGTGTCTGGGTAGTGTAGGGGGTTGTGCTGGGCGTAGTGTTTTTGTGTTTAGGGTAGAACAGTGGTGTTTGTGTAGTGATGGGGGTCGTACTGGGGGCAGTGTTTTAGGGATCGGGGTAGTACAGTGGTGTTTGTGTAGTGTAGGGGGTCGTGCCTGGGGTAGTGTTTTAGGGTTTAGGGTAGTGCAGTTGTGCTTTGGTAGTGTAGTGTGTCGTGCTGGGAGTAGTGTTTTAGAGATTAGGGTAGCGAAGTGGTGTTGGTGTAGTGTAGGGGGTAGTTGTTTAGGGTTTAGGGTAGTGCAGTGGTGTTTGTGTAGTGTAGGAGGTCATGCTGGGTTAGATTTAGGGTTTAGGGTAGTGCAGTGGTGTTTGGGTAGTGTAGGGGGATCATGCTAGGGGTAGTGTTTTAGGGTTTAGGGCAGTGCAGTGGTGTTTGGGTAGTATAGGGGGTCATGCTGGAGGTAGTGTTTTAGTGTAGTGCTGTTTGTATAGTGTAGGGGGTCGTGCTGGGGGTAGGGTTTTAGGGTTTAGGGCAGTGCAGTGGTGTTTGGGTAGTGTAGGGGGTCCTGCTGGGAGTAGAGTGTTACGGTTCAGGGTAGCGAAGTGGTGTTTAACTAGTGTAGGGGGTTGTACTGCGGGTAGATTTAGGGTTTAGGGTAGTGCAGTGGTGTTTGTGTAGTGTAGGGGGTCGTGCTAGGGGTATTGTTTTAGCGTTTAGGGTAGTGCAGTGGTGTTGGTGTAGTGTAGGGGGTAGTTGTTTAGGGTTTAGGGTAGTGCAGTGGTGTTTGTGTAGTGTAGGGGGTCATGCTGGGGTAGATTTAGGGTTTAGAGTAGTGCAGTGGTGTTTGGGTAGTGTAGGGGGATAGTGCTAGGGGTAGTGTTTTAGGGTTTAGGGCAGTGCAGTGGTGTTTGGGTAGTGTAGGGGGTCATGCTGGGGGTAGTGTTTTACTGTAGTGCTGTTTGTATAGTGTAGGGGGTCGTGCTGGGGGTAGGGTTTTAGGGTTTAGTGTAGTGCAGTGGTGTTTGGGTAGTGTAGGGGGTCATGCTGGGGGTAGTGTTTTAGGGTAGAACAGTGGTGTTTGTGTAGTGATGGGTTCGTACTGGGGGCAGTGTTTTAGGGATTGGGGTAGTACAGTGGTGTTTGCGTAGTGTAGGGGGTCGTGCCTGGGGTAGTGTTTTAGGGTTTAGGGTAGTGCAGTTTTGCTTGGGTAGTGTAGTGTGTCGTGCTGGGAGTAGTGTTTTAGAGATTAGGGTAGCGAAGTGGTGTTGGTGTAGTGTAGGGGGTAGTTGTTTAGGGTTTAGGGTAGTGCAGTGGTGTTTGTGTAGTGTAGGGGGTCAAGCTGGGGTAGATTTAGGGTTTAGGGTAGTGCTGTGGTGTTTGGGTAGTGTAGGGGGATCGTGCTAGGGGTAGTGTTTTAGGGTTTAGGGCAGTGCAGTGGTGTTTGGGTAGTATAGGGGGTCATACTGGGGGTAGTGTTTTAGTGTAGTGCTGTTTGTATAGTGTAGGGGGTCGTGCTGGGGGTAGGGTTTTAGGGTTTAGGGCCGTGCAGTGGTGTTTGGGTAGTGTAGGGGGTCGTGCTGGGAGTAGTGTTTTATGGTTTAGGGTAGCGAAGTGGTGTTTGTGTAGTGTAGGGGGTCGTACTGGGGGTAGATTTAGGGTTTAGGGTAGTGCAGTGGTGTTTGTGTAGTATAGGGGGTCTTGTTTTAGGGTAGTGCAGTGGTGTTTGTGTAGTGTAGGGGGCATGCTGGGGTAGATTTAGGGTTTAGGGTAGTGCAGTGGTGTTTGGGTAGTGTAGGGGGATCGTGCTAGGGGTAGTGTTTTAGGGTTCAGGTCAGTGCAGTGGTTTTTGGGTAGTGTAGGGGGTCATGCTGGGGGTAGTGTTTTAGGGTTTAGGGTAGTGCAGTGGGGTTTGTGTAGTATAGGGAGTCATACTGGGGGTATTGTTTTATGGTTTCGGGTAGTGCAGTGCTGTTTGTGTAGTGTAGGAGGTAGTTGTTTAGGGTTTAGGGTAGTGCCGTGGTGTTTGTGTAGTGTAGGGGGTCATATTTTAGGGTTTAGGGTAGTGCAGTGGTGTTTGGGTAGTGTAGGGGATCGTGCTGGGGTTTGTGTTTTTGGGTTTAGGGTAATACAGTGGTGTTTGTGTAGTGACGGAGGTCGTACTGCAGCAGTGTTTTAGTATTTGGGGTAGGACAGTGCTGTTTGTGTAGTTTAGAGGGTCGTGCTGGCGTAGTGTTTTTGGGATTAGGGTAGTTCAATTGTGTTTGGGTAGTTAAAGGGGTCATGCTTGGGGTAGTGTTTAAGGGTTTAGGGTAGTGCAGTGGTGTTTGAGTAGTGTAGGGGGTCGTGCTCAGGTAGTGTTTTAGGGTTTAGTGTAGTGAAGTGGTCTTTGGGTAGTGTAGGGGGTCGTGCTGGGGTAGATTTAGGGTAGTGCAGTGGTGTTTGTGTAGTGTAGGGGGACGTGGTTTAGGGTAGTGCAGTGGTGTTTGGGTAGTGTAGGGGGTCATGCTGGGGGTAGTGTTTTAGGGTTTAGGGTAGTGCAGTGGGGTTTGTGTAGTGTAGGGGGTCGTACTGGGGGTATTGTTATAGGGTTTAGCATTGTGCAGTGCTGTTTGTGTAGTGTAGGAGGTAGTTGTTTAGCGTTTAGGGTAGTGCCGTGGTATTTGTGTAGTGTAGGGGGTCATGGTTAGGGTAGTGCAGTGGTGTTTGGGTAGTGTAGGGGATCATGCAGGGGGTTGTGTTTTTGGGTTTAGGGTAGTACAGTGGTGTTTGTGTAGTGACGGAGGTCGTACTGCGGCAGTGTTTTAGTATTTGGGGTAGTACAGTGCTGTTTGTGTAGTTTAGAGGGTCGTGCTGGGTTGTGTTTTTGGGATTAGGGTAGTGCAATTGTGTTTGTATAGTGTAGGGGGTCGTGCTGGGGGTAGGGTTTTAGGGTTTAGGGCAGTGCAGTGGTGTTTGGGTAGTGTAGGGGGTCGTGCGGGGAGTAGTGTTTTACGGTTTAGGGTAGCGAAGTGGTGTTTGTGTAGTGTAGGGGGTCATACTGGGGGTATTGTTTTAGGGTTTTGGGTAGTGCAGTGCTGTTTGTGTAGTGTAGGAGGTAGTTGTTTAGGGTTTAGGGTAGTGCCGTGGTGTTTGTGTAGTGTAGGGGGTCATATTTTAGGGTTTAGGGTAGTGCAGTGGTGTTTGGGTAGTGTAGGGGATCGTGCTGGGGGTTGTGTTTTTGGGTTAAGGGTAGTACAGTGGTGTTTGTGTAGTGACGGAGGTCGTACTGCAACAGTGTTTTAGTATTTGGGGTAGGACAGTGCTGTTTGTGTAGTTTAGAGGGTCGTGCTGGCGTAGTGTTTTTGGGATTAGGGTAGTTTAATTGTGTTTGGGTAGTTAAATGGGTCATGCTTGGGGTAGTGTTTAAGGGTTTAGGGTAGTGCAGTGGTGTTTGTGTAGTGTAGGGGGTTGTGCTGCAGGTAGTGTTTTAGGGTTTAGGGTAGTGAACTGGTCTTTGTGTAGTGTAGGGGGTCGTGCTGGGGTAGATTTAGGGTAGTGCAGTGGTGTTTGTGTAGTGTAGGGGGTCGTGCTGGGGGTAGATTTAGGCTTTAGGGTAGTGCAGTGGTGTTTGTTTAGTGTAGGGAGTTGTGCTGGGGGAGTTTTTTAGTGTTTAGGGTAGTACAGTGTTTATGTAGTGTAGGGGGGCATGTTTTAGGGTTTAGGGTAGTGAAGTGGGGTTTGTGTAGTGTAGGGGCCATACTGGGGGTAGATTTAGGGTTTAGGGTAGTGCAGTGGTGTTTGTGTAGTGTAGGGGGTCATGCTGGGGTAGATTTAGGGTTTAGGGTAGTGAAGTGGGGTTTCTGTAGTGTAGGGGGTTGTGTTGGGGGTAGTGTTTTTGGGTTAAGGGCAGTGCAGTGGTGTTTGGGTAGTGTAGGGAGTCATGCTGGGGGTAGTGGTTTAGGGCAGTGCAGTGCAGTATTGTTTGTGTAGTGTAGGGGGTCATGCTGGGGGTAGTGTTTTTGGGTTTAGGGTAGTGCAGTTGTGTTTGGGTAGTGTAGGGGGTCATGCTGGGGGTCATGTTTTAGGGTTTAGGGTAGTACAGTGTTGTTTGTGTAGTATAGGGGGTCATGCTGGGGTAGATTTAGTGTTTAGGGTAGTGCAGTGGTATTTGGGTAGTGTAGGGGGTGGTGTTTTAGGGTTCAGGGTAGTGCAGTGGTCTCTGGGTAGTGTAGGGGGTTGTGCTGGGCGTAGTGTTTTTGTGTTTAGGGTAGAACAGTGGTGTTTGTATAGTGATGGGGGTCGTACTGGGGGCAGTGTTTTAGGGACTGGGGTAGTACAGTGGTGTTTGTGTAGTGTAGGGGGTCGTGCCTGGGATAGTGTTTTAGGGTTTAGGGTAGTGCAGTTGTGTTTGGGTAGTGTAGGGGGTCATGCTGGGGGTAGTGTTTTAGGGTTTAGGGTAGTGCAGTGGGGTTTGTGTAGTGTAGGGGATTGTACTGGGGGTATTGTTTTAGGGTTTTGGGTAGTGCAGTGGTGTTTGTGTAGTGTAGGAGGTAGTTGTTTAGGGTTTAGGGTAGTGCCGTGGTGTTTGTGTAGTGTAGGGGGTCATATTTTAGGGTTTAGGGTAGTGCAGTGGTGTTTGGGTAGTGTAGGGGATCGTGCTGGGGGTTGTGTTTTTGGGTTAAGGGTAGTACAGTGGTGTTTGTGTAGTGACGGAGGTCGTACTGCAGCAGTGTTTTAGTATTTGGGGTAGGACAGTGCTATTTGTGTAGTTTAGAGGGTCGTGCTGGCGTAGTGTTTTTGGGATTAGGGTAGTTTAATTGTGTTTGGGTAGTTAAATGGGTCATGCTTGGGGTAGTGTTTAAGGGTTTAGGGTAGTGCAGTGGTGTTTGTGTAGTGTAGGGGGTTGTGCTGCAGGTAGTGTTTTAGGGTTTAGGGTAGTGAACTGGTCTTTGTGTAGTGTAGGGGGTCGTGCTGGGGTAGATTTAGGGTAGTGCAGTGGTGTTTGTGTAGAGTAGGGGGTCGTGCTGGGGGTAGATTTAGGCTTTAGGGTAGTGCAGTGGTGTTTGTTTAGTGTAGGGAGTTGTGCTGGGGGAGTTTTTTAGTGTTTAGGGTAGTACAGTGTTTATGTAGTGTAGGGGGGCATGTTTTAGGGTTTAGGGTAGTGAAGTGGGGTTTGTGTAGTGTAGGGGGCCGTACTGGGGGTAGATTTAGGGTTTAGGGTAGTGCAGTGGTGTTTGTGTAGTGTAGGGGGTCATGCTGGGGTAGATTTAGGGTTTAGGGTAGTGAAGTGGGGTTTCTGTAGTGTAGGGGGTTGTGTTGGGTGTAGTGTTTTTGGGTTAAGGGCAGTGCAGTGGTGTTTGGGTAGTGTAGGGAGTCATGCTGGGGGTAGTGGTTTAGGGCAGTGCAGTGAAGTATTGTTTGTGTAGTGTAGGGGGTCATGCTGGGGGTAGTGTTTTTGGGTTTAGGGTAGTGCAGTTGTGTTTGGGTAGTGTAGGGGGTCATGCTGGGGGTCGTGTTTTAGGGTTTAGGGTAGTACAGTGTTGTTTGTGTAGTATAGGGGGTCATGCTGGGGTAGATTTAGTGTTTAGGGTAGTGCAGTGGTATTTGGATAGTGTAGGAGGTGGTGTTTTAGGGTTCAGGGTAGTGAAGTGGTGTCTGGGTAGTGTAGGGGGTTGTGCTGGGCATAGTGTTTTTGTGTTTAGGGTAGAACAGTGGTGTTTGTGTAGTGATGGGGTCGTACTGGGGGCAGTGTTTTAGGGATTGGGGTAGTGCAGTTGTGCTTGGGTAGTGTAGTGTGTCGTGCTGGGAAAAGTGTTTTAGAGATTAGGGTAGCGAAGTGGTGTTGGTGTAGTGTAGGGGGTAGTTGTTTAGGGTTTAGGGTAGTGCAGTGGTGTTTGTGTAGTGTAGGGGGTCATGCTGGGGTATATTTAGGGTTTACGGTAGTGCAGTGGTGTTTGGGTAGTGTAGGGGGATCATGCTAGGGGTAGTGTTTTAGGGTTTAGGGCAGTGCAGTGGTGTTTAGGTAGTATAGGTGGTCATGCTGGGGGTAGTGTTTTAGTGTAGTGCTGTTTGTATAGTGTAGGGGGTCGTGCTGGGGGTAGGGTTTTAGGGTTTAGGGCAGTGCAGTGGTGTTTGGGTAGTGTAGGGGGTCCTGCTGGGAGTAGTGTTTTACGGTTTAGGGTAGCAAGGTGGTGTTTGTGTAGTGTAGGGGGTCATACTGGGGGTAGATTTGGGGTTTAGGGTAGTGCAGTGGTGTTTGTGTAGTATAGGGGGTCTTGTTTTAGGTTAGTGCAGTGGTGTTTGTGTAGTGTAGGGTGTCGTGCTGGGGGTCGTGTTTTAGGGTTTAGGGTAGTACAGTGTTGTTTGTGTAGTATAGGGGGTCATGCTGGGGTAGATTTAGTGTTTAGGGTAGTGCAGTGGTATTTGGGTAGTGTAGGGGGTGGTGTTTTAGGGTTCAGGGTAGTGCAGTGGTGTCTGGGTAGTATAGGGGGTTGTGCTGGGCGTAGTGTTTTTGTGTTTAGGGTAGCGAAGTGGTGTTTGTGTAGTGTAGGGGGTCCTGCTGGGAGCAGTGTTTTACGGTTTAGGGTAGCGAAGTGGTGTTTGTGTAGTGTAGGGGGTCGTACTGGGGGTAGATTTAGGGTTTAGGGTAGTGCAGTGGTGTTTGTGTAGTATAGGGGGTCTTGTTTTAGGGTAGTGCAGTGGTGTTTGTGTAGTGTAGGGGATCGTGCTGGGGGTATTGTTTTAGGGTTTAGGGTAGTGCAGTGGTGTTGGTGTAGTGTAGGGGGTAGTTCTTTAGGGTTTAGGGTAGTGCAGTGGTGTTTGTGTAGTGTAGGGGCTCATGCTGGGGTAGATTTAGGGTTTAGGGTAGTGCAGTGGTGTTTGGGTAGTGTAGGGGGATTGTGCTAGGGGTAGTGTTTTAGGGTTTAGGGCAGTGCAGTTGTGTTTGGGTAGTGTAGGGGGTCATGCTGGGGGTAGTGTTTTAGGGTAGAACAGTGGTGTTTGTGTAGTGATGAGGGTCGTACTGGGGGCAGTGTTTTATGGATTGGGGTAGTACAGTGGTGTTTTTGTAGTGTAGGGGGTCGTGCCTGGGGTAGTGTTTTAGGGTTTATGGTAGTGCAGTTGTGCTTGGGTAGTGTAGTGTGTCGTGCTGGGAGTAGTGTTTTAGAGATTAGGGTAGCGAAGTGGTGTTGGTGTAGTGTAGGGGGTAGTTGTATAGGGTTTAGGGTAGTGCAGTGGTGTTTGTGTAGTGTAGGGGGTCAAGATGGGGTAGATTTAGGGTTTAGGGTAGTGCAGTGGTGTTTGGGTAGTGTAGGGGGATCATGCTAGGGGTAGTGTTTTAGGGTTTAGGGCAGTGCAGTGGTGTTTGGGTAGTATACGGGGTCATGCTGGGGGTAGTGTTTTAGTGTAGTGCTGTTTGTATAGTGTAGGGGGTCGTGCTGGGGGTAGGGTTTTAGGGTTTAGGGCAGTGCAGTTGTGTTTGGGTAGTGTAGGGGGTCGTGCTGGGAGTAGTGATTTACGGTTTAGGGTAGCGAAGTGGTGTTTGTGTAGTGTAGGGGGTCGTACCGGGGGTAGATTTAGGGTTTAGGGTAGTGCAGTGGTGTTTGTGTAGTATAGGGGGTCTTGTTTTATGGTAGTGCAGTGGTGTTTGTGTAGTGTAGGGGGTCGTGCTGGGGGTATTGTTTTAGGGTTTAGGGTAGTGCAGTGGTGTTGGTGTAGTGTAGGGGGTAGTTGTTTAGGGTTTAGGGTAGTGCAGTGGTGTTTGTGTATTGTAGGGGGTCATGCTGGGGTAGATTTAGGATTTAGGGTAGTGCAGTGGTGTTTGGGTAGTGTAGGGGGGATCATGCTAGGGGTAGTGTTTTAGGGTTTAGGGCAGTGCAGTGGTGTTTGGGTAGTGTAGGGCGTCATGCTGGGGGTAGTGTTTTAGGGTTTAGGGTAGTGCAATGGGGTTTGTGTAGTGTAGGGGGTCATACTGGGGGTACTGTTTTAGGGTTGTGGGTAGTGCAGTGCTGTTTGTGTAGTGTAGGAGGTAGTTGTTTAGGGTTTAGGGTAGTGCCGTGGTGTTTGTGTAGTGTAGGGGGTCATATTATAGGGTTTAGGGTAGTGCAGTGGTGTTTGGGTAGTATACGGGTGTGAGAAGTTGGCCTGGTATATGATGATCACTAGTTAAAGTGACCACCTTGTACCATGCCAAGCAACCCGTATGGTGTGGTTGTAAGTCAACCTTTTCGGACCAGCTGCCCTAGTGGTAGCGTAGGCTAAGCAGTCTTTGAGGCTAAACTCGTGAAACGTGTTAAGCAAGCTGTTTTACCAAATGCAACCCCCTTTTATACCAATGAAAGGACACCACACAGATATATATTCAAAATATATATGTATTTATTTCTCAAAGTAACCCCTAGTCTCTTTATGAGCACAGGAGCACAAATCGTCAAACAAGATTACAGTAGAATACACAGAAGTTGCACTTTATATGGATAGGCCCTGGTGGCCGCTCAAACCATATACTAAAATAGTGGTATAAGTACCACGAACAGAAAAGGGAAAAGGCCTAGGGCCTCTAGAATTGCTGGGCCTACAAGGAGCTAACTTCAGTTAGTGACCAGGAGGTCCACGGGTTGCGTGTGCAGAGCAAATAGTCACACGCGTGCTCCCATAGGTTTTCAAAGGGTGCGTAAAAGTTACAAAGTTACTGCAAAGAGGATCTTCCGGGTGGACTATGAACTCAAGATTGGAAACACAGACACTAGAGATGATTCTCTACACTTGGGCACCGGAGTGCCAGCTTTACCTCACCCACAGGAAGCGGGTGCATAGGCCTCGAAGTGCGTCGGGTTTCTTCTATTTGTTCAATGGAGCCTGTGGACAAAGATGCTGCAGGCGGTCGGTCCGGAAGGGATGCGGTGAATCCAAGAGTGGATCGGAGTTGTAGAAGACCTGGAAGCAGAGGGGACAGTGTTCACAGTCACTAGCCAGTGACCAGCGTGGCACCAGATGGGTACCAGGCGATGTCGGGTGCAAACAGGAAGAAAGGTGTAGCTTGTCTCTGAAGCCACGTGGTCCCTGAAGGTCGACGACGTCCAGGAGTCGGTTCACGAGCTGTCCCACACAGGCTCTCGCTGTCGGCGCTGTCGGCGCTGTCGGCGACTTGATCGAAGCAAACAAGCCTTGGCAAAAGCAATTGTTGTGGAAAATGAAATAAGCTGATGGTTCTGACCAGCAAGGTCAGAGGGATTGCTCCTTTGGAGGGAAGCAAGGGCCAGTCTGGAGCAACCAGACCAGCGGTGTAGTTCTTGAAGTTCGTTGCCAAGATGGCCACTAGCTAGCGGGCCAGCAACCGGTTAGGCGCGTCGAGTGGCAAAATGCAGAAGGGCCCCACGCAGATCGTGGAGATGCTGGAGGGCTCACCTTTGGTGCAGATGCTGCTCGAGGGTTGGGCTTCTCAGATCTCAAAGCACAACTTGGAGGGATCCTCGGTTGTTGCACTTGCAGCTTGTCGTGGTCATTTCAAGATGGCTGGCTCCACGTGTCTCGGTGCCTCCACGGGTCTCCTATTTTCAGGGACTGTGGATCGGGCGGTGAGAGGTCTGGAGGTCCAGGTCTTGTCAGTCTCTGGGCTCGGGCTCCGGCGGGAGGCGGCGGCAAAGCAGACGTTGATTCGCTGGATGGTGCTTGCGTTAGCAAGGTGGTCACTCCCTGACCACAGGGGAGATTTCCTTCAGTCTTCTGTGCAGCAGAATGTCGAAGTTCCCGTCTTCTTCTTAGTTTCAAGTTGATTCCAGGATGTCTGAAGTCTTAGGACACAGCTCCTACCTTTAAGCGGATTCTAGGGGCCGGACTACCTGCTAGGTCCCTCCCTAAGGGTGGGACCAGGAAGGGGGGTGGTTACACCCCCAATCCTTGTGTCCAGCTCGCACCAGGCCCGGGACTGGTGTGCCCCAGGACTGGATTGAACTGGCATATGCACCGAGGCTCCTTGTGAGCCACAGGCATGTCTGGTTTCTTTCAAGCCCTACCTGACCAATACACAAAATCCTGTCTGGGGTGGTGCACGCACCTCCCCTGGCAGGAAACCCTTTGTCCACACCTTTCAAGCTGGAAGGACTCCCAGCAGCAGGAGGGCAGACTTGTGTCTGTGGTGGCAGCATCCATTTTGTGGAGCTGAGGCTATGTCTGATATTACCCGGGTTTCAGGTACTGTACATGTCGTGTCCCTCTAGAAGGGTGGAATGCTAACCCCGTCGCCAGAATTGGCGAGGGGTTAGTATTCCAATTCGTATGACACCTTACTCGACATGTTTTGATAAAGCCAAACCAAAGATAGCATTTAACCGCGAGGTTCATAATGCACTTAAGAGTATATGGTATGACGATATCTGGAAACAGTAGAAGGAAGTTCTTCCGACCACTGCAGACAGGCTCAGCTCATGCCAGAGCACCATCTCACATGGAACCAAGCACTCTGCCTTCAGGATTGTTAAGGCCTGCCATAGGAGTGACTTATAGGTTAACATGTGTCCCATTTAAGGTTAGGTATAGGTATACTACACCTAAGTAAGAGGTGGTTACACCAACTTACCCCAGCTGAGTGATCAGCCAGTTGTGTCAAATTTGTTAGTCCAGGCCAGGGGTGGCACAATACATGCTTCAGCCCCTGGTAGGCCTTAGATACACCAATGCCCTGGGTACCTAGTGTACACTGGTACAGGGGCTCACAGGGTGATCCACTTCCAATTGGTTATGCACCTAGGGTGCATAGTGTAAATTTAGTAGAGAGAACAGCAGGCTGGGGGTCTGATTGGCAGGCCCACAGCCTCAATATGTCAAAAACCAGTGAAGCAAAAAGCAAACATTTGGGGTGACCATAGGATAGCAGACCCTACTCTCCTACACAACCCCCCCCAAACGCAGGGACATTAAACTAGCCGTGACCAGTCTCGTCTTCATGTCCTAAGTGGAAGTACCTGGAGAGACCATCTGCATTCCCATGGTCAGTACCTGGCCGGTGCTCCACTGTAAAGTCCATCCCCTGTAGGGAAATGGACCACCTAAGCAGTTTGGGGTTTTCACCCTTCATCTGATTTAGCCACAAGAGGGGCTTATGGTCGGTCTGAATCTTGAAGTGAGTGCCAAACAAGTATGGCCTCAGCTTCTTCAGGGCCCACACCACAGCAAAGGCCTCCCTCTCAATAGCTGACCAATTCTTCTCTCTGGGGGTCAACCTTCTGCTAATAAAAGCAATGGGTTGGTCTTGACCATCTACATTAAGTTGTGACAGCACAGCTCCCACACCCAACTCAGAAGCATCTGTTTGGACAATAAACTCTTTGGAGTAGTCAGGACTTTTCAGGATAGGTGCAGAGCACATGGCCTCCTTCAGGTCATCAAATGCCTTTTGACAGCTTACTGTCCACTGAACCTTTTTGGGCATCTTCTTGGATGTCAGATCATTAAGAGGAGTCACAATGGACCCATAGTTCTTAACAAACTTCCTGTAGTACCCAGTCAAGCCTAAGAAAGCTCGAACTTGAGTCTGGGTGGTTGGAGGAGACCAGTCCTTGATGGATTGTATCTTACTCTCCAGTGGTTGAACTTCGCCTCCACCTACAAGGTGGCCCAAATACACAACCTTACTCTGCCCTATCTGGCACTTAGTAGCCTTGATAGTGAGGCCTGCCCTTTGCAGAGCCTCAAGAGCCTTCTTCAGGTGGATCAGGTGATCCTCCCAGGTGGAGCTAAAGACAGCAATGTCATCAAGATATGCTGCACAAAAGTCATCCAACCCAGTAAGGACTTGATTCACCAACCTTTGGAAGGTGGCAGGTGCATTCTTCAGACCAAAGGGCATCACCACAAATTGGTAGTGCCCACCTGGGGTTGAGAATGCTGTTTTGGCCTTAGACTCCTCAGCTAATCTGATTTGCCAATAGCCAGCTGTCAAGTCAAATGTGCTCAAAAACTTAGCAGAAGCTAGTTTGTCTATGAGCTCATCTGCCCTTGGAATAGGATGTGCATCTGTCCTAGTGACAGCATTGAGTCCTCTGTAATCCACACAGAACCTCATCTCTTTCTTGCCATCTTTGGTGTGAGGATTGGGGACCAGAACCACTGGGCTAGCCCAGGGGCTCTCTGAGGGTTCAATGACACCCAATTCCAGCATTTTGTGTACCTCAGCCTTTATACAGTCCCTGACGTGGTCAGGTTGTCTGTAAAGCTTGTTCTTTACAGGGAGACTGTCACCAGTGTCCACCACATGGGTACACCAGTCAGTTTGGCTAGGTATCAAGGAAAACATGTGTTGAAATGATTGTAGAACTTGTCTACATTCAGTCTGTTGATGATCAGTGAGGTTGCCTCCAAGGGTCACTCCTTCAACTGAGCCATCCTCAGGGTTCTGAGACAACAGGTCTGGGAGAGGGTCACTCTCCTCCTCCTGTCCCTCATCTGTAGCCATGAGCAAGCCCATGTCTGCCCTGTCAACATATGCCTTTAACCTGTTAACTTGGAGTACCCTGTGGGGACTCCTTGGAGTTCCTAGGTCCACCAAGTAGGTAACCTCTCCCTTCTTTTCCAGGATTGTATGGGGTCCAGACCATTTGTCTTGGAGTGCTGCTGGGGCCACTGGCTCCAACACCCATACCTTCTGTCCTGGCTGAAACTCAACCAAGACAGCCTTTTGGTCATGCCAAGCTTTCTGTAAGGCCTGGCTTGCCTCAAGGTTTTTGGATGCCTTCTCCATATACTCAGCCATCCTGGAGCGGAGACCAAGTACATAGTCCACTATGTCTTGTTTAGGCTTTTTGAGAGGTAACTCCCATCCTTCCTTCACTAAACACAGTGGGCCTCTTACAGGGTGCCCAAACAACAATTCAAAGGGGCTGTAGCCAACTCCTTTTTGTGGGACCTCTCTGTAAGCAAACAGAAGGCAGGGTAGAAGGATGTCCCATCTTCGCCTGAGCTTTTCAGGTAATCCTTTGATCATACCCTTTAGGGTCTTGTTGAATCTCTCATCAAGCCCATTGCATTGTGGGTCATAAGGAGTGGTGAACTTGTAGTTGACACCACATTCCTTCCACATAGCTGTCAAGTATCCTGACATGAAGTTGGTACCTCTGTCAGAAACCACCTCCTTAGGAAACCCCACTCTGGAGAATACTCCCAGCAGGGTCCTGGCCACAACAGGTGCTGTAGTGGTCTTAAGGGGAATTGCCTCTGGATACCTGGTGGCATGATCCACTACCACCAGTATAAATCTGTGCCCAGATGCAGTGGGAGGATCCATGGGACCCACTATATCTATTCCCACTCTTTCAAAGGGGACCCCCACCACAGGTAGTGGTATTAGGGGGGCCTTTGTTGTGCCACCTGATTTGCCACTGGCTTGGCAGGTCACACAGGAGCGACAAAACTCCTTTGTATCTTCATTCATGTGAGGCCAGTGGAAGTGAGGGACAAGCCTGTCCCAAGTCTTGTTCTGGCCTAAGTGTCCTGCTAAAGGAATATCATGGGCCAAGGTAAGAAGGAAGCCCCTAAATTGCAGAGGTATGACCAACCTCCTGGTGGCACCAGGCTTGGGGTCTCTAGCCTCTGAATAAAGGAGCCCTTCATCCCAATACACTTTATGGGTACCTTGAGCATTCCCAGCAGCCTCAGCAGCAGCCAGCTGTCTGAGGGGTTCAAGAGAGGGACAGGATAACTGAGCCTGCCTCAAGTCAGCCCTTGAAGGTCCCCCTGTCCCCAGAAACTCAACCTGATCAGGTTCAAGCTCTTCAGGGACAGTTCCTTCATGGTTCTCTAGATCAGCTTCCTGGGAAGGTTGATCATCACTCTGAGGCAGGGGGAAGGCACAGCCTTGACCCTCCTGTTCTTCTTCTTGGTAGGTGCTTGGTCCATTGTTCCAGGATCCAAGACCTGTGGTTCAGTAAGGCACTTTTTGGCCTGTGACCTGGTCACAGCAAGGACATGTGGTGATATACCTAACATCTCTGAATGTGTCCTGTACTCCACTTCAGACCATAGAGAACTCTCTAGGTCATTGCCCAACAAACATTCTACTGGGAGGTCTGCACTAACCACAACCCTTTTGAGGCCAGTTACCCCTCCCCATGAGAAGTTAACAACTGCCACACTATGTGAAGTAGTGGCATTGCTGGCATTGGTCACCAGGTAATTCTCACCTGGTATGTACTGTCCAGGATCCACAAAGCCTGGTGTCACCATAGTGACACTGGCACATGTGTCCCTGTAGGCTTGAGACACTTTTTCATTAATTAAAGGAGTCTGTCTGTACTTGCCCAGGTTACTGGGGCTCACAGTCAGGGACAAATCAATGTCCCCATCACAGATCAGGACTGCCTGTGTCAGGGTTCTGTCTAAGTCAGAATCTCCTTCAGTTCCCATAGTGATTCCCACTACACTCTTTGTCTGGGGACCAACACTGCTAACAGTAGTACTGGGAGCAGGTGCCTTAGGGGCAACAGTGTTGGGGGCTCCACCCTTCTTACAATCACTAGTCCAGTGAGTTGTATTCTTGCAATGATTGCACCAGGGTTTCTTTTGACCTTCTTTCTTCTTTCCCTTGGATTGTTGTTGGGACCCACCCTCCTTAGCAGTAGTTTGGGGCCCTGTTGAAGACTTCTGGTCTTTAGATTTCTGATCTCCACCCTTCTGGTCTGTTTTCTTCTGATCACCCCCTTGGCCCTGGTTCTGGTTCTTTTGCTTAACCCTGGTTCTGACCCATTTGTCTGCCTTCTTTCCCAATTCTTGGGGAGAGGTCAGATCAGAGTCAACCAAGTGTTGATGCAGTTGCTGGTTTTGACAGTTATTTAAAATCTGTTCTCTCATCATCAAATTGTACAATCCTGTGTAATCAGATACCTTACTTCCCAGCAACCAACCCTCCAAAGCCTTAGTGGCACATTCAATGTATTCAGACCAGTCCTGAGTCTGTGTCTTCTGGGTGTCTCTGAACATTAACCTGTACTGTTCAGTGGTTAAGCCTAACCCATCAACTAGGACACTCTTCAGGACTCTGTAATTC
Organism: Triturus cristatus; assembly: GCF_964204655.1. NCBI lineage: Eukaryota > Metazoa > Chordata > Amphibia > Caudata > Salamandridae > Triturus > Triturus cristatus. The sequence continues at coordinate 507,736,919 of NC_140579.1, read as the reverse complement.
CTGGCATCCTCTTCTCTAGTAGTGAGGAGTCTGTCTCTGCCTCTTCCTTCAAAGGAGAGCCAGAGGATTGCTGCCCACTGGTCTTCAGGAACCTGCTGCACTTTGCAGGCTCTCTCAAGAGCAGTCATCCATTTGTGGATGTCATCCCCACTTTTGTAGGGGGGCACAACTTTAGACAGGTTCCTATTGTCAAAGACCCTATCTTTGTCCTTAGGGACAATGCTGCCACCAGTGGGTATAGACCCACTCTCTTTATGCTGCCTAGCTTTGCTCAGTTTCTCTTCCATCAGGGCTACTTCTAGCTCCTGCTTCCTGATCCTCAGCTGGGATTCTTGCATTCTGGCCTCATGCTCCCTCCTCTGAGGGGTGGTCATCCTTCTCCTGGAGTGACCTTGAGAGCCTCTAGAGGCATGAGAAGCATTAGAGTCACCTGAGTGATTCCTTTGCCTCCCAAGCCCCTGGTTAAGTCCACTGGGGAGATCCAATGGGGTGATCCCATTGTCAGTCCCCAATAGCCTTAAGTTAGCTGGGCCACGTATAACACTTGGCACTGGGCTAGTTCTCCCTTCATCCTCACTACCTTCTGTATCCCCACCACTTTCCTCCTCTGTAGTATGATTCTCATCTAAGGGATGGCTATTGGAAAGGGGTACTTCAGTAGCATCTTCAGAAGGGGGGCCTCCTGTTCCTGTCCCTAAGGGGCCTAACTGGGAGGCTTTCCTGAGAGCTTTCTGATCTTCATCAGCCTGTAAAAGCTCCCTGAGTTCAGCAGAAGTAGGATTCTTGGGCTGTTTAAGGCCCCTGATATTTGCCAACTGCCTGAGCTCATTTTGATTAAGGGTAGCAAAGATGGATGGTGCCCTCTGGGGGTCACTCTCAACAGAGATGGGTACAGTGGACCCCTCTGCCCCAGCCATTGCTCTTAAGTGTGGGTGGATGTGTTGCAATCTACCTACACTTGGGTTTACCTACTAAACCTATCTAGTAGTTGTAGTCAGGGTGTGCTACTCCCTTTGCTCTACAACACTAAGTTCAGTAGAACTTAAGTATATCTAATCTTGTTTTATATGTACCTACAGGTACCTATGTGATCTTTCAATTGGTAACCAAGAGATTACAATGGTAAAACACAGCAAGCTCAAATCCAACCGCTGCTCACCAATGTGAGATGTTGGCCTGGTATATGATGTTCACTAGTTAAAGTGACCACCTTGTACCATGCCAAGCAACCCTTATGGTGTGGTTGTAAGTCAACCTTCTCGGACCAGCTGCACTAGTGGTAGCGTAGGCTAAGCAGTCTTTGAGGCTAAACTCGTGAAACGTGTTAAGCAAGCTGTTTTACCAAATGCAACCCCCTTTTATACCAATGAAAGGACACCACACAGATATATATTCAAAATATATATGTATTTATTTCTCAAAGTAACCCCTAGTCTCTTTATGAGCACAGGAGCACAAATCGTCAAACAAGATTACAGTAGAAGACACAGAAGTTGCACTTTATATGGATAGGCCCTGGTGGCCGCTCAAACCATATACTAAAATAGTGGTATAAGTACCACGAACAGAAAAGGGAAAAGGCCTAGGGCCTCTAGAATCGCTGGGCCTACAAGGAACTAACTTCAGTTAGTGACCAGGAGGTCCACGGGTTGCGTGTGCAGAGCAAATAGTCACACGCGTGCTCCCATAGGTTTTCAATGGGTGCGTAAAAGTTACAAAGTTACTGCAAAGAGGATCTTCCGGGTGGACTATGAACTCAAGATTGGAAACACAGACACTAGAGATGATACTCTACACTTGGGCACCGGAGTGCCAGCTTTACCTCACCCACAGGAAGCGGGTGCATAGGCCTCGAAGTGCGTCGGGTTTCTTCTATTTGTTCAATGGAGCCTGTGGACAAAGATGCTGCAGGCGGTCGGTCCGGAAGGGATGCGGTGGATCCAAGAGTGGATCGGAGTTGTAGAAGACCTGTAAGCAGAGGGGACAGTGTTCACAGTCACTAGCCAGTGACCAGCGTGGCACCAGGTGGGTACCAGGCGATGTTGGGTGCAAACAGGAAGAAAGGTGTAGCTTGTCTCTGCAGCCACGTGGTCCCTGAAGGTCGACGACGTCCAGAAGTCGGTTCACGAGCTGTCCCACGCAGGCTCTCGCTGTCGGCGCTGTCGGCGACTTGATCGAAGCAAACAAGCCTTGGCAAAAGCAATTGTTGTGGAAAACGAAATAAGCTGATGGTTCTGACCAGCAAGGTCAGAGGGATTGCTCCTTTGGAGGGGAGCAAGGGCCAGTCTGGAGCAACCAGACCAGTCATGTAGTTCTTGAAGTTCGTCGCCAAGATGGCCACTAGCCAGCGGGCCAGCAACCGGTTAGGCGCGTCGAGTGGCAAAATGCAGAAGGGCCCCACGCAGATCGTGGAGATGCTGGAGGGCTCACCTTTGGTGCAGATGCTGCTCGAGGGTTGGGCTTCTCAGATCCCAAAGCACAACTTGGAGGGATCCTCGGTTGTTGCACTTGCAGCTTGTCGTGGTCGTTTCAAGATGGCTGGCTCCACGTGTCTCGGTGCCTCCACGGGTCTCCTCTTTTCAGGGACTGTGGATCGGGCGGTGAGAGGTCTGGAGGTCCAGGTCTTGTCAGTCTCTGGGCTCGGGCTCCGGCGGGAGGCGGCGGCAAAGCAGACGTTGATTCGCTGGATGGTGCTTGCGTTAGCAAGGTGGTCACTCCCTGACCACAGGGGAGATTTCCTTCAGTCTTCTGTGCAGCAGAATGTCGAAGTTCCCGTCTTCTTCTTAGTTTCAAGTTGATTCCAGGATGTCTGAAGTCTTAGGACACAGCTCCTACCTTTAAGCGGATTCTAGGGGCCGGACTACCTGCTAGGTCCCTCCCTAAGGGTGGGACCAGGAAGGGGGGTGGTTACACCCCCAATCCTTTGTCCAGCTCCTCCCAGGCCTGGGACTGGTGTGCCCCAGGACCGGATTGAACTGGCATATGCACCAAGGCTCCTTGTGAGCCACAGGCATGTCTGGTTTCTTTCAAGCCCTACCTGACCAATACACAAAATCCTGTCTGGGGTGGTGCACGCACCTCCCCTGGCAGGAAACCCTTTGTCCACACCTCCCAAGCTGGAAGGACTCCCAGCAGCAGGAGGGCAGACTTGTGTCTGTGGTGGCAGCATCCATTTTGTGGAGCTGAGGCTATGTCTGATTTTACCCGGGTTTCAGGTACTGTACATGTCGTGTCCCTCTAGAAGGGTGGAATGCTAACCCCGTCGCCAGAATTGGCGAGGGGTTAGTATTCCAATTCGTATGACACCTTACTCGACATGTTTTGATAAAGCCAAACCAAAGATAGCATTTAACCGCGAGGTTCATAATGCACTTAAGAGTATATGGTATGACGATATCTGGAAACAGTAGAAGGAAGTTGTTCCGACCACTGCAGACAGGCTCAGCTCATGCCAGAGCACCATCTCACATGGAACCAAGCACTCTGCCTTCAGGATTGTTATGGCCTGCCATAGGAGTGACTTATAGGTTAACATGTGTCCCATTTAAGGTTAGGTATAGGTATACTACACTTAAGTAAGAGGTGGTTACACCAACTTACCCCAGCTGAGTGATCAGCCAGTTGTGTCAAATTTGTTAGGCCAGGCCAGGGGTGGCACAATACATGCTTCAGCCCCTGGTAGGCCTTAGATACACCAATGCCCTGGGTACCTAGTGTACACTGGTACAGGGGCTCACAGGGTGATCCACTTCCAATTGGTTATGCACCTAGGGTGCATAGTGTAAATTTAGTAGAGAGAACAGCAGGCTGTGGGTCTGATTGGCAGGCCCACAGCCTCAATATGTCAAAAACCAGTGAAGCAAAAAGCAAAAATTTGGGGTGACCATAGGATAGCAGACCCTACTCTCCTACACAACCCCCCTTCCAAACGCAGGGACATAAAACTAGCCTTGACCAGTCTCGTCTTCATGTCCTAAGTGGAAGTACCTGGAGAGACCATCTGCATTCCCATGGTCAGTACCTGGTCGGTGCTCCACTGTAAAGTCCATCCCCTGTAGGGAAATGGACCACCTAAGCAGTTTGGGGTTTTCACCCTTCATCTGATTTAGCCACAAGAGGGGCTTATGGTCGGTCTGAATCTTGAAGTGAGTGCCAAACAAGTATGGCCTCAGCTTCTTCAGGGCCCACACCACAGCAAAGGCCTCCCTCTCAATAGCTGACCAATTCTTCTCTCTGGGGGTCAACCTTCTGCTAATAAAAGCAATGGGTTGGTCTTGACCATCTACATTAAGTTGTGACAGCACAGCTCCCACACCCAACTCAGAAGCATCTGTTTGGACAATAAACTCTTTGGAGTAGTCAGGACTTTTCAGGATAGGTGCAGAGCACATGGCCTCCTTCAGGTCATCAAATGCCTTTTGACAGCTTACTGTCCACTGAACCTTTTTGGGCATCTTCTTGGATGTCAGATCATTAAGAGGAGTCACAATGGACCCATAGTTCTTAACAAACTTCCTGTAGTACCCAGTCAAGCCCAAGAAAGCTCGAACTTGAGTCTGGGTGGTTGGAGGAGACCAGTCCTTGATGGATTGTATCTTACTCTCCAGTGGTTGAACTTGGCCTCCACCTACAAGGTGGCCCAAATACACAACCTTACTCTGCCCTATCTGGCACTTAGTAGCCTTGATAGTGAGGCCTGCCCTTTGCAGAGCCTCAAGAGCCTTCTTCAGGTGGATCAGGTGATCCTCCCAGGTGGAGCTAAAGACAGCAATGTCATCAAGATATGCTGCACAAAAGTCATCCAACCCAGTAAGGACTTGATTCACCAACCTTTGGAAGGTGGCAGGTGCATTCTTCAGACCAAAGGGCATCACCACAAATTGGTAGTGCCCACCTGGGGTTGAGAATGCTGTTTTGGCCTTAGACTCCTCAGCTAATCTGATTTGCCAATAGCCAGCTGTCAAGTCAAATGTGCTCAAAAACTTAGCAGAAGCTAGTTTATCTATGAGCTCATCTGCCCTTGGAATAGGATGTGCATCTGTCCTAGTGACAGCATTGAGTCCTCTGTAATCCACACAGAACCTCATCTCTCTCTTGCCATCTTTGGTGTGAGGTTTGGGGACCAGAACCACTGGGCTAGCCCAGGGGCTCTCTGAGGGTTCAATGACACCCAATTCCAGCATTTTGTGTACCTCAGCCTTTATACAGTCCCTGACGTGGTCAGGTTGTCTGTAAAGCTTGTTCTTTACAGGCAGACTGTCACCAGTGTCCACCACATGGGTACACCAGTCAGTTTGGCTAGGTATCAAGGAAAACATGTGTTGAAATGATTGTAGAACTTGTCTACATTCAGTCTGTTGATGATCAGTGAGGTTGCCTCCAAGGGTCACTCCTTCAACTGAGCCATCCTCAGGGTTCTGAGACAACAGGTCTGGGAGAGGGTCACTCTCCTCCTCCTGTCCCTCATCTGTAGCCATGAGCAAGCCCATGTCTGCCCTGTCAACATATGCCTTTAACCTGTTAACGTGGAGTACCCTGTGGGGACTCCTGGGAGTTCCTAGGTCCACCAAGTAGGTAACCTCTCCCTTCTTTTCCAGGATTGTATGGGGTCCAGACCATTTGTCTTGGAGTGCTGCTGGGGCCACTGGCTCCAACACCCATACCTTCTGTCCTGGCTGAAACTCAACCAAGACAGCCTTTTGGTCATGCCAAGCTTTCTGTAAGGCCTGGCTTGCCTCAAGGTTTTTGGATGCCGTCTCCATATACTCAGCCATCCTGGAGCGGAGACCAAGTACATAGTTCACTATGTCTTGTTTAGGCTTTTTGAGAGGTAACTCCCATCCTTCCTTCACTAAACACAGTGGGCCTCTTACAGGGTACCCAAACAACAATTCAAAGGGGCTGTAGCCAACTCCTTTTTGTGGGACCTCTCTGTAAGCAAACAGAAGGCAGGGTAGAAGGATGTCCCATCTTCGCCTGAGCTTTTCAGGTAATCCTTTGATCATACCCTTTAGGGTCTTGTTGAATCTCTCAACAAGCCCATTGCATTGTGGGTGATAAGGAGTGGTGAACTTGTAGTTGACACCACGTTCCTTCCACATAGCTGTCAAGTATCCTGACATGAAGTTGGTACCTCTGTCAGAAACCACCTCCTTAGGAAACCCCACTCTGGAGAATACTCCCAGCAGGGCCCTGGCCACAACAGGTGCTGTAGTGGTCCTAAGGGGAATTGCCTCTGGATACCTGGTGGCATGATCCACTACCACCAGTATAAATCTGTGCCCAGATGCAGTGGGAGGATCCATGGGACCCACTATATCTATTCCCACTCTTTCAAAGGGGACCCCCACCACAGGTAGTGGTATTAGGGGGGCCTTTGTTGTGCCACCTGATTTGCCACTGGCTTGGCAGGTCACACAGGAGCGACAAAACTCCTTTGTATCTTCATTCATGTGAGGCCAGTGGAAGTAAGGGACAAGCCTGTCCCAAGTCTTGTTCTGGCCTAAGTGTCCTGCTAAAGGAATATCATGGGCCAAGGTAAGAAGGAAGCCCCTAAATTGCAGAGGTATGACCAACCTCCTGGTGGCACCAGGCTTGGGGTCTCTAGCCTCTGAATAAAGGAGCCCTTCATCCCAATACACTTTATGGGTACCTTGAGCATTCCCAGCAGCCTCAGCAGCAGCCAGCTGTCTGAGGGGTTCAAGAGAGGGACAGGATAACTGAGCCTGCCTCAAGTCAGCCCTTGAAGGTCCCTCTGTCCCCAGAAACTCAACCTGATCAGGTTCAAGCTCTTCAGGGACAGTTCCTTCAGGGTTCTCTAGATCAGCTTCCTGGGAAGGTTGATCATCACTCTGAGGCAGGGGGGAAGGCACAGCCTTGACCCTCCTGTTCTTCTTCTTGGTAGGTGCTTGGTCCATTGTTCCAGGATCCAAGACCTGTGGTTCAGGAAGGCACTTTTTGGCCTGTGACCTGGTCACAGCAAGGAAATGTGGTGATATACCTAACATCTCTGCATGTGTCCTGTACTCCACTTCAGACCATAGAGAACTCTCTAGGTCATTGCCCAACAAACATTCTACTGGGAGGTCTGCACTAACCACAACCCTTTTGAGGCCAGTTACCCCTCCCCATGAGAAGTTAACAACTGCCACACTATGTGAAGTAGTGGCATTGCTGGCATTGGTCACCAGGTAATTCTCACCTGGTATGTACTGTCCAGGATCCACAAAGCCTGGTGTCACCATAGTGACACTGGCACATGTGTCCCTGTAGGCTTGAGACACTTTTTCATTAATTAAAGGAGTCTGTCTGTACTTGCCCAGGTTACTGGGGCTCACAGTCAGGGACAAATCAATGTCCCCATCACAGATCAGGACTGCCTGTGTCAGGGTTCTGTCTAAGTCAGAATCTCCTTCAGTTCCCATAGTGATTCCCACTACACCCTTTGTCTGGGGACCAACACTGCTAACAGTAGTACTGGGAGCAGGTGCCTTAGGGGCAACAGTGTTGGGGGCTCCACCCTTCTTACAATCACTAGTCCAGTGAGTTGTATTCTTGCAATGATTGCACCAGGGTTTCTTTTGACCTTCTTTCTTCTTTCCCTTGGATTGTTGTTGGGACCCACCCTCCTTAGCAGTAGTTTGGGGCCCTGTTGAAGACTTCTGGTCTTTAGATTTCTGATCTCCACCCTTCTGGTCTGTTTTCTTCTGATCACCCCCTTGGCCCTGGTTCTGGTTCTTTTGCTTAACCCTGGTTCTGACCCATTTGTCTGCCTTCTTTCCCAATTCTTGGGGAGAGGTCAGATCAGAGTCAACCAAGTGTTGATGCAGTTGCTGGTTTTGACAGTTATTTAAAATCTGTTCTCTCATCATCAAATTGTACAATCCTGTGTAATCAGATACCTTACTTCCCAGCAACCAACCCTCCAAAGCCTTAGTGGCACATTCAATGTATTCAGACCAGTCCTGAGTCTGTGTCTTCTGGGTGTCTCTGAACATTAACCTGTACTGTTCAGTGGTTAAGCCTAACCCATCAACTAGGACACTCTTCAGGACTTTGTAATTCCTGACATCCTCTTCTCTAGTAGTGAGGAGTCTGTCTCTGCCTCTTCCTTCAAAGGAGAGCCAGAGGATTGCTGCCCACTGGTCTTCAGGAACCTGCTCCACTTTGCAGGCTCTCTCAAGAGCAGTCATCCATTTGTGGATGTCATCCCCACTTTTGTAGGGGGGCACAACTTTAGACAGGTTCCTATTGTCAAAGACCCTATCTTTGTCCTTAGGGACAATGCTGCCACCAGTGGGTATAGACCCACTCTCTTTATGCTGCCTAGCTTTGCTCAGTTTCTCTTCCATCAGGGCTACTTCTAGCTCCTGCTTCCTGATCCTCAGCTGGGATTCTTGCATTCTGGCCTCATGCTCCCTCCTCTGAGGGGTGGTCATCCTTCTCCTGGAGTGACCTTGAGAGCCTCTAGAGGCATGAGAAGCATTAGAGTCACCTGAGTGATGCCTTTGCCTCCCAAGCCCCTGGTTAAGTCCACTGGGGAGATCCAATGGGGTGATCCCATTGTCAGTCCCCAATAGCCTTAAGTTAGCTGGGCCACGTATAACACTTGGCACTGGGCTAGTTCTCCCTTCATCCTCACTACCTTCTGTATCCCCACCACTTTCCTCCTCTGTAGTATGATTCTCATCTAAGGGATGGCTATTGGAAAGGGGTACTTCAGTAGCATCTTCAGAAGGGGGGGCTCCTGTTCCTGTCCCTAAGGGGCCTAACTGGGAGGCTTACCTGAGAGCTTTCTGATCTTCATCAGCCTGTAAAAGCTCCCTGAGTTCAGCAGAAGTAGGATTCTTGGGCTGTTTAAGGCCCCTGATATTTGCCAACTGCCTGAGCTCATTTTGATTAAGGGTAGCAAAGATGGATGGTGCCCTCTGGGGGTCACTCTCAACAGAGATGGGTACAGTGGACCCCTCTGCCCCAGCCATTGCTCTTAAGTGTGGGTGGATGTGTTGCAATCTACCTACACTTGGGTTTACCTACTAAACCTATCTAGTAGTTGTAGTCAGGGTGTGCTACTCCCTTTGCTCTACAACACTAAGTTCAGTAGAACTTAAGTATATCTAATCTTGTTTTATATGTACCTACAGGTACCTATGTTATCTTTCAATTGGTAACCAAGAGATTACAATGGTAAAACACAGCAAGCTCAAATCCAACCGCTGCTCACCAATGTGAGAAGTTGGCCTGGTATATGATGTTCACTAGTTAAAGTGACCACCTTGTACCATGCCAAGCAACCCTTATGGTGTGGTTGTAAGTCAACCTTCTCGGACCAGCTGCACTAGTGGTAGCGTAGGCTAAGCAGTCTTTGAGGCTAAACTCGTGAAACGTGTTAAGCAAGCTGTTTTACCAAATGCAACCCCCTTTTATACCAATGAAAGGACACCACACAGATATATATTCAAAATATATATGTATTTATTTCTCAAAGTAACCCCTAGTCTCTTTATGAGCACAGGAGCACAAATCGTCAAACAAGATTACAGTAGAATACACAGAAGTTGCACTTTATATGGATAGGCCCTGGTGGCCGCTCAAACCATATACTAAAATAGTGGTATAAGTACCACGAACAGAAAAGGGAAAAGGCCTAGGGCCTCTAGAATCGCTGGGCCTACAAGGAACTAACTTCAGTTAGTGACCAGGAGGTCCACGGGTTGCGTGTGCAGAGCAAATAGTCACACGCGTGCTCCCATAGGTTTTCAATGGGTGCGTAAAAGTTACAAAGTTACTGCAAAGAGGATCTTCCGGGTGGACTATGAACTCAAGATTGGAAACACAGACACTAGAGATGATACTCTACACTTGGGCACCGGAGTGCCAGCTTTACCTCACCCACAGGAAGCGGGTGCATAGGCCTCGAAGTGCGTCGGGTTTCTTCTATTTGTTCAATGGAGCCTGTGGACAAAGATGCTGCAGGCGGTCGGTCCGGAAGGGATGCGGTGGATCCAAGAGTGGATCGGAGTTGTAGAAGACCTGTAAGCAGAGGGGACAGTGTTCACAGTCACTAGCCAGTGACCAGCGTGGCACCAGGTGGGTACCAGGCGATGTTGGGTGCAAACAGGAAGAAAGGTGTAGCTTGTCTCTGCAGCCACGTGGTCCCTGAAGGTCGACGACGTCCAGGAGTCAGTTCACGAGCTGTCCCACGCAGGCTCTCGCTGTCGGCGCTGTCGGCGACTTGATCGAAGCAAACAAGCCTTGGCAAAAGCAATTGTTGTGGAAAACGAAATAAGCTGATGGTTCTGACCAGCAAGGTCAGAGGGATTGCTCCTTTGGAGGGGAGCAAGGGCCAGTCTGGAGCAACCAGACCAGTGGTGTAGTTCTTGAAGTTCGTCGCCAAGATGGCCACTAGCCAGCGGGCCAGCAACCGGTTAGGCGCGTCGAGTGGCAAAATGCAGAAGGGCCCCACGCAGATCGAGGAGATGCTGGAGGGCTCACCTTTGGTGCAGATGCTGCTCGAGGGTTGGGCTTCTCAGATCCCAAAGCACAACTTGGAGGGATCCTCGGTTGTTGCACTTGCAGCTTGTCGTGGTCGTTTCAAGATGGCTCGCTCCACGTGTCTCGGTGCCTCCACGGGTCTCCTCTTTTCAGGGACTGTGGATCGGGCGGTGAGAGGTCTGGAGGTTCAGGTCTTGTCAGTCTCTGGGCTCGGGCTCCGGCGGGAGGCGGCGGCAAAGCAGACGTTGATTCGCTGGATGGTGCTTGCGTTAGCAAGGTGGTCACTCCCTGACCACAGGGGAGATTTCCTTCAGTCTTCTGTGCAGCAGAATGTCGAAGTTCCCGTCTTCTTCTTAGTTTCAAGTTGATTCCAGGATGTCTGAAGTCTTAGGACACAGCTCCTACCTTTAAGCGGATTCTAGGGGCCGGACTACCTGCTAGGTCCCTCCCTAAGGGTGGGACCAGGAAGGGGGGTGGTTACACCCCCAATCCTTTGTCCAGCTCCCCCCAGGCCCGGGACTGGTGTGCCCCAGGACCGGATTGAACTGGCATATGCACCGAGGCTCCTTGTGAGCCACAGGCATGTCTGGTTTCTTTCAAGCCCTACCTGACCAATACACAAAATCCTGTCTGGGGTGGTGCACGCACCTCCCCTGGCAGGAAACCCTTTGTCCACACCTCCCAAGCTGGAAGGACTCCCAGCAGCAGGAGGGCAGACTTGTGTCTGTGGTGGCAGCATCCATTTTGTGGAGCTGAGGCTATGTCTGATTTTACCCGGGTTTCAGGTACTGTACATGTCGTGTCCCTCTAGAAGGGTGGAATGCTAACCCCGTCGCCAGAATTGGCGAGGGGTTAGTATTCCAATTCGTATGACACCTTACTCGACATGTTTTGATAAAGCCAAACCAAAGATAGCATTTAACCGCGAGGTTCATAATGCACTTAAGAGTATATGGTATGACGATATCTGGAAGCAGTAGAAGGACCACTGCAGACAGGCTCAGCTCATGCCAGAGCACCATCTCACATGGAACCAAGCACCCTGCCTTCAGGATTGTTAAGGCCTGCCATAGGAGTGACTTATAGGTTAACATGTGTCCAATTTTAGGTTAGGTATAGGTATACTGCACCTAAGTAAGAGGTGGTTACACCAACTTACCCCAGCTGAGTGATCAGCCAGTTGTGTCAAATTTGTTAGGCCAGGCCAGGGGTGGCACAATACATGCTTCAGCACCTGGTAGGCCTTAGATACACCAATGCCCTGGGTACCTAGTGTACACTGGTACAGGGGCTCACAGGGTGATCCACTTCCAATTGGTTATGCACCTAGGGTGCATAGTGTAAATTTAGTAGAGAGAACAGCAGGCTGGGGGTCTGATTGGCAGGCCCACAGCCTCAATATGTCAAAAACCAGTGAAGCAAAAAGCAAAAATTTGGGGTGACCATAGGATAGCAGACCCTACTCTCCTACACAGGGGTCATGCTGGGGGTAGTGTTTTAGTGTAGTGCTGTTTGTATAGTGTAGGGGGTCGTGCTGGGGGTAGGGTTTTAGGGTTTAGGGCAGTGCAGTGGTGTTTGGGTAGTATACGGGGTCATGCTGGGGGTAGTGTTTTAGTGTAGTGCTGTTTGTATAGTGTAGGGGGTCGTGCTGGGGTTTGTGTTTTTGGGTTTAGGGTAGTACAGTGGTGTTTGTGTAGTGACGGAGGTCGTACTGTAGCAGTGTTTAAGGGTTTAGGGTAGTGCAGTGGTGTTTGTGTAGTGTAGGGGGTCGTGCTGCAGGTAGTGTTTTAGGGTTTAGGGTAGTGAAGTGGTGTTTGGGTAGTGTAGGGGGTCGTGCTGGGGTAGATTTAGGGTAGTGCAGTGGTGTTTGTGTAGTGTAGGGGGTCGTGGTTTAGGGTAGTGCAGTGGTGTTTGGGTAGTTAGGGGGTCATGCTGGGGGTAGTGGTTTAGGGTTTAGGGTAGTGCAGTGGGGTTTGTGTAGTGTAGGGGGTCGTACTGGGGGTATTGTTATAGGGTTTAGGATTGTGCAGTGCTGTTTGTGTTGTGTAGGAGGTAGTTGTTTAGCGTTTAGGGTAGTGCCGTGGTGTTTGTGTAGTGTAGGGGGTCATGGTTTAGGGTAGTGCAGTGGTGTTTGGGTAGTGTAGGGGATCGTGCAGGGGGTTGTGTTTTTGGGTTTAGGGTAGTACAGTGGTGTTTGTGTAGTGACGGAGGTCGTACTGCGGCAGTGTTTTAGTATTTGGGGTAGTACAGTGCTGTTTGTGTAGTTTAGAGGGTCGTGCTGGGGTTGTGTTTTTGGGATTAGGGTAGTGCAATTGTGTTTGTATAGTGTAGGGGGTTGTGCTGGGGGTAGGGTTTTAGGGTTTAGGGCAGTGCAGTGGTGTTAGGGTAGTGTAGGGGGTCGTGCTGGGAGTAGTGTTTTACGGTTTAGGGTAGCGAAGTGGTGTTTGTGTAGTGTAGGGGGTCATACTGGGGGTTGATTTAGGGTTTAGGGTAGTGCAGTGGTGTTTGTGTAGTATAGGGGGTCTTGTTTTAGGGTAGTGCAGTGGTGTTTGTGTAGTGTAGGGGGTCGTGCTGGGGGTATTGTTTTAGGGTTTAGGGTAGTGCAGTGGCGTTGGTGTAGTGTAGGGGGTAGTTGTTTAGGGTTTAGGGTAATGCAGTGGTGTTTGTGTAGTGTAGGGGGTCATGCTGGGGTAGATTTAGGGTTTAGGGTAGTGCAGTGGTGTTTGGGTAGTGTAGGGGGATCGTGCTAGGGGTAGTGTTTTAGGGTTTAGGACAGTGCAGTGGTGTTTGGGTAGTGTAGGGGGTCATGCTGGGGGTCGTGTTTTAGGGTTTAGGGTAGTGCAGTGGTGTTTGTGTAGTGTAGGGGGTTGTACTGGGGGTATTGTTTTAGGGTAGTGCAGTGGTGTTTGTGTAGTGTAGGAGGTAGTTGTTTAGGGTTTAGGGTAGTGCTGTGGTGTTTGTGTAGTGTAGGGGGTCATATTTTAGGGTTTAGGGTAGTGCAGTGGTGTTTGGGTAGTGTAGGGGATCGTGCTGGGGGTTGTGTTTTTGGGTTAAGGGTAGTACAGTGGTGTTTGTGTAGTGACGGAGGTCGTATTGCAGCAGTGTTTTAGTATTTGGAGTAGGACAGTGCTGTTTGTGTAGTTTAGAGGATCGTGCTGGTGTAGTGTTTTTGGGATTAGGGTAGTTTAATTGTGTTTGGGTAGTTAAATGGGTCATGCTTGGGGTTGTGTTTAAGGGTGTAGGGTAGTGCAGTGGTGTTTGTGTAGTGTAGGGGGTTGTGCTACAGGTAGTGTTTTAGGGTTTAGGGTAGTGAACTGGTCTTTGGGTAGTGTAGGGGGTCGTGCTGGGGTAGATTTAGGGTAGTGCAGTGGTGTTTGTGTAGTGTAGGGGGTCGTGGTTTAGGGTAGTGCAATGGTGTTTGGGTAGTGTAGGGGGTCATGCTGGGGGTAGTGTTTTAGGGTTTAAGGTAGTGCAGTGGGGTTTGTGTAGTGTAGGGGGTTGTACTGGGGGTATTGTTATAGGGTTTAGGATAGTGCAGTGCTGTTTGTGTAGTGTAGGAGGTAGTTGTTTAGGGTTTAGGGTAGTGCCGTGGTGTTTGTGTAGTGTAGGGGGTCATGGTTTAGGGTAGTGCAGTGGTGTTTGGGTAGTGTAGGGGATCGTGCAGGGGGTTGTGTTTTTGGGTTTAGGGTAGTACAGTGGTGTTTGTGTAGTGACGGAGGTCGTACTGCGGCAGTGTTTTAGTATTTGGGGTAGTACAGTGCTGTTTGTGTAGTTTAGAGGGTCGTGCTGGGGTTGCGTTTTTGGGATTAGGGTAGTGCAATTGTGTTTGTATAGTGTAGGGGGTCGTGCTGGGGGTAGGGGTTTAGGGTTTAGGGCAGTGCAGTGGTGTTTGGGTAGTGTAGGGGTCGTGCTGGGAGTAGTGTTTTACGGTTTAGGGTAGCGAAGTGGTGTTTGTGTAGTGTAGGGGGTCATACTGGGGGTAGATTTAGGGTTTAGGGTAGTGCAGTGGTGTTTGTGTAGTATAGGGGGTCTTGTTTTAGGGTAGTGCAGTGGTGTTTGTTTAGTGTATGGGGTCGTGCTGGGGGTATTGTTTTAGGGTATAGGGTAGTGCAGTGGTGTTGGTGTAGTGTAGTGGGTAGTTGATTAGGGTTTAGGGTAGTGCAGTGGTGTTTGTGTAGTGTAGCGGGTCATGCTGGGGGTAGTGTTTTAGGGTTTAGGGTAGTGCAGTGGGGTTTGTGTAGTGTATGGGGTCGTACTGGGGGTATTGTTTTAGGGTTTTGGGTAGTGCAGTGCTGTTTGTGTAGTGTAGGAGGTAGTTGTTTCGGGTTTAGGGTAGTGCTGTGGTGTTTGTGTAGTGTAGGGGGTCATATTTTAGGGTTTAGGGTAGTGCAGTGGTGTTTGGGTAGTGTAGGGGATCGTGCTGGGGGTTATGTTTTTGGGTTAAGAGTAGTACAGTGGTGTTAGTGTAGTGACGGAGGTCGTACTGCAGCAGTGTTTTAGTATTTGGGGTAGGACAGTGCTGTTTGTGTAGTTTAGAGGGTCGTGCTGGCGTAGTGTTTTTGGGATCAGGGTAGTTTAATTGTGTTTGGGTAGTTAAATGGGTCATGCTTGGGGTAGTGTTTAAGGGTTTAGCGTAGTGCAGTGGTGTTTGTGTAGTGTAGGGGGTTGTGCTGCAGGTAGTGTTTTAGGGTTTAGGGTAGTGAACTGGTCTTTGGGTAGTGTAGGGGGTCGTGCTGGGGTAGATTTAGGGTAGTGCAGTGGTGTTTGTGTAGTGTAGGGGTCGTGGTTTAGGGTAGTGCAATGGTGTTTGGGTAGTGTAGGGGGTCATGCTGGGAGTAGTGTTTTAGGGTGTAGGGTAGTGCAGTGGGGTTTGTGTAGTGTAGGGGGTCGTACTGGGCGTATTGTTATAGGGTTTAGGATAGTGCAGTGCTGTTTGTGTAGTGTAGGAGGTAGTTGTTAAGGGTAGTGCCGTGGTGTTTGTGAAGTGTAGGGGGTCATGGTTTAGGGTAGTGCAGTGGTGTTTGGGTAGTGTAGGGGATTATGCAGGGGGTTGTGTTTTTGGGTTTAGGGTAGTACAGTGGTGTTTGTGTAGTGACGGAGGTCGTACTGCGGCAGTGTTTTAGTATTTGGGGTAGTACAGTGCTGTTTGTGTAGTTTAGATGGTCGTGCTGGGGTTGCGTTTTTGGGATTAGGGTAGTGCAATTGTGTTTGTATAGTGTAGGGGGTCATGCTGGGCGTAGAATTTTAGGGTTTAGGGCAGTGCAGTGGTGTTTGGGTAGTGTAGGGGGTCGTGCTGGGAGTAGTGTTTTACGGTTTAGGGTAGCGAAGTGGTGTTTGTGTAGTGTATGGGGTCGTACTGGGGGTATTGTTTTAGGGTTTTGGGTAGTGCACTGCTGTTTGTGTAGTGTAGGAGGTAGTTGTTTAGGGTTTAGGTTAGTGAACTGGTCTTTGGGTAGTGTAGGGGGTCGTGCTGGGGTAGATTTAGGGTAGTGCAGTGGTGTTTGTGTAGTGTAGGGGTCGTGGTTTAGGGTAGTGCAATGGTGTTTGGGTAGTGTAGGGGGTCATGCTGGGGGTAGTGTTTTAGGGTTTAGGGTAGTGCAGTGGGGTTTGTGTAGTGTAGGGGGTTGTACTGGGCGTATTGTTATAGGGTTTAGGATAGTGCAGTGCTGTTTGTGTAGTGTAGGAGGTAGTTGTTAAGGGTAGTGACGTGGTGTTTGTGTAGTGTAGGGGGTCATGGTTTAGGGTAGTGCAGTGGTGTTTGGGTAGTGTAGGGGATCATGCAGTGGGTTGTGTTTTTGGGTTTAGGGTAGTACAGTGGTGTTTGTGTAGTGATGGAGGTCGTACTGCGGCAGTGTTTTAGTATTTGGGGTAGTACAGTGCTGTTTGTGTAGTTTAGAGGGTCGTGCTGGGGTTGTGTTTTTGGGATTAGGGTAGTGCAATTGTGTTTGGGTAGTTAAGGGGGTCATGCTTGGGGTAGTGTTTAAGGGTTTAGGGTAGTGCAGTGGTGTTTGTGGAGTGTAGGGGGTCATATTTTGGGGTTTAGGGTAGTGCAGTGGTGTTTGGGTAGTGTAGGGGATCGTGCTGGGGTTTGTGTTTTTGGGTTTAGGGTAGTACAGTGGTGTTTGTGTAGTGACGGAGGTCGTACTGCAGCAGTGTTTTAGTATTTGGGGTAGAACAGTGCTGTTTGTGTAGTTTAGAGGGTCGTGCTGGCGTAGTGTTTTTGGGATTAGGGTAGTTCAATTGTGTTTGGGTAGTTAAAGGGGTCATGCTTGGGGTAGTGTTTAAGGGTTTAGGGTAGTGCAGTGGTGTTTGTGTAGTGTAGGGGGTCGTGCTGCAGGTAGTGTTTTAGGGTTTAGGGTAGTGAAGTGGTCTTAGGGTAGTGTAGGGGGTCGTGCTGGGGTAGATTTAGGGTAGTGCAGTGGTGTTTGTGTAGTGTAGGGGGTCGTGGTTTAGGGTAGTGCAGTGGTGTTTGGGTAGTGTAGGGGGTCATGCTGGAGGTAGTGTTTTAGGGTTTAGGGTAGTGCAGTGGGGTTTGTGTAGTGTAGGGGGTCGTACTGGGGGTATTGTTATAGGGTTTAGGATTATGCAGTGCTGTTTGTGTAGTGTAGGAGGTAGTTGTTTAGCATTTAGGGTAGTGCCGTGGATGTTGTGTAGTGTAGGGGGTCATGGTTTAGGGTAGTGCAGTGGTGTTTGGGTAGTGTAGGGGATCGTGCAGGGGGTTGTGTTTTTGGGTTTAGGGTAGTACAGTGGTGTTTGTGTAGTGACTGAGGTTGTACTGCGTCAGTGTTTTAGTATTTGGGGTAGTACAGTGCTGTTTGTGTAGTTTATAGGGTCGTGCTGGGGTTGTGTTTTTGGGAATAGGGTAGTGCAATTGTGTTTGTATAGTGTAGGGGGTCGTGCTGGGGGTAGGGTTTTAGGGTTTAGGGCAGTGCAGTGGTGTTTGGGTAGTGTAGGGGGTCGTGCTGGGAGTAGTGTTTTACGGTTTAGGGTGGGGAAGTGGTGTTTGTGTAGTGTAGGGGGTCGTACTGGGGATAGATTTAGGGTTTATGGTAATACAGTGGTGTTTGTGTAGTATAAGTGGTCTTGTTTTAGGGTAGTGCAGTGGTGTTTGTGTAGTGTAGGGGGTCGTGCTGGGTGTATTGTTTTAGGGTTTAGGGTAGTGCAGTGGTGTTGGTGTAGTGTAGGGGGTAGTTGTTTAGGGTTTAGGGTAGTGCAGTGGTGTTTGTGTATTGTAGGGGGTCATGCTGGGGTAGATTTAGGGTTTAGGGTAGTGCAGTGGTGTTTGGGTAGTGTAGGGGGATCGTGCTAGGGGTAGTGTTTTAGGGTTTAGGGCAGTGCAGTGGTGTTTGGGAAGTGTAGGGGGTCATGCTGGGGGTAGTGTTTTAGGGTTTAGGGTAGTGCAGTGGGGTTTGTGTAGTGTAGGGGGTTGTACTGGGGGTATTGTTTTAGGGTTTTGGGTAGTGCAGTGGTGTTTGTGTAGTGTAGGAGGTAGTTGTTTATGGTTTAGGGTAGTGCCGTTCTGTTTGTGTAGTGTAGGGGGTCATATTTTAGGGTTTAGGGTAGTGCAGTGGTGTTTGGGTAGTGTAGGGGGTTGTGCTGCAGGTAGTGTTTTACGGTTTAGGGTAGTGAACTGGTCTTTGGGTAGTGTAGGGGGTCGTGCTGGGGTAGATTTAGGGTAGTGCAGTGGTGTTTGTGTAGTGTAGGGGGTCGTGGTTTAGGGTAGTGCAATGGTGTTTGGGTAGTGTAGGGGGTCATGCTGGGGGTAGTGTTTTAGGGTTTAGGGTAGTGCAGTGGGGTTTGTGTAGTGTAGGGGGTCGTACTGGGGGTATTGTTATAGGGTTTAGGATAGTGCAGTGCTGTTTGTGAAGTGTAGGAGGTAGTTGTTTAGGGTTTAGGGTAGTGCCGTGGTGTTTGTGTAGTGTAGGGGGTCATGGTTTAGGATAGTGCAGTGGTGTTTGGGTAGTGTAGAGGATCGTGCAGGGGGTTGTGTTTTTGGGTTTAGGGTAGTACAGTGGTGTTTGTGTAGTGACGGAGGTCGTACTGCGGCAGTGTTTTAGTATTTGGGGTAGTACAGTGCTGTTTGTGTAGTTTAGAGGGTCGTGCTGGGGTTGCGTTTTTGGGATTAGGGTAGTGCAATTGTGTTTGTATAGTGTAGGGGGTCATGCTCGGGGTAGGGTTTTAGGGTTTAGGGCAGTGCAGTGGTGGTTGGGTAGTGTAGGGGGTCGTGCTGGGAGTAGTGTTTTACGGTTTAGGGTAGCGAAGTGGTGTTTGTGTAGTGTAGGGGGTCGTACTGGGGGTAGATTTAGGGTTTAGGGTAGTGCAGTGGTGTTTGTGTAGTATAGGGGGTCTTGTTTTAGGGTAGTGCAGTGGTGTTTGTTTAGTGTATGGGGTCGTGCTGAGGGTATTGTTTTAGGGTTTAGGGTAGTGCAGTGGTGTTGGTGTAGTGTAGTGGGTAGTTGTTTAGGGTTTAAGGTAGTGCAGTGGTGTTTGTGTAGTGTAGGGGGTCATGCTGGGGGTAGTGTTTTAGGGTTTAGGGTAGTGCAGTGGGGTTTGTGTAGTGTAGGGGGTCGTACTGGGGGTATTGTTTTAGGGTTTTGGGTAGTGCAGTGCTGTTTGTGTAGTGTAGGAAGTAGTTGTTTAGGGTTTAGGGTAGTGCTGTGGTGTTTGTGTAGTGTAGGGGGTCATATTTTAGGGTTTAGGGTAGTGCAGTGGTGTTTGGGTAGTGTAGGGGATCGTGCTGGGGGTTGTGTTTTTGGGATAAGGGTAGTACAGTGGTGTTTGTGTAGTGACGGAGGTCGTACTGCAGCAGTGTTTTAGTATTTGGGGTAGGACAGTGCTGTTTGTGTAGTTTAGAGGGTCATGCTGGGATAATGTTTTTGGGATCAGGGTAGTTTAATTGTGTTTGGGTAGTTAAATGGGCCATGCTTGGGGTAGTGTTTAAGGGTTTAGGGTAGTGCAGTGGTGTTAGTGTAGTGTAGGGGGTTGTGCTGCAGGTAGTGTTTTAGGGTTTAGGGTAGTGAACTGGTCTTTGGGTAGTGTAGGGGGTCGTGCTGGGGTAGATTTAGGGTAGTGCAGTGGTGTTTGTGTAGTGTAGGGGTCGTGGTTTAGGGAAGTGCAATGGTGTTTGGGTAGTGTAGGGGGTCATGCTTGGGGTAGTGTTTTAGGGTTTAGGGTAGTGCAGTGGGGTTTGTGTAGTGTAGGGGGTCGTACTGGGGGTACTGTTATAGGGTTTAGGATAGTGCAGTGCTGTTTGTGTAGTGTAGGAGGTAGTTGTTTAGGGTAGTGCCGTGGTGTTTGTGTAGTGTAGGGGGTCATGGTTTAGGGTAGTGCAGTGGTGTTCGGGTAGTGTAGGGGATCATGCAGGGGGTTGTGTTTTTGCGTTTAGGGTAGTACAGTGGTGTTTGTGTAGTGACGGAGGTCGTACTTCGGCAGTGTTTTAGTATTTGGGGTAGTACAGTGCTGTTTGTGTAGTTTAGATGGTCGTGCTGGGGTTGTGTTTTTGGGATTAGGGTAGTGCAATTGTGTTTGGGCAGTTAAGGGGGTCATGCTTGGGGTAGTGTTTAAGGGTTTAGGGTAGTGCAGTGGTGTTTGTGTAGTGTAGGGGGTCATATTTTAGGGTTTAGGGTAGTGCAGTGGTGTTTGGGTAGTGTAGGGGATCGTGCTGGGGTTTGTGTTTTTGGGTTTAGGGTAGTACAGTGGTGTTTGTGTAGTGACGGAGGTCGTACTGCAGCAGTGTTTTAGTATTTGGGGTAGGACAGTGCTGTTTGTGTAGTTTAGAGGGTCGTGCTGGCGTAGTGTTTTTGGGATTAGGGCAGTTCAATTGTGTTTGGGTAGTTAAAGGGGTCATGCTTGGGGTAGTGTTTAAGGGTTTAGGGTAGTGCAGTGGTGTTTGTGTAGTGTAGGGGGTCGTGCTGCAGGTAGTGTTTTAGGGTTTAGGGTAGTGAAGTGGTCTTTGGGTAGTGTAGGGGGTCGTGCTGGGGTAGATTTAGGGTAGTGCAGTGGTGTTTGTGTAGTGTAGGGGGTCGTGGTTTAGGGTAGTGCAGTGGTGTTTGGGTAGTGTAGGGGGTCATGCTGGAGGTATTGTTTTAGGGTTTAGGGTAGTGCAGTGGGGTTTGTGTAGTGTAGGGTGTCGTACTGGGGGTATTGTTTTAGGGTTTTGGGTAGTGCAGTGCTGTTTGTGTAGTGTAGGAGGTAGTTGTTTAGGGTTTAGGGTAGTGCCGTGGTGTTTGTGTAGTGTAGGGGGTCAAATTTTAGGGTTTAGGGTAGTGCAGTGGTGTTTGGGTACTGTAGGGGATCGTGCTGGGGTTTGTGTTTTTGGGTTTAGGGTAGTACCGTGGTGTTTGTGTAGTGACGGAGGTCGTACTGCAGCAGTGTTTTAGTATTTGGGGTAGGACAGTGCTGTTTGTGTAGTTTAGAGGGTCGTGCTGGCGTAGTGTTTTTGGGATTAGGGTAGTTCAATTGTGTTTGGGTAGTTAAAGGGGTCATGCTTGGGGTAGTGTTTAAGGGTTTAGGGTAGTGCAGTGGTGTTTGTGTAGTGTAGGGGGTCGTGCTGCAGGTAGTGTTTTAGGGTTTAGGGTAGTGAAGTGGTCTTTGGGTAGTGTAGGGGGTCGTGCTGGGGTAGATTTAGGGTAGTGCAGTGGTGTTTGTGTAGTGTAGGGGGTCGTGGTTTAGGGTAGTGCAGTGGTGTTTGGATAGTGTAGGGGGTCATGCTGGGGGTAGTGTTTTAGGGTTTAGGGTAGTGCAGTGGGGTTTGTGTAGTGTAGGGGGTCGTACTGGGGGTATTGTTATAGGGTTTAGGATTGTGCAGTGCTGTTTGTGTAGTGTAGGAGGTAGTTGTTTAGCGTTTAGGGTAGTGCCGTGGTGTTTGTGTAGTGTAGGGGGTCATGGTTTAGGGTAGTGCAGTGGTGTTTGGGTAGTGTAGGGGATCGTGCAGGGGGTTGTGTTTTTGGGTTTAGGGTAGTACAGTGGTGTTTGTGTAGTGACGGAGGTCGTACTGCGGCAGTGTTTTAGTATTTGGGGTAGTACAGTGCCGTTTGTGTAGTTTAGAGGGTCGTGCTGGGGTTGTGTTTTTGGGATTAGGGTAGTGCAATTGTGTTTGTATAGTGTAGGGGTCGTGCTGGGGGTAGGGTTTTAGGGTTTAGGGCAGTGCAGTGGTGTTTGGGTAGTGTATGGGGGTCGTGCTGGGAGTAGTGTTTTACGGTTTAGGGTAGCGAAGTGGTGTTTGTGTAGTGTAGGGGGTCGTACTGGGGGAAGATTTAGGGTTTAGGGTAGTGCAGTGGTGTTTGTGTAGTATAGGGGGTCTTGTTTTAGGGTAGTGCAGTGGTGTTTGTTTAGTGTATTGTGAGAAAGTGGCTCTGTATATACTGTTCCCTAATAGGTACAGGGTGTACAGAGTCCACAGTCCCCCAGAGGCTGATAGAGGTCAAAGTTAGGTATGACCTTACTCTCAAAAGTGGTAGCTTGGTCGAGCAGCAAGGCAGTACCAGAGGACAGTGCAAAGCATTTATTGTACACACTCAGTCAGCAAATGATTTCACACACTCAATAACTGAACTCTAGGCCAATGGTTTATATATATAAAATATATGCTTGTTTTATTTTTAGAACCACAAAGGGGGTAAAAATATACTTTCTCAGAATGAGAGGTTGAATATAAATACTTTTGTCTTAAGCAATAAATTTGTGTAAACAGTCACAGTTGGTTGCAATAAACAATCCTATTTCCTAAACATAACAATGCATTGAGCTCAATGGTAAATTCAGGTTATTTGTAATAAATTACTTTTCAGATTACTTTTGGAATTCCAGGTCTGGCTCCTAGAACCAGCCTTGGGTCAGTATTCAGAATCAAGTGATGAAAGTCGACTTAATAACTGTAATGATTTTTAAATAATATTTAGCTATTTCAAAAGTTAGCACTTAGAAAATATTTCAAAGAAAACATTCAATGGATCTCTATGGCAAGAAATTCACATTGCAGGTAGAGTACTTTATCGTTACTTTAGTAATCCAGGACTGGGTGCCTAGACCCAGGACTGGGGTCCTTATCAAAAGCAGGTAAGTAATTTCGTTTTCAGAAATGGTACGATTTTAAAAGAATATTTCAAATTTGCAAAAATAGACACTTAGAAGAAATTTCACAGAAAAGCAGACAATGGTTTCCTATGGGAGAAAAATGAGTTAGAGGTAAGTATAGTTGTGAACACTTTTCAGGGTCAGGGCTGGGCACCAAGATCCAGCACTGGGAGCTCACCTAGGAGCAGGTGAGTAAATTCGTTTTTGTCACTTGGCTGATTTTTGGTGAATTTTTGCAGTTTTGAAAAGTTCACACTTAGAAGATTTTTGAAGAAAAAGCCAGTCAATGTTACCCTATGAGGAAAATGAAGTTAGCGGTGTGAGAAGTTGGCCTGATATGTAGTGCTCACTATTCTAGTGATCACTGTGTATCATTCCAAACGACCCTTATTGATGATTGGTTGTAAGTCAACCTTTTAGACCAGCTATCCTAGTAGCGTGGATACGAGCAGTCTTAGGCTAAACTCTAGAGGGCGTGTTAAGCCAGCTGTTTACCATCACATATACCCCTTGAACACCAAGTGAAAGGACACCACACAAGTTGTTATGAAAATAAAAGGATATTTATTTATGACAAGACTACCCTGGCTCTTTATGAGTCAGGGAGCTAAGCACACTACAAAACTCTTAGGAAAATACTTCAGTTGCACAATTTACACAAATGCCCGAGGGGCACGAGAAACCATCTACACTACAGTGAAATGCGAATGGTTAGAGTCTGGAGATACTGATTCCGGAGTGATCCGATCAGTGGGACTAAACGAAAAAGGAACTGGACACTTGTAGAGCGAACCTGCGATGGAGCACCGAGATGCTCGAGTTACCTAGCCCGGAGGCTGCGGCTGCGTGAAGTTCGTCAAGATGTCGGGAGTCCTCGTGTAGTCTCAGGAGCCTGAAAGAAGAAGTTGCTGGCAGGCGACCAGTGACGATGTTCAGAGTGATCCAAGCCTGGATCGGTGGTGAAGGAAAACCTGAAAGCAGAGGGGACTCAGTTCTCAACCGCTAGCCAGCGATCGTGTGGGTACCAGGAGGGTACCGGCTGAAGTCACCTCGACCAGGTGAGTGGGTGACGTCGGACTCGGCTGTTCCTCGGACCAGGAGGCGCGGCGGCGACCAGGATGGAGGGCGAGCTGTCCCACGAAGGTGTCTGCTGTCGATGAGGCTGGGCCCAGGAAGGGGCAGCGGATCTTGGCAGTGGCCACCCAGGCGGGGGAGTCAAGATGGCGTCGGGAGTGGACCAGGAGGGTCCGTGGTACTCCTCTGTTGAAGGGGAGCAAGAGCCAGTCTGGAGCAACCAGACTCGTGATGAAACAATCGTGGTGCGTCGTGAAGAGGGCCACAAGCCGGTCGGCAAGTGGTCGAACAACGCGGTGAACAGCAAGGCGCGGAAGGGCCCCCACGCAGATCTCGTGGATGCTGGGGAGACAGACTTCGATGCTGGAGCTGCTCAGGGTTAGGGCTTCTCAAACCCTAGGTGCACTCACTCGAGGGTCCCTCGGTGGGCGTGCTAGATAAGCGTCGTGCAGGTTCTGAAGATAACCGGTCCCGCAGGTCTCGTCACACCTACGACTCTCAGCTGGGCTGATGAGGCAGGTAAAAGGTCAGAGATGGCAGGGACTCGGGTCTCGTCGAGCTGGGCAGTCTTGATCCGTAGGAGAGACTTACAGCAAACCGCAAGCGCTTAGGTGGTGCCTGCTGGTGCAGGGTGGCTACTCCTTAGCCACAAGGGAGAGTCTTCAGAAATAGTCAAGAGTTCCTTTCGTGGAAAGTGGTTCGTGATTCGGAGTTATCCGATTATCTGATTATCCAATTTGGGAAGGGGACTCGCTCCTACCTTTATTCTAAGAGAAAGGGGCTGGCCCGTGACTAGGTTCTACCTATGGGTGGAGCCAGGAGGGGGGTGGTTACACCCCCATCCTTTGTCCGGCTTTGCGCCAGCTCAGGGGCTGGTGCGCCCCCGAAACTGGTTTGAGCCGGGCTA
The DNA here is from genome assembly GCF_964204655.1 of Triturus cristatus. NCBI lineage: Eukaryota > Metazoa > Chordata > Amphibia > Caudata > Salamandridae > Triturus > Triturus cristatus. Next base: position 507,712,369 of record NC_140579.1, on the reverse strand, counting down.
TGCACAGTGAGCACCGGGGTGCCACTTGCAGTCACCTTCCTTTCAGCCCTGCCTACCTGGGATACACAAACCCTGTCTGGGACGGTGCTAACACCGCCCTCGACAGGAAACCCTTTGTCCAAGCTCCCCTTGCTGGAAGGTCCCCCAGCAGCAGGAGGTCAGACTTGTGTCTGGTGGCAGCATCCATTTTGTGATGCTGAGGCTTGAGTCAACTTTAACCGGGGTTCGAGGTTACTTCCATGTCGTGTCCCTCTAAAAGGGGGGAATGCTAACCCCGTCACCAGGACTGGCGAGGGGTTCGTATTCCCATTCGTATGACACCTTACTCGACATGTATAGGTGATGCGATGCCAAAGTTAGCAGATAACCGCAAGGATTATAATGCCTTAAAAGTAGTTGGCCCGCGTCACCATGGAACGGCTATTAGGGTTTGGTTCCGCAAGCCGTCGACGGGCTCAGCTCGCGCCAGAGCACCGTCCCACATGATTCCCTGCACTCTGCCTTCAGGATTGATAAGGCCTGCTATAGGAGTGACTGATAGGAATCCATGTGTCCATTTTTAGGGTTTAGGTGTAGGAATACTACACCTACAGCAACGGGTGATTACACCACGTGGCCCCAGCTGTCGTGCAGCCAGTTGTGTCAGATTTGGGCGGCCATTCCAGGGGGGGCATAATACATGCTTCAGCCCCTGGTAGGCCCTGGGTACACCGATGCCCTGGATACCTGTGGTATGCTGAGACAGGGACTGACAAGGTGGCCCAGTTCCAATTAGTGGATGCACCTAACGTACATGTGTGTTAATTTCGAGAGAGAACAGCTAGGCTGTGGGTCTGATTGGCAGGCCCACAGCCGGAGAAAGTCGTAAACCAATGAAGCAAAAGCAAAAAATCTGGGTGATCATAGGATTGCAGACCCTACTCTCCTACATGACCCCCCCCCAAACTTTGGGACAATAAGCTAACCTTGACCAGGTGAGTCTTCTTGCTCTAAGTGGAAATACCTGGAGAGCCCATCTGCATTGCCATGATCAGTGCCAGGTCTATGCTCCACTGTGAAGTCCATCCCCTGTAGGGAAATGGACCACCTAAGTAGTTTGGGGTTTTCACCCTTCATTTGATTTAGCCACAAGAGGGGCTTATGGTCGGTCTGAATCTTGAAGTGAGTGCCAAACAAGTATGGCCTCAACTTCTTCAGGGCCCAAACCACAGCAAAGGCCTCCCTCTCAATAGCTGACCAATTCTTCTCTCTGGGGGTCAGCCTCCTGCTAATAAAAGCTATGGGCTGGTCATGACCATCAAAATTCAGTTGCGATAGAACAGCTCCCACACCCAGCTCCGAAGCGTCTGTTTGGACAATGAATGGTTTGGAGTAGTCTGGACTCTTTAGGATAGGTGCTGTGCACATGGCCCGCTTTAGGTCATCGAACGCCTTCTGACAGCTTGCTGTCCACTGAACTTTTTTTGGCATCTTTTTACTTGTCAGGTCGTTTAGCGGGGTCACAATGGATCCATAATTTCTGACAAATTTCCGGTAATAACCAGTCAGGCCCAAGAAAGCTCGAACCTGAGTCTGGGTGGTTGGAGGAGCCCAGTCCTGGATGGCCTGTATTTTGCTCTCCAACGGTTGAACCTGGCCTCCACCTACAAGGTGGCCCAGGTATACAACCTGTGTCTGCCCTATCTGGCACTTGGTGGCCTTGATAGTGAGGCCTGCCTTCTGCAGGGCCTCTAACACTTTCCTCAGGTGGACCAGGTGATCCTCCCAGGTGGAGCTAAAGACAGCGATATCGTCCAGATACGCCGCACAGAAGTCGTCCAACCCAGTGAGAACTCGATTCACCAGCCTTTGGAAGGTGGCAGGTGCATTTTTCAAACCAAAGGGCATTACCACGAACTGATAATGCCCACCCGGGGTAGAAAATGCTGTTTTGGGCTTGGCCTCCTCAGCTAACCTGATTTGCCAATACCCAGCTGTCAGGTCAAACGTACTTAAGTAGTTGGCCGAGGCCAACCGGTCGATAAGTTCGTCTGCTCTTGGTATCGGGTGGGCGTCGGTCTTAGTGACCGCATTGAGACCTCTGTAGTCCACGCAAAACCTCATCTCTTTCTTACCGCCCTGGGTGTGAGGTTTCGGCACGAGCACTACGGGACTAGCCCAGGGGCTATCCGAGGGTTCAATGACTCCCAGCTCCAACATTTTCTGCACCTCTGTCTTGATGCAGTCTCTGACCTGATCAGGTTGCCGATAGATTTTACTCTTTACGGGCAGACTGTCCCCAGTGTCGACCTCGTGGGTACACCACTTGGTCTGACTGGGTGTCAGAGAGAACATATGTCGAAAGGATTGAAGAACCTGTTTACAATCCTCTTGTTGATGTCCAGAGAGGCTGCCACAAAAGACAACACCATCTACTGATCCATCGTCAGGGTTCTGAGAGAGCAGGTCCGGGAGAGGGTCACTCTCCTCCTCCTGTCCCTCATCTGTGGCCATGAGCAAGCCCATGCCCTCCCTGTCGACATATGCCTTGAGCCTGTTTACGTGGAGAACCCTGTGGGGGCTCCGGGGAGTTCCCAGGTCTACCAGGTAGGTGACCTCTCCCTTTTGCTCAATGATCGTGTGGGGCCCAGACCATTTGTCTTTGAGTGCTGCTGGGGCCACTGGCTCCAGCACCCACACCTTCTGTCCAGGCTGATACACAGTCAGGACAGCCTTTTGGTCGTGCCAAGCTTTCTGTAATTCTTGGCTCGCCTCAAGGTTTTTAGACGCCTTTTCCATGTACTCCGCCATCCGCGAGCGGAGACCGAGCACATAGTCCACAATGTTTGATGCCGGCTTTCTGAGAGGTCTCTCCCATCCTTCCTTTACCAAACAAAGGGGTCCCCTTACAGGATGTCCGAACAGAAGCTCAAAAGGGCTGTAGCCAACCCCCTTCTGCGGGACCTCTCTGTAGGCGAACAAGAGGCAGGGTATCAGGACATCCCATCTCCGCCGAAGCTTTTCAGGTAGTCCGTGAATCATCCCTTTTAGGGTCCGGTTGAATCTCTCAACCAGCCCATTGCATTGTGGGTGATAGGGTGTGGTGAACTTGTAGTTGACACCACATTCCTTCCACATAGCAGTCAGATATCCCGACATGAAGTTGGCACCTCTGTCTGAGACGACCTCCTTAGGGAAGCCCACTCTGGAGAACACTCCAAGTAGGGCCCGTGCCACCACAGGTGCCGTAGTGGTCCTAAGGGGAATAGCTTCAGGATACCTGGTGGCGTGGTCCACCACCACCAGTATAAACTTGTGCCCTGATGCTGTCTGGGGTTCCATTGGTCCGACAATGTCGATCCCCACTCGTTCAAAGGGTACCCCCACCACTGGTAGTGGTATGAGGGGGGCCTTTGTCGTGCCACCTGACTTACCACTGGCTTGGCAAGTGACACAGGAGCGGCAAAACTCCTTCGTATCTTCGGACATGTGGGGCCAGTGAAAGTGTGGAACAATTCTGTCCCAAGTCTTATTCTGGCCTAAGTGACCTGCAAGGGGAATCTCGTGGGCCAAGGTGAGAAGGAAACCTCTCAGAGACAAGGGGATGACCAGCCTCCTGGTCGCACCAGGTTTGGGGTCTCTTGCCTCAGAGTACAGGAGTCCATCGTCCCAGTACACTTTGTGGGTACCCGTGGCGTTCCCTGCAGCCTCAGCAGCGGCCTGCTGTCTGAGGGGTTCAAGTGAGGGGCAGTCTAACTGTGCCTTCCCCAGGTCTTCCCTGGAGGGTCCCCCTGAGCCCAGAAACTCAACCTGACCAGGTTCAAGCTCTTGCGGCTCAGTTTCCCTCAGTCCTTTAAGGTCAGCCTCCTCGGAGACTTGATCCACGACCTGGGGCAAGGGGGAAGGCGAAGCCTTACCCTTACTGCTCCTTTTCTTGGAAGGTGTCTGGTCCGTTCTTCCAGGATCCAGCACCTGTTCAGTGGGGCATCTTTTGGCCTGTGACCTGGTCACAGCAAGGACATGTGCTGGCAAACCTAACATTTCCATGTGAGTCCTCTGCTCCACTTCTGACCATTGTGACGTTTCCAAATCATTGCCCAACAGACATTCTACGGGGAGGTCTGAACTAACCACAACCTTTTTCGGGCCACTTACCCCTCCCCAGGAGAAATCAACAACTGCCATACTGTGATTGGTAGTGACGTTGCTGGCATTGGTCACTAGGTAACTGGTACCTAGCATGATCTGTCCAGGGTCCACGAAGTTAGGCGTCACCATGGTGACACTGGCACACGTGTCCCTGTAGGCCTGGGCCACTCTTCCATTTATCAAAGGTGTCTGCCTGTATTTGCCCAAAGTATTGGGACTGGCATCAGGGGACATATCCATATCCCCTGTACAGACAAGGACGGCCTGAGTGAGCGTGCCGACTAAGTCGTCACTCCCCTCGGTTCCCAAGGTTAACCCAACTAATGCCTTGGGAGGCGCACTACCACTGCTGACTGTACTAGGGGGCGCAGGTGCCTTAGGGGCTGCAGTGGTAGGAGTTTGCCCTCCTTTCTTGGTGCACTCACTAAACCAGTGAGTCTTACTTTTACAGTATTGGCACCACCTTTTTGACTGGCCTTCTTGAGTCTTCTTCTTCTGTGAAGCTTGACCCCCACCCTCTTTGGTTTGTTGGGGACCTGTCGAAGACTTCTGGTCATTTTGTTCGTTCTTGTTACCCTTTTGGTCTGCTTTCTTCTGACCACCCTGGTTCTGATTCTGGTTCTGCTTGACCCTTGTTCTGACCCATCTGTCTGCCTTCTTTCCCAATTCTTGGGGAGAGGTCAGATCCGAGTCGACAAGGTGCTGATGCAACAATTGGTTCTGACAGTTGTTTAAAATCTGTTCTCGCATGATAAGATTGTACAATCCTGTGTAATCAGTAACCTTGCTACCCAGCAACCAGCCTTCCAAAGCCTTAGTGGCACAATCGACAAAGTCAGCCCAATCCTGAGACTGAATTTTCTGGGTGTCCCGGAACAGCACCCGGTACTGTTCCGTGGTTAAGCCGAACCCATCAATCAGTGTGTTCTTCAGGACTTGGTAGTTGTTAGCATCCTCAGCTCTTGTAGTGAGGAGCTTGTCCCTTCCTTTACCTTCAAAGGAAAGCCACAGTATAGCTGCCCACTGACTTGGGGGGGACGCACTGGACAGTGCAGGCCCTCTCCAAGGCAGTTATCCACTTGTGGATGTCGTCCCCTTGTTTAAAGGGGGGCACTATTTTACTCAGGTGTCTAGTGTCTATACCCCTGTCTTTCTCTCTATTGAGAATGCTGCCACCAGTGGGATCTAACCCACTTAATTTCTGCTCTCGGGCTAAGGCAAGTCTTTCTTTGGCGAGGGCAAGTTCTTCCCGCTCGATCCTCAGATTGACCTCCCGCATCTTCGCTTCATGCTCCCTCCTCTGAGGGGAAGTCATTCCTCTCTGAGAAGGTGCCTGAGAGACATGTGTATGAACCGATCTGCCAGAGCCTCTGGAGAGAGACCTAGCTCGTCCATTCCCCAGGTTAAGCCTGCTTGAGCGTGGGCCCGGGGCTCCCCCAGTTCCATTCTCATGCCTGCTTAAGTTGGTCCTTGTAAGCCTGCCGACTACCACTGGACCTTTGTCTGCCTCGTCTCCCGATAACTCGTCCTCGTCCTCCTCCTCTGTGTGGAGGTCGAGGTCTGGGTCACCGAGGGTTCCCTCTAAGGGAGGCATGTTCCCATCTGCACTGGGGGGACCTGGGTTAGAGGACCTCCTAGCATCGTACGCCTCTAAGAGACCTATCAGTATTGCGATGGTAGGGTTAGAACCCTGGTTTAGCTTCCTGGAGGCACACAGTTGTCTCATCTCCTTGAAGCTAAGAGTTGCATACCGTGACACGACCTGTGGAGGGTCACTGACCACTAGGGGAGTCCCTGCAGACTCTCCGTGGACCGACATGCTTTTCTAGTGAGGTGTAAGTGTTGCACCTACCTACACTATGGGTTTACCTACTGATCCCTTGCTAAGAGTTGTAGTCAGGGTGTGCTAAGCCCTGTTACACTACAACAGCCGGTTCAGTAGAACTCGGAGTATTCTAAGTTAAGTTATATGTACCTGGGTACTTATGTGATCTTTCACTGCGATATTCTTAGGATACGTGTGTGGTAAAACAACAGCAAGCTCAAATCCCAACCGCTGCTCACCAATGTGAGAAGTTGGCCTGATATGTAGTGCTCACTATTCTAGTGATCACTGTGTATCATTCCAAACGACCCTTATTGATGATTGGTTGTAAGTCAACCTTTTAGACCAGCTATCCTAGTAGCGTGGATACGAGCAGTCTTAGGCTAAACTCTAGAGGGCGTGTTAAGCCAGCTGTTTACCATCACATATACCCCTTGAACACCAAGTGAAAGGACACCACACAAGTTGTTATGAAAATAAAAGGATATTTATTTATGACAAGACTACCCTGGCTCTTTATGAGTCAGGGAGCTAAGCACACTACAAAACTCTTAGGAAAATACTTCAGTTGCACAATTTACACAAATGCCCGAGGGGCACGAGAAACCATCTACACTACAGTGAAATGCGAATGGTTAGAGTCTGGAGATACTGATTCCGGAGTGATCCGATCAGTGGGACTAAACGAAAAAGGAACTGGACACTTGTAGAGCGAACCTGCGATGGAGCACCGAGATGCTCGAGTTACCTAGCCCGGAGGCTGCGGCTGCGTGAAGTTCGTCAAGATGTCGGGAGTCCTCGTGTAGTCTCAGGAGCCTGAAAGAAGAAGTTGCTGGCAGGCGACCAGTGACGATGTTCAGAGTGATCCAAGCCTGGATCGGTGGTGAAGGAAAACCTGAAAGCAGAGGGGACTCAGTTCTCAACCGCTAGCCAGCGATCGTGTGGGTACCAGGAGGGTACCGGCTGAAGTCACCTCGACCAGGTGAGTGGGTGACGTCGGACTCGGCTGTTCCTCGGACCAGGAGGCGCGGCGGCGACCAGGATGGAGGGCGAGCTGTCCCACGAAGGTGTCTGCTGTCGATGAGGCTGGGCCCAGGAAGGGGCAGCGGATCTTGGCAGTGGCCACCCAGGCGGGGGAGTCAAGATGGCGTCGGGAGTGGACCAGGAGGGTCCGTGGTACTCCTCTGTTGAAGGGGAGCAAGAGCCAGTCTGGAGCAACCAGACTCGTGATGAAACAATCGTGGTGCGTCGTGAAGAGGGCCACAAGCCGGTCGGCAAGTGGTCGAACAACGCGGTGAACAGCAAGGCGCGGAAGGGCCCCCACGCAGATCTCGTGGATGCTGGGGAGACAGACTTCGATGCTGGAGCTGCTCAGGGTTAGGGCTTCTCAAACCCTAGGTGCACTCACTCGAGGGTCCCTCGGTGGGCGTGCTAGATAAGCGTTGTGCAGGTTCTGAAGATAACCGGTCCCGCAGGTCTCGTCACACCTACGACTCTCAGCTGGGCTGATGAGGCAGGTAAAAGGTCAGAGATGGCAGGGACTCGGGTCTCGTCGAGCTGGGCAGTCTTGATCCGTAGGAGAGACTTACAGCAAACCGCAAGCGCTTAGGTGGTGCCTGCTGGTGCAGGGTGGCTACTCCTTAGCCACAAGGGAGAGTCTTCAGAAATAGTCAAGAGTTCCTTTCGTGGAAAGTGGTTCGTGATTCGGAGTTATCCGATTATCTGATTATCCAATTTGGGAAGGGGACTCGCTCCTACCTTTATTCTAAGAGAAAGGGGCTGGCCCGTGACTAGGTTCTACCTATGGGTGGAGCCAGGAGGGGGGTGGTTACACCCCCATCCTTTGTCCGGCTTCGCGCCAGCTCAGGGGCTGGTGCGCCCCCGAAACTGGTTTGAGCCGGGCTATGCACAGTGAGCACCGGGGTGCCACTTGCAGTCACCTTCCTTTCAGCCCTGCCTACCTGGGATACACAAACCCTGTCTGGGACGGTGCTAACACCGCCCTCGACAGGAAACCCTTTGTCCAAGCTCCCCTTGCTGGAAGGTCCCCCAGCAGCAGGAGGTCAGACTTGTGTCTGGTGGCAGCATCCATTTTGTGATGCTGAGGCTTGAGTCAACTTTAACCGGGGTTCGAGGTTACTTCCATGTCGTGTCCCTCTAAAAGGGGGGAATGCTAACCCCGTCACCAGGACTGGCGAGGGGTTCGTATTCCCATTCGTATGACACCTTACTCGACATGTATAGGTGATGCGATGCCAAAGTTAGCAGATAACCGCAAGGATTATAATGCCTTAAAAGTAGTTGGCCCGCGTCACCATGGAACGGCTATTAGGGTTTGGTTCCGCAAGCCGTCGACGGGCTCAGCTCGCGCCAGAGCACCGTCCCACATGATTCCCTGCACTCTGCCTTCAGGATTGATAAGGCCTGCTATAGGAGTGACTGATAGGAATCCATGTGTCCATTTTTAGGGTTTAGGTGTAGGAATACTACACCTACAGCAACGGGTGATTACACCACGTGGCCCCAGCTGTCGTGCAGCCAGTTGTGTCAGATTTGGGCGGCCATTCCAGGGGGGGCATAATACATGCTTCAGCCCCTGGTAGGCCCTGGGTACACCGATGCCCTGGATACCTGTGGTATGCTGAGACAGGGACTGACAAGGTGGCCCAGTTCCAATTAGTGGATGCACCTAACGTACATGTGTGTTAATTTCGAGAGAGAACAGCTAGGCTGTGGGTCTGATTGGCAGGCCCACAGCCGGAGAAAGTCGTAAACCAATGAAGCAAAAGCAAAAAATCTGGGTGATCATAGGATTGCAGACCCTACTCTCCTACAAGCGGTTTAAGGGTAAATACTCGACTGGCAGAGTTGAAATTCCGGGCATGGACTCAGGGGTCCCCCAGTGTCAGGTAGGTACAGTTGGTTCACCCTCAGCGGTTTCAGGACGGCCGGGTGCAGAGAGAGTTAGGCCCAATGTTATCCTATGAGGGATAGGGGGGCCTTGGTTGGTGGCTGCTGTCTGGCAAGCCACGCGGCTGTGGGAGCTGGGCTCCTGGTCACTTACTCAGGGCAAGTGGGGAAGTAGGTTAGTGTAGAGAGGGCACTGCCAGGGCCACTCGGGCGGCTGGGTGCGGGGTGCTTTTGAGCCTTCGGGCGCTCAATGGAAATCAATGGGAATGTTCCGGTTTGGAAAAAGGCTGCAGGCTCGGGGACGAGGATGTTTCAGGTGCCACCACCACTTCGAGAGGTAAGTTGGGTAGTTGTAGGTTAGGTGGGTACCCCGGGATTGGGCACAGGGGGCCGCAGGGCGCCGGGTGCAGGGGTGCCTTTTGACGTCGGGAATCTTACCCTCTGGTTGATCGCGGCTGGGGTGGCACTTGGTTCTGAGGCTGCAGGCTTCTTCCGGGATGTCGAGGGGGGTCCTTGGGTGCCGGACTCTGGGTCACAGTCGCCGTGGGGTCGTCCTCAGGGTCTTTGTCCACTCCGGCACTGGCCAGGCTTGGCTGGTGCAGAGTGTGTTGGGTCCGCGGTCCCGGGCTGGTGCCAGGGATAGCAAATAGGTTTCTTGAGTAGAGCCTCTACTCGTGGGAGTCCCAGGGGCTTAGAGCTAAAAGGTAGCCAGGTCCTCCGGGGTTGGTGAGGTTGCTGGCCACGAGAGATGCCGCGCTGGTGCAGGTTCGAGAGTCGACAGGCCGGTAGGGCTGGGGCCAAAGCAGTTGGTGTCTTCTTCTCTTTTTAGCAGCTGCAGGACAGGTCCTTGTTCTTCTTGCTCTTCTTGTAGTTTTCTATCTGGAATCTAAGGAGGGAAGGTTCAGGGTGCCCCTAAATACTAGATTTAGGGGCGTTACAGGTAGGTGAAGGCCAGGGACCAATGGGTCCTTGTCCTGGGGTGGGTACACCCCCTATCCTGCCTCTCTCCTGTGGGAGGGGGGCAGTAGCCTAATCCTGATAGGGTAGGGCCTCCCATCTTCAAGATGGCGAGAGCCCGGAGATGTGCTTCACCTCGCCTCCCCCACCTGAGGGGTGGGGTGGGCAGGCTGGCACATCCCCTGTCCTTGTATGGGGTTTCCGGCCCAGCTTCCCGCCAGAGTGGGGGGTTGCAGTGGCCTGGGGAAACTCCAAATGGCGGCCTGCCTTTGAAGCTTCCCTTTGCTCATCCTGGGGGTGGAGATTTCTCACCTCACCCAGGATGTGCATTGTTGCAGGCCCGGGAGAGCAGGGGCTCTCCCACCCAGGGGTCCAGCAACGTGTCTGCTGTGTGGCAGCCTGGGCAGCCTCAGAGCAGACGTGGATTATAAGTTAGCTGTAAGGGGGCATCTCTAAGATGCCCTCTGGGGTGCTTAGTACATTAAATCCTACACTGGCATCAGTGTGGGTTCAATGTGCTGAGAAGTTTGATACCAAACTTCCCAGGCTTCAGTGGTGCCAATATGGTGCTGTGGAGCTCGTGTTTGACAAGCTCTCAGCACCAGGTACTCTTAAATGACAGCACTGCACTTACAGTGCCCAGGAATGGACCCGGGTACTGTAGGGGCACAGGGCTCCTGCTCCTGTGCCCACACCATAGGCGTAATGCACCCAGCTAGAGGGGTGGCTGACATATGCCTTGGCAGTGTAGGTGATGGGCATGGTACACAGTGATGTGTGTCATGTCGACTCTTTGTTTTGTCCTGCACCCAGACACTCAGCCTGCAAGGGCAGTGTGTGTGTAAGGGTACAGGGCCTCTGAGGGTGGCACAATGAGTGCTGCAGCCCTTAGAGGCCTTCCCTGGCCACAAGTCCCTGGGTACCTAGGGTACCATTTACTAGGGGCTGACATGTGGCTAGGGTTTGCCAATTTGGAGTTTGTGTGGTTTAAGGAAGGAACATAGGCCCTAGGCACCTGATTGGCAGGAACCCAGGGTACACTCAATCGAAGTTCATTCAGCAATTTAGCAAAAAGTGGGGGCATACCATGCAAGAAAGATGGCACTTTCTCACACAACCCCCCCCCAAACGAAAGGTGATGAGACTAACCTTGTCCTATGGAGTCTTCATTGTCTAAGTGGAAGAACCTGGAAAGTCCATCTGCATTGGCATGGGCAGTCCCTGGTCTGTGCTCCACTTCAAAGTCCATTCCCTGTAGGGAGGTGGACCACCTCAGTAGTTTTGGATTTTCCCCTTTCATCTGCATTAGCCATCTGAGAGGTCTGTGGTCAGTTTGAACTAGGAAGTGAGTGCCAAACAAGTATGGCCTCAGCTTCTTCAGGGACCAAACCACAGCAAAGGCCTCCCTCTCAATGGCACTCCAACGCTGCTCTCTAGGGAGTAGTCTTCTGCTTATAAAAGCAACAGGTTGGTCTTGGCCTTCATCATTGGTCTGGGATAGGACCGCTCCTATCCCTAGCTCAGAGGCATCAGTCTGCACTATGAACTGCTTGGCATAATCTGGAGCTTTTAGAATTGGTGCTGAGCACATTGCTTCTTTTAGGGTGTCAAAAGCCTTTTGACAACTAACTGTCCAGTTAACTTTCTTGGGCATTTTCTTGGAGGTGAGTTCTGTGAGGGGGGTCACAATGGACCCATACCCCTTCACAAACCTCCTGTAGTACCCAGTCAAGCCAAGGAATGCCCTGACTTGGGTCTGGGTTGTTGGAGCTATCCAGTCCATGATGGCCTGGATTTTGGGTTGTAAGGGCTGTACCTGGCCTCCACCTACAAGGTGGCCCAAGTACACCACAGTGCCCTGCCCTATCTGGCATTTGGACGCCTTGATAGTGAGTCCTGCACTCTGCAGAGCCTCTAAAACCTTCCCAAGGTGGATCAGGTGATCCTGCCAGGTGGAGCTACAGACAGCAATATCATCAAGATAAGCTGCACTAAAGGACTCCAATCCAGCCAGGACATGGTTCACCAACCTCTGGAAGGTGGCAGGGGCATTCTTTAACCCAAAGGGCATCACAGTAAACTGGTAATGCCCATCAGGGGTGGAGAATGCTGTCTTTTCTTTTGCTCCTGGGGCCATGCCAATCTGCCAGTACCCTGCAGTTAAGTCAAAGGTACTGAGAAATTTGGCAGCCCCCAATTTGTCTATCAGTTCATCTGCTCTTGGGATAGGGTGAGCATCTGTCTTGGTGACAGAGTTGAGCCCTCTATAGTCCACACAGAACCTCATCTCTCTCTTTTCACCCTGTTGATGAGGTTTGGGGACCAGAACCACTAGGCTAGCCCAGGGGCTCTCTGAAGGCTCAATGACCCCTAACTCCAGCATCTTGCTGACCTCAGCTTTGATGCTTTCCTTGACTTGATCTGACTGTCGATAGATTTTGTTCTTGACAGGTGCACTGTCACCAGTGTCCACATCATGGGTACACCAGCTTGTCAGACCAGGGGTCAGGGAAAAGAGGCTAGCATATTGTTGCAAGACTTGCTTGCAGTCAGTCTGCTGTTGGGCAGAGAGGGTGTCTGAAAAAATCACACCATCTACTGACCCATCTTTTGGGCTGTAGGATAGGAGGTCAGGGAGTGGCTCACTCTCTGCTTCCTGTTCTTCATCAGTCACCATCAGCATGGTGATGTCAGCCCTATCATTGTAGAGTTTAAGGCGGTTCACATGGATGACCCTTTTGGGTGTCCTGCTAGTGCCCAGGTCAACTAGATAGGTGACCTCACTCTTTCTCTCTAGGATAGGGTAAGGGCCACTCCATTTGTCTTGGAGAGCCCTTGGTGCCACTGGCTCCAAAACCCACACCTGTTGCCCTGGTTGAAATTCAACCAGTGCAGCTTTTTGGTCATACCAGTGCTTCTGGAGCTCCTGGCTGGCCTCAAGGTTCTTGGATGCTTTTTCCATATACTCAGCCATTCTGGACCTTAGGCCAAGCACATAGTCCACTATGTCCTGTTTGGGTTCTTGAAGAGGCCTCTCCCAGCCCTCCTTTACAAGACACAGTGGTCCCCTTACAGGATGACCAAACAGAAGTTCAAAGGGTGAGAAACCTACTCCCTTCTGTGGCACTTCCCTGTAAGCGAAAAGCAAGCATGGTAACAGGACATCCCACCTCCTTTTGAGTTTCTCAGGGAGTCCCATGATCATACCTTTCAATGTCTTGTTGAACCTCTCAACAAGGCCATTGGTTTGTGGGTGGTAGGGTGTAGTAAACTTGTACTGCACCCCACACTCTTTCCACATGTGTGTTAGGTAAGCAGACATGAAGTTGGAACCTCTGTCTGAAACCACCTCCTTAGGAAAACCCACCCTGGTGAAGACACCCAGGAGGGCCTTGGCTACTGCAGGAGCTGTAGTAGTCCTAAGTGGAATTGCTTCAGGGTACCTAGTAGCATGATCCACTACTACTAGAATGAACTTGTTCCCTGAGGCTGTGGGAGGTTCAAGTGGACCCACAATGTCCACACCTACCCTTTCAAAGGGGACCCCCACCACTGGTAGTGGAATGAGGGGGGCCTTTGGGTGGCCACCTGTCTTGCCACTGGCCTGACAGGTAACACAGGAGCTGACAAACTCCTTCACCTTTTGGTGCATCTGGGGCCAGTAAAAGTGACTCACTAACCTTTCCCAAGTTTTGGATTGCCCCAGATGTCCAGCTAGGGGGATGTCATGAGCCAAAGTTAGGAGGAACTCCCTGTACTTCTGTGGCACTACCACCCTCCTGGTGGCTCCAGGAGTGGGGTCTCTTGCCTCAGCATACAGTAATCCCTCTTCCCAATAAGCTCTGTGGGTACCACTGACATCTCCCCTGGCTTCTGAAGCAGCTTGTTGTCTCAGGCTTTCAAGAGTGGGACAGTCTCGCTGACCTTGGCACAGCTCTTCCCTAGAGGGTCCCCCTGGGCCCAAGAGTTCAACCTGGTAAGGGTCAAGCTCCATGGACTCAGTTCCCTCAGGGGTATCTACATCCTCTCCAGGGGGAGAGGGGTTCTGAGTGTTTGGCTGTACAGAAGCTGGTCCCCCAGTCTTCTTGCCCTTCCTCTTGGTTGGTTGGGCCATTATTCCAGGCTCCAAACCTACTTTTTCACCCTTCCTCTTGCTCTGTGCTCTGGTTTGCACACACACCAATTCAGGGATGCCCAGCATGGCTGCATGGGCCTTTAACTCAACCTCAGCCCAGGCTGAGGTTTCCAGATCATTTCCAAGCAGACATGCAGCTGGCAACTTTGGAGAGACCACTACCTGTTTCAGGCCAGTAACCCCCCCCCCAGCCTAATGTTACCATGGCCATGGGATGACTAGTGGTGACACTGTCAGCGTTGGTGACTGGGTAAGACTTCCCAATCAAGTATTGCTCAGGGGAAACCAGTGTGTCTTTCACCATAGTGACACTGGCACCTGTATCCCTCAGAGCTTCTACCCTAGTTCCATTTACCCAGGGGTACTGTAAGTATTTCTTTAAGTTGGGGGGCCACACAGCCACAGTGGCAAACTCCACTTCTCCCAAGGAGACTAAACTTGCTTCAGTGTGTTCCCAGATTTGCTCAGGGTACACCTCTGATCCCATTTGTATACTTGCTGCCCCAGGAGTGGCTGTACTGGGTGCCTTAGGGGCTTTGTTTTGGGGGCAAGATACAGTTAGGTGTCCCTGCTTCTTATAGGTATTACACCAGGCCTTTAAGGGATCAAAGTTCTTCCCCCTATATGGTTGGGGCACATAGGGAGTAGTTTGGGTCCCACCCACCTGAACAGGTTTTTGGGGCCCTTTGGAAGACTCAGACTTTTTATCTTGGGGATTCTCACCACCTTTCCCCTGGGGAGGTTTTGTGACCACCTTCTTTTGGTCACCCCCAGTGGTTGTCTTGGTCACCCTAGTCTTGACCCAGTGGTCCGCCTTCTTTCCCAATTCTTGGGGAGAAATTAGACCTAGGTCTACCAAATGCTGATGCAACTTTTCATTTGTGCAGTTACTCAAAATATGTTCCTTCATGAATAAATTGTACAATCCAGTAAAATCCTGCACACCATGTCCAGCTAACCAACCATCCAGTGTCTTCACTGAGAAATCTACAAAATCAATCCAGGACTGGGTCTGGGTTTTGTGAGCCCCCCTGAATCTAATTCTATACTCCTCAGTGGTGAATCCAAATCCCTCAATCAGAGCTTTCTTCATGAGGTCATAGGATCCTGCTTCTGGCCCAGAGAGAGTCAGAAGCCTGTCCCTGCAGTTACCAGAGAACAGTTCCCATAGGAGTGCCCCCCAGAGAGGTTTCTTTACTTTCCTGATATCACAAGCCCTCTCAAAGGCTGTGAACCATTTGGTGATATCATCACCTTCCTCAAATTTAGGGACAATCCCTTTGGGGATTTTAGGGTCAGAAGTTTCCTCCCTATCCTTGTTTTTATTATTTCTGCCACCATTGATGGGTGCTAAACCCATCTCTCTCCTTTCCTTTTCTAGGGCCAGGAGTCTGGACTCTAGATCTATTCTTCTGGCCAGCCTCACAAGGCTGTCCTCTTCACTGGGGGGCCCCCCAGTGTCGTCTCTGGGACCAGAGCCACCTGTGTGGTCTCTAGGTGCCCAGATGCTATGTCTTGAGTTGGAGGGTATGGGTGCCATCTCCTCCCTAGGGAATAGTATGGGGAGGTTGCTGTCCACCTCCCCTGTTTCCCTTTCCTCATCTGACTGGCCATCACCATGTTCAGATGGGTGGTTTTTAGCATACTCAGCCAGGAGCTCCTGGAGCCCTTGTTTGGTTGGATGCTGACCCATTTGTAAATTTTTGAGTTTACATAAGGACCTCAATTCCTTGAAAGACAAGTGTAAGTAAGGTGTGAGGTCGAGCTCCTCCACCAGGTCCATGTTATTATTATCACTAATAGCTGGGTTTGTTTGAGACATTCTAACCTGACAGTTCTAACCCTCTACCCTGACTATAGTGACTTTTATTTTTCTAAAATTCTAATGGGACTTAAGCAAGGCCCTAGCAAGACTTTTAGTAATTTTGGAAAAACCAATCAGAATTCTAAAGGCAATTTTTAAGAGTTCTGTCGTGTGATCAGATGGTAACCAAGTAGTCCAACAAATGCAAGTTTGTATCCCACCGCTGATCCACCAATGTGAGAAAGTGGCTCTGTATATACTGTTCCCTAATAGGTACAGGGTGTACAGAGTCCACAGTCCCCCAGAGGCTGATAGAGGTCAAAGTTAGGTATCACCTTACTCTCAAAAGTGGTAGCTTGGTCGAGCAGCAAGGCAGTACCAGAGGACAGTGCAAAGCATTTATTGTACACACTCAGTCAGCAAATGATTTCACACACTCAATAACTGAACTCTAGGCCAATGGTTTATATATATAAAATATATGCTTGTTTTATTTTTAGAACCACAAAGGGGGTAAAAATATACTTTCTCAGAATGAGAGGTTGAATATAAATACTTTTGTCTTAAGCAATAAATTTGTGTAAACAGTCACAGTTGGTTGCAATAAACAATCCTATTTCCTAAACATAACAATGAATTGAGCTCAATGGTAAATTCAGGTTATTTGTAATAAATTACTTTTCAGATTACTTTTGGAATTCCAGGTCTGGCTCCTAGAACCAGCCTTGGGTCAGTATTCAGAATCAAGTGATGAAAGTCGACTTAATAACTGTAATGATTTTTAAATAATATTTAGCTATTTCAAAAGTTAGCACTTAGAAAATATTTCAAAGAAAACATTCAATGGATCTCTATGGCAAGAAATTCACATTGCAGGTAGAGTACTTTATCGTTACTTTAGTAATCCAGGACTGGGTGCCTAGACCCAGGACTGGGGTCCTTATCAAAAGCAGGTAAGTAATTTCGTTTTCAGAAATGGTACGATTTTAAAAGAATATTTCAAATTTGCAAAAATAGACAGAAGAAATTTCACAGAAAAGCAGACAATGGTTTCCTATGGGAGAAAAATGAGTTAGAGGTAAGTATAGTTGTGAACACTTTTCAGGGTCAGGGCTGGGCACCAAGATCCAGCACTGGGAGCTCGCCTAGGAGCAGGTGAGTAAATTCGTTTTTGTCACTTGGCTGATTTTTGGTGAATTTTTGCAGTTTTGAAAAGTTCACACTTAGAAGATTTTTGAAGAAAAAGCCAGTCAATGTTACCCTATGAGGAAAATGAAGTTAGCGGTTTAAGGGTAAGTACTCGACTGGCAGAGTTGAAATTCCGGGCATGGACTCAGGGGTCCCCCAGTGTCAGGTAGGTACAGTTGGTTCACCCTCGGCGGTTTCAGGACGGCCGGGTGCAGAGAGAGTTAGGCCCAATGTTATCCTATGAGGGATAGGGGGGCCTTGGTTGGTGGCTGCTGTCTGGCAAGCCACG
This sequence comes from Triturus cristatus, assembly GCF_964204655.1. Classification (NCBI taxonomy): domain Eukaryota; kingdom Metazoa; phylum Chordata; class Amphibia; order Caudata; family Salamandridae; genus Triturus; species Triturus cristatus. The sequence continues at coordinate 507,695,133 of NC_140579.1, read as the reverse complement.
CGGCTGTGGGAGCTGGGCTCCTGGTCACTTACTCAGGGCAAGTGGGGAAGTAGGTTAGTGTAGAGAGGGCACTGCCAGGGCCACTCGGGCGGCTGGGTGCGGGGTGCTTTTGAGCCTTCGGGCGCTCAATGGAAATCAATGGGAATGTTCCGGTTTGGAAAAAGGCTGCAGGCTCGGGGACGAGGATGTTTCAGGTGCCACCACCACTTCGAGAGGTAAGTTGGGTAGTTGTAGGTTAGGTGGGTACCCCGGGATTGGGCACAGGGGGCCGCAGGGCGCCGGGTGCAGGGGTGCCTTTTGACGTCGGGAATCTCACCCTCTGGTTGATCGCGGCTGGGGTGGCACTTGGTTCTGAGGCTGCAGGCTTCTTCCGGGATGTCGAGGGGGGTCCTTGGGTGCCGGACTCTGGGTCACAGTCACCGTGGGGTCGTCCTCAGGGTCTTTGTCCACTCCGGCACTGGCCAGGCTTGGCTGGTGCAGAGTGTGTTGGGTCTGCGGTCCCGGGCTAGTGCCAGGGATAGCAAATAGGTTTCTTGAGTAGAGCCTCTACTCGTGGGAGTCCCAGGGGCTTAGAGCTAAAAGGTAGCCAGGTCCTCCGGGGTTGGTGAGGTTGCTGGCCACGAGAGATGCCGCGCTGGTGCAGGTTGGAGAGTCGACAGGCCGGTAGGGCTGGGGCCAAAGCAGTTGGTGTCTTCTTCTCTTTTTAGCAGCTGCAGGGCAGGTCCTTGTTCTTCTTGCTCTTCTTGTAGTTTTCTATCTGGAATCTAAGGAGGGAAGGTTCAGGGTGCCCCTAAATACTAGATTTAGGGGCGTTACAGGTAGGTGAAGGCCAGGGACCAATGGGTCCTTGTCCTGGGGTGGGTACACCCCCTATCCTGCGTCTCTCCTGTGGGAGGGGGGCAGTAGCCTAATCCTGAAAGGGTAGGGCCTCCCATCTTCAAGATGGCGAGAGCCCGGAGATGTGCTTCACCTCGCCTCCCCCACCTGAGGGGTGGGGTGGGCAGGCTGGCACATCCCCTGTCCTTGTATGGGGTTTCCAGCCCAGCTTCCCGCCAGAGTGGGGGGTTGCAGTGGCCTGGGGAAGCTCACAGAGGCGGCATGCCTTTGAAGCTTCCCTTTGCTCATCCTGGGGGTGGAGATTTCTCACCTCGCCCAGGATGTGCATTGTTGCAGGCCCGGGAGAGCAGGGGCTCTCCCACCCAGGGGTCCAGCAACGTGTCTGCTGTGTGGCAGCCTGGGCAGCCTCAGAGCAGACGTGGATTATAAGTTAGCTGTAAGGGGGCATCTCTAAGATGCCCTCTGGGGTGCTTAGTACATTAAATCCTACACTGGCATCAGTGTGGGTTCAATGTGCTGAGAAGTTTGATACCAAACTTCCCAGGCTTCAGTGGTGCCAATATGGTGCTGTGGAGCTCGTGTTTGACAAGCTCTCAGCACCAGGTACTCTTAAATGACAGCACTGCACTTACAGTGCCCAGGAATGGACCCGGGTACTGTAGGGGCACAGGGCTCCTGCTCCTGTGCCCACACCATAGGCGTAATGCACCCAGCTAGAGGGGTGGCTGACATATGCCTTGGCAGTGTAGGTGATGGGCATGGTACACAGTGATGTGTGCCATGTCGACTCTTTGTTTTGTCCTGCACCCAGACACTCAGCCTGCAAGGGCAGTGTGTGTGTAAGGGTACAGGGCCTCTGAGGGTGGCACAATGAGTGCTGCAGCCCTTAGAGGCCTTCCCTGGCCACAAGGCCCTGGGTACCTAGGGTACCATTTACTAGGGGCTGACATGTGGCTAGGGTTTGCCAATTTGGAGTTTGTGTGGTTTAAGGAAGGAACATGGGCCCTGGGCACCTGATTGGCAGGAACCCAGGGTACACTCAATCGAAGTTCATTCAGCAATTTAGCAAAAAGTGGGGGCATACCATGCAAGAAAGATGGCACTTTCTCACATGTATGGGGTCGTGCTGGGGGTATTGTTTTAGGGTTTAGGGTAGTGCAGTGGTGTTGGTGTAGTGTAGTGGGTAGTTGTTTAGGGTTTAGGGTAGTGCAGTGGTGTTTGTGTAGTGTAGGGGGTCATGCTGGGGGTAGTGTTTTAGGGTTTAGGGTAGTGCAGTGGGGTTTGTGTAGTGTATGGGGTCGTACTGGGGGTATTGTTTTAGGGTTTTGGGTAGTGCAGTGCTGTTTGTGTAGTGTAGGAGGTAGTTGTTTAGGGTTTAGGTTAGTGAACTGGTCTTTGGGTAGTGTAGGGGGTCGTGCTGGGGTAGATTTAGGGTAGTGCAGTGGTGTTTGTGTAGTGTAGGGGTCGTGGTTTAGGGTAGTGCAATGGTGTTTGGGTAGTGTAGGGGGTCATGCTGGGGGTAGTGTTTTAGGGTTTAGGGTAGTACAGTGGGGTTTGTGTAGTGTAGGGGGTCGTACTGGGCGTATTGTTATAGGGTTTAGGATAGTGCAGTGCTGTTTGTGTAGTGTAGGAGGTAGTTGTTAAGGGTAGTGACGTGGTGTTTGTGTAGTGTAGGGGTCATGGTTTAGGGTAGTGCAGTGGTGTTTGGGTAGTGTAGGGGATCATGCAGTGGGTTGTGTTTTTGGGTTTAGGGTAGTACAGTGGTGTTTGTGTAGTGACGGAGGTCGTACTGCGGCAGTGTTTTAGTATTTGGGGTAGTACAGTGCTGTTTGTGTAGTTTAGAGGGTCGTGCTGGGGTTGTGTTTTTGGGATTAGGGTAGTGCAATTGTGTTTGGGTAGTTAAGGGGGTCATGCTTGGGGTAGTGTTTAAGGGTTTAGGGTAGTGCAGTGGTGTTTGTGTAGTGTAGGGGGTCATATTTTGGGGTTTAGGGTAGTGCAGTGGTGTTTGGGTAGTGTAGGGGATCGTGCTGGGGTTTGTGTTTTTGGGTTTAGGGTAGTGCAGTGGTGTTGGTGTAGTGTAGTGGGTAGTTGTTTAGGGTTTAAGGTAGTGCAGTGGTGTTTGTGTAGTGTAGCGGGTCATGCTGGGGGTAGTGTTTTAGGGTTTAGGGTAGTGCAGTGGGGTTTGTGTAGTGTAGGGGGTCGTACTGGGGGTATTGTTTTAGGGTTTTGGGTAGTGCAGTGCTGTTTGTGTAGTGTAGGAGGTAGTTGTTTAGGGTTTAGGGTAGTGCTGTGGTGTTTGTGTAGTGTAGGGGGTCATATTTTAGGGTTTAGGGTAGTGCAGTGGTGTTTGGGTAGTGTAGGGGATCGTGCTGGGGGTTGTGTTTTTGGGATAAGGGTAGTACAGTGGTGTTTGTGTAGTGACGGAGGTCGTACTGCAGCAGTGTTTTAGTATTTGGGGTAGGACAGTGCTGTTTGTGTAGTTTAGAGGGTCGTGCTGGCATAGTGTTTTTGGGATCAGGGTAGTTTAATTGTGTTTGGGTAGTTAAATGGGTCATGCTTGGGGTAGTGTTTAAGGGTTTAGGGTAGTGCAGTGGTGTTAGTGTAGTGTAGGGGGTTGTGCTGCAGGTAGTGTTTTAGGGTTTAGGGTAGTGAACTGGTCTTTGGGTAGTGTAGGGGGTCGTGCTGGGGTAGATTTAGGGTAGTGCAGTGGTGTTTGTGTAGTGTAGGGGTCGTGGTTTAGGGTAGTGCAATGGTGTTTGGGTAGTGTAGGGGGTCATGCTTGGGGTAGTGTTTTAGGGTTTAGGGTAGTGCAGTGGGGTTTGTGTAGTGTAGGGGGTCGTACTGGGGGTACTGTTATAGGGTTTAGGATAGTGCAGTGCTGTTTGTGTAGTGTAGGAGGTAGTTGTTTAGGGTAGTGCAGTGGTGTTTGTGTAGTGTAGGGGGTCATGGTTTAGGGTAGTGCAGTGGTGTTCAGGTAGTGTAGGGGATCATGCAGGGGGTTGTGTTTTTGGGTTTAGGGTAGTACAGTGGTGTTTGTGTAGTGACGGAGGTCGTACTTCGGCAGTGTTTTAGTAATTGGGGTAGTACAGTGCTGTTTGTGTAGTTTAGAGGGTCGTGCTGGCGTAGTGTTTTTGGGATTAGGGTACTTCAATTGTGTTTGGGTAATTAAAGGGGTCATGCTTGGGGTAGTGTTTAAGCGTTTAGGGTAGTGCAGTGGTGTTTGTGTAGTGTAGGGGGTCGTGCTGCAGGTAGTGTTTTAGGGTTTAGGGTAGTGAAGTGGTCTTTGGGTAGTGTAGGGGGTCGTGCTGGGGTAGATTTAGGGTAGTGCAGTGGTGTTTGTGTAGTGTAGGGGGTCGTGGTTTAGGGTAGTGCAGTGGTGTTTGGGTAGTGTAGGGGGTCATGCTGGAGGTATTGTTTTAGGGTTTAGGGTAGTGCAGTGGGGTTTGTGTGGTGTAGGGTGTCGTACTGGGGGTGTTGTTTTAGGGTTTTGGGTAGTGCAGTGCTGTTTGTGTAGTGTAGGAGGTAGTTGTTTAGGGTTTAGGGTAGAGCCGTGGTGTTTGTGTAGTGTAGGGGGTCATATTTTAGGGTTTAGGGTAGTGCAGTGGTGTTTGGGTACTGTAGGGGATCGTGCTGGGGTTTGTGTTTTTGGGTTTATGGTAGTACAGTGGTGTTTGTGTAGTGACGGAGGTCGTACTGCAGCAGTGTTTTAGTATTTGGGGTAGGACAGTGCTGTTTGTGTAGTTTAGAGGGTCGTGCTGGCGTAGTGTTTTTGGGATTAGGGTAGTTCAATTGTGTTTGGGTAGTTAAAGGGGTCATGCTGGGGGTAGTGTTTAAGGGTTTAGGGTAGTGCAGTGGTGTTTGTGTAGCGTAGGGGGTCGTGCTGCAGGTAGTGTTTTAGGGTTTAGGGTAGTGAAGTGGTCTTTGGGTAGTGTAGGGGGTCGTGCTGGGGTAAATTTAGGGTAGTGCAGTGGTGTTTGTGTAGTGTAGGGGGTCGTGGTTTAGGGTAGTGCAGTGGTGTTTGGATAGTGTAGGGGGTCATGCTGGGGGTAGTGTTTTAGGGTTTAGGGTAGTGCAGTGGGGTTTGGGTAGTGTAGGGGGTCGTGCTGGGGTAGATTTAGGGTAGTGCAGTGGTGTTTGTGTAGTGTAGGGGGTCGTGGTTTAGGGTAGTGCAGTGGTGTTTGGGTAGTGTAGGGGGTCATGCTGGAGGTATTGTTTTAGGGTTTAGGGTAGTGCAGTGGGGTTTGTGTGGTGTAGGGTGTCGTACTGGGGGTATTGTTTTAGGGTTTTGGGTAGTGCAGTGCTGTTTGTGTAGTGTAGGAGGTAGTTGTTTAGGGTTTAGGGTAGAGCCGTGGTGTTTGTGTAGTGTAGGGGGTCATATTTTAGGGTTTAGGGTAGTGCAGTGGTGTTTGGGTACTGTAGGGGATCGTGCTGGGGTTTGTATTTTTGGGTTTATGGTAGTACAGTGGTGTTTGTGTAGTGACGGAGGTCGTACTGCAGCAGTGTTTTAGTATTTGGGGTAGGACAGTGCTGTTTGTGTAGTTTAGAGGGTCGTGCTGGCGTAGTGTTTTTGGGATTAGGGTAGTTCAATTGTGTTTGGGTAGTTAAAGGGGTCATGCTGGGGGTAGTGTTTAAGGGTTTAGGGTAGTGCAGTGGTGTTTGTGTAGCGTAGGGGGTCGTGCTGCAGGTAGTGTTTTAGGGTTTAGGGTAGTGAAGTGGTCTTTGGGTAGTGTAGGGGGTCGTGCTGGGGTAAATTTAGGGTAGTGCAGTGGTGTTTGTGTAGTGTAGGGGGTCGTGGTTTAGGGTAGTTCAGTGGTGTTTGGATAGTGTAGGGGGTCATGCTGGGGGTAGTGTTTTAGGGTTTAGGGTAGTGCAGTGGGGTTTGTGTAGTGTAGGGGGTCGTACTGGGGGTATTGTTATAGGGTTTAGGATTGTGCAGTGCTGTTTGTGTAGTGTAGGAGGTAGTTGTTTAGCATTTAGGGTAGTGCCGTGGTGTTTGTGTAGTGTAGGGGGTCATGGTTTAGGGTAGTGCAGTGGTGTTTGGGTAGTGTAGGGGATCGTGCAGGGGGTTTTGTTTTTGGGTTTAGGGTAGTACAGTGGTGTGTGTGTAGTGACGGAGGTCGTACTGCGGCAGTGTTTTAGTATTTGGGGTAGTACAGTGCCGTTTGTGTAGTTTAGAGGGTCGTGCTGGGGTTGTGTTTTTGGGATTAGGGTAGTGCAATTGTGTTTGTATAGTGTAGGGGGTCGTGCTGGGGGTAGGGTTTTAGGGTTTAGGGCAGTGCAGTGGTGTTTGGGTAGTGTAGGGGGTCGTGCTGGGAGTAGTGTTTTACGGTTTAGGGTAGCGAAGTGGTGTTTGTGTAGTGTAGGGGGTCGTACTGGGGGAAGATTTAGGGTTTAGGGTAGTGCAGTGGTGTTTGTGTAGTATAGGGGGTCTTGTTTTAGGGTAGTGCAGTGGTCTTTGTTTAGTGTATGGGGTCGTGCTGGGGGTATTGTTTTAGGGTTTAGGGTAGTGCAGTGGTGTTGGTGTAGTGTAGTGGGTAGTTGTTTAGGGTTTAGGGTAGTGCAGTGGTGTTTGTGTAGTGTAGGGGGTCATGCTGGGGGTAGTGTTTTAGGGTTTAGGGTAGTGCAGTGGGGTTTGTGTAGTGTATGGGGTCGTACTGGGGGTATTGTTTTAGGGTTTTGGGTAGTGCAGTGCTGTTTGTGTAGTGTAGGAGGTAGTTGTTTAGGGTTTAGGTTAGTGAACTGGTCTTTGGGTAGTGTAGGGGGTCGTGCTGGGGTAGATTTAGGGTAGTGCAGTGGTGTTTGTGTAGTGTAGGGGTCGTGGTTTAGGGTAGTGCAATGGTGTTTGGGTAGTGTAGGGGGTCATGCTGGGGGTAGTGTTTTAGGGTTTAGGGTAGTGCAGTGGGGTTTGTGTAGTGTAGGGGGTCGTACTGGGCGTATTGTTATAGGGTTTAGGATAGTGCAGTGCTGTTTGTGCAGTGTAGGAGGTAGTTGTTAAGGGTAGTGATGTGGTGTTTGTGTAGTGTAGGGGGTCATGGTTTAGGGTAGTGCAGTGGTGTTTGGGTAGTGTAGGGGATCATGCAGTGGGTTGTGTTTTTGGGTTTAGGGTAGTACAGTGGTGTTTGTGTAGTGACGGAGGTCGTACTGCGGCAGTGTTTTAGTATTTGGGGTAGTACAGTGCTGTTTGTGTAGTTTAGAGGGTCGTGCTGGGGTTGTGTTTTTGGGATTAGGATAGTGCAATTGTGTTTGGGTAGTTAAGGGGTCATGCTTGGGGTAGTGTTTAAGGGTTTAGGGTAGTGCAGTGGTGTTTGTGTAGTGTAGGGGGTCATATTTTGGGGTTTAGGGTAGTGCAGTGTTCGTTGGGTAGTGTAGGGGATCGTGCTGGGGTTTGTGTTTTTGGGTTTAGGGTAGTACAGTGGTGTTTGTGTAGTGACGGAGGTCGTACTGCAGCAGTGTTTTAGTATTTGGGGTAGAACAGTGCTGTTTGTGTAGTTTAGAGGGTCGTGCTGGCGTAGTGTTTTTGGGATTAGGGTAGTTCAATTGTGTTTGGGTAGTTAAAGGGGTCATGCTTGGGGTAGTGTTTAAGGGTTTAGGGTAGTGCAGTGGTGTTTGTGTAGTGTAGGGGGTCGTGCTGCAGGTAGTGTTTTAGGGTTTAGGGTAGTGAAGTGGTCTTTGGGTAGTGTAGGGGGTCGTGCTGGGGTAGATTTAGGGTAGTGCAGTGGTGTTTGTGTAGTGTAGGGGGTCGTGGTTTAGGGTAGTGCAGTGGTGTTTGGGTAGTGGAGGGGGTCATGCTGGAGGTAGTGTTTTAGGGTTTAGGGTAGTGCAGTGGGGTTTGTGTAGTGTAGGGGGTCGTACTGGGGGTATTGTTATAGGGTTTAGGATTATGCAGTGCTGTTTGTGTAGTGTAGGAGGTAGTTGTTTAGCATTTAGGGTAGTGCCGTGGTGTTTGTGTAGTGTAGGGGGTCATGGTTTAGGGTAGTGCATTGGTGTTTGGGTAGTGTAGGGGATCGTGCAGGGGGTTGTGTTTTTGGGTTTAGGGTAGTACAGTGGTGTTTGTGTAGTGACGGAGGTCGTACTGCGGCAGTGTTTTAGTATTTGGGGTAGTACAGTGCTGTTTGTGTAGTTTATAGGGTCGTGCTGGGGTTGTGTTTTTGGGATTAGGGTAGTGCAATTGTGTTTGTATAGTGTAGGGGGTCGTGCTGGGGGTAGGGTTTTAGGGTTTAGGGCAGTGCAGTGGTGTTGGTGTAGTGTAGTGGGTAGTTGTTTAGGGTTTAGGGTAGTGCAGTGGTGTTTGTGTAGTGTAGGGGGTCATGCTGGGGGTAGTGTTTTAGGGTTTAGGGTAGTGCAGTGGGGTTTGTGTAGTGTATGGGGTCGTACTGGGGGTATTGTTTTAGGGTTTTGGGTAGTGCAGTGCTGTTTGTGTAGTGTAGGATGTAGTTGTTTAGGGTTTAGGGTAGTGCTGTGGTGTTTGTGTAGTGTAGGGGGTCATATTTTAGGGTTTAGGGTAGTGCAGTGGTGTTTGGGTAGTGTAGGGGATCGTGCTGGGGGTTGTGTTTTTGGGTTAAGAGTAGTAAAGTGGTGTTTGTGTAGTGACGGAGGTCGTACTGCAGCAGTGTTTTAGTATTTGGGGTAGGACAGTGCTGTTTGTGTAGTTTAGAGGGTCGTGCTGGCGTAGTGTTTTTGGGATCAGGGTAGTTTAATTGTGTTTGGGTAGTTAAATGGGTCATGCTTGGGGTAGTGTTTAAGGGTTTAGGGTAGTGCAGTGGTGTTTGTGTAGTGTAGGGGGTTGTGCTGCAGGTAGTGTTTTAGAGTTTAGGGTAGTGAACTGGTCTTTGGGTAGTGTAGGGGGTCGTGCTGGGGTAGATTTAGGGTAGTGCAGTGGTGTTTGTGTAGTGTAGGGGTTGTGGTTTAGGGTAGTGCAATGGTGTTTGGGTAGTGTAGGGGGTCATGCTGGGGGTAGTGTTTTAGGGTTTAGGGTAGTGCAGTGGGGTTTGTGTAGTGTAGGGGGTCGTACTGGGCGTATTGTTATAGGGTTTAGGATAGTGCAGTGCTGTTTGTGTAGTGTAGGAGGTAGTTGTTAAGGGTAGTGTGCTGTGGTGTTTGTGTAGTGTAGGGGGTCATGGTTTAGGGTAGTGCAGTGGTGTTTGGGTAGTGTAGGGGATTATGCAGGGGGTTGTGTTTTTGGGTTTAGGGTAGTACAGTGGTGTTTGTGTAGTGACGGAGGTCGTACTGCGGCAGTGTTTTAGTATTTGGGGTAGTACAGTGCTGTTTGTGTAGTTTAGAGGGTCGTGCTGGGGTTGTGTTTTTGGGATTAGGGTAGTGCAATTGTGTTTGTATAGTGTAGGGGGTCGTGCTGGGGGTAGGGTTTTAGGGTTTAGGGCAGTGCAGTGGTGTTAGGGTAGTGTAGGGGGTCGTGCTGGGAGTAGTGTTTTACGGTTTAGGGTAGCGAAGTGGTGTTTGTGTAGTGTAGGGGGTCATGCTGGGGTAGATTTAGGGTTTAGGGTAGTGCAGTGGTGTTTGGGTAGTGTAGGGGGATCGTGCTAGGGGTAGTGTTTTAGGGTTTAGGGCAGTGGTGTTTGGGTAGTGTAGGGGGTCATGCTGGGGTAGATTTAGGGTTTAGGGCAGTGCAGTGGTGTTTGGGTAGTGTAGGGGGTCATGCTGGGGGTAGTGTTTTAGGGTTTAGGGTAGTGCAGTGGTGTTTGTGTAGTGTAGGGGGTTGTACTGGGGGTATTGTTTTAGGGTAGTGCAGTGGTGTTTGTGTAGTGTAGGAGGTAGTTGTTTATGGTTTAGGGTAGTGCCGTGGTGTTTGTGTAGTGTAGGGGGTCATATTTTAGGGTTTAGGGTAGTGCAGTGGTGTTTGGGTAGTGTAGGGGATCGTGCTGGGGGGTTGTGTTTTTGGGTTAAGGGTAGTACAGTGGTGTTTGTGTAGTGACGGAGGTCGTACTGTAGCAGTGTTTTAGTATTTGGGGTAGTACAGTGCTGTTTGTGCAGTTTAGAGGGTCGTGCTGGCGTAGTGTTTTTGGGATTAGGGTAGTTCAATTGTGTTTGGGTAGTTAAAGGGGTCATGCTTGGGGTAGTGTTTAAGGGTTTAGGGTAGTGCAGTGGTGTTTGTGTAGTGTAGGGGGTCGTGCTGCAGGTAGTGTTTTAGGGTTTAGGGTAGTGAAGTGGTCTTTGGGTAGTGTAGGGGGTCGTGCTGGGGTAGATTTAGGGTAGTGCAGTGGTGTTTGTGTAGTGTAGGGGGTCGTGGTTTAGGGTAGTGCAGTGGTGTTTGGGTAGTGGAGGGGGTCATGCTGGAGGTAGTGTTTTAGGGTTTAGGGTAGTGCAGTGGGGTTTGTGTAGTGTAGGGGGTCGTACTGGGGGTATTGTTATAGGGTTTAGGATTATGCAGTGCTGTTTGTGTAGTGTAGGAGGTAGTTGTTTAGCATTTAGGGTAGTGCCGTGGTGTTTGTGTAGTGTAGGGGGTCATGGTTTAGGGTAGTGCATTGGTGTTTGGGTAGTGTAGGGGATCGTGCAGGGGGTTGTGTTTTTGGGTTTAGGGTAGTACAGTGGTGTTTGTGTAGTGACGGAGGTCGTACTGCGGCAGTGTTTTAGTATTTGGGGTAGTACAGTGCTGTTTGTGTAGTTTATAGGGTCGTGCTGGGGTTGTGTTTTTGGGATTAGGGTAGTGCAATTGTGTTTGTATAGTGTAGGGGGTCGTGCTGGGGGTAGGGTTTTAGGGTTTAGGGCAGTGCAGTGGTGTTGGTGTAGTGTAGTGGGTAGTTGTTTAGGGTTTAGGGTAGTGCAGTGGTGTTTGTGTAGTGTAGGGGGTCATGCTGGGGGTAGTGTTTTAGGGTTTAGGGTAGTGCAGTGGGGTTTGTGTAGTGTATGGGGTCGTACTGGGGGTATTGTTTTAGGGTTTTGGGTAGTGCAGTGCTGTTTGTGTAGTGTAGGATGTAGTTGTTTAGGGTTTAGGGTAGTGCTGTGGTGTTTGTGTAGTGTAGGGGGTCATATTTTAGGGTTTAGGGTAGTGCAGTGGTGTTTGGGTAGTGTAGGGGATCGTGCTGGGGGTTGTGTTTTTGGGTTAAGAGTAGTAAAGTGGTGTTTGTGTAGTGACGGAGGTCGTACTGCAGCAGTGTTTTAGTATTTGGGGTAGGACAGTGCTGTTTGTGTAGTTTAGAGGGTCGTGCTGGCGTAGTGTTTTTGGGATCAGGGTAGTTTAATTGTGTTTGGGTAGTTAAATGGGTCATGCTTGGGGTAGTGTTTAAGGGTTTAGGGTAGTGCAGTGGTGTTTGTGTAGTGTAGGGGGTTGTGCTGCAGGTAGTGTTTTAGAGTTTAGGGTAGTGAACTGGTCTTTGGGTAGTGTAGGGGGTCGTGCTGGGGTAGATTTAGGGTAGTGCAGTGGTGTTTGTGTAGTGTAGGGGTTGTGGTTTAGGGTAGTGCAATGGTGTTTGGGTAGTGTAGGGGGTCATGCTGGGGGTAGTGTTTTAGGGTTTAGGGTAGTGCAGTGGGGTTTGTGTAGTGTAGGGGGTCGTACTGGGCGTATTGTTATAGGGTTTAGGATAGTGCAGTGCTGTTTGTGTAGTGTAGGAGGTAGTTGTTAAGGGTAGTGTGCTGTGGTGTTTGTGTAGTGTAGGGGGTCATGGTTTAGGGTAGTGCAGTGGTGTTTGGGTAGTGTAGGGGATTATGCAGGGGGTTGTGTTTTTGGGTTTAGGGTAGTACAGTGGTGTTTGTGTAGTGACGGAGGTCGTACTGCGGCAGTGTTTTAGTATTTGGGGTAGTACAGTGCTGTTTGTGTAGTTTAGAGGGTCGTGCTGGGGTTGTGTTTTTGGGATTAGGGTAGTGCAATTGTGTTTGTATAGTGTAGGGGGTCGTGCTGGGGGTAGGGTTTTAGGGTTTAGGGCAGTGCAGTGGTGTTAGGGTAGTGTAGGGGGTCGTGCTGGGAGTAGTGTTTTACGGTTTAGGGTAGCGAAGTGGTGTTTGTGTAGTGTAGGGGGTCATGCTGGGGTAGATTTAGGGTTTAGGGTAGTGCAGTGGTGTTTGGGTAGTGTAGGGGGATCGTGCTAGGGGTAGTGTTTTAGGGTTTAGGGCAGTGGTGTTTGGGTAGTGTAGGGGGTCATGCTGGGGTAGATTTAGGGTTTAGGGCAGTGCAGTGGTGTTTGGGTAGTGTAGGGGGTCATGCTGGGGGTAGTGTTTTAGGGTTTAGGGTAGTGCAGTGGTGTTTGTGTAGTGTAGGGGGTTGTACTGGGGGTATTGTTTTAGGGTAGTGCAGTGGTGTTTGTGTAGTGTAGGAGGTAGTTGTTTATGGTTTAGGGTAGTGCCGTGGTGTTTGTGTAGTGTAGGGGGTCATATTTTAGGGTTTAGGGTAGTGCAGTGGTGTTTGGGTAGTGTAGGGGATCGTGCTGGGGGGTTGTGTTTTTGGGTTAAGGGTAGTACAGTGGTGTTTGTGTAGTGACGGAGGTCGTACTGTGGCAGTGTTTTAGTATTTGGGGTAGTACAGTGCTGTTTGTGCAGTTTAGAGGGTCGTGCTGCCGTAGTGTTTTTGGGATTAGGGTAGTTCAATTGTGTTTGGGTAGTTAAATGGGTCATGCTTGGGGTAGTGTTTAAGGGTTTAGGGTAGTGCAGTGGTGTTTGTGTAGTGTAGGGGGTTGTGCTGCAGGTAGTGTTTTACGGTTTAGGGTAGTGAACTGGTCTTTGGGTAGTGTAGGGGGTCGTGCTGGGGTAGATTTAGGGTAGTGCAGTGGTGTTTGTGTAGTGTAGGGGGTCGTGGTTTAGGGTAGTGCAATGGTGTTTGGGTAGTGTAGGGGGTCATGCTGGGGGTAGTGTTTTAGGGTTTAGGGTAGTGCAGTGGGGTTTGTGTAGTGTAGGGGTCGCACTGGGGGTATTGTTATAGGGTTTAGGATAGTGCAGTGCTGTTTGTGTAGTGTAGGAGGTAGTTGTTTAGGGTTTAGGGTAGTGCCGTGGTGTTTGTGTAGTGTAGGGGGTCATGGTTTAGGGTAGTGCAGTGGTGTTTGGGTAGTGTAGGGGATCGTGCAGGGGGTTGTGTTTTGGGGTTTAGGGTAGTACAGTGGTGTTTGTGTAGTGACGGAGGTCGTACTGCGGCAGTGTTTTAGTATTTGGGGTAGTACAGTGCTGTTTGTGTAGTTTAGAGGGTCGTGCTGGGGTTGTGTTTTTGGGATTAGGGTAGTGCAATTGTGTTTGGGTAGTTAAGGGGGTCATGCTTGGGGTAATGTTTAAGGGTTTAGGGTAGTGCAGTGGTGTTTGTGTAGTGTAGGGGGTCATATTTTAGGGTTTAGGGTAGTGCAGTGGTGTTTGGGTACTGTAGGGGATCGTGCTGGGGTTTGTGTTTTTGGGTTTAGGGTAGTACAGTGGTGTTTGTGTAGTGACGGAGGTCGTACTGCAGCAATGTGTTTTAGTATTTGGGGTAGAACAGTGCTGTTTGTGTAGTTTAGAGGGTCGTGCTGGCGTAGTGTTTTTGGGATTAGGGTAGTTCAATTGTGTTTGGGTAGTTAAAGGGGTCATGCTTGGGGTAGTGTTTAAGGGTTTAGGGTAGTGCAGTGGTGTTTGTGTAGTGTAGGGGGTCGTGCTGCAGGTAGTGTTTTAGGGTTTAGGGTAGTGAAGTGGTCTTTGGGTAGTGTAGGGGGTCGTGCTGGGGTAGATTTAGGGTAGTGCAGTGGTGTTTGTGTAGTGTAGGGGGTCGTGGTTTAGGGTAGTGCAGTGGTGTTTGGGTAGTGTAGGGGGTCATGCTGGAGGTATTGTTTTAGGGTTTAGGGTAGTGCAGTGGGGTTTGTGTAGTGTAGGGTGTCGTACTGGGGGTATTGTTTTAGGGTTTTGGGTAGTGCAGTGCTGTTTGTGTAGTGTAGGAGGAAGTTGTTTAGGGTTTAGGGTAGTGCCGTGGTGTTTGTGTAGTGTAGGGGGTCATATTTTAGGGTTTAGGGTAGTGCAGTGGTGTTTGGGTACTGTAGGGGATCGTGCTGGGGTTTGTGTTTTTGGGTTTATGGTAGTACAGTGGTGCTTGTGTAGTGACGGAGGTCGTACTGCAGCAGTGTTTTAGTATTTGGGGTAGGACAGTGCTGTTTGTGTAGTTTAGAGGGTCGTGCTGGCGTAGTGTTTTTGGGATTAGGGTAGTTCAATTGTGTTTGGGTAGTTAAAGGGGTCATGCTTGGGGTAGTGTTTAAGGGTTTAGGGTAGTGCAGTGGTGTTTGTGTAGTGTAGGGGGTCGTGCTGCAGGTAGTGTTTTAGGGTTTAGGGTAGTGAAGTGGTCTTTGGGTAGTGTAGGGGGTCGTGCTGGGGTAGATTTAGGGTAGTGCAGTGGTGTTTGTGTAGTGTAGGGGGTTGTGGTTTAGGGTAGTGCAGTGGTGTTTGGATAGTGTAGGGGGTCATGCTGGGGGTAGTGTTTTAGGGTTTAGGGTAGTGCAGTGGGGTTTGTGTAGTGTAGGGGGTCGTACTGGGGGTATTGTTATAGGGTTTAGGATTGTGCAGTGCTGTTTGTGTAGTGTAGGAGGTAGTTGTTTAGCGTTTAGGGTAGTGCCGTGGTGTTTGTGTAGTGTAGGGGGTCATGGTTTAGGGTAGTGCAGTGGTGTTTGGGTAGTGTGGGGGATCGTGCAGGGGGTTGTGTTTTTGGGTTTAGGGTAGTACAGTGGTGTTTGTGTAGTGACGGAGGTCGTACTGCGGCAGTGTTTTAGTATTTGGGGTAGTACAGTGCCGTTTGTGTAGTTTAGAGGGTCGTGCTGGGGTTGTGTTTTTGGGATTAGGGTAGTGCAATTGTGTTTGTATAGTGTAGGGGGTCGTGCTGGGGGTAGGGTTTTAGGGTTTAGGGCAGTGCAGTGGTGTTTGGGTAGTGTAGGGGGTCGTGCTGGGAGTAGTGTTTTACGGTTTAGGGTAGCGAAGTGGTGTTTGTGTAGTGTAGGGGGTCGTACTGGGGGAAGATTTAGGGTTTAGGGTAGTGCAGTGGTGTTTGTGTAGTATAGGGGGTCTTGTTTTAGGGTAGTGCAGTGGTGTTTGTTTAGTGTATGGGGTCGTGCTGGGGGTATTGTTTTAGGGTTTAGGGTAGTGCAGTGGTGTTGGTGTAGTGTAGTGGGTAGTTGTTTAGGGTTTAGGGTAGTGCAGTGGTGTTTGTGTAGTGTAGGGGGTCATGCTGGGGGTAGTGTTTTAGGGTTTAGGGTAGTGCTGTGGGATTTGTGTAGTGTATGGGGTCGTACTGGGGTATTGTTTTAGGGTTTTGGGTAGTGCAGTGCTGTTTGTGTAGTGTAGGAGGTAGTTGTTTAGGGTTTAGGTTAGTGAACTGGTCTTTGGGTAGTGTAGGGGGTCGTGCTGGGGTAGATTTAGGGTAGTGCAGTGGTGTTTGTGTAGTGTAGGGGTCGTGGTTTAGAGTAGTGCAATGATGTTTGGGTAGTGTAGGGGGTCATGCTGGGGGTAGTGTTTTAGGGTTTAGGGTAGTGCAGTGGGGTTTGTGTATTGTAGGGGGTCGTACTGGGCGTATTGTTATAGGGTGTAGGATAGTGCAGTGCTGTTTGTGTAGTGTAGGAGGTAGTTGTTAAGGGTAGTGACATGGTGTTTGTGTAGTGTAGGGGGTCATGGTTTAGGGTAGTGCAGTGGTGTTTGGGTAGTGTAGGGGATCATGCAGTGGGTTGTGTTTTTGGGTTTAGGGTAGTACAGTGGTGTTTGTGTAGTGACGGAGGTCGTACTGCGGCAGTGTTTTAGTATTTGGGGTAGTACAGTGCTGTTTGTGTAGTTTAGAGGGTCGTGCTGGGGTTGTGTTTTTGGGATTAGGGTAGTGCAATTGTGTTTGGGTAGTTAAGGGGGTCATGCTTGGGGTAGTGTTTAAGGGTTTAGGGTAGTGCAGTGGTGTTTGTGTAGTGTAGGGGGTCATATTTTGGGGTTTAGGGTAGTGCAGTGGTGTTTGGGTAGTGTAGGGGATCGTGCTGGGGTTTGTGTTTTTGGGTTTAGGGTAGTACAGTGGTGTTTGTGTAGTGACGGAGGTCGTACTGCAGCAGTGTTTTAGTATTTGGGGTAGAACAGTGCTGTTTGTGTAGTTTAGAGGGTCGTGCTGGCGTAGTGTTTTTGGGATTAGGGTAGTTCAATTGTGTTTGGGTAGTTAAAGGGGTCATGCTTGGGGTAGTGTTTAAGGGTTTAGGGTAGTGCAGTGGTGTTTGTGTAGTGTAGGGGGTCGTGCTGCAGGTAGTGTTTTAGGGTTTAGGGTAGTGAAGAGGTCTTTGGGTAGTGTAGGGGGTCGTGCTGGGGTAGATTTAGGGTAGTGCAGTGGTGTTTGTGTAGTGTAGGGGGTCGTGGTTTAGGGTAGTGCAGTGGTGTTTGTATAGTGTAGGGGGTCGTGCTGGGGGTAGGGTTTTAGGGTTTAGGGCAGTGCAGTGGTGTTTGGGTAGTGTAGGGGGTCGTGCTGGGAGTAGTGTTTTACGGTTTAGGGTGGCGAAGTGGTGTTTGTGTAGTGTGGGGGGTCTTGTTTTAGGGTAGTGAAGTGGTGTTTGTGTAGTGTAGGGGGTCTTGCTGGGGGTAATGTTTTAGGGTTTAGGGTAGTGCAGTGGTGTTGGTGTAGTGTGGGGGTAGTTGTTTAGGGTTTAGGGTAGTGCAGTGGTGTTTGTGTAGTGTAGGGTGTCATGCTGGGGTAGATTTAGGGTTTAGGGTAGTGCAGTGGTGTTTGGGTAGTGTAGGGGGATCGTGCTAGGGGTAGTGTTTTAGGGTAGTGCAGTGGTGTTTGGGAAGTGTAGGGGGTCATGCTGGGGGTAGTGTTTTAGGGTTTAGGGTAGTGCAGTGGGGTTTGTGTAGTGTAGGGGGTTGTACTGGGGGTATTGTTTTAGGGTTTTGGGTAGTGCAGTGGTGTTTGTGTAGTGTAGGAGGTAGTTGTTTATGGTTTAGGGTAGTGCTGTTGTGTTTGTATAGTGTAGGGGGTCATATTTTAGGGTTTAGGGTAGTGCAGTGGTGTTTGGGTAGTGTAGGGGATCGTGCTGGGGGTTGTGTTTTTGGGTTAAGGGTAGTACAGTGGTGTTTGTGTAGTGACGGAGGTCGTACTGCAGCAGTGTTTTAGTATTTGGGGTAGGACAGTGCTGTTTGTGCAGTTTAGAGGGTCGTGCTGGCGTAGTGTTTTTGGGATTAGGGTAGTTCAATTGTGTTTGGGTATTTAAATGGGTCATGCTTGGGGTAGTGTTTAAGGGTTTAGGGTAGTGCAGTGGTGTTTGTGTAGTGTAGGGGGTTGTGCTGCAGGTAGTGTTTTACGGTTTAGGGTAGTGAACTGGTCTTTGGGTAGTGTAGGGGGTCGTGCTGGGGTAGATTTAGGGTAGTGCAGTGGTGTTTGTGTAGTGTAGGGGGTCGTGGTTTAGGGTAGTGCAATGGTGTTTGGGTAGTGTAGGGGGTCATGCTGGGGGTAGTGTTTTAGGGTTTAGGGTAGTGCAGTGGGGTTTGTGTAGTGTAGGGTGTCGTACTGGGGGTATTGTTATAGGGTTTAGGATAGTGCAGTGCTGTTTGTGAAGTGTAGGAGGTAGTTGTTTAGGGTTTAGGGTAGTGCCGTGGTGTTTGTGTAGTGTAGGGGGTCATGGTTTAGGATAGTGCAGTGGTGTTTGGGTAGTGTAGGGGATCGTGCAGGGGGTTGTGTTTTTGGGTTTAGGGTAGTACAGTGGTGTTTGTGTAGTGACGGAGGTCGTACTCCGACAGTGTTTTAGTATTTGGGGTAGTACAGTGCTGTTTGTGTAGTTTAGAGGGTCGTGCTGGGATTGCGTTTTTGGGATTAGGGTAGTGCAATTGTGTTTGTATAGTGTAGGGGGTCGTGCTGGGGGTAGGGTTTTAGGGTTTAGGGCAGTGCAGTGGTGTTTGGGTAGTGTAGGGGGTCGTGCTGGGAGTAGTGTTTTACGGTTTAGGGTAGCGAAGTGGTGTTTGTGTAGTGTAGGGGGTCGTACTGGGGGTAGATTTAGGGTTTAGGGTAGTGCAGTGGTGTTTGTGTAGTATAGGGGGTCTTGTTTTAGGGTAGTGCAGTGGTGTTTGTTTAGTGTATGGGGTCGTGCTGGGGGTATTGTTTTAGGGTTTATGGTAGTGCAGTGGTGTTGGTGTAGTGTAGTGGGTAGTTGTTTAGGGTTTAGGGTAGTGCAGTGGTGTTTGTGTAGTGTAGGGGGTCATGCTGGGGGTAGTGTTTTAGGGTTTAGGCTAGTGCAGTGGGGTTTGTGTAGTGTAGGGGGTCGTACTGGGGGTATTGTTTAGGGTTTTGTGTAGTGCAGTGCTGTTTGTGTAGTGTAGGAGGTAGTTGTTTAGGGTTTAGGGTAGTGCTGTGGTGTTTTTGCAGTGTAGGGGGTCATATTTTAGGGTTTAGGGTAGTGCAGTGGTGTTTGGGTACTGTAGGGGATCGTGCTGGGGTTTGTGTTTTTGGGTTTAGGGTAGTACAGTGGTGTTTGTGTAGTGACGGAGGTCGTACTGCAGCAGTGTTTTAGTATTTGGGGTAGGACAGTGCTGTTTGTGTAGTTTAGAGGGTCGTGCTGGCGTAGTGTTTTTGGGATTAGGGTAGTTCAATTGTGTTTGGGTAGTTAAAGGGGTCATGCTTGGGGTAGTGTTTAAGGGTTTAGGGTAGTGCAGTGGTGTTTGTGTAGTGTAGGGGGTCGTGCTGCAGGTAGTGTTTTAGGGTTTAGGGTAGTGAAGTGGTCTTTGGGTAGTGTAGGGGGTCGTGCTGGGGTAGATTTAGGGTAGTGCAGTGGTGTTTGTGTAGTGTAGGGGGTCGTGGTTTAGGGTAGTGCAGTGGTGTTTGGGTAGTGTAGGGGGTCATGCTGGAGGTATTGTTTTAGGGTTTAGGGTAGTGCAGTGGGGTTTGTGTAGTGTAGGGTGTCGTACTGGGGGTATTGTTTTAGGGTTTTGGGTAGTGCAGTGCTGTTTGTGTAGTGTAGGAGGAAGTTGTTTAGGGTTTAGGGTAGTGCCGTGGTGTTTGTGTAGTGTAGGGGGTCATGGTTTAGGGTAGTGCAGTGGTGTTTGGGTAGTGTGGGGGATCGTGCAGGGGGTTGATTTAGGGTTTAGGGCAGTGCAGTGGTGTTTGGGTAGTGTAGGGGGTCATGCTGGGGGTAGTGTTTTAGGGTTTAGGGTAGTGCAGTGGTGTTTGTGTAGTGTAGGGGGTTGTACTGGGGGTATTGTTTTAGGGTAGTGCAGTGGTGTTTGTGTAGTGTAGGAGGTAGTTGTTTATGGTTTAGGGTAGTGCCGTGGTGTTTGTGTAGTGTAGGGGGTCATATTTTAGGGTTTAGGGTAGTGCAGTGGTGTTTGGGTAGTGTAGAGGGTCGTGCTGGGATTGCGTTTTTGGGATTAGGGTAGTGCAATTGTGTTTGTATAGTGTAGGGGGTCGTGCTGGGGGTAGGGTTTTAGGGTTTAGGGCAGTGCAGTGGTGTTTGGGTAGTGTAGGGGGTCGTGCTGGGAGTAGTGTTTTACGGTTTAGGGTAGCGAAGTGGTGTTTGTGTAGTGTAGGGGGTCGTACTGGGGGTAGATTTAGGGTTTAGGGTAGTGCAGTGGTGTTTGTGTAGTATAGGGGGTCTTGTTTTAGGGTAGTGCAGTGGTGTTTGTTTAGTGTATGGGGTCGTGCTGGGGGTATTGTTTTAGGGTTTATGGTAGTGCAGTGGTGTTGGTGTAGTGTAGTGGGTAGTTGTTTAGGGTTTAGGGTAGTGCAGTGGTGTTTGTGTAGTGTAGGGGGTCATGCTGGGGGTAGTGTTTTAGGGTTTAGGCTAGTGCAGTGGGGTTTGTGTAGTGTAGGGGGTCGTACTGGGGGTATTGTTTAGGGTTTTGTGTAGTGCAGTGCTGTTTGTGTAGTGTAGGAGGTAGTTGTTTAGGGTTTAGGGTAGTGCTGTGGTGTTTTTGCAGTGTAGGGGGTCATATTTTAGGGTTTAGGGTAGTGCAGTGGTGTTTGGGTACTGTAGGGGATCGTGCTGGGGTTTGTGTTTTTGGGTTTAGGGTAGTACAGTGGTGTTTGTGTAGTGACGGAGGTCGTACTGCAGCAGTGTTTTAGTATTTGGGGTAGGACAGTGCTGTTTGTGTAGTTTAGAGGGTCGTGCTGGCGTAGTGTTTTTGGGATTAGGGTAGTTCAATTGTGTTTGGGTAGTTAAAGGGGTCATGCTTGGGGTAGTGTTTAAGGGTTTAGGGTAGTGCAGTGGTGTTTGTGTAGTGTAGGGGGTCGTGCTGCAGGTAGTGTTTTAGGGTTTAGGGTAGTGAAGTGGTCTTTGGGTAGTGTAGGGGGTCGTGCTGGGGTAGATTTAGGGTAGTGCAGTGGTGTTTGTGTAGTGTAGGGGGTCGTGGTTTAGGGTAGTGCAGTGGTGTTTGGGTAGTGTAGGGGGTCATGCTGGAGGTATTGTTTTAGGGTTTAGGGTAGTGCAGTGGGGTTTGTGTAGTGTAGGGTGTCGTACTGGGGGTATTGTTTTAGGGTTTTGGGTAGTGCAGTGCTGTTTGTGTAGTGTAGGAGGAAGTTGTTTAGGGTTTAGGGTAGTGCCGTGGTGTTTGTGTAGTGTAGGGGGTCATGGTTTAGGGTAGTGCAGTGGTGTTTGGGTAGTGTGGGGGATCGTGCAGGGGGTTGATTTAGGGTTTAGGGCAGTGCAGTGGTGTTTGGGTAGTGTAGGGGGTCATGCTGGGGGTAGTGTTTTAGGGTTTAGGGTAGTGCAGTGGTGTTTGTGTAGTGTAGGGGGTTGTACTGGGGGTATTGTTTTAGGGTAGTGCAGTGGTGTTTGTGTAGTGTAGGAGGTAGTTGTTTATGGTTTAGGGTAGTGCCGTGGTGTTTGTGTAGTGTAGGGGGTCATATTTTAGGGTTTAGGGTAGTGCAGTGGTGTTTGGGTAGTGTAGGGGATCGTGCTGGGGGGTTGTGTTTTTGGGTTAAGGGTAGTACAGTGGTGTTTGTGTAGTGACGGAGGTCGTACTGTAGCAGTGTTTTAGTATTTGGGGTAGTACAGTGCTGTTTGTGCAGTTTAGAGGGTCGTGCTGCCGTAGTGTTTTTGGGATTAGGGTAGTTCAATTGTGTTTGGGTAGTTAAATGGGTCATGCTTGGGGTAGTGTTTAAGGGTTTAGGGTAGTGCAGTGGTGTTTGTGTAGTGTAGGGGGTTGTGCTGCAGGTAGTGTTTTACGGTTTAGGGTAGTGAACTGGTCTTTGGGTAGTGTAGGGGGTCGTGCTGGGGTAGATTTAGGGTAGTGCAGTGGTGTTTGTGTAGTGTAGGGGGTCGTGGTTTAGGGTAGTGCAATGGTGTTTGGGTAGTGTAGGGGGTCATGCTGGGGGTAGTGTTTTAGGGTTTAGGGTAGTGCAGTGGGGTTTGTGTAGTGTAGGGGTCGCACTGGGGGTATTGTTATAGGGTTTAGGATAGTGCAGTGCTGTTTGTGTAGTGTAGGAGGTAGTTGTTTAGGGTTTAGGGTAGTGCCGTGGTGTTTGTGTAGTGTAGGGGGTCATGGTTTAGGGTAGTGCAGTGGTGTTTGGGTAGTGTAGGGGATCGTGCAGGGGGTTGTGTTTTGGGGTTTAGGGTAGTACAGTGGTGTTTGTGTAGTGACGGAGGTCGTACTGCGGCAGTGTTTTAGTATTTGGGGTAGTACAGTGCTGTTTGTGTAGTTTAGAGGGTCGTGCTGGGGTTGTGTTTTTGGGATTAGGGTAGTGCAATTGTGTTTGGGTAGTTAAGGGGGTCATGCTTGGGGTAATGTTTAAGGGTTTAGGGTAGTGCAGTGGTGTTTGTGTAGTGTAGGGGGTCATATTTTAGGGTTTAGGGTAGTGCAGTGGTGTTTGGGTACTGTAGGGGATCGTGCTGGGGTTTGTGTTTTTGGGTTTAGGGTAGTACAGTGGTGTTTGTGTAGTGACGGAGGTCGTACTGCAGCAATGTGTTTTAGTATTTGGGGTAGAACAGTGCTGTTTGTGTAGTTTAGAGGGTCGTGCTGGCGTAGTGTTTTTGGGATTAGGGTAGTTCAATTGTGTTTGGGTAGTTAAAGGGGTCATGCTTGGGGTAGTGTTTAAGGGTTTAGGGTAGTGCAGTGGTGTTTGTGTAGTGTAGGGGGTCGTGCTGCAGGTAGTGTTTTAGGGTTTAGGGTAGTGAAGTGGTCTTTGGGTAGTGTAGGGGGTCGTGCTGGGGTAGATTTAGGGTAGTGCAGTGGTGTTTGTGTAGTGTAGGGGGTCGTGGTTTAGGGTAGTGCAGTGGTGTTTGGGTAGTGTAGGGGGTCATGCTGGAGGTATTGTTTTAGGGTTTAGGGTAGTGCAGTGGGGTTTGTGTAGTGTAGGGTGTCGTACTGGGGGTATTGTTTTAGGGTTTTGGGTAGTGCAGTGCTGTTTGTGTAGTGTAGGAGGAAGTTGTTTAGGGTTTAGGGTAGTGCCGTGGTGTTTGTGTAGTGTAGGGGGTCATATTTTAGGGTTTAGGGTAGTGCAGTGGTGTTTGGGTACTGTAGGGGATCGTGCTGGGGTTTGTGTTTTTGGGTTTATGGTAGTACAGTGGTGCTTGTGTAGTGACGGAGGTCGTACTGCAGCAGTGTTTTAGTATTTGGGGTAGGACAGTGCTGTTTGTGTAGTTTAGAGGGTCGTGCTGGCGTAGTGTTTTTGGGATTAGGGTAGTTCAATTGTGTTTGGGTAGTTAAAGGGGTCATGCTTGGGGTAGTGTTTAAGGGTTTAGGGTAGTGCAGTGGTGTTTGTGTAGTGTAGGGGGTCGTGCTGCAGGTAGTGTTTTAGGGTTTAGGGTAGTGAAGTGGTCTTTGGGTAGTGTAGGGGGTCGTGCTGGGGTAGATTTAGGGTAGTGCAGTGGTGTTTGTGTAGTGTAGGGGGTTGTGGTTTAGGGTAGTGCAGTGGTGTTTGGATAGTGTAGGGGGTCATGCTGGGGGTAGTGTTTTAGGGTTTAGGGTAGTGCAGTGGGGTTTGTGTAGTGTAGGGGGTCGTACTGGGGGTATTGTTATAGGGTTTAGGATTGTGCAGTGCTGTTTGTGTAGTGTAGGAGGTAGTTGTTTAGCGTTTAGGGTAGTGCCGTGGTGTTTGTGTAGTGTAGGGGGTCATGGTTTAGGGTAGTGCAGTGGTGTTTGGGTAGTGTGGGGGATCGTGCAGGGGGTTGTGTTTTTGGGTTTAGGGTAGTACAGTGGTGTTTGTGTAGTGACGGAGGTCGTACTGCGGCAGTGTTTTAGTATTTGGGGTAGTACAGTGCCGTTTGTGTAGTTTAGAGGGTCGTGCTGGGGTTGTGTTTTTGGGATTAGGGTAGTGCAATTGTGTTTGTATAGTGTAGGGGGTCGTGCTGGGGGTAGGGTTTTAGGGTTTAGGGCAGTGCAGTGGTGTTTGGGTAGTGTAGGGGGTCGTGCTGGGAGTAGTGTTTTACGGTTTAGGGTAGCGAAGTGGTGTTTGTGTAGTGTAGGGGGTCGTACTGGGGGAAGATTTAGGGTTTAGGGTAGTGCAGTGGTGTTTGTGTAGTATAGGGGGTCTTGTTTTAGGGTAGTGCAGTGGTGTTTGTTTAGTGTATGGGGTCGTGCTGGGGGTATTGTTTTAGGGTTTAGGGTAGTGCAGTGGTGTTGGTGTAGTGTAGTGGGTAGTTGTTTAGGGTTTAGGGTAGTGCAGTGGTGTTTGTGTAGTGTAGGGGGTCATGCTGGGGGTAGTGTTTTAGGGTTTAGGGTAGTGCTGTGGGATTTGTGTAGTGTATGGGGTCGTACTGGGGTATTGTTTTAGGGTTTTGGGTAGTGCAGTGCTGTTTGTGTAGTGTAGGAGGTAGTTGTTTAGGGTTTAGGTTAGTGAACTGGTCTTTGGGTAGTGTAGGGGGTCGTGCTGGGGTAGATTTAGGGTAGTGCAGTGGTGTTTGTGTAGTGTAGGGGTCGTGGTTTAGAGTAGTGCAATGATGTTTGGGTAGTGTAGGGGGTCATGCTGGGGGTAGTGTTTTAGGGTTTAGGGTAGTGCAGTGGGGTTTGTGTATTGTAGGGGGTCGTACTGGGCGTATTGTTATAGGGTGTAGGATAGTGCAGTGCTGTTTGTGTAGTGTAGGAGGTAGTTGTTAAGGGTAGTGACATGGTGTTTGTGTAGTGTAGGGGGTCATGGTTTAGGGTAGTGCAGTGGTGTTTGGGTAGTGTAGGGGATCATGCAGTGGGTTGTGTTTTTGGGTTTAGGGTAGTACAGTGGTGTTTGTGTAGTGACGGAGGTCGTACTGCGGCAGTGTTTTAGTATTTGGGGTAGTACAGTGCTGTTTGTGTAGTTTAGAGGGTCGTGCTGGGGTTGTGTTTTTGGGATTAGGGTAGTGCAATTGTGTTTGGGTAGTTAAGGGGGTCATGCTTGGGGTAGTGTTTAAGGGTTTAGGGTAGTGCAGTGGTGTTTGTGTAGTGTAGGGGGTCATATTTTGGGGTTTAGGGTAGTGCAGTGGTGTTTGGGTAGTGTAGGGGATCGTGCTGGGGTTTGTGTTTTTGGGTTTAGGGTAGTACAGTGGTGTTTGTGTAGTGACGGAGGTCGTACTGCAGCAGTGTTTTAGTATTTGGGGTAGAACAGTGCTGTTTGTGTAGTTTAGAGGGTCGTGCTGGCGTAGTGTTTTTGGGATTAGGGTAGTTCAATTGTGTTTGGGTAGTTAAAGGGGTCATGCTTGGGGTAGTGTTTAAGGGTTTAGGGTAGTGCAGTGGTGTTTGTGTAGTGTAGGGGGTCGTGCTGCAGGTAGTGTTTTAGGGTTTAGGGTAGTGAAGAGGTCTTTGGGTAGTGTAGGGGGTCGTGCTGGGGTAGATTTAGGGTAGTGCAGTGGTGTTTGTGTAGTGTAGGGGGTCGTGGTTTAGGGTAGTGCAGTGGTGTTTGTATAGTGTAGGGGGTCGTGCTGGGGGTAGGGTTTTAGGGTTTAGGGCAGTGCAGTGGTGTTTGGGTAGTGTAGGGGGTCGTGCTGGGAGTAGTGTTTTACGGTTTAGGGTGGCGAAGTGGTGTTTGTGTAGTGTGGGGGGTCTTGTTTTAGGGTAGTGAAGTGGTGTTTGTGTAGTGTAGGGGGTCTTGCTGGGGGTAATGTTTTAGGGTTTAGGGTAGTGCAGTGGTGTTGGTGTAGTGTGGGGGTAGTTGTTTAGGGTTTAGGGTAGTGCAGTGGTGTTTGTGTAGTGTAGGGTGTCATGCTGGGGTAGATTTAGGGTTTAGGGTAGTGCAGTGGTGTTTGGGTAGTGTAGGGGGATCGTGCTAGGGGTAGTGTTTTAGGGTAGTGCAGTGGTGTTTGGGAAGTGTAGGGGGTCATGCTGGGGGTAGTGTTTTAGGGTTTAGGGTAGTGCAGTGGGGTTTGTGTAGTGTAGGGGGTTGTACTGGGGGTATTGTTTTAGGGTTTTGGGTAGTGCAGTGGTGTTTGTGTAGTGTAGGAGGTAGTTGTTTATGGTTTAGGGTAGTGCTGTTGTGTTTGTATAGTGTAGGGGGTCATATTTTAGGGTTTAGGGTAGTGCAGTGGTGTTTGGGTAGTGTAGGGGATCGTGCTGGGGGTTGTGTTTTTGGGTTAAGGGTAGTACAGTGGTGTTTGTGTAGTGACGGAGGTCGTACTGCAGCAGTGTTTTAGTATTTGGGGTAGGACAGTGCTGTTTGTGCAGTTTAGAGGGTCGTGCTGGCGTAGTGTTTTTGGGATTAGGGTAGTTCAATTGTGTTTGGGTATTTAAATGGGTCATGCTTGGGGTAGTGTTTAAGGGTTTAGGGTAGTGCAGTGGTGTTTGTGTAGTGTAGGGGGTTGTGCTGCAGGTAGTGTTTTACGGTTTAGGGTAGTGAACTGGTCTTTGGGTAGTGTAGGGGGTCGTGCTGGGGTAGATTTAGGGTAGTGCAGTGGTGTTTGTGTAGTGTAGGGGGTCGTGGTTTAGGGTAGTGCAATGGTGTTTGGGTAGTGTAGGGGGTCATGCTGGGGGTAGTGTTTTAGGGTTTAGGGTAGTGCAGTGGGGTTTGTGTAGTGTAGGGTGTCGTACTGGGGGTATTGTTATAGGGTTTAGGATAGTGCAGTGCTGTTTGTGAAGTGTAGGAGGTAGTTGTTTAGGGTTTAGGGTAGTGCCGTGGTGTTTGTGTAGTGTAGGGGGTCATGGTTTAGGATAGTGCAGTGGTGTTTGGGTAGTGTAGGGGATCGTGCAGGGGGTTGTGTTTTTGGGTTTAGGGTAGTACAGTGGTGTTTGTGTAGTGACGGAGGTCGTACTCCGACAGTGTTTTAGTATTTGGGGTAGTACAGTGCTGTTTGTGTAGTTTAGAGGGTCGTGCTGGGATTGCGTTTTTGGGATTAGGGTAGTGCAATTGTGTTTGTATAGTGTAGGGGGTCGTGCTGGGGGTAGGGTTTTAGGGTTTAGGGCAGTGCAGTGGTGTTTGGGTAGTGTAGGGGGTCGTGCTGGGAGTAGTGTTTTACGGTTTAGGGTAGCGAAGTGGTGTTTGTGTAGTGTAGGGGGTCGTACTGGGGGTAGATTTAGGGTTTAGGGTAGTGCAGTGGTGTTTGTGTAGTATAGGGGGTCTTGTTTTAGGGTAGTGCAGTGGTGTTTGTTTAGTGTATGGGGTCGTGCTGGGGGTATTGTTTTAGGGTTTATGGTAGTGCAGTGGTGTTGGTGTAGTGTAGTGGGTAGTTGTTTAGGGTTTAGGGTAGTGCAGTGGTGTTTGTGTAGTGTAGGGGGTCATGCTGGGGGTAGTGTTTTAGGGTTTAGGCTAGTGCAGTGGGGTTTGTGTAGTGTAGGGGGTCGTACTGGGGGTATTGTTTAGGGTTTTGTGTAGTGCAGTGCTGTTTGTGTAGTGTAGGAGGTAGTTGTTTAGGGTTTAGGGTAGTGCTGTGGTGTTTTTGCAGTGTAGGGGGTCATATTTTAGGGTTTAGGGTAGTGCAGTGGTGTTTGGGTACTGTAGGGGATCGTGCTGGGGTTTGTGTTTTTGGGTTTAGGGTAGTACAGTGGTGTTTGTGTAGTGACGGAGGTCGTACTGCAGCAGTGTTTTAGTATTTGGGGTAGGACAGTGCTGTTTGTGTAGTTTAGAGGGTCGTGCTGGCGTAGTGTTTTTGGGATTAGGGTAGTTCAATTGTGTTTGGGTAGTTAAAGGGGTCATGCTTGGGGTAGTGTTTAAGGGTTTAGGGTAGTGCAGTGGTGTTTGTGTAGTGTAGGGGGTCGTGCTGCAGGTAGTGTTTTAGGGTTTAGGGTAGTGAAGTGGTCTTTGGGTAGTGTAGGGGGTCGTGCTGGGGTAGATTTAGGGTAGTGCAGTGGTGTTTGTGTAGTGTAGGGGGTCGTGGTTTAGGGTAGTGCAGTGGTGTTTGGGTAGTGTAGGGGGTCATGCTGGAGGTATTGTTTTAGGGTTTAGGGTAGTGCAGTGGGGTTTGTGTAGTGTAGGGTGTCGTACTGGGGGTATTGTTTTAGGGTTTTGGGTAGTGCAGTGCTGTTTGTGTAGTGTAGGAGGAAGTTGTTTAGGGTTTAGGGTAGTGCCGTGGTGTTTGTGTAGTGTAGGGGGTCATATTTTAGGGTTTAGGGTAGTGCAGTGGTGTTTGGGTACTGTAGGGGATCGTGCTGGGGTTTGTGTTTTTGGGTTTATGGTAGTACAGTGGTGCTTGTGTAGTGACGGAGGTCGTACTGCAGCAGTGTTTTAGTATTTGGGGTAGGACAGTGCTGTTTGTGTAGTTTAGAGGGTCGTGCTGGCGTAGTGTTTTTGGGATTAGGGTAGTTCAATTGTGTTTGGGTAGTTAAAGGGGTCATGCTTGGGGTAGTGTTTAAGGGTTTAGGGTAGTGCAGTGGTGTTTGTGTAGTGTAGGGGGTCGTGCTGCAGGTAGTGTTTTAGGGTTTAGGGTAGTGAAGTGGTCTTTGGGTAGTGTAGGGGGTCGTGCTGGGGTAGATTTAGGGTAGTGCAGTGGTGTTTGTGTAGTGTAGGGGGTTGTGGTTTAGGGTAGTGCAGTGGTGTTTGGATAGTGTAGGGGGTCATGCTGGGGGTAGTGTTTTAGGGTTTAGGGTAGTGCAGTGGGGTTTGTGTAGTGTAGGGGGTCGTACTGGGGGTATTGTTATAGGGTTTAGGATTGTGCAGTGCTGTTTGTGTAGTGTAGGAGGTAGTTGTTTAGCGTTTAGGGTAGTGCCGTGGTGTTTGTGTAGTGTAGGGGGTCATGGTTTAGGGTAGTGCAGTGGTGTTTGGGTAGTGTGGGGGATCGTGCAGGGGGTTGTGTTTTTGGGTTTAGGGTAGTACAGTGGTGTTTGTGTAGTGACGGAGGTCGTACTGCGGCAGTGTTTTAGTATTTGGGGTAGTACAGTGCCATTTGTGTAGTTTAGAGGGTCGTGCTGGGGTTGTGTTTTTGGGATTAGGGTAGTGCAATTGTGTTTGTATAGTGTAGGGGGTCGTGCTGGGGGTAGGGTTTTAGGGTTTAGGGCAGTGCAGTGGTGTATGGGTAGTGTAGGGGGTCGTGCTGGGAGTAGTGTTTTACGGTTTAGGGTAGCGAAGTGGTGTTTGTGTAGTGTAGGGGGTCGTACTGGGGGAAGATTTAGGGTTTAGGGTAGTGCAGTGGTGTTTGTGTAGTATAGGGGGTCTTGTTTTAGGGTAGTGCAGTGGTGTTTGTTTAGTGTATGGGGTCGTGCTGGGGGTATTGTTTTAGGGTTTAGGGTAGTGCAGTGGTGTTGGTGTAGTGTAGTGGGTAGTTGTTTAGGGTTTAGGGTAGTGCAGTGGTGTTTGTGTAGTGTAGGGGGTCATGCTGGGGGTAGTGTTTTAGGGTTTAGGGTAGTGCTGTGGGATTTGTGTAGTGTATGGGGTCGTACTGGGGTATTGTTTTAGGGTTTTGGGTAGTGCAGTGCTGTTTGTGTAGTGTAGGAGGTAGTTGTTTAGGGTTTAGGTTAGTGAACTGGTCTTTGGGTAGTGTAGGGGGTCGTGCTGGGGTAGATTTAGGGTAGTGCAGTGGT
Organism: Triturus cristatus; assembly: GCF_964204655.1. Classification (NCBI taxonomy): domain Eukaryota; kingdom Metazoa; phylum Chordata; class Amphibia; order Caudata; family Salamandridae; genus Triturus; species Triturus cristatus. The sequence continues at coordinate 507,666,555 of NC_140579.1, read as the reverse complement.
GTTTGTGTAGTGTAGGGGTCGTGGTTTAGAGTAGTGCAATGATGTTTGGGTAGTGTAGGGGGTCATGCTGGGGGTAGTGTTTTAGGGTTTAGGGTAGTGCAGTGGGGTTTGTGTATTGTAGGGGGTCGTACTGGGCGTATTGTTATAGGGTGTGGGATAGTGCAGTGCTGTTTGTGTAGTGTAGGAGGTAGTTGTTAAGGGTAGTGACATGGTGTTTGTGTAGTGTAGGGGGTCATGGTTTAGGGTAGTGCAGTGGTGTTTGGGTAGTGTAGGGGATCATGCAGTGGGTTGTGTTTTTGGGTTTAGGGTAGTACAGTGGTGTTTGTGTAGTGACGGAGGTCGTACTGCGGCAGTGTTTTAGTATTTGGGGTAGTACAGTGCTGTTTGTGTAGTTTAGAGGGTCGTGCTGGGGTTGTGTTTTTGGGATTAGGGTAGTGCAATTGTGTTTGGGTAGTTAAGGGGGTCATGCTTGGGGTAGTGTTTAAGGGTTTAGGGTAGTGCAGTGGTGTTTGTGTAGTGTAGGGGGTCATACTGGGGGTAGTGTTTTAGGGTTTAGGGTAGTGCAGTGGGGTTTGTGTAGTGTAGGGGGTCGTACTGGGGGCATTGTTTTAGGGTTTTGGGTAGTGCAGTGCTGTTTGTGTAGTATAGGAGGTAGTTGTTTAGGGTTTAGGGTAGTGCTGTGGTGTTTGTGTAGTGTAGGGGGTCATATTTTAGGGTTTAGGGTAGTGCAGTGGTGTTTGGGTAGTGTAGGGGATCGTGCTGGGGGTTGTGTTTTTGGGTTAAGGGTAGTACAGTGGTGTTTGTGTAGTGACGGAGGTCGTACTGCAGCAGTGTTTTAGTATTTGGGGTAGGACAGTGCTGTTTGTGTAGTTTAGAGGGTCGTGCTGGCATAATGTTTTTGGGATCAGGGTAGTTTAATTGTGTTTGGGTAGTTAAATGGGTCATGCTTGGGGTAGTGTTTAAGGGTTTAGGGTAGTGCAGTGGTGTTAGTGTAGTGTAGGGGGTTGTGCTGCAGGTAGTGTTTTAGGGTTTAGGGTAGTGAACTGGTCTTTGGGTAGTGTAGGGGGTCGTGCTGGGGTAGATTTAGGGTAGTGCAGTGGTGTTTGTGTAGTGTAGGGGTCGTGGTTTAGGGTAGTGCAATGGTGTTTGGGTAGTGTAGGGGGTCATGCTTGGGGTAGTGTTTTAGGGTTTAGGGTAGTGCAGTGGGGTTTGTGTAGTGTAGGGGGTCGTACTGGGGGTACTGTTATAGGGTTTAGGATAGTGCAGTGCTGTTTGTGTAGTGTAGGAGGTAGTTGTTTACGGTAGTGCCGTGGTGTTTGTGTAGTGTAGGGGGTCATGGTTTAGGGTAGTGCAGTGGTGTTCGGGTAGTGTAGGGGATCATGCAGGGGGTTGTGTTTTTGGGTTTAGGGTAGTACAGTGGTGTTTGTGTAGTGACGGAGGTCGTACTGCAGCAGTGTTTTAGTATTTGGGGTAGGACAGTGCTGTTTGTGTAGTTTAGAGGGTCGTGCTGGCGTAGTGTTTTTGGGATTAGGGTAGTTCAATTGTGTTTGGGTAGTTAAAGGGGTCATGCTTGGGGTAGTGTTTAAGGGTAGTGCAGTGGTGTTTGTGTAGTGTAGGGGGTCGTGCTGCAGGTAGTGTTTTAGGGTTTAGGGTAGTGAAGTGGTCTTTGGGTAGTGTAGGGGGTCGTGCTGGGGTAGATTTAGGGTAGTGCAGTGGTGTTTGTGTAGTGTAGGGGGTCGTGGTTTAGGGTAGTGCAGTGGTGTTTGGGTAGTGTAGGGGGTCATGCTGGAGGTATTGTTTTAGGGTTTAGGGTAGTGCAGTGGGGTTTGTGTAGTGTAGGGTGTCGTACTGGGGGTATTGTTTTAGGGTTTTGGGTAGTGCAGTGCTGTTTGTGTAGTGTAGGAGGTAGTTGTTTAGGGTTTAGGGTAGTGCCGTCGTGTTTGTGTAGTGTAGGGGGTCATATTTTAGGGTTTAGGGTAGTGCAGTGGTGTTTGGGTACTGTAGGGGATCGTGCTGGGGTTTGTGTTTTTGGGTTTAGGGTAGTACAGTGGTGTTTGTGTAGTGACGGAGGTCGTACTGCAGCAGTGTTTTAGTATTTGGGGTAGGACAGTGCTGTTTGTGTAGTTTAGAGGGTCGTGCTGGCGTAGTCTTTTTGGGATTAGGGTAGTTCAATTGTGTTTGGGTAGTTAAAGGGGTCATGCTTGGGGTAGTGTTTAAGGGTTTAGGGTAGTGCAGTGGTGTTTGTGTAGTGTAGGGGGTCGTGCTGCAGGTAGTGTTTTAGGGTTTAGGGTAGTGAAGTGGTCTTTGGGTAGTGTAGGGGGTCGTGCTGGGGTAGATTTAGGGTAGTGCAGTGGTGTTTGTGTAGTGTAGGGGGTCGTGGTTTAGGGTAGTGCAGTGGTGTTTGGATAGTGTAGGGGGTCATGCTGGGGGTAGTGTTTTAGGGTTTAGGGTAGTGCAGTGGGGTTTGTGTAGTGTAGGGGGTCGTACTGGGGGTATTGTTATAGGGTTTAGGATTGTGCAGTGCTGTTTGTGTAGTGTAGGAGGTAGTTGTTTAGCGTTTAGGGTAGTGCCGTGGTGTTTGTGTAGTGTAGGGGGTCATGGTTTAGGGTAGTGCAGTGGTGTTTGGGTAGTGTAGGGGATCGTGCAGGGGGTTGTGTTTTGGGGTTTAGGGTAGTACAGTGGTGTTTGTGTAGTGACGGAGGTCGTACTGCGGCAGTGTTTTAGTATTTGGGGTAGTACAGTGCCGTTTGTGTAGTTTAGAGGGTCGTGCTGGGGTTGTGTTTTTGGGATTAGGGTAGTGCAATTGTGTTTGTATAGTGTAGGGGGTCGTGCTGGGGGTAGGGTTTTAGGGTTTACGGCAGTGCAGTGGTGTTTGGGGAGTGTAGGGGGTCGTGCTGGGAGTAGTGTTTTACGGTTTAGGGTAGCGAAGTGGTGTTTGTGTAGTGTAGGGGGTCGTACTGGGGAAAGATTTAGGGTTTATGGTAGTTCAGTGGTGTTTGTGTAGTATAGGGGGTCTTGTGTTAGGGTAGTGCAGTGGTGTTTGTGTAGTGTAGGGGGTCGTGCTGGGGGTATTGTTTTAGGGTTTAGGGTAGTGCAGTGGGGTTTGTGTAGTGTAGGGGGTAGTTGTTTAGGGCGTTAGGGTAGTGCAGTGGTGTTTGTGTAGTGTAGGGGGTCATATTTTAGGGTTTAGAGTAGTGCAGTGGTGTTTGGGTAGTGTAGGGGGATCGTGCTAGGGGTAGTGTTTTAGGGTTTAGGGCAGTGCAGTGGTGTTTGGGTAGTGTAGGGGGTCATGCTGGGGGTAGTGTTTTAGGGTTTAGGGTAGTACAGTGGGGTTTGTGTAGTGTAGGGGGTTGTACTGGGGGTATTGTTTTAGGGATTTGGGTAGTGCAGTGGTGTTTGTGTAGTGTAGGAGGTAGTTGTTTAGGGTTTAGGGTAGTGCCGTGGTGTTTTTGTAGTGTAGGGGGTCATATTTTAGGGTTTAGGGTAGTGCAGTGGTGTTTGGGTAGTGTAGGGGATCGTGCTGGGGGTTGTGTTTTTGGGTTAAGGGTAGTACAGTGGTGTTTGTGTAGTGACGGAGGTCGTACTGCAGCAGTGTTTCAGTATTTGGGGTAGGACAGTGCTGTTTGTGTAGTTTAGAGGGTCGTGCTGACGTAGTGTTTTTGGGATTAGGGTAGTTTAATTGTGTTTGGGTAGTTAAATGGGTCATGTATGGGGTAGTGTTTAAGGGTATAGGGTAGTGCAGTGGTGTTTGTGTAGTGTAGGGGGTTGTGCTGCAGGTAGTGATTTAGGGTTTAGGGTAGTGAACTGGTCTTTGGGTAGTGTAGGGGGTCGTGCTGGGGTAGATTTAGGGTAGTGCAGTGGTGTTTGTGTAGTGTAGGGGGTCGTGGTTTAGGGTAGTGCAATGGTGTTTGGGTAGTGTAGGGGGTCATGCTGGGGGTAGTGTTTTAGGGTTTAGGGTAGTGCAGTGGGGTTTGTGTAGTGTAGGGGGTTTTACTGGGGGTATTGTTATAGGGTTTAGGATAGTGCAGTGCTGTTTGTGTAGTGTAGGAGGTAGTTGTTTAGGGTTTAGGGTAGTGCCGTGGTGTTTGTGTAGTGTAGGGGGTCATGGTTTAGGGTAGTGCAGTGGTGTTTGGGTAGTGTAGGGGATCGTGCAGGGGGTTGTGTTTTGGGGTTTAGGGTAGTACAGTGGTGTTTGTGTAGTGACGGAGGTCGTACTGCGGCAGTGTTTTAGTATTTGGGGTAGTACAGTGCTGTTTGTGTAGTTTAGAGGGTCGTGCTGAGGTTGCGTTTTTGGGATTAGGGTAGTGCAATTGTGTTTGTATAGTGTAGGGGGTCGTGCTGGGGGTAGGGTTTTAGGGTTTAGGGCAGTGCAGTGGTGTTTGGGTAGTGTAGGAGGTCGTGCTGGGAGTAGTGTTTTACGGTTTAGGGTAGCGAAGTGGTGTTTGTGTAGTGTAGGGGGTCGTACTGGGGGTAGATTTAGGTTTTAGGGTAGTTCAGTGGTGTTTGTGTAGTATAGGGGGTCTTGTTTTAGGGTAGTGCAGTGGTGTTTGTGTAGTGTATGGGGTCGTGCTGGGGGTATTGTTTTAGTGTTTAGGGTAGTGCAGTGGTGTTGGTGTAGTGTAGTGGGTAGTTTTTTAGGGTTTAGGGTAGTGCAGTCGTGTTTGTGTAGTGTAGGGGGTCATGCTGGGGTAGATTTAGGGTTTAGGGTAGTGCAGTGGTGTTTTGGTAGTGTAGGGGGATCGTGCTAGGGGTGGTGTTTTAGGGTTTAGGGCAGTGCAGTGGTGTTTGGGTAGTGAAGGGGGTCATGCTGGGGGTAGTGTTTTAGGGTTTAGGGTAGTGCAGTGGGGTTTGTGTAGTGTAGGGGGTCGTACTGGGGGTATTGTTTTAGGGTTTGGGGTAGTGCAGTGCTGTTTGTGTAGTGTAGGAGGTAGTTGTTTAGGGTTTAGGGTAGTGCTGTGGTGTTTGTGTAGTGTAGGGGGTCATATTTTAGGGTTTAGGGTAGTGCGGTGGTGTTTGGGTAGTGTAGGGGATCGTGCTGGGGGTTGTGTTTTTGGGTTAAGGGTAGTACAGTGGTGTTTGTGTAGTGACGGAGATCGTACTGCAGCAGTGTTTTATTATTTGGGGTAGGACAGTGCTGTTTGTGTAGTTTAGAGGGTCGTGCTGGCGTAGTGTTTTTGGGATTAGGGTAGTGAACTGGTCTTTGGGTAGTGTAGGGGGTCGTGCTGGGGTAGATTTAGGGTAGTGCAGTGGTGTTTGTGTAGTGTAGGGGTCGTGGTTTAGGGTAGTGCAATGGTGTTTGGGTAGTGTAGGGGGTCATGCTTGGGGTAGTGTTTTAGGGTTTAGGGTAGTGCAGTGGGGTTTGTGTAGTGTAGGGGGTCGTACTGGGGGTACTGTTATAGGGTTTAGGATAGTGCAGTGCTGTTTGTGTAGTGTAGGAGGTAGTTGTTTACGGTAGTGCCGTGGTGTTTGTGTAGTGTAGGGGGTCATGGTTTAGGGTAGTGCAGTGGTGTTCGGGTAGTGTAGGGGATCATGCAGGGGGTTGTGTTTTTGGGTTTAGGGTAGTACAGTGGTGTTTGTGTAGTGACGGAGGTCGTACTGCAGCAGTGTTTTAGTATTTGGGGTAGGACAGTGCTGTTTGTGTAGTTTAGAGGGTCGTGCTGGCATAATGTTTTTGGGATCAGGGTAGTTTAATTGTGTTTGGGTAGTTAAATGGGTCATGCTTGGGGTAGTGTTTAAGGGTTTAGGGTAGTGCAGTGGTGTTAGTGTAGTGTAGGGGGTTGTGCTGCAGGTAGTGTTTTAGGGTTTAGGGTAGTGAACTGGTCTTTGGGTAGTGTAGGGGGTCGTGCTGGGGTAGATTTAGGGTAGTGCAGTGGTGTTTGTGTAGTGTAGGGGTCGTGGTATAGGGTAGTGCAATGGTGTTTGGGTAGTGTAGGGGGTCATGCTTGGGGTAGTGTTTTAGGGTTTAGGGTAGTGCAGTGGGGTTTGTGTAGTGTAGGGGGTCGTACTGGGGGTACTGTTATAGGGTTTAGGATAGTGCAGTGCTGTTTGTGTAGTGTAGGAGGTAGTTGTTTAGGGTAGTGCCGTGGTGTTTGTGTAGTGTAGGGGGTCATGGTTTAGGGTAGTGCGGTGGTGTTCGGGTAGTGTAGGGGATCATGCAGGGGGTTGTGTTTTTGGGTTTAGGGTAGTACAGTGGTGTTTGTGTAGTGACGGAGGTCGTACTTCGGCAGTGTTTTAGTATTTGGGGTAGTACAGTGCTGTTTGTGTAGTTTAGAGGGTCGTGCTGGGGTTGTGTTTTTGGGATTAGGGTAGTGCAATTGTGTTTGGGTAGTTAAGGGGGTCATGCTTGGGGTAGTGTTTAAGGGTTTAGGGTAGTGCAGTGGTGTTTGTGTAGTGTAGGGGGTCATATTTTAGGGTTTAGGGTAGTGCAGTGGTGTTTGGGTAGTGTAGGGGATCGTGCCGGGGTTTGTGTTTTTGGGTTTAGGGTAGTACAGTGGTGTTTATGTAGTGACGGAGGTCGTACTGCGGCAGTGTTTTAGTATTTGGGGTAGTACAGTGCTGTTTCTGTAGTTTAGAGGGTCGTGCTGGGGTTGTGTTTTTGGGATTAGGGTAGTGCAATTGTGTTTGGGTAGTTAAGGGGGTCATGCTTGGGGTAGTGTTTAAGGGTTTAGGGTAGTGCAGTGGTGTTTGTGTAGTGTAGGGGGTCATATTTTGGGGTTTAGGGTAGTGCAGTGGTGTTTGGGCAGTGTAGGGGATCGTGCTGGGGTTTGTTTGTGTTTTTGGGTTTAGGGTAGTACAGTGGTGTTTGTGTAGTGACGGAGGTCGTACTGCAGCAGTGTTTTAGTATTTGGGGTAGAACAGTGCTGTTTGTGTAGTTTAGAGGGTCGTGCTGGCGTAGTGTTTTTGGGATTAGGGTAGTTCAATTGTGTTTGCGTAGTTAAAGGGGTCATGCTTGGGGTAGTGTTTAAGGGTTTAGGGTAGTGCAGTGGTGTTTGTGTTGTGTAGGGGGTCGTGCTGCAGGTAGTGTTTTAGGGTTTAGGGTAGTGAAGTGGTCTTTGGGTAGTGTAGGGGGTCATGCTGGGGTAGATTTAGGGTAGTGCAGTGGTGTTTGTGTAGTGTAGGGGGTCGTGGTTTAGGGTAGTGCAGTGGTGTTTGGGTAGTGTAGGGGGTCATGCTGGAGGTAGTGTTTTAGGGTTTAGGGTAGTGCAGTGGGGTTTGTGTAGTGTAGGGGGTCATACTGGGGGTATTGTTATAGGGTTTAGGATTATGCAGTGCTGTTTTTGTAGTGTAGGAGGTAGTTGTTTAGCATTTAGGGTAGTGCCGTGGTGTTTGTGTAGTGTAGGGGGTCATGGTTTAGGGTAGTGCAGTGGTGTTTGGGTAGTGTAGGGGATCGTGCAGGGGTTGTGTTTTTGGGTTTAGGGTAGTACAGTGGTGTTTGCGTAGTGACGGAGGTCGTACTGCGGCAGTGTTTTAGTATTTGGGGTAGTATAGTGCTGTTTGTGTAGTTTATAGGGTCGTGCTGGGGTTGTGTTTTTGGGATTAGGGTAGTGTAATTGTGTTTGTATAGTGTAGGGGGTCGTGCTGGGGGTAGGGTTTTAGGGTTTAGGGCAGTGCAGTGGTGTTTGGGTAGTGTAGGGGGTCGTGCTGGGAGTAGTGTTTTACGGTTTAGAGGGGTGAAGTGGTGTTTGTGTAGCGTAGGGGGTCGTACTGGGGGTAGATTTAGGGTTTAGGGTAGTGCAGTGGTGTTTGTGTAGTATAGGTGGTCTTGTTTTAGGGTAGTGCAGTGGTGTTTGTGTAGTGTAGGGGGTCGTGCTGGGGATAATGTTTTAGGGTTTAGGGTAGTGCAGTGGTGTTGGTGTAGTGTGGGGGTAGTTGTTTAGGGTTTAGGGTAGTGCAGTGGTGTTTGTGTAGTGTAGGGGGTCATGCTGGGGTAGATTTAGGGTTTAGGGTAGTGCAGTGGTGTTTGGGTAGTGTAGGGGGATCATGCTAGGGGTAGTGTTTTAGGGTTTAGGGCAGTGCAGTGGTGTTTGGGAAGTGTAGGGGGTCATGCTAGGGGTAGTGTTTTAGGGTTTAGGGTAGTGCAGTGGGGTTTGTGTAGTGTAGGGGGTTGTACTGGGGGTATTGTTTTAGGGTTTTGGGTAGTGCAGTGGTGTTTGTGTAGTGTAGGAGGTAGTTGTTTATGGTTTAGGGTAGTGCCGTTGTGTTTGTATAGTGTAGGGGGTCATATTTTAGGGTTTAGGGTAGTGCAGTGGTGTTTGGGTAGTGTAGGGGATCGTGCTGGGGGTTGTGTTTTTGGGTTAAGGGTAGTACAGTGGTGTTTGTGTAGTGACGGAGGTCGTACTGCAGCAGCGTTTTAGTATTTGGGGTAGGACAGTGCTGTTTGTGCAGTTTAGAGGGTCGTGCTGGCGTAGTGTTTTTGGGATTAGGGTAGTTCAATTGTGTTTGGGTATTTAAATGGGTCATGCTTGGGGTAGTGTTTAAGGGTTTAGGGTAGTGCAGTGGTGTTTGTGTAGTGTAGGGGGTTGTGCTGCAGGTAGTGTTTTACGGTTTAGGGTAGTGAACTGGTCTTTGGGTAGTGTAGGGGGTCGTGCTGGGGTAGATTTAGGGTAGTGCAGTGGTGTTTGTGTAGTGTAGGGGGTCGTGGTTTAGGGTAGTGCAATGGTGTTTGGGTAGTGTAGGGGGTCATGCTGGGGGTAGGGTTTTAGGGTTTAGGGCAGTGCAGTGGTGTTTGGGTAGTTTAGGGGGTCGTGCTGGGAGTAGTGTTTTACGGTTTAGGGTAGCGAAGTGGTGTTTGTGTAGTTTAGAGGGTCGTGCTGGGGTTGCGTTTTTGGGATTAGGGTAGTGCAATTGTGTTTGTATAGTGTAGGGGGTCGTGCTGGGGGTAGGGTTTTAGGGTTTAGGGCAGTGCAGTGGTGTTTGGGTAGTGTAGGGGGTCGTGCTGGGAGTAGTGTTTTACGGTTTAGGGTAGCAAAGTGGTGTTTGTGTAGTGTAGGGGGTCGTACTGGGGGTAGATTTAGGGTTTAGGGTAGTGCAGTGGTGTTTGTGTAGTATAGGGGGTCTTGTTTTAGGGTAGTGCAGTGGTGTTTGTTTAGTGTATGGGGTCGTGCTGGCGGTATTGTTTTAGGGTTTAGGGTAGTGCAGTGGTGTTGGTGTAGTGTAGTGGGTAGTTGTTTAGGGTTTAGGGTAGTGCAGTGGTGTTTGTGTAGTGTAGGGGGTCATGCTGGGGGTATTGTTTTAGGGTTTTGGGTAGTGCAGTGCTGTTTGTGTAGTGTAGGAGGTAGTTGTTTAGGGTTTAGGGTAGTGCTGTGGTGTTTTTGTAGTGTAGGGGGTCATATTTTAGGGTTTAGGGTAGTGCAGTGGTGTTTGGGTAGTGTAGGGGATCGTGCTGGGGGTTGTGTTTTTGGGTTAAGGGTAGTACAGTGGTGTTTGTGTAGTGACGGAGGTCGTACTGCAGCAGTGTTTTAGTATTTGGGGTAGGACAGTGCTGTTTGTGTAGTTTAGAGGTTCGTGCTGGCATAATGTTTTTGGGATCAGGGTAGTTTAATTGTGTTTGGGTAGTTAAATGGGTCATGCTTGGGTTAGTGTTTAAGGGTTTAGGGTAGTGCAGTGGTGTTAGTGTAGTGTAGGGGGTTGTGCTGCAGGTAGTGTTTTAGGGTTTAGGGTAGTGAACTGGTCTTTGGGTAGTGTAGGGGGTCGTGCTGGGGTAGATTTAGGGTAGTGCAGTGGTGTTTGTGTAGTGTAGGGGTCGTGGTTTAGGGTAGTGCAATGGTGTTTGGGTAGTGTAGGGGGTCATGCTTGGGGTAGTGTTTTAGGGTTTAGGGTAGTGCAGTGGGGTTTGTGTAGTGTAGGGGGTCGTACTGGGGGTACTGTTATAGGGTTTAGGATAGTGCAGTGCTGTTTGTGTAGTGTAGGAGGTAGTTGTTTACGGTAGTGCCGTGGTGTTTGTGTAGTGTAGGGGGTCATGGTTTAGGGTAGTGCAGTGGTGTTCGGGTAGTGTAGGGGATCATGCAGGGGGTTGTGTTTTTGGGTTTAGGGTAGTACAGTGGTGTTTGTGTAGTGACGGAGGTCGTACTGCAGCAGTGTTTTAGTATTTGGGGTAGGACAGTGCTGTTTGTGTAGTTTAGAGGGTCGTGCTGGCGGAGTGTTTTTGGGATTAGGGTAGTTCAATTGTGTTTGGGTAGTTAAAGGGGTCATGCTTGGGGTAGTGTTTAAGGGTAGTGCAGTGGTGTTTGTGTAGTGTAGGGGGTCGTGCTGCAGGTAGTGTTTTAGGGTTTAGGGTAGTGAAGTGGTCTTTGGGTAGTGTAGGGGGTCGTGCTGGGGTAGATTTAGGGTAGTGCAGTGGTGTTTGTGTAGTGTAGGGGGTCGTGGTTTAGGGTAGTGCAGTGGTGTTTGGGTAGTGTAGGGGGTCATGCTGGAGGTATTGTTTTAGGGTTTAGGGTAGTGCAGTGGGGTTTGTGTAGTGTAGGGTGTCGTACTGGGGGTATTGTTTTAGGGTTTTGGGTAGTGCAGTGCTGTTTGTGTAGTGTAGGAGGTAGTTGTTTAGGGTTTAGGGTAGTGCCGTCGTGTTTGTGTAGTGTAGGGGGTCATATTTTAGGGTTTAGGGTAGTGCAGTGGTGTTTGGGTACTGTAGGGGATCGTGCTGGGGTTTGTGTTTTTGGGTTTAGGGTAGTACAGTGGTGTTTGTGTAGTGACGGAGGTCGTACTGCAGCAGTGTTTTAGTATTTGGGGTAGGACAGTGCTGTTTGTGTAGTTTAGAGGGTCGTGCTGGCGTAGTCTTTTTGGGATTAGGGTAGTTCAATTGTGTTTGGGTAGTTAAAGGGGTCATGCTTGGGGTAGTGTTTAAGGGTTTAGGGTAGTGCAGTGGTGTTTGTGTAGTGTAGGGGGTCGTGCTGCAGGTAGTGTTTTAGGGTTTAGGGTAGTGAAGTGGTCTTTGGGTAGTGTAGGGGGTCGTGCTGGGGTAGATTTAGGGTAGTGCAGTGGTGTTTGTGTAGTGTAGGGGTCGTGGTTTAGGGTAGTGCAGTGGTGTTTGGATAGTGTAGGGGGTCATGCTGGGGGTAGTGTTTTAGGGTTTAGGGTAGTGCAGTGGGGTTTGTGTAGTGTAGGGGGTCGTACTGGGGGTATTGTTATAGGGTTTAGGATTGTGCAGTGCTGTTTGTGTAGTGTAGGAGGTAGTTGTTTAGCGTTTAGGGTAGTGCTGTGGTGTTTGTGTAGTGTAGGGGGTCATGGTTTAGGGTAGTGCAGTGGTGTTTGGGTAGTGTAGGGGATCGTGCAGGGGGTTGTGTTTTGGGGTTTAGGGTAGTACAGTGGTGTTTGTGTAGTGACGGAGGTCGTACTGCGGCAGTGTTTTAGTATTTGGGGTAGTACAGTGCCGTTTGTGTAGTTTAGAGGGTCGTGCTGGGGTTGTGTTTTTGGGATTAGGGTAGTGCAATTGTGTTTGTATAGTGTAGGGGGTCGTGCTGGGGGTAGGGTTTTAGGGTTTACGGCAGTGCAGTGGTGTTTGGGGAGTGTAGGGGGTCGTGCTGGGAGTAGTGTTTTACGGTTTAGGGTAGCGAAGTGGTGTTTGTGTAGTGTAGGGGTCGTACTGGGGAAAGATTTAGGGTTTAGGGTAGTGCAGTGGTGTTTGTGTAGTATAGGGGGTCTTGTTTTAGGGTAGTGCAGTGGTGTTTGTGTAGTGTAGGGGGTCGTGCTGGGGGTATTGTTTTAGGGTTTAGGGTAGTGCAGTGGGGTTTGTGTAGTGTAGGGGGTAGTTGTTTAGGGTTTAGGGTAGTGCAGTGGTGTTTGTGTAGTGTAGGGGGTCATATTTTAGGGTTTAGAGTAGTGCAGTGGTGTTTGGGTAGTGTAGGGGGATCGTGCTAGGGGTAGTGTTTTAGGGTTTAGGGCAGTGCAGTGGTGTTTGGGTAGTGTAGGGGGTCATGCTGGGGGTAGTGTTTTAGGGTTTAGGGTAGTACAGTGAGGTTTGTGTAGTGTAGGGGGTTGTACTGGGGTATTGTTTTAGGGATTTGGGTAGTGCAGTGGTGTTTGTGTAGTGTAGGAGGTAGTTGTTTAGGGTTTAGGGTAGTGCCGTGGTGTTTTTGTAGTGTAGGGGGTCATATTTTAGGGTTTAGGGTAGTGCAGTGGTGTTTGGGTAGTGTAGGGGATCGTGCTGGGGGTTGTGTTTTTGGGTTAAGGGTAGTACAGTGGTGTTTGTGTAGTGACGGAGGTCGTACTGCAGCAGTGTTTCAGTATTTGGGGTAGGACAGTGCTGTTTGTGTAGTTTAGAGGGTCGTGCTGACGTAGTGTTTTTGGGATTAGGGTAGTTTAATTGTGTTTGGGTAGTTAAATGGGTCATGTATGGGGTAGTGTTTAAGGGTATAGGGTAGTGCAGTGGTGTTTGTGTAGTGTAGGGGGTTGTGCTGCAGGTAGTGATTTAGGGTTTAGGGTAGTGAACTGGTCTTTGGGTAGTGTAGGGGGTCGTGCTGGGGTAGATTTAGGGTAGTGCAGTGGTGTTTGTGTAGTGTAGGGTGTCGTGGTTTAGGGTAGTGCAATGGTGTTTGGGAAGTGTAGGGGGTCATGCTGGGGGTAGTGTTTTAGGGTTTAGGGTAGTGCAGTGGGGTTTGTGTAGTGTAGGGGGTTTTACTGGGGGTATTGTTATAGGGTTTAGGATAGTGCAGTGCTGTTTGTGTAGTGTAGGAGGTAGTTGTTTAGGGTTTAGGGTAGTGCCGTGGTGTTTGTGTAGTGTAGGGGGTCATGGTTTAGGGTAGTGCAGTGGTGTTTGGGTAGTGTAGGGGATCGTGCAGGGGGTTGTGTTTTGGGGTTTAGGGTAGTACAGTGGTGTTTGTGTAGTGACGGAGGTCGTACTGCGGCAGTGTTTTAGTATTTGGGGTAGTACAGTGCTGTTTGTGTAGTTTAGAGGGTCGTGCTGGGGTTGCGTTTTTGGGATTAGGGTAGTGCAATTGTGTTTGTATAGTGTAGGGGGTCGTGCTGGGGGTAGGGTTTTAGGGTTTAGGGCAGTGCAGTGGTGTTTGGGTAGTGTAGGAGGTCGTGCTGGGAGTAGTGTTTTACGGTTTAGGGTAGCGAAGTGGTGTTTGTGTAGTGTAGGGGGTCGTACTGGGGGTAGATTTAGGTTTTAGGGTAGTGCAGTGGTGTTTGTGTAGTATAGGGGGTCTTGTTTTAGGGTAGTGCAGTGGTGTTTGTGTAGTGTATGGGGTCGTGCTGGGGGTATTGTTTTAGTGTTTAGGGTAGTGCAGTGGTGTTGGTGTAGTGTAGTGGGTAGTTTTTTAGGGTTTAGGGTAGTGCAGTGGTGTCTGTGTAGTGTAGGGGGTCATGCTGGGGTAGATTTAGGGTTTAGGGTAGTGCAGTGGTGTTTTGGTAGTGTAGGGGGATCGTGCTAGGGGTGGTGTTTTAGGGTTTAGGGTAGTGCAGTGGTGTTTGGGTAGTGAAGGGGGTCATATTTTAGGGTTTAGGGTAGTGCAGTGGTGTTTGGGTAGTGTAGGGGATCGTGCTGGGGGTTGTGTTTTTGGGTAAGGGTAGTACAGTGGTGTTTGTGTAGTGACGGAGATCGTACTGCAGCAGTGTTTTAGTATTTGGGGTAGGACAGTGCTGTTTGTGTAGTTTAGAGGGTCGTGCTGGCGTAGTGTTTTTGGGATCAGGGTAGTTCAATTGTGTTTGGGTAGTTAAAGGGGTCATGCTTGGGGAAGTGTTTAAGGGTTTAGGGTAGTGCAGTGGTGTTTGTGTAGTGTAGGGGGTTGTGCTGCAGGTAGTGTTTTAGGGTTTAGGGTAGTGAACTGGTCTTTGGGTAGTGTAGGGGGTCGTGCTGGGGTAGATTTAGGGTAGTGCAGTGGTGTTTGTGTAGTGTAGGGGTCGTGGTTTAGGGTAGTGCAATGGTGTTGGGTAGTGTAGGGGGTCATGCTGGGGGTAGTGTTTTAGTGTATGGGTAGTGCAGTGGGGTTTGTGTAGTGTAGGGGGTCGTACTGCGGGTATTGTTATAGGGTTTAGGATAGTGCAGTGCTGTTTGTTTAGTGTAGGAGGTAGTTGTTTAGGGTTTAGGGTAGTGCCGTGGTGTTTGTGTAGTGTAGGGGGTCATGGTTTGGGGTAGTGCAGTGGTGTTTGGGTAGTGTAGGGGATCGTGCAGGGGGTTGTGTTTTGGGGTTTAGGGTAGTACAGTGGTGTTTGTGTAGTTTAGAGGGTCGTGCTGGCGTAGTGTTTATGGGATTAGGGTAGTGCAATTGTGTTTGGGTAGTTAAGGGGGTCATGCTTGAGGTAGTGTTTAAGGGTTTAGGGTAGTGCAGTGGTGTTTGTGTAGTGTAGGGGGTCATATTTTAGGGTTTAGGGTAGTGCAGTGGTGTTTGGGTAGTGTAGGGGATCGTGCTGGGGGTTGTGTTTTTGGGTTAAGGGTAGTACAGTGGTGTTTGTGTAGTGACGGAGGTCGTATTGCAGCAGAGTTTTAGTATTTGGGGTAGGACAGTGCTGTTTGTGTAGTTTAGAGGGTCGTGCTGGCGTAGTGTTTTTGGGATTAGGGCAGTTTAATTGTGTTTGGGTAGTTAAATGGGTCATGCTTGGGGTTGTGTTTAAGGGTTTAGGGTAGTGCAGTGGTGTTTGTGTAGTGTAGGGGGTTGTGCTGCAGGTAGTGTTTTAGGGTTTAGGGTAGTGAACTGGTCTTTGGGTAGTGTAGGGGGTCGTGCTGGGGTAGATTTGGGGTAGTGCAGTGGTGTTTGTGTAGTGTAGGGGGTCGTGGTTTAGGGGAGTGCAATGGTGTTTGGGTAGTGTAGGGGGTCATGCTGGGGGTAGTGTTTTAGTGTTTAAGGTAGTGCAGTGGGGTTTGTGTAGTGTAGGGGGTTGTACTGGGGGTATTGTTATAGGGTTTAGGATAGTGCAGTGCTGTTTGTGTAGTGTAGGAGGTAGTTGTTTAGGGTTTAGGGTAGTGCCGTGGTGTTTGTGTAGTGTAGGGGGTCATGGTTTAGGGTAGTGCAGTGGTGTTTGGGTAGTGTAGGGGATCGTGCAGGTGTGTTTTTTTTTGGGTTTAGGGTAGTACAGTGGTGTTTGAGTAGTGACGGAGGTCGTACTGCGGCAGTGTTTTAGTATTTGGGGTAGTACAGTGCTGTTTGTGTAGTTTAGAGGGTCGTGCTGGGGTTGCGTTTTTGGGATTAGGGTAGTGCAATTGTGTTTATATAGTGTAGGGGGTGGTGCTGGGGGTAGGGTTTTAGGGTTTAGGGCAGTGCAGTGGTGTTTGGGTAGTGTAGGGGGTCATGCTGGGAGTAGTGTTTTACAGTTTAGGGTAGCGAAATGGTGTTTGTGTAGTGTAGGGGGTCGTACTGGGGGTAGATTTAGGGTTTAGGGTAGTGCAGTGGTGTTTGTGTAGTATAGGGGGTCTTGTTTTAGGGTAGTGCAGTGGTGTTTGTTTAGTGTATGGGGTCGTGCTGGGGGTATTGTTTTAGGGTTTAGGGTAGTGCAGTGGTGTTGGTGTAGTGTAGTGGGTAGTTGTTTAGGGTTTAGGGTAGTGCAGTGGTGTTTGTGTAGTGTAGGGGGTCATACTGGGGGTAGTGTTTTAGGGTTTAGGGTAGTGCAGTGGGGTTTGTGTAGTGTAGGGGGTCGTACTGGGGGCATTGTTTTAGGGTTTTGGGTAGTGCAGTGCTGTTTGTGTAGTATAGGAGGTAGTTGTTTAGGGTTTAGGGTAGTGCTGTGGTGTTTGTGTAGTGTAGGGGGTCATATTTTAGGGTTTAGGGTAGTGCAGTGGTGTTTGGGTAGTGTAGGGGATCGTGCTGGGGGTTGTGTTTTTGGGTTAAGGGTAGTACAGTGGTGTTTGTGTAGTGACGGAGGTCGTACTGCAGCAGTGTTTTAGTATTTGGGGTAGGACAGTGCTGTTTGTGTAGTTTAGAGGGTCGTGCTGGCGTAGTGTTTATGGGATTAGGGTAGTGCAATTGTGTTTGGGTAGTTAAGGGGGTCATGCTTGAGGTAGTGTTTAAGGGTTTAGGGTAGTGCAGTGGTGTTTGTGTAGTGTAGGGGGTCATATTTTAGGGTTTAGGGTAGTGCAGTGGTGTTCGGGTAGTGTAGGGGATCGTGCTTGGGGTTGTGTTTTTGGTTTAAGGGTAGTACAGTGGTGTTTGTGTAGTGACGGAGGTCGTATTGCAGCAGTGTTTTAGTATTTGGGGTAGGACAGTGCTGTTTGTGTAGTTTAGAGGGTCGTGCTGGCGTAGTGTTTTTGGGATTAGGGTAGTTTAATTGTGTTTGGGTAATTAAATGGGTCATGCTTGGGGTTGTGTTTAAGGGTTTAGGGTAGTGCAGTGGTGTTTGTGTAGTGTAGGGGGTTGTGCTGCAGGTAGTGTTTTAGGGTTTAGGGTAGTGAACTGGTCTTTGGGTAGTGTAGGGGGTCGTGCTGGGGTAGATTTGGGGTAGTGCAGTGGTGTTTGTGTAGTGTAGGGGGTCGTGGTTTAGGGGAGTGCAATGGTGTTTGGGTAGTGTAGGGGGTCATGCTGGGGGTAGTGTTTTAGGGTTTAAGGTAGTGCAGTGGGGTTTGTGTAGTGTAGGGAGTTGTACTGGGGGTATTGTTATAGGGTTTAGGATAGGATAGTGCAGTGCTGTTTGTGTAGTGTAGGAGGTAGTTGTTTAGGGTTTAGGGTAGTGCCGTGGTGTTTGTGTAGTGTAGGGGGTCATGGTTTAGGGTAGTGCAGTGGTGTTTGGGTAGTGTAGGGGATCGTGCTGGGGGTTGTGTTTTTGGGTTAAGGGTAGTACAGTGGTGTTTGTGTAGTGACGGAGGTCGTACTGCAGCAGTGTTTTAGTATTTGGGGTAGGACAGTGCTGTTTGTGTAGTTTAGAGGGTCGTGCTGGCGTAGTGTTTTTGGGATCAGGGTAGTTTAATTGTGTTTGTGTAGTTAAATGGGTCATGCTTGGGGTAGTGTTTAAGGGTTTAGGGTAGTGCAGTGGTGTTTGTGTAGTGTAGGAGGTTGTGCTGCAGGTAGTGTTTTAGGGTTTAGGGTAGTGAACTGGTCTTTGGGTAGTGTAGGGGGTCATGCTGGGGTAGATTTAGGGTAGTGCAGTGGTGTTTGTGTAGTGTAGGGGTCGTGGTTTAGGGTAGTGCAATGGTGTTTGGGTAGTGTAGGGGGTCATGCTGGGGGTAGTGTTTTAGGGTTTACGGTAGTGCAGTGGGGTTTGTGTAGTGTAGGGGGTCGTACTGGGGGTATTGTTATAGGGTTTAGGATAGTGCAGTGCTGTTTGTGTAGTGTAGGAGGTAGTTGTTTAGGGTAGTGCCGTGGTGTTTGTGTAGTGTAGGGGGTCATGGTTTAGGGTAGTGCAGTGGTGTTTGGGTAGTGTAGGGGATCATGCAGGGGGTTGTGTTTTTGGGTTTAGGGTAGTACAGTGGTGTTTGTGTAGTGACGGAGGTCGTACTGCGGCAGTGTTTTAGTATTTGGGGTAGTACAGTGCTGTTTGTGTAGTTTAGAGGGTCGTGCTGGGGTTGTGTTTTTGGGATTAGGGTAGTGCAATTGTGTTTGGGTAGTTAAGGGGGTCATGCTTTGGGTAGTGTTTAAGGGTTTAGGGGAGTGCAGTGGTGTTTGTGTAGTGTAGGGGGTCATATTTTAGGGTTTAGGGTAGTGCAGTGGTGTTTGGGTAGTGTAGGGGATCGTGCTGGGGTTTGTGTTTTTGGGTTTAGGGTAGTACAGTGGTGTTTGTGTAGTGACGGAGGTCGTACTGCAGCAGTGTTTTAGTATTTGGGGTAGGACAGTGCTGTTTGTGTAGTTTAGAGGGTCATGCTGGCGTAGTGTTTTTGGGATTAGGGTAGTTCAATTGTGTTTGGGTAGTTAAAGGGGTCATGCTTGGGGTAGTGTTTAAGGGTTTAGGGTAGTGCAGTGGTGTTTGTGCAGTGTAGGGGGTCGTGCTGCAGGTAGTGTTTTAGGGTTTAGGGTAGTGAAGTGGTCTTTGGGTAGTGTAGGGGGTCGTGCTGGGGTAGATTTAGGGTAGTGCAGTGGTGTTTGTGTAGTGTAGGGGGTCGTGGTTTAGGGTAGTGCAGTGGTGTTTGGGTAGTGTAGGGGGTCATGCTGGAGGTAGTGTTTTAGGGTTTAGGGTAGTGCAGTGAGGTTTGTGTAGTGTAGGGGGTCGTACTGGGGGTATTGTTTTAGGGTTTTGGGTAGTGCAGTGCTGTTTGTGTAGTGTAGGAGGTAGTTGTTTAGGGTTTAGGGTAGTGCCGTGGTGTTTGAGTAGTGTAGGGGGTCATATTTTAGGGTTTAGGGTAGTGCAGTGGTGTTTGGGTACTGTAGGGGATCCTGCTGGGGTTTGTGTTTTTGGGTTTAGGGTAGTACAGTGGTGTTTGTGTAGTGACGGAGGTCGTACTGCAGCAGTGTTTTAGTATTTGGGGTAGGACAGTGCTGTTTGTGTAGTTTAGAGGGTCGTGCTGGCGTAGTGTTTTTGGGATTAGGGTAGTTCAATTGTGTTTGGGTAGTTAAAGGGGTCATGCTTGGGGTAGTGTTTAAGGGTTTAGGGTAGTGCAGTGGTGTTTGTGTAGTGTAGGGGGTCGAGCTGCAGGTAGTGTTTTAGGGTTTAGAGTAGTGAAGTGGTCTTTGGGTAGTGTAGGGGGTCGTGCTGGGGTAGATTTAGGGTAGTGCAGTGGTGTTTGTGTAGTGTAGGGGGTCGTGGTTTAGGGTAGTGCAGTGGTGTTTGGATAGTGTAGGGGGTCATGCTGGGGGTAGTGTTTTAGGGTTTAGGGTAGTGCAGTGGGGTTTGTGTAGTGTAGGGGGTCGTACTGGGGGTATAGTTATAGGGTTTAGGATTGTGCAGTGCTGTTTGTGTAGTGTAGGAGGTAGTTGTTTAGCGTTTAGGGTAGTGCCGTGGTGTTTGTGTAGTGTAGGGGGTCATGGTTTAGGGTAGTGCAGTGGTGTTTGGGTAGTGTAGGGGATCGTGCAGGGGGTTGTGTTTTTGGGTTTAGGGTAGTACAGTGGTGTTTGTGTAGTGACGGAGGTCGTACTGCGGCAGTGTTTTAGTATTTGGGGTAGTACAGTGCTGTTTGTGTAGTTTAGAGGGTCGTGCTGGGGTTGTGTTTTTGGGATTAGGGTAGTGCAATTGTGTTTGTATAGTGTAGGGGGTCGTGCTGGGGGTAGGGTTTTAGGGTTTAGGGCAGTGCAGTGGTGTTTGGGTAGTGTAGGGGGTCGTGCTGGGAGTAGTGTTTTACGGTTTAGGGTAGCGAAGTGGTGTTTGTGTAGTGTAGGGGGTCGTACTGGGGGTAGATTTAGGGTTTAGGGTAGTGCAGTGGTGTTTGTGTAGTATAGGGGGTCTTGTTTTAGGGTAGTGCAGTGGTGTTTGTGTAGTGTAGGGGGTCGTGCTGGGGGTATTGTTTTAGGGTTTAGGGTAGTGCAGTGGGGTTTGTGTAGTGTAGGGGGTAGTTGTTTAGGGTTTAGGGTAGTGCAGTGGTGTTTGTGTAGTGTAGGGGGTCATATTTTAGGGTTTAGGGTAGTGCAGTGGTGTTTGGGTAGTGTAGGGGGATCGTGCTAGGAGTCGTGTTTTAGGGTTTAGGGCAGTGCAGTGGTGTTTGGGTAGTGTAGGGGGTCATGCTGGGGGTAGTGTTTTAGGGTTTAGGGTAGTGCAGTGGGGTTTGTGTAGTGTAGGGGGTCGTACTTGGGGTATTGTTTTAGGGTTTTGGGTAGTGCAGTGCTGTTTGTGTAGTGTAGGAGGTAGTTGTTTAGGGTTTAGGGTAGTGCTGTAGTGTTTGTGTAGTGTAGGGGGTCATATTTTAGGGTTTAGGGTAGTGCAGTGGTGTTTGGGTAGTGTAGGGGATCGTGCTGGGGGTTGTGTTTTTGGGTTAAGGGTAGTACAGTGGTGTTTGTGTAGTGACGGAGGTCGTACTGCAGCAGTGTTTTAGTATTTGGGGTAGGACAGTGCTGTTTGTGTAGTTTAGAGGGTCGTGCTGGGGTTGCGTTTTTGGGATTAGGGTAGTGCAATTGTGTTTGTATAGTGTAGGGGGTCGTGCTGGGGGTAGGGTTTTAGGGTTTAGGGCAGTGCAGTGGTGTTTGGGTAGTGTAGGGGGTCGTGCTGGGAGTAGTGTTTTACGGTTTAGGGCAGCGAAGTGGTGTTTGTGTAGTGTAGGGGGTCGTACTGGGGGTAGATTTAGGGTTTAGGGTAGTGCAGTGGTGTTTGTGTAGTATAGGGGGTCTTGTTTTAGGGTAGTGCAGTGGTGTTTGTGTAGTGTATGGGGTCGTGCTGGGGGTATTGTTTTAGGGTTTAGGGTAGTGCTGTGGTGTTGGTGTATTGTAGTGGGTAGTTTTTTATGGTTTAGGGTAGTGCAGTGGTGTTTGTGTAGTGTAATGGGTCATGCTGGGGTAGATTTAGGGTTTAGGGTAGTGCAGTGGTGTTTGGTTAGTGTAGGGGGATCGTGCTAGGGGTGGTGTTTTAGGGTTTAGGGCAGCGCAGTGGTGTTTGGGTAGTGTAGGGGGTCATGCTGGGGGTAGTGTTTTAGGGTTTAGGGTAGTGCAGTGGGGTTTGTGTAGTGTAGGGGGTCGTACTTGGGGTATTGTTTTAGGGTTTTGGGTAGTGCAGTGCTGTTTGTGTAGTGTAGGAAGTAGTTGTTTAGGGTTTAGGGTAGTGCTGTGGTGTTTGTGTAGTGTAGGGGGTCATATTTTAGGGTTTAGGGTAGTGCAGTGGTGTTTGGGTAGTGTAGGGGATCGTGCTGGGGGTTGTGTTTTTGGGTTAAGGGTAGTACAGTGGTGTTTGTGTAGTGACGGAGGTCGTACTGCAGCAGTGTTTTAGTATTTGGGGTAGGACAGTGCTGTTTGTGTAGTTTAGAGGGTCGTGCTGGCGTAGTGTTTTTGGGATTAGGGTAGTTCAATTGTGTTTGGGTAGTTAAAGGGGTCATGCTTGGGGAAGTGTTTAAGGGTTTAGGGTAGTGCAGTGGTGTTTGTGTAGTGTAGGGGGTTGTGCTGCAGGTAGTCTTTTAGGGTTTAGGGTAGTGAACTGGTCTTTGGGTATGTAGGGGGTCGTGCTGGGGTAGATTTAGGGTAGTGCAGTGGTGTTTGTGTAGTGTAGGGGTCGTGGTTTAGGGTAGTGCAATGGTGTTGGGTAGTGTAGGGGGTCATGCTGGGGGTAGTGTTTTAGGGTATGGGTAGTGCAGTGGGGTTTGTGTAGTGTAGGGGGTCGTACTGCGGGTATTGTTATAGGGTTTAGGATAGTGCAGTGCTGTTTGTTTAGTGTAGGAGGTAGTTGTTTAGGGTTTAGGGTAGTGCCATGGTGTTTGTGTAGTGTAGGGGGTCATGGTTTAGGGTAGTGCAGTGGTGTTTGGGTAGTGTAGGGGATCGTGCAGGGGGTTGTGTTTTGGGGTTTAGGGTAGTACAGTGGTGTTTGTGTGGTGACGGAGGTCGTACTGCGGCAGTGTTTTAGTATTTGGGGTAGTACAGTGCTGTTTGTGTAGTTTAGAGGGTCATGCTGGGGTTGTGTTTTTGGGATTAGGGTAGTGCAATTGTGTTTGGGTAGTTAAGGGGGTCAGGCTTGGGGTAGTGTTTAAGGGTTTAGGGTAGTGCAGTGGTGTTTGTGTAGTGTACGGGGTCATATTTTAGGGTTTAGGGTAGTGCAGTGGTGTTTGGGTAGTGTAAGGGATCGTGCTGGGGTTTGTGTTTTTGGGTTTAGGGTAGTACAGTGGTGTTTGTGTAGTGACGGAGGTCGTACTGCAGCAGTGTTTTAGTATTTGGGGTAGGACAGTGCTGTTTGTGTAGTTTAGAGGGTCGTGCTGGCGTAGTATTTTTGGGATTAGGGTAGTTCAATTGTGTTTGGGTAGTTAAAGGGGTCATGCTTGGGGTAGTGTTTAAGGGTTTAGGGTAGTGCAGTGGTGTTTGTGTAGTGTAGGGGGTCGTGCTGCAGGTAGTGTTTTTGGGTTTAGGGTAGTGAAGTGGTCTTTGGGTAGTGTAGGGGGTCGTGCTGGGGTAGATTTAGGGTAGTGCAGTGGTGTTTGTGTAGTGTAGGGGGTTGTGGTTTAGGGTAGTGCAGTGGTGTTTGGGTAGTGTAGGGGGTCATGCTGGAGGTAGTGTTTTAGGGTTTAGGGTAGTGCAGTGGGGTTTGTGTAGTGTAGGGGGTCATACTGGGGGTATTGTTACAGGGTTTAGGATTGTGCAGTGCTGTTTGTGTAGTGTAGGAGGTAGTTGTTTAGCGTTTAGGGTAGTGCCGTGGTGTTTGTGTAGTGTAGGGGGTCATAGTTTAGGGTAGTGCAGTGGTGTTTGGGTAGTGTCGGGGATCGTGCAGGGGGTTGTGTTTTTGGGTTTAGGGTAGTACAGTGGTGTTTGTGTAGTGACGGAGGTCGTACTGCGGCAGTGTTTTAGTATTTGGGGTAGTACAGTGCTGTTTGTGTAGTTTATAGGGTCGTGTTTTTGGGATTAGGGTAGTGCAATTGTGTTTGTATAGTGTAGGGGGTCGTGCGGGGGGTAGGGTTTTAGGGTTTAGGGCAGTGCAGTGGTGTTTGGGTAGTGTAGGGGGTCGTGCTGGGAGTAGTGTTTTACGGTTTAGGGTAGCGAAGTGGTGTTTGTGTAGTGTAGGGGGTCGTACTGGGGGTAGATTTAGGGTTTAGGGTAGTGCAGTGGTGTTTGTGTAGTATAGGGGGTCTTGTTTTAGGGTAGTGCAGTGGTGTTTGTGTAGTGTAGGGGGTCGTGCTGGGGGTATTGTGTTAGGGTTTAGGGTAGTGCAGTGGTGTTGGTGTAGTGTAGGGGGTAGTTGTTTAGGGTTTAGGGTAGTACAGTGGTGTTTGTGTAGTGTAGGGGTCATGCTGGGGTAGATTTAGGGTTTAGGGTAGTGCAGTGGTGTTTGGGTAGTGTAGGGGGATCGTGCTAGGGGTAGTGTTTTAGGGTTTAGGGCAGTGCAGTGGTGTTTGGGTAGTGTAGGGGTCATGCTGGGGGTAGTGTTTTAGGGTTTAGGGTAGTGCAGTGGGGTTTGTGTAGTGTAGGGGGTTTTACTGGGGGTATTGTTTTAGGGTTTTGGGTAGTGCAGTGGTGTTTGTGTAGTGTAGGAGGTAGTTGTTTATGGTTTAGGGTAGTGCCGTGGTGTTTGTGTAGTGTAGGGGGTCATATTTTAGGGTTTAGGGTAGTGCAGTGGTGTTTGGGTAGTGAAGGGGATCGTGCTGGGGGTTGTGTTTTTGGGTTAAGGGTAGTACAGTGGTGTTTGTGTAGTGACGGAGGTCGTACTGCAGCAGTGTTTTAGTATTTGGGGTAGGACAGTGCTGTTTGTGTCGTTTAGAGGGTCGTGCTGGCGTAGTGTTTTTGGATTAGGGTAGTTCAATTGTGTTTGGGTAGTTAAAAGGGTCATGCTTGGGGTAGTGTTTAAGGGTTTAGGGTAGTGCAGTGGTGTTTGTGTAGTGTAGGGGGTTGTGCTGCAGGTAGTGATTTAGGGTTTAGGGTAGTGAACTGGTCTTTGGGTAGTGTAGGGGGTCATGCTGGGGTAGATTTAGGGTAGTGCAGTGGTGTTTGTGTAGTGTAGGGGATCGTGCTGGGGGTTGTGTTTTTGGGTTAAGGGTAGTACAGTGGTGTTTGTGTAGTGACGGAGGTCGTACTGCAGCAGTGTTTTAGTATTTGGGGTAGGACAGTGCTGTTTGTGTAGTTTAGAGGGTCGTGCTGGGGTTGCGTTTTTGGGATTAGGGTAGTGCAATTGTGTTTGTATAGTGTAGGGGGTCGTGCTGGGGGTAGGGTTTTAGGGTTTAGGGCAGTGCAGTGGTGTTTGGGTAGTGTAGGGGGTCGTGCTGGGAGTAGTGTTTTACGGTTTAGGGCAGCGAAGTGGTGTTTGTGTAGTGTAGGGGGTCGTACTGGGGGTAGATTTAGGGTTTAGGGTAGTGCAGTGGTGTTTGTGTAGTATAGGGGGTCTTGTTTTAGGGTAGTGCAGTGGTGTTTGTGTAGTGTATGGGGTCGTGCTGGGGGTATTGTTTTAGGGTTTAGGGTAGTGCTGTGGTGTTGGTGTATTGTAGTGGGTAGTTTTTTATGGTTTAGGGTAGTGCAGTGGTGTTTGTGTAGTGTAATGGGTCATGCTGGGGTAGATTTAGGGTTTAGGGTAGTGCAGTGGTGTTTGGTTAGTGTAGGGGGATCGTGCTAGGGGTGGTGTTTTAGGGTTTAGGGCAGCGCAGTGGTGTTTGGGTAGTGTAGGGGGTCATGCTGGGGGTAGTGTTTTAGGGTTTAGGGTAGTGCAGTGGGGTTTGTGTAGTGTAGGGGGTCGTACTTGGGGTATTGTTTTAGGGTTTTGGGTAGTGCAGTGCTGTTTGTGTAGTGTAGGAAGTAGTTGTTTAGGGTTTAGGGTAGTGCTGTGGTGTTTGTGTAGTGTAGGGGGTCATATTTTAGGGTTTAGGGTAGTGCAGTGGTGTTTGGGTAGTGTAGGGGATCGTGCTGGGGGTTGTGTTTTTGGGTTAAGGGTAGTACAGTGGTGTTTGTGTAGTGACGGAGGTCGTACTGCAGCAGTGTTTTAGTATTTGGGGTAGGACAGTGCTGTTTGTGTAGTTTAGAGGGTCGTGCTGGCGTAGTGTTTTTGGGATTAGGGTAGTTCAATTGTGTTTGGGTAGTTAAAGGGGTCATGCTTGGGGAAGTGTTTAAGGGTTTAGGGTAGTGCAGTGGTGTTTGTGTAGTGTAGGGGGTTGTGCTGCAGGTAGTCTTTTAGGGTTTAGGGTAGTGAACTGGTCTTTGGGTATGTAGGGGGTCGTGCTGGGGTAGATTTAGGGTAGTGCAGTGGTGTTTGTGTAGTGTAGGGGTCGTGGTTTAGGGTAGTGCAATGGTGTTGGGTAGTGTAGGGGGTCATGCTGGGGGTAGTGTTTTAGGGTATGGGTAGTGCAGTGGGGTTTGTGTAGTGTAGGGGGTCGTACTGCGGGTATTGTTATAGGGTTTAGGATAGTGCAGTGCTGTTTGTTTAGTGTAGGAGGTAGTTGTTTAGGGTTTAGGGTAGTGCCATGGTGTTTGTGTAGTGTAGGGGGTCATGGTTTAGGGTAGTGCAGTGGTGTTTGGGTAGTGTAGGGGATCGTGCAGGGGGTTGTGTTTTGGGGTTTAGGGTAGTACAGTGGTGTTTGTGTGGTGACGGAGGTCGTACTGCGGCAGTGTTTTAGTATTTGGGGTAGTACAGTGCTGTTTGTGTAGTTTAGAGGGTCATGCTGGGGTTGTGTTTTTGGGATTAGGGTAGTGCAATTGTGTTTGGGTAGTTAAGGGGGTCAGGCTTGGGGTAGTGTTTAAGGGTTTAGGGTAGTGCAGTGGTGTTTGTGTAGTGTACGGGGTCATATTTTAGGGTTTAGGGTAGTGCAGTGGTGTTTGGGTAGTGTAAGGGATCGTGCTGGGGTTTGTGTTTTTGGGTTTAGGGTAGTACAGTGGTGTTTGTGTAGTGACGGAGGTCGTACTGCAGCAGTGTTTTAGTATTTGGGGTAGGACAGTGCTGTTTGTGTAGTTTAGAGGGTCGTGCTGGCGTAGTATTTTTGGGATTAGGGTAGTTCAATTGTGTTTGGGTAGTTAAAGGGGTCATGCTTGGGGTAGTGTTTAAGGGTTTAGGGTAGTGCAGTGGTGTTTGTGTAGTGTAGGGGGTCGTGCTGCAGGTAGTGTTTTTGGGTTTAGGGTAGTGAAGTGGTCTTTGGGTAGTGTAGGGGGTCGTGCTGGGGTAGATTTAGGGTAGTGCAGTGGTGTTTGTGTAGTGTAGGGGGTTGTGGTTTAGGGTAGTGCAGTGGTGTTTGGGTAGTGTAGGGGGTCATGCTGGAGGTAGTGTTTTAGGGTTTAGGGTAGTGCAGTGGGGTTTGTGTAGTGTAGGGGGTCATACTGGGGGTATTGTTACAGGGTTTAGGATTGTGCAGTGCTGTTTGTGTAGTGTAGGAGGTAGTTGTTTAGCGTTTAGGGTAGTGCCGTGGTGTTTGTGTAGTGTAGGGGGTCATAGTTTAGGGTAGTGCAGTGGTGTTTGGGTAGTGTCGGGGATCGTGCAGGGGGTTGTGTTTTTGGGTTTAGGGTAGTACAGTGGTGTTTGTGTAGTGACGGAGGTCGTACTGCGGCAGTGTTTTAGTATTTGGGGTAGTACAGTGCTGTTTGTGTAGTTTATAGGGTCGTGTTTTTGGGATTAGGGTAGTGCAATTGTGTTTGTATAGTGTAGGGGGTCGTGCGGGGGGTAGGGTTTTAGGGTTTAGGGCAGTGCAGTGGTGTTTGGGTAGTGTAGGGGGTCGTGCTGGGAGTAGTGTTTTACGGTTTAGGGTAGCGAAGTGGTGTTTGTGTAGTGTAGGGGGTCGTACTGGGGGTAGATTTAGGGTTTAGGGTAGTGCAGTGGTGTTTGTGTAGTATAGGGGGTCTTGTTTTAGGGTAGTGCAGTGGTGTTTGTGTAGTGTAGGGGGTCGTGCTGGGGGTATTGTGTTAGGGTTTAGGGTAGTGCAGTGGTGTTGGTGTAGTGTAGGGGGTAGTTGTTTAGGGTTTAGGGTAGTACAGTGGTGTTTGTGTAGTGTAGGGGTCATGCTGGGGTAGATTTAGGGTTTAGGGTAGTGCAGTGGTGTTTGGGTAGTGTAGGGGGATCGTGCTAGGGGTAGTGTTTTAGGGTTTAGGGCAGTGCAGTGGTGTTTGGGTAGTGTAGGGGTCATGCTGGGGGTAGTGTTTTAGGGTTTAGGGTAGTGCAGTGGGGTTTGTGTAGTGTAGGGGGTTTTACTGGGGGTATTGTTTTAGGGTTTTGGGTAGTGCAGTGGTGTTTGTGTAGTGTAGGAGGTAGTTGTTTATGGTTTAGGGTAGTGCCGTGGTGTTTGTGTAGTGTAGGGGGTCATATTTTAGGGTTTAGGGTAGTGCAGTGGTGTTTGGGTAGTGAAGGGGATCGTGCTGGGGGTTGTGTTTTTGGGTTAAGGGTAGTACAGTGGTGTTTGTGTAGTGACGGAGGTCGTACTGCAGCAGTGTTTTAGTATTTGGGGTAGGACAGTGCTGTTTGTGTCGTTTAGAGGGTCGTGCTGGCGTAGTGTTTTTGGATTAGGGTAGTTCAATTGTGTTTGGGTAGTTAAAAGGGTCATGCTTGGGGTAGTGTTTAAGGGTTTAGGGTAGTGCAGTGGTGTTTGTGTAGTGTAGGGGGTTGTGCTGCAGGTAGTGATTTAGGGTTTAGGGTAGTGAACTGGTCTTTGGGTAGTGTAGGGGGTCATGCTGGGGTAGATTTAGGGTAGTGCAGTGGTGTTTGTGTAGTGTAGGGGGTCGTGGTTTAGGGTAGTGCAATGGTGTTTGGGTAGTGTAGGGGGTCATGCTGGGGGTAGTGTTTTAGGGTTTAGGGTAGTGCAGTGGGGTTTGTGTAGTGTAGGGGGTCTTACTGGGGGTATTGTTATAGGGTTTAGGATAGTGCAGTGCTGTTTGTGTAGTGTAGGAGGTAGTTGTTTAGGGTTTAGGGTAGTGCCGTGGTGTTTGTGTAGTGTAGGGGGTCATAGTTTAGGGTAGTGCAGTGGTGTTTGGGTAGTGTCGGGGATCGTGCAGGGGGTTGTGTTTTTGGGTTTAGGGTAGTACAGTGGTGTTTGTGTAGTGACGGAGGTCGTACTGCGGCAGTGTTTTAGTATTTGGGGTAGTACAGTGCTGTTTGTGTAGTTTATAGGGTCGTGTTTTTGGGATTAGGGTAGTGCAATTGTGTTTGTATAGTGTAGGGGGTCGTGCGGGGGGTAGGGTTTTAGGGTTTAGGGCAGTGCAGTGGTGTTTGGGTAGTGTAGGGGGTCGTGCTGGGAGTAGTGTTTTACGGTTTAGGGTAGCGAAGTGGTGTTTGTGTAGTGTAGGGGGTCGTACTGGGGGTAGATTTAGGGTTTAGGGTAGTGCAGTGGTGTTTGTGTAGTATAGGGGGTCTTGTTTTAGGGTAGTGCAGTGGTGTTTGTGTAGTGTAGGGGGTCGTGCTGGGGGTATTGTGTTAGGGTTTAGGGTAGTGCAGTGGTGTTGGTGTAGTGTAGGGGGTAGTTGTTTAGGGTTTAGGGTAGTACAGTGGTGTTTGTGTAGTGTAGGGGTCATGCTGGGGTAGATTTAGGGTTTAGGGTAGTGCAGTGGTGTTTGGGTAGTGTAGGGGGATCGTGCTAGGGGTAGTGTTTTAGGGTTTAGGGCAGTGCAGTGGTGTTTGGGTAGTGTAGGGGTCATGCTGGGGGTAGTGTTTTAGGGTTTAGGGTAGTGCAGTGGGGTTTGTGTAGTGTAGGGGGTTTTACTGGGGGTATTGTTTTAGGGTTTTGGGTAGTGCAGTGGTGTTTGTGTAGTGTAGGAGGTAGTTGTTTATGGTTTAGGGTAGTGCCGTGGTGTTTGTGTAGTGTAGGGGGTCATATTTTAGGGTTTAGGGTAGTGCAGTGGTGTTTGGGTAGTGTAGGGGATCGTGCTGGGGGTTGTGTTTTTGGGTTAAGGGTAGTACAGTGGTGTTTGTGTAGTGACGGAGGTCGTACTGCAGCAGTGTTTTAGTATTTGGGGTAGGACAGTGCTGTTTGTGTCGTTTAGAGGGTCGTGCTGGCGTAGTGTTTTTGGATTAGGGTAGTTCAATTGTGTTTGGGTAGTTAAAAGGGTCATGCTTGGGGTAGTGTTTAAGGGTTTAGGGTAGTGCAGTGGTGTTTGTGTAGTGTAGGGGGTTGTGCTGCAGGTAGTGATTTAGGGTTTAGGGTAGTGAACTGGTCTTTGGGTAGTGTAGGGGGTCATGCTGGGGTAGATTTAGGGTAGTGCAGTGGTGTTTGTGTAGTGTAGGGGGTCGTGGTTTAGGGTAGTGCAATGGTGTTTGGGTAGTGTAGGGGGTCATGCTGGGGGTAGTGTTTTAGGGTTTAGGGTAGTGCAGTGGGGTTTGTGTAGTGTAGGGGGTCTTACTGGGGGTATTGTTATAGGGTTTAGGATAGTGCAGTGCTGTTTGTGTAGTGTAGGAGGTAGTTGTTTAGGGTTTAGGGTAGTGCCGTGGTGTTTGTGTAGTGTAGGGGTCATGGTTTAGGGTAGTGCAGTGGTGTTTGGGTGGTGTAGGGGATTGTGCAGGGGGTTGTGTTTTTGGGTTTAGGGTAGTACAGTGGTGTTTGTGTAGTGACGGAGGTCGTACTGCGGCAGTGTTTTAGTATTTGGGGTAGTACAGTGCTGTTTGTGTAGTTTAGAGGGTCGTGCTGGGGTTGTGTTTTTGGGATTAGGGTAGTGCAATTGTGTTTGGGTAGTTAAGGGTGTCATGCTTGGGGTAGTGTTTAAGGGTTTAGGGTAGTGCAGTGGTGTTTGTGTAGTGTAGGGGGTCGTGCTGCTGGTAGTGTTTTAGGGTTTAGGGTAGTGAAGTAGTGTTTGGGTAGTGTAGGGGGTCGTGCTGGGGTAGATTTAGGGTAGTGCAGTGGTGTTTGTGTTTGTGTAGTGTAGGGGGTCGTGGTTTAGGGTATTGCAGTGATGTTTGGGTCGTGTAGCGGGTTGTGCTGGGGGTTGTGTTTTAGTGTTTAGGGTAGTGCAGTGTTTGTGTAGTGTAGGGGGTCATGTTTGAGGGTAGTGCAGTGGTGTTTGTGCAGTGTAGGGGGTCGTGCTGGTGGTAGTGTTTTAGGGTTTAGGGTAGTGCAGTGGTGTGTGTGTAGTGTAGGGGGTCGAGTTTTAGGGTTTAGGGTAGTGCAGTGGTTTTTGGGTAGTGTAGGGCTAGTGCTGGGGGTAGTGTTTTACGGTTTAGGGTAGTGCAGTGATGTTTCTGCAGTGTAGGGAGTTGTGCTGGGTGTAGGGTTTTAGGGTTTAGGGCAGTGAAGTGGTGTTTGGGTAGTGTAGGGGGATTGTGCTGGTGGAAGTGTTTTAAGGTTTAGGGCAGTGCAGTGGTGTTTGGGTGGTGTAGGGGGTCGTGCTGGGGGTGGAATTAGGGTTTAGGGTAGTGCAGTGGTGTTTGTGTAGTATAGGGGATCGTGTTTTAGGGTTTAGGATAGTGCAGTGGTGTTTGTGTAGTGTAGCGGGTCGAGTTTTAGGGTGTAGGGTAGTGCAGTGGTGTTTGGGTAGTGTAGGGCTAGTGCTGGGGGTAGTGTTTTACGGTTTAGGGTAGTGCAGTGATGTTTCTGCAGTGTAGGGGGTCGTACTGGGTGTAGGGTTTTAGGGTTTAGGGCAGAGAAGTGGTATTTGGGTAGTGTAGGGGGATCGTGCTGGTGGAAGTGTTTTAGGGTTTAGGGTAGTGCAGTGGTGTTTGGGTAGTGTAGGGGGTCATGCTGGAGGTAGTGTTTTAGGGTTTAGGGTAGTGCAGTGGGGTTTGTGTAGTGTAGGGGGTCATACTGGGGGTATTGTTACAGTGTTTAGGATTGTGCAGTGCTGTTTGTGTAGTGTAGGAGGTAGTTGTTTAGCGTTTAGGGTAGTGCCGTGGTGTTTGTGTAGTGTAGGGGGTCATAGTTTAGGGTAGTGCAGTGGTGTTTGGGTAGTGTCGGGGATCGTGCAGGGGGTTGTGTTTTTGGGTTTAGGGTAGTACAGTGGTGTTTGTGTAGTGACGGAGGTCGTACTGCGGCAGTGTTTTAGTATTTGGGGTAGTACAGTGCTGTTTGTGTAGTTTATAGGGTCGTGTTTTTGGGATTAGGGTAGTGCAATTGTGTTTGTATAGTGTAGGGGGTCGTGCGGGGGGTAGGGTTTTAGGGTTTAGGGCAGTGCAGTGGTGTTTGGGTAGTGTAGGGGGTCGCGCTGGGAGTAGTGTTTTACGGTTTAGGGTAGCGAAGTGGTGTTTGTGTAGTGTAGGGGGTCGTACTGGGGTAGATTTAGGGTTTAGGGTAGTGCAGTGGTGTTTGTGTAGTATAGGGGGTCTTGTTTTAGGGTAGTGCAGTGGTGTTTGTGTAGTGTAGGGGGTCGTGCTGGGGGTATTGTTTTAGGGTTTAGGGTAGTGCAGTGGTGTTGGTGTAGTGTAGGGGGTAGTTGTTTAGGGTTTAGGGTAGTACAGTGGTGTTTGTGTAGTGTAGGGGTCATGCTGGGGTAGATTTAGGGTTTAGGGTAGTGCAGTGGTGTTTGGGTAGTGTAGGGGGATCGTGCTAGGGGTAGTGTTTTAGGGTTTAGGGCAGTGCAGTGGTGTTTGGGTAGTGTAGGGGTCATGCTGGGGGTAGTGTTTTAGGGTTTAGGGTAGTGCAGTGGGGTTTGTGTAGTGTAGGGGGTTTTACTGGGGGTATTGTTTTAGGGTTTTGGGTAGTGCAGTGGTGTTTGTGTAGTGTAGGAGGTAGTTGTTTATGGTTTAGGGTAGTGCCGTGGTGTTTGTGTAGTGTAGGGGGTCATATTTTAGGGTTTAGGGTAGTGCAGTGGTGTTTGGGTAGTGTAGGGGATCGTGCTGGGGGTTGTGTTTTTGGGTTAAGGGTAGTACAGTGGTGTTTGTGTAGTGACGGAGGTCGTACTGCAGCAGTGTTTTAGTATTTGGGGT
The DNA here is from genome assembly GCF_964204655.1 of Triturus cristatus. NCBI lineage: Eukaryota > Metazoa > Chordata > Amphibia > Caudata > Salamandridae > Triturus > Triturus cristatus. The sequence continues at coordinate 507,635,337 of NC_140579.1, read as the reverse complement.
AGGACAGTGCTGTTTGTGTCGTTTAGAGGGTCGTGCTGGCGTAGTGTTTTTGGATTAGGGTAGTTCAATTGTGTTTGGGTAGTTAAAAGGGTCATGCTTGGGGTAGTGTTTAAGGGTTTAGGATAGTGCAGTGGTGTTTGTGTAGTGTAGGGGGTTGTGCTGCAGGTAGTGATTTAGGGTTTAGGGTAGTGAACTGGTCTTTGGGTAGTGTAGGGGGTCATGCTGGGGTAGATTTAGGGTAGTGCAGTGGTGTTTGTGTAGTGTAGGGGGTCGTGGTTTAGGGTAGTGCAATGGTGTTTGGGTAGTGTAGGGGGTCATGCTGGGGGTAGTGTTTTAGGGTTTAGGGTAGTGCAGTGGGGTTTGTGTAGTGTAGGGGGTCTTACTGGGGGTATTGTTATAGGGTTTAGGATAGTGCAGTGCTGTTTGTGTAGTATAGGAGGTAGTTGTTTAGGGTTTAGGGTAGTGCCGTGGTGTTTGTGTAGTGTAGGGGTCATGGTTTAGGGTAGTGCAGTGGTGTTTGGGTGGTGTAGGGGATTGTGCAGGGGGTTGTGTTTTTGGGTTTAGGGTAGTACAGTGGTGTTTGTGTAGTGACGGAGGTCGTACTGCGGCAGTGTTTTAGTATTTGGGGTAGTACAGTGCTGTTTGTGTAGTTTAGAGGGTCGTGCTGGGGTTGTGTTTTTGGGATTAGGGTAGTGCAATTGTGTTTGGGTAGTTAAGGGGGTCATGCTTGGGGTAGTGTTTAAGGGTTTAGGGTAGTGCAGTGGTGTTTGTGTAGTGTAGGGGGTCGTGCTGCTGGTAGTGTTTTAGGGTTTAGGGTAGTGAAGTAGTGTTTGGGTAGTGTAGGGGGTCGTGCTGGGGTAGATTTAGGGTAGTGCAGTGGTGTTTGTGTTTGTGTAGTGTAGGGGGTCGTGGTTTAGGGTATTGCAGTGGTGTTTGGGTCGTGTAGCGGGTTGTGCTGGGGGTTGTGTTTTAGTGTTTAGGGTAGTGCAGTGTTTGTGTAGTGTAGGGGGTCATGTTTGAGGGTAGTGCAGTGGTGTTTGTGTAGTGTAGGGGGTCGTGCTGGTGGTAGTGTTTTAGGGTTTAGGGTAGTGCAGTGGTGTGTGTGTAGTGTAGGGGGTCGAGTTTTAGGGTTTAGGGTAGTGCAGTGGTGTTTGGGTAGTGTAGGGCTAGTGCTGGGGGTAGTGTTTTACGGTTTAGGGTAGTGCAGTGATGTTTCTGCAGTGTAGGGAGTCGTGCTGGGTGAAGGGTTTTAGGGTTTAGGGCAGTGAAGTGGTGTTTGGGTAGTGTAGGGGGATTGTGCTGGTGGAAGTGTTTTAAGGTTTAGGGCAGTGCAGTGGTGTTTGGGTGGTGTAGGGGGTCGTGCTGGGGGTGGAATTAGGGTTTAGGGTAGTGCAGTGGTGTTTGTGTAGTGTAGGGGGTCGTGCTGGGGGTATTGTTTAAGGGTTTAGGGTAGTGCAGTGGTGTTCGGGTAGTGTAGGGGGATCGTGCTAGGGGTAGTGTGTTAGGGTTTAGGCCCGTTTAGTGTTGTTTTGGTAGTTTAGGGGGTCATGCTGGGGGTAGTGTTTTAGGGTTTTGGGTAGTGCAGTGGGGTTTGTGTAGTGTAGGGGGTCGTACTGGGGGTATTGTTTTAGGGTTTAGGGTAGTGCAGTGCTGTTTGTGTAGTGTAGGGGGTAGTTGTTTGGGTAGTGCCGTGGTGTCTGTGTAGTGTAGGGGGTCATGTTTTAGGGTTTAGGGTAGTGCAGTGGTGCTTGGGTAGTGTAGGGGATCGTGCTGGGGGTTGTGGTTTTGGGTTTAGGGTAGTACAGTGGTGTTTGTGTAGTGACGGAGGTCGTACTTTGGCAGTGTTTTAGTATTTGGGGTAGTACAGTGATGTTTGTGTAGTTTAGAGGGTCGTGCTGGGGGTAGTGTTTTTGGGATTAGGGTAGTGCAATTTTGTTTGGGTAGTTAAGGGGGTCGTGCTGGGGGTAGTGGTTTTGGGTTTAGGGTAGTACAATGGTGTTTGTGTAGTGTAGGGTGTCATGCTGTAGGTAGTGTTTTAGGGTTTAGGGTAGTGAAGTGGTGTTTGGGTAGAGTAGGGGGTCATGTTTGATGGTAGTGCAGTGGTGTTTATGTAGTGGAGGGGGTCGTGCTGGGGGTAGTGTTTTAGGGTTTAGGGTAGTACAATGGTGTTTGTGTAGTGTAGGGTGTCGTGCTGTAGGTAGTGATTTAGGGTTTAGGGTAGTGAAGTGGTGTTTGGGTAGCATAGGGGGTCATGTTTGAGGGTAGTGCAGTGGTGTTTGTGTAGTGTAGGGGGTTGTGTTTTAGGGTTAAGGGTGGTGCAGTGGTGTTTGGGTAGTGTAGGGGGTCGTGCTGGGAGTAGTGTTTTATGTTTTAGGGTAGCAAAGTGGTGTTTGTGTAGTGTAGGGGGTCGTGCTGGGGTGGAATTAGGGTTTAGGGTAGTGCAGTGGTGTTTTTGTAGTGTAGGGGGTCGTGTTTTAGGGTTTAGGGTAGGGCAGTGGTGTTTGGGTAGTGTAGGGGGTTGTGCTGGGGGTAGTGTTTTAGTGTTTAGGGTTATACAGTGTTGTTTGTGTAGTGTAGGGAGTCTTCACTGGGGGTAGATTTAGAGTTTAGGATAGTGCAGTGGTGTTTGAGTAGTGTAGGGGTCGTGCTGGGGGTAGTGTTTTAGAGCAGTTTAGTGGTATTTGTGTAGTGTAGGGGGTCGTGGTTTAGGGTAGTGCAGTGGTGTTTGTGTAGTGTAGGGGGTGGTGTTTTAGGATTTAGGGTAGTTTAGTGGTGTTTGGGTAGTGTAGTGGGTTGTGCTGGGGTAGTGTTTTAGTGTTTAGAGTAGTGCAGTGTTGTTAGTGTAGTGTAGAGGGTCATGTTTTAGGGTAGTGCAGTGGTGTTTGGGTAGTGCAGGGGGTCATGCTGGGGGTAGTGTTTTATGGTTTAGGGTAGTGCAGTGGTGTTTGGGTACTATAGGGGTCATGCTGGGGGTAGTGTTTTAGTGTTTAGGGTAGTGCAGTGTTTGGGTAGTGTAGAGGGTCATGTTTAAGGGTTTAGGATAGTACAGTGGTGTTTGGGTAGTGTTGGGGGTCGTGCTGTGGGTAGGGTTTTAGGGCAGTACAGTGGTGTTTGGGAACTGTAGGGGGATCATGCTGGTGGAAGTGTTTTATGGTTTAGGGTAGTGCAGTGGTGTTTGTGTAGTGTAGGGAGTCATGTTTTAGGGTTTAGGGTAGTGCAGTAGTGTGTGGGTAGTGTAGGGTGGTCGTGCTGGGGGTAGCGTTTTAGGGTTTACGGTAGTGCAGTGGTGTTTGTGTAGTGTAGGAAGTCGTGTGTTAGGGTTTAGAGTAGTGCAGTGGTGATTGGGTAGTGTAGGGGGTCATACTGAGAGTAGTGTTTTAGGGTTTAGGGTAGCGAAGTAGTGTTTGTGTAGTGTAGGGGGTGGTGCTGAGGTAGATTTAGGGTTTAGGGTAGTGCAATGGTATTAGTGTAGTGGGTCATGTTTTAGGCTTTAGGGTAGTGCAGTGGTGTTTGTTTAGTGTAGGGAATTGTGCTGGGGCAGTTTTTTTAGTGTTTAGGGTAGTACAGTGTTTATGTAGTGTAGGGGGGCATGTTTAAGGGTTTAGGGTGGTGAAGTGGGGTTTGTGTAGTGTAGGGGGACGTGCTGGGGGTAGATTGAGGGTTTAGGGTAGTGCAGTGGTGTTTGTGTAGTGTAGGGGGTCATGCTGGGGGTAGTGGTTTAGGGCAGTGCAGTGCAGTGGTGTTTGTGTAGTGAAGGGGGTCATGCTGGGGGTGGTGTTTTAAGGTTTAGGGTGGTACAGTGTTGTTTGTGCAGTATAGGGGGTCATGCTTGGGATAGTGTTTTAGGGTTTAGGGTAGTGCAGTGGTGTTTAAGTAGTTTAGAGGGTCATGCTGGGGGTAGGGATTTAGGGTTTAGGGCAGTGTAGTGCAGTGGTGTTTGGGTTGTGTAGGGGGATTTTGCTGGTGGAAGTGTTTTAGGGTTTCGGTCAATGCAGCGGTGTTTTGGGAGTGTAGGGGGTCGTGCTGGGGGTAGTGTTTTAGGGCGGTGCAGAGGTGTTTGTGTAGTGTAGGGGGTCGTGCTGGGGGTAGTGTTTTAGGGCAGTGCAGAGGTGTTTGTGTAGTGTAGGGGGTCGTGCTGGGGGTAGTGTTTTAGGGTTTAGGGTAGTGCAGTGGTGTTTGTGAAGTGTAGGGGGTCGTGTTTTAGGGTTTATGGTGGTGCAGTGGTGTTTGGGTAGTGTAGGGGGTCGTGCTGGGAGTAGTGTTTTACGGTTTAGGGTAGCGAAGCGGTGTTTGTGTAGTGTAGGGGGTCATGCTGGGGGTGGAATTAGGGTTTAGGGTAGTGCAGTGGTGTTTGTGTAGTGCAGGGGATCGTGTTTTAGGGTTTAGGGTAATGCAGTGGTGTTTGGGTAGTGATGGGGGTCGTACTGGGGGCAGTGTTTTAGGGATTGGGGTAGTACAGTGGTGTTTGTGTAGTGTAGGGGTCGTGCCTGGGGTAGTGTTTTAGGGTTTAGGGTAGTGCAGTGGTGTTTGGGTAGTGGAGAGGGTCGTGCTGGGAGTAGGGTTTTTGGGTTTAGGGTAGTGCTGTTGTGCTTGGGTAGTGTAGGGTGTCATGCTGGGAGTAGTGTTTTAGGGATTAGGGTAGCGAAGTGGTGTTTGTGTAGTGTAGGGGGTCGTGCTGGGGCAGTGTTTTAGTGTAGTGCTGTTTGTATAGTGTAGGGGGTCGTGCTGGGGGTAGGGTTTTAGGGTTTAGGGCAGTGCAGTGGTGTTTTGGTAGTGTAGGGGGTCGTGCTGGGAGTAGTGTTTTACAGTTTAGGGTAGCGAAGTGGTATTTGTGTAGTGTAGGGGGTCGTACTGGGGGTAGATTTAGGGTTTAGGGTAGTGCAGTGGTGTTTGTGTAGTATAGGGGGTCTTGTTTTATGGTAGTGCAGTGGTGTTTGTGTAGTGCAGGGTGATCGTGCTAGGGGTAGTGTTTTAGGGTTTAGGGCAGTGCAGTGGTGTTTGGGTAGTGTAGGGGGTCATGCTGGGGGTAGTGTTTTATTGTTTAGGGTAGTGCAGTGGGGTTTGTGTAGTGTAGGGGGTCGTACTGGGGTATTGTTTTAGGGTTTTGGGTAGTGCAGTGCTGTTTGTGTAGGGTAGGAGGTATTTATTTAGGGTAGTGCCGTGGTGTTTGTGTAGTGTAGGGGGTCATGTTTTAGGGTTTAGGGTAGTGCCGAGGTGTTTGGGTAGTGTAAGGGATCGTGCTTGGGGTTGTGTTTTTGGGTTTAGGGTAGTACAGTGGTGTTTGTGTAGTGACGGAGGTCGTACTGCGGCTGTGTTTTAGTTTTGGGGTAGTACCGTGCTGTTTGTGTAGTTTAGGGGGTCGTGCTGGGGTAATGTTTTTGGGATTAGGGTAGTGCAATTGTGTTTGGGTAGTTAAGGGGGTCATGCTTGGGGTAGTGTTTTAGGGTTTAGGGTAGTACAGTGGTGTTTATGTAGTGTAGGGGATCATGCTGGGGGTAGTGTTTTAGGGTTTAGGGTAGTACAGTGGTGTTTGTGTACTGTAGGGGGTTGTGCTGGGGTAGTGTTTTAGGGTTTAGGGTAGTGCAGTGGTGTTTGTGTAGTGTAAGGGTTCGTGCTGTGGTAGTGTTTTAGGGTGTAGGGTAGTGCAGTGGTGTCTGGGTAGTATAGGGGGTCGTGCTTGGGGTAGTGTTTTAGGGTTTAGGGTAGTGCAGTGGTGTTTGTGTACTATAGGGGTTCGTGCTGGGGGTAGTGTTTTCGGGTTTAGGGCAGTGCAGTGCATTGGTGTTTGTGTAGTGTAGGGGGTCGTGCTGGGGGTAGTGTTTTCGGGCAGTGCAGAGGTGTTTGTGTAGTGTAGGGGATCATGCTAGGGGTAGTGTTTTAGGGTTTAGGGTAGTGCAGAGTGGTGATTGTGAAGTGTAGGGGGTCGTGTTTTAGGGTTTAGGGTGGTGCAGTGGTGTTTGGGTAGTGTAGGGGGTCGTGCTGGGAGTAGCGTTTTACGGTTTAGGGTAGCGAAGTGGTGTTTGTGTAGTGTAGGGGGTCATGCTGGGGGTGGAATTAGGGTTTAGGGTAGTGCAGTGGTGTTTGTGTAGTGCAGGGGATCGTGTTTTAGGGTTTAGGGTAGTGCAGTAGTGTTTGGGTAGTGATGGGGGTCGTACTGGGGGCAGTGTTTTAGGGATTGGGGTAGTACAGTGGTGTTTGTGTAGTGTAGGGGTTGTGCCTGGGGTAGTGTTTTAGGGTTTAGGGTAGTGCAGTGGTGTTTGGGTAGCGGAGAGGGTCGTGCTGGGAGTAGTGTTTTTGGGTTTAGGGTAGTGCTGTCGTGCTTGGGTAGTGTAGGGTGTCATGCTGGGAGTAGTGTTTTAGGGATTAGGGTAGCAAAGTGGTGTTTGTGTAGTGTAGGGGGTCGTGCTGGGGCAGTGTTTTAGTGTAGTGCTGTTTGTATAGTGTAGGGGGTCATGCTGGGGGTAGGGTTTTAGGGTTTAGGGCAGTGCAGTGGTGTTTGGGTAGTGTAGGGGGTCGCACTGGGGATAGATTTAGGGTTTAGGGTAATGCAGTGGTGTTTGTGTAGTATAGGGGGTCTTGTTTTAGGGTAGTTCAGTGGTGTTTGTTTAGTGTAGGGTGTCGTGCTGGGGGTATTGTTTTAGGGTTTAGGGTAGTTCAGTGGTGTTGGTGTAGTGTAGGGGGTAGTTGTTTAGGGCTTAGGGTAGTGCTGTGGTGTTTGTGTAGTGTAGGGGTCATGCTGGGGTAGATTTAGGGTATAGGGTAGTGCAGTGGTGTTTGCGTAGTGCAGGGGGATCGTGCTAGGGGTAGTGTTTTAGGCTTTAGGGCAGTGCAGTGGTGTTTGGGTAGTGTAGGGGGTCATGCTGGGGGTAGTGTTTTAGGGTTTAGGGTAGTGCAGTGGGGTTTGTGTAGTGTAGGGGGTCGTACTGGGGTATTGTTTTAGGGTTTTGGGTAGTGCAGTGCTGTTTGTGTAGGGTAGGAGGTAGTTGTTTAGGGTTTAGGGTAGTGCCGTGGTGTTTGTGTAGTGTAGGGGGTCATGTTTTAGGGTTTAGGGCAGTGCAGTGGTGTGTATGTATTGTAAGGGTTCGTGCTGTGGTAGTGTTTTAGGGTGTAGGGTAGAGCAGTGGTGTCTGGGTAGTGTAGGGGGTCGTGCTTGGGGTAGTGTTTTAGGGTTTAGGGTAGTGCAGTGGTGTTTGTGTACTATAGGGGTTCGTGCTGGGGGTAGTGTTTTCGGGTTTAGGGCAGTGCAGTGCATTGGTGTTTGTGTAGTGTAGTGGGTCGTGCTGGGGGTAGTGTTTTAGGGCAGTGCAGAGGTGTTTGTGTAGTGTAGGGGGTCGTGCTGGGGGTAGTGCTTTAGGGTTTAGGGTAGTGCAGTGGTGTTTGTGAAGTTTAGGGGGTTGTGTTTTAGGGTTTAGGGCGGTGCAGTGGTGTTTGGGTAGTGTAGGGGGTGGTGCTGGGAGTAGTGTTTTACGGTTTAGGGTAGCGAAGTGATGTTTGTGTAGTGTAGGGGGTCATGCTGGGGGTGGAATTAGGGTTTAGGGTAGTGCAGTGGTATTTGTGTAGTGCAGGGGATCGTGTTTTAGGGTTTAGGGTAGTGCAGTGGTGTTTGGGTAGTGATGGGGGTCGTACTGGGGGCAGTGTTTTAGGGATTGGGGTAGTTCAGTGGTGTTTGTGTAGTGCAGGGGTCGTGCCTGGGGTAGTGTTTTAGGGTTTAGGGTAGTGCAGTGGTGTTTGGGTAGTGGAGAGGGTTGTGCTGGGAGTAGTGTTTTTGGGTTTAGGGTAGTGCTGTTGTGCTTGGGTAGTGTAGGGTGTCATGCTGGGAGTAGTGGATTAGGGATTATTGTAGCGAAGTGGTGTTTGTGTTGTGTAGGGGGTCGTGCTGGGGCAGTGTTTTAGTGTAGTGCTGTTTGTATAGTGTAGGGGGTCGTGCTGGGGTTAGGGTTTTAGGGTTTAGGGCAGTGCAGTGGTGTTTGGGTAGTGTAGGGGGTCGTGCTGGGAGTAGTGTTTTACGGTTTAGGGTAGCGAAGTGGTGTTTGTGTAGTGTAGGGGGTCGTACTGGGGGTAGATTTAGGGTTTAGGGTAATGCAGTGGTGTTTGTGTAGTATAGGGGGTCTTGTTTTAGGGTAGTGCAGTGGTGTTTGTGTAGTGTAGGGGGTCGTGCTAGGGGTATTGTGTTAGGGTTTAGGGTAGTTCAGTGGTGTTGGTGTAGTGTAGGGGGTAGTTGTTTAGGGTTTAGGGTAGTGCCGTGGTGTTTGTGTAGTGTAGGGGGTCATGCTGGGGTAGATTTAGGGTATAGGGTAGTGCAGTGGTGTTTGGGTAGAGCAGAGGGATCGTGCTAGGGGTAGTGTTTTAGGGTTTAGGGCAGTGCAGTGGTGTTTGGGTAGTGTAGGGGGTCATGCTGGGGGTAGTGCTTTATGGTTTAGGGTAGTGCAGTGGGGTTTGTGTAGTGTAGGGGGTCGTACTGGGGTATCGTTTTAGGGTTTTGGGTAGTGCAGTGCTGTTTGTGTAGGGTAGGAGGTAGTTGTTTAGGGTTTAGGGTAGTGCTGTGGTGTTTGTGTAGTGTAGGGGGTCATGTTTTAGGGTTTAGGGTAGTGCAGTGGTGTTTGGGTAGTATAGGGGATCGTGCTAGGGGTTGTGTTTTTGGGTTTAGGGTAGTACAGTGGTGTTTGTGTAGTGACGGAGGTCGTACTGCGGCAGTGTTTTAGTATTGGGGTAGTACCGTGCTGTTTGTGTAGTTTAGAGGGTCGTGCTGGGGTAATGTTTTAGGGATTAGGGTAGTGCAATTGTGTTTGGGTAGTTAAGGGGGTCATGCTTGGGGTAGTGTTTTAGGGTTTAGGGTAGTACAGTGGTGTTTGTGTAGTGTAGGGGGTCATGCTGGGGATAGTGTTTTAGGGTTTAGGGTAGTACAGTGGTGTCTGGGTAGTGTAGGGGTTCGTGCTGGGGGTAGTGTTGTAGGTTTTAGGGTAGTCCAGTGGTGTTTGGGTAGTGTGGGGAGTCGTCCTGGGGTAGTGTTTTAGGGTTAGTGCAGTGGTGTTTAGGTAGTGCTGGGGGCATGCTGGGGGTAGTGTTTTAGGGTTTAGGGTAGTGCAGTGGTGATTGTGTAGTGTAGGGGGTTATGCTGGGGGTAGTGTTTTAGTGTTTAGGGTAGTGCAGTGGTGTTTGGGTAGTGTAGGGTGTCATGCTGGGGGTAGTGCTTTAGGGTTTAGGGTAGTTCAGTGGTGTTTGTGTAGTGTAGGGGTCGTGCTGGCGTAGTGTTTTAGGGTTTAGGATAGTGCAGTGGTGTTTGGGTAGTGTAGGGGGTAGTACAGGACTAGTGTTTTAGGGTTTAGGCTAGTGCAGTGGAGTGGTGTTTGTGTAGTGAATGGAGTCATGCTGGGGGTAGTGTTTTAGGTTTTAGGGTAGTGCAGTGGTGTTTGGGTAGTGTAGGGTGTCATGCTGGCGGTAGTGTTTTATGGTTTAGGGTAGTGCAGTGGTGTTTTTGTAGTGTAGGGGTCGTGCTGTTGGTAGTGTGTTAGGGTTTAGGGTAGTGCAGTGGTGTTTGGGTAGTGTGGGGGTCGTGCTGGGGGTAGTGTTTTTGGATTTAGGGTTGTGCAGTGGTATTCGGGGAGCGTAGGGGGTCGTGCTGGGTGTAGTGTTTTAGGGTTTAGGGTAGTGCAGTGGTGTTTGGGTAGTGTAGGGGGTCATGCTGGGGGTAGTGTTTTAGTGTTTAGGGTACTGCAGTAGGGTAGTGCAGTGGTGTTTGAGTTGTGAGGGAGTCATGCTCGGGATAATGTTTAGGGTAGAGCAGTGGTGTTTGTATAGTATAGGGGTCATGCTGGGGGTAGTGTTATAGGGTTTAGGGTAGTGCAGTGGTGATTGTGTAGTGTAGGGGGTTATGCTGGGGCAGTGTTTTAGGGTAGTGCAGTGGTGTAGGAAGGTGGATATCTGACTATGGTTACCCCAAAATTTTTGCCTAGTGTCTAGCTGGTTTTTCGACTTAGTTGGCCTGAGATCCTGCTATTCAGGATCTCAGCCTGGCTGTTCTCTCTTTAAAATGGACTCCATGTACCCTAGGTACATACCCAATTGGTTGGATCACCCTGTCAGCCCCTGTACCAGTGTACACTAGGTACCCAGGGCATTGGTGTACCCAAGGCCTGCCAGGGGCTGAGGCATGTATTATGCCACCCCAGGCTTGGCCTAACAATTTGACACAACTGGCTGATCACTCAGCTGGGGTAAGTTGGTGTAATCACCTCTTACTTAGGTGTAGTATACCTATACCTAACCTTAAATGGGACACCTGGTAACCTATAAGTCACTCATATGGCAGGCCTTAACAATCCTGAAGGAAGAGTGCTTGGTTCCATGTGAGATGGTGCTCTGGCATGAGCTGAGCCTGTCTGCAGTGGTCGGAACAACTTCCTTCTACTGTTTCCAGATATCGTCATACCATATACTCTTAAGTGCATTATGAACCTCGCGGTTAAATGCTATCTTTGGTTTGGCTTTATCAAAACATGTCGAGTAAGGTGTCATACGAATTGGAATACTAACCCCTCGCCAATTCTGGCGACGGGGTTAGCATTCCACCCTTCTAGAGGGACACGACATGTACAGTACCTGAAACCCGGGTAAAATCAGACATAGCCTCAGCTCCACAAAATGGATGCTGCCACCACAGACACAAGTCTGCCCACCTACTGCTGGGAGTCCTTCCAGCTTGGGAGGTGTGGACAAAGGGTTTCCTGCCAGGGGAGGTGCGTGCACCACCCCAGACAGGATTTTGTGTATTGGTCAGGTAGGGCTTGAAAGAAACCAGACATGCCTGTGGCTCACAAGGAGCCTCGTGCATATGCCAGTTCAAACCGGTCCTGGGGCCCACCAGTCCCGGGCCTGGGGCGAGCTGGTCAAAGGATTGGGGGTGTAACCACCCCCCTTCCTGGTCCCACCCTTAGGGAGGGACCTAGCAGGTAGTCCGGCCCCTAGAATCCGCTTAAAGGTAGGAGCTGTGTCCTAAGACTTTAGACATCCTGGAATCAACTTAACACTAAGAAGAAGACGGGAACTTCGACGCTCTGCTGCACAGAGGACTGAAGCCAATCTCCCCTGTGGTCAGGGAGTGACCACCTTGCTAACGCAAGCACCATCCAGCGAATCAACGTCTGCTTTGCCGCCGCCTCCTGCCGGAGCCCGAGCCCAGAGACTGACAAGACCTGGACCTCCAGACCTCTCACCGCCCGATCCACAGTCCCTGAAAAGAGGAGACCCGTGGAGGCACCGAGACACGTGGAGCCAGCCATCTTGAAACGACCACGACAAGCTGACAAGTGCAACAACCGAGGCTCCCTCCAAGTTGTGCTTTGGGACCTGAGAAGCCCAACCCTCGAGCAGCATCTGCACCAAAGGTGAGCCCTCCAGCATCTCCACGATCTGCGTGGGGCCCTTCTGCATTTTGCCACTCGACGCGCCTAACCGGTTGCTGGCCCGCTGGCTAGTAGCCATCTTGGCGACGAACTTTATGAAATACACCGCTGGTCTGGTTGCTCCAGACTGGCCCTTGCTCCCCTCCAAAGGAGCAGTCCTTCTGACCTTGCTGGTCAGAACCATCAGCTTATTTCACCTCCTACAACAATTGCTTTTGCCAAGGCTTGTTTGCATCGATCAAGTCGCCGACACCGCCGACAGCGAGAGCCTGCGTGGGACAGCTCGTGAACCGACTCCTGGACGTCGTCGACCTCCAGGGACCACGTGGCTGCAGAGACAAGCTACACCTTTCTTCCTGTTTGCACCCGACATTGCCTGGTACCCACCTGGTGCCACGCTGGTCACTGGCTAGTGACTGTGAACACTGTCCCCTCTGCTTACAGGTCTTCAACATCTCCGATCCACTCTTGGATCCACTGCATCTCTCCCGGACCGACCGCCTGCAGCATCTTTGTCTTCAAGCTCCACGGAACAGATAGAAGAAACCCGACGCACTTCGAGGCCTATGCACCCGCTTCCTGTGGGTGAGGTAAAGCTGGCACACCTGTGCCCAAGTGTAGTATTACATCTCTAGTGCCTGTGTTCCAAATCTTGAGTTCCTAGTCCATCCGGAAGATCCTCTTTGCAGTAACTTTGTACTTTTTACGCACCCATTGAAATCTATGGGAGCACGCGTGTGACTATTTGCTCTGCACACGCCACCCGTGGACCTCCTGGTCACTAACTGACGTTAGCTCCTTGTAGGCCCAGCGATTCTAGAGGCCCTAGGCCTTTTCCCTTTTCTGTTCGTTGTACTTATACCACTATTTTAGTATATGGTTTGAGCGGCCACCAGGGCCTATCCATATAAAGTGCAACTTCTGCGTATTCTACTGTAATCTTGTTTGACGATTTGTGCTCCTGTGCTCATAAAGAGACTAGGGGTTACTTTGAGAAATAAATACATATATATTTTGAATATATATCTGTGTGGTGTCCTTTCATTGGTATAAAAGGGGGTTACATTTGGTAAAACAGCTGGCTTAACATGCTTCACGAGTTTAGCCTCAAAGACTGCTTAGCCTACGCTACCACTAGGGCAGCTAGTCCGAAAAGGTTGACTTACAACCACACCATAAGGGTTGCTTGGCATGGTACAAGGTGATCACTTTAACTAGTGAGCATCATATACCAGGCCAACTTCTCACATTGGTGGCAGCGGTTGGATTTGAGCTTGCTGTGTTTTACCATTGTAATCTCTTGGTTACCAATTGAAAGATCACATAGGTACCTGTAGGTACATATAAAACAAGATTAGATATACATAAGTTCTACTGAACTTAGTTGTTGTAGAGCAAAGGGAGTAGCACACCCTGACTACAACTACTAGATAGGTTTAGTAGGTAAACCCAAGTGTAGGTAGATTGCAACACATCCACCCACACTTAAGAGCAATGGCCGGGGCAGAGGGGTCCACTGTACCCATCTCTGTTGAGAGTGACCCCCAGAGGGCACCATCCAGCTTTGCTACCCTTAATCAGAATGAGCTCAGGCATTTGGCAACTCTTAGAGGCCTTAAACAGCCCAAGAACCCTACCTCTGCTGAGCTCAGAGAACTCTTACAGAATGATGAGAATCAGAGAGAACTCAAGAAAGCTTCCCAGTTAGCCCCCTTAGGGTCAGGAACAGGAGGCCCCCCTTCTGAAGATGCCACAGAGGTACCCAGTTCCAATAGCCATCCCTTAGATGAGAATCATACTACAGGGGAGGAAAGTGGTGAGGATACAGAAAGTAGTGATGATGAAGGGAGAACTAGCCCAGTGCCAAGTGTTATACTTGGCCCAGCTAAACTAAGGCTATTGGGGATTGACAGTGGGTTTACCCCATTGGATCTCCCCAGTGGACTTAACACAGGGCTTGGGAGGCAAAGGAATCGCTCAGGTGACTCCAATGCTTCCCATGGCTCTAGAGGCTCTCAAGGTCACTCCAGGAAAAGGATGACCACCCCTCAGAGGAGGGAACATGAGGCCAGAATGCAGGAAGCCCAGCTGAGGATCAGGAAGCAGGAGCTAGAAGTAGCCCTGATGGAAGAAAAACTGAGGAAGGCTAGGCAACCTAGAGAGAGTGGGTCTATACCCACTGGTGGCAGCATTGTCCCTAAGGACAAAGATAGGGTCTTTGATAATAGGAACCTGTCTAAGGTTGTGCCCCCCTACAAAAGTGGGGATGACATCCACAAATGGATAACTGCTCTTGAGAGAGCCTGCAAAGTACAGCAGGTTCCTGAAGACCAATGGGCAGCAATCCTCTGGCTCTCCTTTGAAGGAAGAGGCAGAGACAGACTCCTCACTGTTAGAGAAGAGGATGTCAGAAACTACAGAGTCCTGAAGAGTGTTCTGGTTGATGGGTTAGGCTTAACCACTGAACAGTACAGGTTAATGTTCAGAGACACCCAAAAGACACAGACTCAGGACTGGTCTGAATATGTTGAATGTGACACTAAGGCTTTGGAGGGTTGGTTGCTGGGAAGTAAGGTATCTGATTATACAGGATTGTACAATTTGATGATGAGAGAACAGATTTTAAGTAACTGTCAAAACCAGCTCCTCCATCAACACCTGGTAGACTCAGATTTGACCTCTCCCCAAGAATTGGGAAAGAGGGCAGATAAATGGGTCAGGACCAGGATCAGGCCTAAGACCAAAAGAAAGATACCACCAAACCTCAAGAGAAGGGAGGGGATAAGGAAAAGAGAAATCTTCCTCAGGGCCCCAAAACTCCACACAGGGTGGTGGGTCCCAAGCTCCCTCTTCTACCACAGGTAAAAAGCCTTACTGCCATGAGTGTAAAACTCCTGGGCATTGGAAAACTGACAGCAGTTGCCCAAGGGCTACAAACAAAACTGTTCCTCCAATTACTCCTGTCACACCACCTATTACTGTCAGCAGTAATCCCCCAGGTGGTGGGAGTGCCCCCAAAAATTTGGGTGGGTTTACTTGGGGAACACAGGGGGACCCTGGCTTAGCCAATTCCCCTGCAGCAGATACTCTTGTCTGTGATGGTGGCATGGGGTTTGCCAACTTCACTGCCTGTCCCAACACTTTGGGTAGGTACAGACAGGAGCCCTACATCAATGGTACAAAAGCTGAGGCCTACAGAGACACTGCAGCTAGCATCACAATGGTGGCCCATTGGCTAGTTCCCTCTGAGCAGCTTTTGCCTGGTTTCTCCTACCAGGTGACCAACATTGATGGCAAACAGAACAGTCATCCCATGGCAGAGGTATGTCTCAGCTGGGGAGGTGTCACTGGCCCTAAAAGGGTGGCAGTGTCCCCAACCTTGCCTGTAGACTGCTTACTGGGGAATGACTTAGAACTCTCAGCTTGGGCTGGAGTTGAACAAGACACCCATTCTAAAATGGTAGGCCTTTCACAAAAGGGTAGTGGGGTTGTGCCATTCACAACCCCTGTCCAAATAGATTTCCTCCCTGGAAAGGTTGGAAGGGCAGTGGTAGCCACAGCCCAGGCACAGACAGACTTCCCTGTAGAGACTGGCAGAGCTGTGACAGTCACAGCTCAAACCCAAACTGAGTGCCCCCCTGAAAGGGTTGGCAAGGCTGTAATGGTCTCAGCCTATACTCAGACTGACATAGGTGTAGTGAAGCCTGAAACTATGGATCACTCCACACAAACAGAGAGTAGTGGGGAGGAAGAAAAGTCTCCCTCTCCCCCGACATTAGGAAAAAGTCAGCCTCCTCAGGGAGCTGACCTCACCCCTTGTGAAGGAACTGCCCCAGAGGTAGCCAGGCCTGGCCTGGCAGAGCCTCTGATGTCAGTGGCCCCTTCCAAGGTGGGACCCAGTCTGGTGCAGGTAGCCTGCCTCTCTCTACCCTGCCTCAGTCAGCCCAGGGCTGCAGAGGTCAGGGAGGCCAGTGGACCCCAAGAGGGCCCCTGTCCACAAGAACCCCCCCGTCAAAAGAATGAGGATTGCCTTGCTAGTAGCCCTAGTCAGGTGATGGGTAAAAACATTCCTGAGGGATCTCCTTTACAGGTAGTTAGGGACCTCCCCCAGAGGGATTCTGTTGGGTACAGGCAAACATGGGACCTTAGGGCCACAGACCTGACCTGTCCCTCCAGTAAGCCCACAAAAGGGACCCAGCCTCCAGCTTTAGGTAGCCAGAGGCTGACCCTGAGAGCACAGTGCAACTCAGTTAAGGAAAGAAAGGCATCCATGGTGGAGGGGGATTGGAGGAAGGAGAGGCCTCACTTTGAGGACACTCACTTCAGTACTCCATCTCAACACCAGCCTTTTACTTTGCCAAGACACACCAAAGGTAGAGATTCCCTATGGTGGAGACCCTCTGATACCCTTAGGGTGAGGGATTGCTTAGTGGACCATGAGACAGGGGGTAACCATGCCAGTGCTGGTTCCTCCTTATATGGCCACTTGGGCAATATAGGCTTACCTGGTCAAGGTCAGCCTTATCTCCCTTCGTTTGGGGGGGGGGTTGTGTAGGAAGGTGGATATCTGACTATGGTTACCCCAAAATTTTTGCCTAGTGTCTAGCTGGTTTTTCGACTTAGTTGGCCTGAGATCCTGCTATTCAGGATCTCAGCCTGGCTGTTCTCTCTTTAAAATGGACTCCATGTACCCTAGGTACATACCCAATTGGTTGGATCACCCTGTCAGCCCCTGTACCAGTGTACACTAGGTACCCAGGGCATTGGTTTACCCAAGGCCTGCCAGGGGCTGAGGCATGTATTATGCCACCCCAGGCTTGGCCTAACAATTTGACACAACTGGCTGATCACTCAGCTGGGGTAAGTTGGTGTAATCACCTCTTACTTAGGTGTAGTATACCTATACCTAACCTTAAATGGGACACCTGGTAACCTATAAGTCACTCCTATGGCAGGCCTTAACAATCCTGAAGGCAGAGTGCTTGGTTCCATGTGAGATGGTGCTCTGGCATGAGCTGAGCCTGTCTGCAGTGGTCGGAACAACTTCCTTCTACTGTTTCCAGATATCGTCATACCATATACTCTTAAGTGCATTATGAACCTCGCGGTTAAATGCTATCTTTGGTTTGGCTTTATCAAAACATGTCGAGTAAGGTGTAATACGAATTGGAATACTAACCCCTCGCCAATTCTGGCGACGGGGTTAGCATTCCACCCTTCTAGAGGGACACGACATGTACAGTACCTGAAACCCGGGTAAAATCAGACATAGCCTCAGCTCCACAAAATGGATGCTGCCACCACAGACACAAGTCTGCCCACCTACTGCTGGGAGTCCTTCCAGCTTGGGAGGTGTGGACAAAGGGTTTCCTGCCAGGGGAGGTGCGTGCACCACCCCAGACAGGATTTTGTGTATTGGTCAGGTAGGGCTTGAAAGAAACCAGACATGCCTGTGGCTCACAAGGAGCCTCGGTGCATATGCCAGTTCAAACCGGTCCTGGGGCACACCAGTCCCGGGCCTGGGGCGAGCTGGACAAAGGATTGGGGGTGTAACCACCCCCCTTCCTGGTCCCACCCTTAGGGAGGGACCTAGCAGGTAGTCCGGCCCCTAGAATCCGCTTAAAGGTAGGAGCTGTGTCCTAAGACTTCAGACATCCTGGAATCAACTTAACACTAAGAAGAAGACGGGAACTTCGACGCTCTGCTGCACAGAGGACTGAAGCCAATCTCCCCTGTGGTCAGGGAGTGACCACCTTGCTAACGCAAGCACCATCCAGCGAATCAACGTCTGCTTTGCCGCCGCCTCCCGCCGGAGCCCGAGCCCAGAGACTGACAAGACCTGGACCTCCAGACCTCTCACCGCCCGATCCACAGTCCCTGAAAAGAGGAGACCCGTGGAGGCACCGAGACACGTGGAGCCAGCCATCTTGAAACGACCACGACAAGCTGACAAGTGCAACAACCGAGGCTCCCTCCAAGTTGTGCTTTGGGACCTGAGAAGCCCAACCCTCGAGCAGCATCTGCACCAAAGGTGAGCCCTCCAGCATCTCCACGATCTGCGTGGGGCCCTTCTGCATTTTGCCACTCGACGCGCCTAACCGGTTGCTGGCCCGCTGGCTAGTAGCAATCTTGGCGACGAACTTTACGAAATACACCACTTGTCTGGTTGCTCCAGACTCTGGCCCTTGCTCCCCTCCAAAGGAGCAGTCCTTCTGACCTTGCTGGTCAGAACCATCAGCTTATTTCACCTCCTACAACAATTGCTTTTGCCAAGGCTTGTTTGCATCGATCAAGTCGCCGACACCGCCGACAGCGAGAGCCTGCGTGGGACAGCTCGTGAACCGACTCCTGGACGTCGTCGACCTCCAGGGACCACGTGGCTGCAGAGACAAGATACACCTTTCTTCCTGTTTGCACCCGACATTGCCTGGTACCCACCTGGTGCCACGCTGGTCACTGGCTAGTGACTGTGAACACTGTCCCCTCTGCTTACAGGTCTTCAACATCTCCGATCCACTCTTGGATCCACTGCATCTCTCCCGGACCGACCGCCTGCAGCATCTTTGTCTTCAAGCTCCACGGAACAGATAGAAGAAACCCGACGCACTTCGAGGCCTATGCACCCGCTTCCTGTGGGTGAGGTAAAGCTGGCACACCTGTGCCCAAGTGTAGTATTACATCTCTAGTGCCTGTGTTCCAAATCTTGAGTTCCTAGTCCATCCGGAAGATCCTCTTTGCAGTAACTTTGTACTTTTTACGCACCCATTGAAATCTATGGGAGCACGCGTGTGACTATTTGCTCTGCACACGCCACCCGTGGACCTCCTGGTCACTAACTGACGTTAGCTCCTTGTAGGCCCAGCGATTCTAGAGGCCCTAGGCCTTTTCCCTTTTCTGTTCGTGGTACTTATACCACTATTTTAGTATATGGTTTGAGCGGCCACCAGGGCCTATCCATATAAAGTGCAACTTCTGCGTATTCTACTGTAATCTTGTTTGACGATTTGTGCTCCTGTGCTCATAAAGAGACTAGGGGTTACTTTGAGAAATAAATACATATATATTTTGAATATATATCTGTGTGGTGTCCTTTCATTGGTATAAAAGGGGGTTACATTTGGTAAAACAGCTGGCTTAACACGCTTCACGAGTTTAGCCTCAAAGACTGCTTAGCCTACGCTACCACTAGGGCAGCTAGTCCGAAAAGGTTGACTTACAACCACACCATAAGGGTTGCTTGGCATGGTACAAGGTGATCACTTTAACTAGTGAGCATCATATACCAGGCCAACTTCTCACAAGTGGTGTTTGTTTAGTGTAGGGGTTTCATGCTGTGGGTAGTGTTTTAGGGTTTACGGTAGTGCATTGGTGTTTGGGTAGTGTAGGGGGTAGTGTTTTAGGGTTTAGGGTAGTGCAGTGGTGTTTTTGCAGTGTAGGGGGTCATGCTGAGGGTAGTGTTTTAGGGTTTAGGATAGTGCGGTGGTGTTTGTGTAGTGTAGGGGGTCGTGTTTTATGGTTTAGGGTAGTGCAGTAGTGTTTGGGTAGTGTAGGGGGTCATGCTGGAGATAGTGTTTTAAGGTTTAGGGTAGTGTAGGGGTGTTTGCGTACTTAAGGGGGTGTTGCTGGGGGTAGTGTTTTAGGGTTTAGGGTAGTGCAGTAGTGTTTGTGTAGTGTAGGGGTCGTGCTGGGGGCAGTGTTTCAGGGTTTAGGGTAGTGCAGTGGTGTTTGGGTAGTATAGGGGTAGTGCTGGGGGTAGTGTTTTAGGTTTAGGGTAGTGCAGTGGTGTTTGTGTAGTGTAGGGGGTCATGATGGGGGTAGGTTTAGGGTTTAGGGTAGTGCAGTGGTGTTTGGGTAGTGTAGGGGATCATGCTGGGGGTAGTGTTTTAGGGTTTAGGGTACTGCAGTGGTGATTGTGTAGTGTAGGGGTCGGGATTGGGGTAGTGTTTTAGGTTTAGGGTAATGAAGTGGTTTTTGGGTAGTGTAGAGGGTCATGCTGGGGGTAGTGTTTTCGGGTTTACGGTATTGCAGTGGTGCTTGTGTAGTGTAGGGGTAGTGTTTTAGGGTTTCGGGTAGTGCAGTGGTGTTTGGATAGTGTAGGGGGTTGTGCTGGGGGTAGAGTTATAGGGTTTAGGGTAGTGCAGTGGTGTTCGTGTAGTGTAGGGGTCGTGTTTTAGGGTTTAGGGTAGTGCAGTGGTATTTGGGTAGTGTAGGGGTCGTGCGGGGGGTAGTGTTTTTGGGTTTAGGGTAGTACAGTTGTGTTTGTGTAGTGTAGGGGTTCATGCTGGGATAGTGTTTTAGGGTTTAGGATAGTGCAGTGGTGATTGTGTAGTGTAGGGGGTCGTGTTTTAGAGTTTAGGGTGGTGCAGTGGAGTTTTGGTAGTGTAGGGGGTTGTGCTGGGGAAGTGTTTGAGGGTTTAGGGTAGTGCAGTGGTGTTTGTGTAGTGTAGGGGTTCGTGCTGGGTTAGTCTTTGAGGGTATAGGGTAGTGGAGTGGTGTTTGGGTAGTGTAGGGGGTCATGCTGGGGTAGTGTTTTAGGGTTTAGGGTAGTGCAGTCGTGTTTGTGTACTATAGGGGGTCTTGCTGGGGGTAATGTTTTAGGGTTTAGGGTAGTGTAGTGGTGTATGAGTAGTGTAGAGGGTCGTTCTGGGTGTAGTGTTTTCGAGTTGAGGGCAGTGCATTGCAGTGGTGTTTGGATTGTGTAGGGGGTCGTGCCTGTGGTAGTGTTTTAGGGTTTACGGCAGTGCAGTCTGTGTAGTGTAGGTGGTCATGCTGGGGGTAGTGTTTCAGGGTTTAGGGTAGTGCAGTGATGTTTGGGTAGTGTAGAGGATAGTGCGGGGGGTAGTGTTTTAAGGTTTAGGGTAGTGCAGTGGTGTTTGTGTAGTGTAGAGGTCATGATGGGGTTAGGTTTAGGGTTTAGGGTAGTGCAGTGGTGTTTGGGAAGTGTAGGGGGTCGTGCTGGGGGTAGTGTTTTAGGGTTTAGGGTGTGCAGTGGTGTTTGTGTGGTGTAGGGGGTCATGCTGGGGGTGGGTTTTGTGGTAGTACAGTTGTGTTTGTGAAGTGTTGGGGGTCGTGCTGGGGGTAGTGTTTTAGAGGTTAAGGCAGTGCTGTCGTGTTTGTGTAGTGTAATGTGTTGTGCTGGTGGTAGATTTAGGGATTTGGGTAGTACAGTGGTATTTGGGTAGTGTAGGGGGTCATGTTATAGGGTTAAGGGTAGTGCAGTGGTGTTGGGGTATTGTAGGGGGTTGTGCTGGAGGTAGTATTTTACGGTTTAGGGAAGTGCAGTGGTGTTTTTGTAGTGTAGGGGTCGTGCTTGGGGTAGTGTTTTAGGGTTTAGGGTAGTGCAGTGGTGTTTGGATAGTGTAGGGGGTAGTTCTGGGCTAGAGTTTTAGGGTTTAGGATAGTGCAGTGGAGTGGTGATTGTGTACTGTAGGGGCTTGTGCTGGGGTAGATTTAGGGAAGTGCAGTGGTGTTTGGGTAGTGTAGGGAGTCGTGCTGTTGGTAGTGGTTTAGGGTTTAGGGTAGTGCAGTGGTGTTTCGGTAGTGTGGGGAGTCGTGCTGGGGGTAGTGTTTTTGGGTTTAGGGTAGTGCAGTGGTGTATGGGGAGTGTAGGGGGTCGTGCTGAGGGTAGTGTTTTAGGGTTTAGGGTAGTGCAGTGGTGTTTGGGTAGTGTAGGGGGTCATGCTGGGGGTAGTGTTTTAGGGTTTCTGGTACTGCAGTAGGGTAGTGCAATGGTGTTTGAGTTGTGAGGGAGTCATGCTCGGGATAATGTTTTAGGGTTGAGCAGTGGTGTTTGTATAGTGTAGGGGTCATGCTGGGGGTAGTGTGTGATGGTAGTGCAGTGGTGTTTAGGTAGTGCAGGGGGTCATGCTGGGGGTTGTGTTTTACGGTTTAGGGTAGTGTAGTGGTGATTGTGTAGTGTAGGGGGTTATGCTGGGGGCAGTGTTTTAGGGAAGTGCTGTGGTGTTTCTTTAGTGTAGAGGGTCATGCTGTGGGTAGTGTTTTAGGGTTTAGGGTAGTGCATTGGTGTTTGGGTAGTGTAGGGGGTAGTGTTTTAGGGTTTAGGGTAGTGCAGTGGTGTTTTTGCAGTGTAGGGGGTCATGCTGGGGGTAGTGTTTTAGGGTTTAGGATAGTGCAATGGTGTTTGTGTAGTGTAGGGCGTCGTGTTTTATGGTTTAGGGTAGTGCTGTAGTGTTTGGGTAGTGTAGGGGGTCGTGCTGGAGATAGTGTTTTAAGGTTTAGGGTAGTGCAGTGGTGTTTGCGTACTTAAAGGGGTGTTGCTGGGGGTAGTGTTTTAGGGTTTAGAGTAGTGCAGTGGTGTTTGTGTAGTGTAGGGGTCGTGCTGGGGGCAGTGATTCAGGGTTTAGGGTAGTGCAGTGGTGTTTGGGTAGTATAGGGGGTAGTGCTGGGGGTAGTGTTTTAGGTTTAGGGTAGTGCAGTGGTGTCTGTATAGTGTAGGGGGTCATGCTGGGGGTAGTGATTCAGGGTTTAGGGTAGTGCAGTGGTGTTTGGGTAGTATAGGGGTAGTGCTGGGGGTAGTGTTTTAGGTTTAGGGTAGTGCAGTGGTGTTTGGGTAGTGTAGGGGTCATGCGGGGGGTAGTGTTTTTGGGTTTAGGGTAGTACAGTGGTGTTTGTGTAGTGTAGGGGTTCATGCTGGGATAGTGTTTTAGGGTTTCGGATAGTGCAGTGGTGATTGTATAGTGTAGGGGGTCGTGTTTTAGAGTTTAGGGTGGTGCAGTGGAGTTTCGGTAGTGTAGGGGGTTGTGCTGGGGAAGTGTTTGAGGGTTTAGGGTAGTGGAGTGGTGTTTGGGTAGTGTAGGGGGTCGTGCTGGGGTAGTGTTTTAGGGTTTAGGGTAGTGCAGTCGTGTTTGTGTACTATAGGGGGTCTTGCTGGGGGTTGTGTTTTAGGGTTTAGGGTAGTGTAGTGGTGTTTGAGTAGTGTAGAGGGTCGTGCTGGGTGTAGTGTTTTCGGGTTGAGGGCAGTGGATTGCAGTGGTGTTTGGGTTGTGTAGGGGGTCGTGCCTGTGGTAGTGTTTTAGGGTTTACGGCAGTGCAGTCTGTGTAGTGTAGGTGGTCATGCTGGGGGTAGTGTTTCAGGGTTTAGGGTAGTGCAGTGATGTTTGGGTAGTGTAGGGGATAGTGCTGGGGGAAGTGTTTTAAGGTTTAGGGTAGTGCAGTGGTGTTTGTGTAGTGTAGGGGGTCATGATAAGGTTAGGTTTAGGGTTTAGGGTAGTGCAGTGATGTTTGGGAAGTGTAGGGGGTCGTGCTGGGGGTAGTGTTTAGGGTTTAGGATAGTGCAGTGGTGTTTGTGTAGTGTAGGGGTCGTGTTTTATGGTTTAGGGTAGTGCAGTAGTGTTTGGGTAGTGTAGGGGGTCGTGCTGGAGATAGTGTTTTAAGGTTTAGGGTAGTGCAGTGGTGTTTATGTACTTAAAGGGGTGTTGCTGGGGGTAGTGTTTTAGGGTTTAGGGTAGTGCAGTGGTGTTTGTGTAGTGTAGGGGTCGTGCTGGGGGCAGTGTTTTCGGGTTTAAGGCAGTGCATTGCTGTGGTGCTAGGGTAGTGTAGGGGGTTGTGGTGGGGGTAGTGTTTTAGGGTTTATGGCAGTTTAGTGGTGTCTGTGTAGTGTAGGGGGTCATGCTGGGGGTAGTGATTCAGGGTTTAGGGTAGTGCAGTGGTGTTTGGGTAGTATAGGGGGTAGTGCTGGGGGTAGTGTTTTAGGTTTAGGGTAGTGCAGTGGTGTTTGTGTGGTGTAGGGGGTCATGCTGGGGGTAGTGATTCAGGGTTTAGGGTAGTGCAGTGGTGTTTGGGTAGTATAGGGGGTAGTGCCGGGGGTAGTGTTTTAGGTTTAGGGTAGTGTAGTGGTGTTTGGGTAGTGTAGGGGGTCGTGCGGGGGGTAGTATTTTTGGGTTTAGGGTAGTACAGTGGTGTTTGTGTAGTGTAGGGGTTCATGCTGGGATATTGTTTTAGGGTTTAGGATAGTGCAGTGGTGATTGTGTAGTGTAGGGGGTCGTGTTTTAGAGTTTAGGGTGGTGCAGTGGAGTTTCGGTAGTGTAGGGGGTTGTGCTGGGGAAGTGTTTGAGGGTTTAGGGTAGTACAGTGGTGTTTGTGTAGTGTAGGGGTTCGTGCTGGGGTAGTGTTTTAGGGTATAGGGTAGTGGAGTGGTGTTTGGGTAGTGTAGGGGGTCATGCTGGGGTAGTGTTTTAGGGTTCAGGGTAGTGCAGTCGTGTTTTTGTACTATAG
This sequence comes from Triturus cristatus, assembly GCF_964204655.1. NCBI lineage: Eukaryota > Metazoa > Chordata > Amphibia > Caudata > Salamandridae > Triturus > Triturus cristatus. Next base: position 507,611,701 of record NC_140579.1, on the reverse strand, counting down.
GGGGTCTTGCTGGGGGTAGTGTTTTACGGTTTAGGGTAGTGTATTGGTGTTTGAGTAGTGTAGAGGGTCGTGCTGGGTGTAGTGTTTTTGGGTTGAGGGCAGTGCATTGCAGTGGTGTTTGGGTTGTGTAGGGGGTCGTGCCTGTGGTAGTGTTTTAGGGTTTACGGCAGTGCAGTCTGTGTAGTGTAGGTGGTCATGCTGGGGGTAGTGTTTCAGGGTTTAGGGTAGTGCAGTGATGTTTGGGTAGTGTAGGGGATAGTGCTGGGGGTAGTGTTTTAAGGTTTAGGGTAGTGCAGTGGTGTTTGTGTAGTGTAGGGGGTCATGATGGGGTTAGGTTTAGGGTTTAGGGTAGTGCAGTGGTGTTTGGGAAGTGTAGGGGTCATGCTGGGGGTAGTGTTTTAGGGTTCAGGATAGTGCATTGGTGTTTGTGTAGTGTAGGGGGTCGTGTTTTATGGTTTAGGGTAGTGCAGTAGTGTTTGGGTAGTGTAGGGGGTCGTGCTGGAGATAGTGTTTTAAGGTTTAGGGTAGTGCAGTGGTGTTTGCGTACTTAAAGGGGTGTTGCTGGGGGTAGTGTTTTAGGGTTTAGGGTAGTGCAGTGGTGTTTGTGTAGTGTAGGGGTCGTGCTGGGGGCAGTGATTCAGGGTTTAGGGTAGTGCAGTGGTGTTTGGGTAGTATAGGGGTAGTGCTGGGGGTAGTGTTTTAGGTTTAGGGTAGTGCAGTGGTGTCTGTGTAGTGTAGGGGGTCATGCTGGGGGTAGTGATTCAGGGTTTAGGGTAGTGCAGTGGTGTTTGGGTAGTATAGGGGGTAGTGCTGGGGGTAGTGTTTTAGGTTTAGGGTAGTGCAGTGGTGTTTGTGTAGTGTAGGGGGTCATGATGGGGTAGGTTTAGGGTTTATGGTGGTGCAGTGGTGTTTGTGTAGTGTAGGGGATCATGCTGGTGGTAGTGTTTTAGGGTTTAGGGTACTGCAGTGGTGATTGTGTAGTGTATGGGTCGGGATTAGAGTAGTGTTTTAGGGTTTAGGGCAATGCAGTGGTTTTTGGGTAGTGTAGAGGGTCGTGCTTGGGGTAGTGTTTTAGGGTTTACAGTTTTGCAGTAGTGTTTGTGTAGTGTAGGGGTAGTGTTTTAGGGTTTAGGGTAGTGCAGTGGTTGTTGTGTAGTGTAGGGAGTTGTGCTGGGGGTAGAGTTATAGGGTTTAGGGTAGTGCAGTGGTGTTTGTGTAGTGTAGGGGTCGTGTTTTAGGGCTTAGGTTAGTGCAGTGGTGTTTGGGTAGTGTAGGGGGTCGTGCTGGGGGTAGTGTTTTTGGGTTTAGGGTAGTGCAGTGGTGTTTGTGTAGTGTAGGGGTTCATGCTGGGGTAGGTTTTAGGGTTTAGGATAGTGCAGTGGTGATTGTGTAGTGTAGGGGGTCGTGTTTTAGAGTTTAGGGTGGTGCAGTGGTGTTTGGGTAGTGTAGGGGGTTGTGCTGGGGAAGTGTTTGAGGGTTTAAGGTAGTGCAGTGGTGTTTGTGTAGTGTAGGGTTTCCTGCTGGGGTAGTGTTTAGGGTATAGGGTAGTGGAGTGGTGTTTGGGTAGTGTAGGGGGTCCTGCTGGGGTAGTGTTTTAGGGTTTAGGGTAGTGCAGTGGTGTTTGTGTACTTAAGGGGGTCGTGCTGGGGTAGTGTTTTAGGGTTTAGGGTAGTGTAGTGGTGTAGGAGTAGTGTAGAGGGTCGTGCTGGGTGTAGTGTTTTCGGGTTGAGGGCAATGCATTGCAGTGGTGTTTGGATTGTGTAGGGGTTCATGCCTGGGGTAGTGCTTTAGGGTTTACGGCAGTGCAGTGGTGTCTGTGTATTGTAGGTGGTCTTGCTGGGGGTAGTGTTTCAGGGTTTAGGGAAGTGCAGTGGTGTTTGGGTAGTGTAAGGGATAGTGCTGGGGGTAGTGTTTTAAGGTTTAGGGTAGTGCAGTGGTGTTTGTGTAGTGTAGGCGGTCATGATGGGGTTAGGTTTAGGGTTTAGGGTAGTGCAGTGGTGTTTGGGAAGTATAGGGGGTCGTGCTGGGGGTAGTGTTTTAGGGTTTAAGGTCGTGCAGTGGTGTTTGTGTGGTGTAGGGGGTCATGCTGGGGGTGGGTTTTGGGGTAGTACAGTTGTGTTTGTGTAGTGTTGGGGGTCGTGCTGGCGGTAGTGTTTTAGAGGTTAAGGCAGTGCAGTCGTGTTTGTGTAGTGTAATGTGTTGTGCTGGGGTAGATTTAGGGTTTAGGGTAGTACAGTGGTGTTTGGGTAGTGTAGGGGTTCATGTTTTAGGGTTAAGGGTAGTGCAGTGGTGTTTGGGAAGTATAGGGGGTCATGATGGGGTTAGGATTAGGGTTTATGGTAGTGCAGTGGTGTTTTTGTAGTGTAGGGGTCGTGCTTGGGGTAGTGTTTTAGGGTTTAGGGTAGTGCATTTATGTTTGGGAAGTGTAGGGTGTCGTGCTGGGGGTAGTGTTTTAGGGTTTAGAGTAGTGCAGTGGTGCTTGTGTAGTGTAGGGGTTCGTGCTGGGGGTAGTGTTTTAGGGTTTAGGGTAGTCCAGTGGTGTTTGGGTAGCGTGGGGAGTGGTGATGGGGTAGTGTTTTAGGGTAGTGCAGTGGTGTTTAGGTAGTGCTGGGGGCATGCTGGGGGTAGTGTTTTAGGGTTTAGGGTAGTGCAGTGGGGATTGTGTAGTGTAGGGGGTTATGCTGGGGGTAGTGTTTTATTGTTTAGGGTAGTACAGTGGTGTTTGGATAGTGTAGGGGGTCGTGCTGGGGGTACTGTTTTATGGTTTAGGGTAGGGGTAGTGTTTTAGGGTTTAGGGTAGTAAAGTGGTGTTTGGGTAGTGTAGGGGGTCATGCTGGGGGTAGTGTCTTAGGATTTAGGGTACTGAAGTAGGGTAGTGCAGTGGTGTTTGAGTTGTGACGGAGTCATGCTCGGGATAATGTTTTAGGGTAGAGCAGTGATGTTTGTATAGTGTAGGGGTCATGCTGGGGGTAGTGTTTTATGGTACTGCAGTGGTGTTTAGGTAGTGCAGGGGGTCATGCTGGGGGCAGTGTTTTCAGGTTTAAGGCAGTGCATTGCTGTGGTGCTTGGGTAGTGTAGCGGGTTGTGGTGGGCGTAGTGTTTTAGGGTTTATGGCAGTTCAGTGGTGTCTGTGTAGTGTAGGGGGTCATGCTGGAAATGGGGTTTCAGGGTTTAGGGTAGTGCAGTGGTGTTTGGGTAGTATAGGGGGTAGTGCTACGGGTAGTGTTTTAGGTTTAGGGTATTGCAGTGGTGTTTGTGTAGTGTAGGGGGTAATGATGGGGGTAGGTTTAGGGTTTAGGGCAGTGCAGTGGTGTTTGGGTAGTGTAGGGGATCATGCTGGGGGTAGTGTTTTAGGGTTTAGGGTACTGCAGTGGTGATTGTATAGTGTAGGGGTTTATGCTGGGGATAGTGTTTTAGGGTATAGGGTAGTGCAGTGGTGTTTGTTTAGTGTAGGGGTCATGCTGTGGGTAGTATTTTAGGGTTTCGGGTAGTGCAGTGGTGTTTGTGTAGTGTAAGGGGCCATGTTGTAGGGTATAGAGTAGTGCAGTGGTGTTTGGGTAGTGTAGGGCGTCATGCTGGGGTGGGTGTTTTAGGGTTTAGGGTAGTTCAGTGGTGTTTGTGTAGTGTAGGGTGTCGTGCTGGGGATAGTGTTTTACTGTTTAGGGTAGTACAGTGGTGTTTGTGTAGTGTAGGGGTCGGGATTGGGGTAGTGTTTTAGGGTTTAGGGTAATGCAGTGGTTTTTGGGTAGTGTAGAGGGTCGTGCTGGGGGTAGTGTTTTAGGGTTTACGGTATTGCAGTGGTGTTTGTGTAGTGTTGGGGTAGTGTTTTAGGGTTTCGGGTAGTGCAGTGGTGTTTGTATAGTGTAGGGGATTGTGCTGGGGTAGAGTTATAGGGTTTAGGGTAGTGCAGTGGTGTTTGTGTAGTGTAGGGGTTGTGTTTTAGGGTTTAGGGTAGTGCAGTGGTATTTGGGTAGTGTAGGGGGTCGTGCGGAGGTAGTGTTTTTGGGTTTAGGGTAGTACAGTGGTGTTTGTGTAGTGTAGGGGTTCATGCTGGGGTAGTGTTTTAGGGTTTAGGATAGTGCAGTGGTGATTGTGTAGTGTAGGGGGTCGTGTTTTAGAGTTTAGGGTGGTGCAGTGGAGTTTGGGTAGTGTAGGGGGTTGTGCTGGGGAAGTGTTTGAGGGTTTAGGGTAGTGCAGTGGTGTTTGTGTAGTGTAGGGGTTCATACTGGGGTAGTGTTTTAGGGTATAGGTTAGTGGAGTGGTGTTTGGGTAGTTTAAGGGGTCGCGCTGGGGTAGTGTTTTAGGGTTTAGGGTAGTGCAGTGGTGTTTGTGTACTATAGGGGGTCTTGCTGGGGGTAGTGTTTTAGGTTTTAGGGTAGTGTAGTGGTGTTTGAGTAGTGTAGGGGGTCGTGCTGGGTGTAGTGTTTTGTGGTTGAGTGCAGTGCATTGCAGTGGTGTTTGGGTTGTGTAGGGGGTCGTGCCTGGGGTAGTGTTTTAGGTTTTACGGCAGTGCAGTCTGTGTAGTGTAGGTGGTCATGCTGGGGGTAGTGTTTCAGGGTTTAGGGTAGTGCAGTGATGTTTGGGTAGTGTAGGGGATAGTGCTGGGGGTAGTGTTTTAAGGTTTAGGGTAGTGCAGTGGTTTTTGTGTAGTGTAGGGGGTCATGATGGGGTTAGGTTTAGGGTTTAGGGTAGTGCAGTGGTGTTTGGGAAGTGTAGGGGGTCGTGCTGGGGGTAGTGTTTTAGGGTTTAGGGTAGTGCAGTGGTGTTTGTGTGGTGTAGGGGGTCATGCTGGGGGTGGGTTTTTGGGTAGTACAGTTGTGTTTGTGAAGTGTTGGGGGTCGTGCTGGGGGTAGTGTTTTAGAGGTTAAGGCAGTGCAGTCGTGTTTGTGTAGTGTAATGTGTTGTGCTGGGGGTAGATTTAGGGTTTAGGGTAGTACAGTGGTATTTGGGTAGTGTAGGGGGTCATGTTTTAGGGTTAAGGGTAGTGCAGTGGTGTTGGGGTATTGTAGAGGGTTGTGCTGGAGGTAGTGTTTTACGGTTTAGGGAAGTGCCGTGGTGTTTTTGTAGTGTAGGGGTCGTGCTTGGGGTAGTGTTTTAGGGTTTAGGGTAGTGCAGTGGTGTTTGGATAGTGTAGGGGGTAGTGCTGGGCTAGAGTTTTAGGGTTTAGGATAGTGCAGTGGAGTAGTGTTTGTGTACTGTAGGGGGTTGTGCTGGGGTAGATTTAGGGAAGTGCAGTGGTGTTTGGGTAGTGTAGGGAGTCGTGCTGTTGGTAGTGGTTTAGGGTTTAGGGTAGTGCAGTGGTGTTTCGGTAGTGTGGGGGGTTGTGCTGGGGGTAGTGTTTTTGGGTTTAGGGTAGTGCAGTGGTGTTTGGGGAGCGTATGGGGTCGTGCTGGGGGTAGTGTTTTAGGGTTTAGGGTAGTGCAGTGGTGTTTGGTTAGTGTAGGGGGTCATGCTGGGGGTAGTGTTTTAGGGTTTAGGGTACTGCAGTAGGGTAGTGCAGTGGTGTTTGAGTTGTGAGGGAGTCATGCTCGGGATAATGTTTTAGGGTAGAGCAGTGGTGTTTGTATAGTGTAGGGGTCATGCTGGGGGTAGTGTTTGATGGTAGTGTAGTGGTGTTTAGGTAGTGCAGGGGGTCATGCTGGGGGTTGTGTTTTAGGGTTTAGGGTAGTGCAGTGGTGATTGTGTAGTGTAGGGGGTTATGCTGGGGGCAGTGTTTTAGGGTAGTGCAGTGGTGTTTCTTTAGTGTAGAGGGTCATGCTGTGGGTAGTGTTTTAGGGTTTAGGGTAGTGCATTGATGTTTGGGTAGTGTAGGGGGTAGTGTTTTAGGGTTTAGGGTAGTGCAGTGGTGTTTTTGCAGTGTAGGGGGTCATGCTGGGGGTAGTGTTTTAGGGTTTAGGATAGTGCAGTGGTGTTTGTGTAGTGTAGGGGGTCGTGTTTTATGGTTTAGGGTAGTGCAGTAGTGTTTGGGTAGTGTAGGGGGTTGTGCTGGAGATAGTGTTTTAAGGTTTAGGCTAGTGCAGTTGTGTTTGCGTACTTAAGGGGGTGTTGCTGGGGTAGTGTGTTAGGGTTTAGGGCAGTGCAGTGGTGTTTGTGTAGTGTAGGGGTCGTGCTGGGGGCAGTGTTTTCGGGTTTAAGGCAGTGCATTGCTGTGGTGCTTGGGTAGTGTAGGGGGTTGTGGTGGGGGTAGTGTTTTAGGGTTTATGGCAGGTCAGTGGTGTCCGTGTAGTGTAGTGGGTCATGCTGGGGGTAGTGTTTCAGATTTTAGGGTAGTGCAGTGGTGTTTGGGTAGTATAGGGGGTAGTGCTGGGGGTAGTGTTTTAGGTTTAGGGTAGTGCAGTGGTGTTTGTGTAGTGTAGGGGGTCTTGATGGGGGTAGGTTTAGGGTTTAGGGTAGTGCAGTGGTGTTTGGGTAGTGTAGGGGATCATGCTGGGGGTAGTGTTTTAGGGTTTAGGGTAGCGCAATGATGTTTGGTTAGTGTAGGGGGATGTGCTGGGGGTAGTGTTTAAGGGTTTAGGTTAGTGCAGTGGTGTTTGTGTAGTGTAGGGGGTCGTGCTGGGGTTATTGTTTCAGGGTTCCGGGTAGTATAGTGGTGTTTGTGTAGTGTAGGGGTAGTGGTTTAGGGTATAGGGTAGTGCAGTGGTGTTTGTGTAGTGTAGTGGGTCTTGTTTTAGGGTTTAGGGTAGTGCAGTGGTGTTTGGGTAGTGTATGGGGTCGTGCTGGGGTAGTGTTTTGGGGTTTAGGGTAGTGTAGTTGTGTTTGGGTAGTGAAGGGGGTCGTAGTTTTTTAGGGTTTGGAGTAGTACAGTGGTGTTTGTGTAGTGTAGGGGGTCGTGCTTGGGGTAGCGTTTTATGGATTAGGGTAGTGCATTGGTGTTTTTGTAGTGTAGGGGTTCATGTTGGGGGTAGTGTTTAAGGGTTTAGGGTAGTGCTGTGGTGTTTGTGTAGTATAGGGGTTCGTGCTGAGGTAGTGTTTTAGGGTTTAGGGTAGTGCAGTGGTGTTTGTGTAGTGTAGGGGGTCTTCATGGGGGTAGTGTTTTAGGGTTTAGGGTAGTGCAGTGGTGTTTGTGTAGTGTAGGGGGTCGTGCTGGGGTTAGTGTTTTAGGGTTTAGGGTAGTGCAGTGGTGTTTGTGTAGTGTAGGGGTAGTGTTTGAGGGTTCAGGGTAGTGCAGTGGTGTTTGTGTAGTGCTGGGGGTCATGCTGGGGGTAGTGTTTTAGGGTTTAGGGTAGTACAGTGGTGTTTGTGTAGTGTAGTGTTCGACCTTCTCGCAGTTCAGGAAACTTCTTAAAACTCACCTCTTCTAACCCTATGATTTGACTGTTCAGGATTACCGTCCAAGCGCAGAGATACCCCCTTGGGGTGATTCAGCGCTATATAAACCAATAAACTTCAAACTTCAAACTAGGGATCGTGCTAGGGGTAATGTTTTAGGGTTTATGTTAATAAAAATTTTAAGCGCACGATTACCCGAGGGTGTCTTGGCGCTGGATTGTGGAGTAGCCAGTTTCTCTAAAGATGAAGATGACTATTGATCAAATAGCCATGTTTTCAAGGCCTTCCTGAATGCAAATAATGTTGGAAGGGATCTGATGGCAAACGGAAGTTCGTTCCAGAGTCTGGGGGCAGCTGCCCTAAATCTGTTTCCACCCCATTTGGCCTTAAAGACTTTCGGAGTTTCTAGTAGTTTAGCTCCTTCGGAGCGTAAATGCCTTTTTGGGATGTACCAGTAGAATAGGCGCCTCAAAAAAATGGGGCCAGTATTCTGGAGTGCTCTGTAGGTGATGCAGAGAGATTTAAAAATAATGCAGTTCCTAACTAGGAGCCAATGCAGTTTATGCAGATGATTTCTGACAGATGAATGCTTAGGAATACCCAGAAAAAAGACGGGCCGCTGCATTTTGAATCATCTGCAGCTTATTGAGTTGTTTCTCAGGTAGGCTGATATAAAGGCCATTGCAGTAGTCCAGCTTGGCCAAGATCAAAGAAGAGATCACTGTTTTTTTTCTGTCCATGGGGATAAATGGGAGTACTTTTTTAACTAGTTTTTAACTAGAAAAAACATGATGAAGACACAGCATTTACCTGTGATTTAAAATTCAATTTACGATCAATAATAAAGCCAAGGTTCTTAGCTTTGGCAACTGAAATCTGAGCCGATCCCAGTTCATCTGGCCACCAACTCTGTGACCAACAAGGAAGGAAATTGCCAAATGTGATGACCTCAGTCTTGTCCGAGTTTAATTTCAGAAGGTGAGAGTTCATCCATGAACTGACTGCAAGCATGCAATCCTTGGAATTTTGCATTTGTGGTGAGGATTTTTTTGATAGGTATAAGACAATTTGTGTATCGTCTGCGTAAGATGTCACTGCCAGCCCAAAAGTTTTTATAAGTTTAGGCAGTTCAGATACATAAATATTGAATAGCGTGGGGCTTAAAGATGATCCCTGAGGAACTCCGCAGGGAAGGACAAAGGACGGAGATTCATAGCTTCCCAGGGCCACTAATTGTGTTCTGCCAAACAGAAAAGATGAGAGTAGTGTGAGTGATTTATCAGAGATGCCAATGGAGTTTAGGCGCTTTAACAAGAGATTATGATCGACGGTGTCAAGATCCAATAAAATCAAGGCAGCTGCTCCCCCTGAATCCAAAGTCGCTCTAATTTCATCTGTAGCTTTGATTAAAGCAGATTCAGTGCTTTGTTCTGTTCTGAAACCAAACTGTCTCATCAAGATAATTATTTTTTAGTAAATAATCAGTCAGTTATTCATTCATTATTTTCTCCACCAATTCAGCAGGAAAAGGTAGATGAGAGATAGGTCTATAAGTATTAGGTTGTGTGGGATCAAGACTAGGTTTCTTTAACAACGGTATTATAGAAGCTGTTTTCCATATAGCAGGGAAAACACCTAGCGAGAACATAGTGTTAAAAATATCGGCAAGACAAGGGGTTAGCATATTGAAGGCTAGCTTGAAGATACTAGGGGGAAGTAAATCATGGGGGGAGCCTGATTTAGTTTGTTGGATAAGAGTGGTGACCTTATCATCAGTGATAAATTCAAATTTAGAGAAGCTAGAGGCATCAGAAGGACAGATGTTAATGGAAGTATCGTTGTCTATGCTAATATTAGTGCCAAAAATGTAATAGATTTGCTTCATTTTATCAAGGAAATGCTGCACTAGAGAGTCGCAGAATTTTTGCAATGGTTCAATAGAATTTGTTTCTGAGGGGCCTAATAGTTTTGACACCACTTGAAAAAGTTCTCTAGTAGAATTCTTTGCCTGATCAATTTGTTTAGTGAAATAGGTGTGTTTTTCTGCGTTAATTAGGTTTTTATATTCAATTAAAAGAGTTTTATAAATGGCAAGGTCCTGAGCATTATAATCGTTTCTCTAACGCCTTTCCTGTCGCCTACATTATTGTTTTTTTGCTCTGAGAGTCTCTGAGAACCATGGGAGGTAGGTGATTTTCTTTTTTTTTGTTGCTTTTTTAAGGGGGGATAATCTGTCGGCTGCTTGTGCAAGCCAGTTATTAAATTGCAAAGAGGCAATTTCTGCATCTTTTGAAGGCTTAAATAGGGTTCCCAGTAATTGATCATTCAGCTTTTTGCTGTCAATTAATATCCAGCTACGGTATGTTGAAAATAAGTGTTTAGAACTATTTCCTAGCAGAGTGGAAGAGTTACATAAATCGAAAATAATAGCTGAGTGGTCTGTCCAGGTCAGAGGTTAGATTTCTTTGAGTAAGGTAGTGTCATTATTTGTAAAAATATCATCAAGGATGTGCCCTGCCTGATGAGTAGGGCCTGTGACAATTTGTCTAAGACCAGTCAAAGCCATGAGTAAATTTAAGGTATCTGTATTGGTGTCAGAGCTATCTTCCAGATGGAAATTAAAATCACCTAGAATGTGTGTTGGGTAGTGCAGTGGTGTTTGTGTAGTGTAGGGGGTCATGCTGGGGGTAGTATTTTAGGGTTTAGGGTAGTGCAGTGGTGTTTGTGTAGTGTAGGGGGTCGTGTTTTAGGGCTTAGGGTAGTGCAGTGGTGTTTGGGTAGTGTAAGGGGTCGTGCTGGGGGTAGTGTTTTTGGGTTTAGGGTAGTGCAGTTGTGTTTGGGTAGTGAAGGGGGTCGTGCTGGGGGTAGTGCTTTACGGTTTAGGGTAGTGCAGTGGTGTTTGTGTAGTTGAGGAAATATGAATTTTGTGATCAGTTATGTCCCCTATCGTAGACCCCAACGGCTCCATGTGCATGCTATAAGTACATGTATGTTCCCTCCTATTCCACTTTTGAAGACGCAAATATATGTGTGTCCACCGTCAACATGTCCTCTTTCAGATCCGCCATGAATGGGTCAGATATTCCATTCCTAAGTATGAAAGGCCACCGACTTTATATGGTTCACTTTCCACATTTTACAGATTCAGGCGAGTAGGCCCGAATTCTGTCATTAAGTCTTTTCCTGCCTTCTGCCTCTGAAAGCTCCAGTCTGAGCCCGCATCTGTGACCATGAACTTTGTCTTACTCCCTGCGCGGCTAACGGTGCCTGATCCAGCCTGTCGCCTGCCAAAAACTGTATTTCACCTTCGAGATTATCTCCTTCGCTCCTCATCCGATGCATTCCTGTCTAGTAGTTTAGGTAAACATTCTTCCAGCTCCCGTGCAAAGGGCCAGGCCTCGCTGCCCTCATGAAAATAATTCATAGCCCCGTTACCATGGAATATTCCTACCCCCTTGCATCTAGTGTAGACACTTAGACGCTTGTACACGCACTAACAGTCAGTATAGTCAGTATAGAATAAGATTCTATCCTAAGAGACCTCTCTTTTTTGGATAACACAGTTCTTTAAACATAGGATATCAGATACGATTCGGGATTAGGTTGACATAACCCCAGACTTCTGTCTCCACATGTAGAGCTAAATGTCAAGTCCCCTTCACCCTCTCGTTGCACGTCAATCACACGTCATGCGGCTGCGCGCGCATCTCTGCCAACTATTTCTGCTGACATTGCAGGATTCTCTTATGGATCCACCCACTTATGACATCATGTATGATGACGTTTATTAAATTACGCCCTCTATTAGCTACGTATGCACCTTTTATCAGCTGTTACGCCTCTTACATCTGTTTTACTGTAATGTATTTTCTATAAAACTGCCTATCTGTCAATAATATATGTTCCTTCCTTCCTGAACTTTCGTGGTGATGGAACAGAAGGCCCACAATTCGAATTGTCTTCCTTTGTATAGGAATAAAGCATTTTAAACCTCTAATACCACGGATTCTGCCTCTTATATTTACTGAGTTATTCATGATAGACTTTACCGCATAAAAAATAGTACCGGTAACGAAATATTTACCACATAAATTGGCGCCCGAATAGGGACACTTTCTCATCTCACGCGCCGGCGGTGCGTTGCAGGCCCGGTCTCCTGCCACAGCTGAACGGACAACAAAAACGCGTATCTACAGGATTTCCTGTGTCTCCTTCCGGCCAAGCGGGGACGACTGAGGCTGCGATCAACACCCAGACGAGGCGGTGAGAAGTGCGAAGTATCCCGACCAGAGCCTAGCTGAGAGAGCAAGATCCGAGGTATACAGAGTCCCGCCAGGTTCCGAAGTTCCGAGTCGAGTCGAGTCGAGTCCAGTCCGGTCCAGTTTCAGTTCCGTTCCGAGGCCTTCCGTTCCGAGCTACCCGGTGAGTACCATTACCGGGGAGGCATTTTACGTGCACATAGTCTGTGCCGGTCAAGACGGGTTTGGGTACACAAATCCGGTCTGCACTGTTTCAGCAGTGTATCTGTACTGTTTAGCAGTATATATAGTAATATAGTATGTCTTGCATATAAATAAGTAGTATCTAGTATCAGTATTATGTCAGTAACCAATTTTCTATTAGTTATCATTGTTCGTAAAACTGTTAAGCGTTAAATGTTTTAAATACGTTCTATATACTGTGGTGTGAATGACTGTTCATTATTGTGTTTTCTTGTATAGAGTGTGTCCTAGAAACAAGATCTAAAAATGCCGCTCTTTTCGAAACTAAGACAGATCAAAACTAGAAAAGGTGTACTCGAAGAAGCTGTTCCCATTCCACCTAGGGATACTCCAGGATACTTTATGTATCATAAACATGGTCTAGATGCCGTATTATTTCTTGATTTATGGGTGGACTACACCAAAGAATTACCAGAGAGTCAGAGATGGCCCGCAGCGGGGACCTGGGATGCAGATTGCATCATGAGAGTAGAAGAAGAATTATGGAAAAAGAAAGCCAGACAGTCACAGAAAGATGCCATTGAATTATGGCGTAAAGAATCATATAGACGTACAGAAAAAGCACTTAGACAGGAAGATAAGGGTAAGGAGAATTCAAATAAAGTCCGAGAAAACCTATTACTTGAGGAAGGTACCCGAGTAAAATCAGAACAAGTAGATAGACAAAGAAACGCCCTTATGAATGGTATGTATCCACTTCTGGCCGAAGGGTTACCTAAGGCTACTCCGGAAATACCAAAAGACTTGCCACCCCCATTGTTTCCGATAAAAGCACATCCCAAGGGGCATCCCAGAACCGCAGAAGATGTTTTCCTTTCCCGCTATTTAGATGACGCAGCTCCCGAGTATGCTAATACCGCATCACATAGACTGCTTGCCGATGATGCTCATCGCCAAGAGCATTCGTCTGTACCTCCGCAACAACACGCTTCGACACACATCCCGACAAGCACATCTGTTTCTACAGTTTTTCCCGCAACGACGGTTGCTGTCTCACCCTCAACAAACCCTTTCACGTCCAGCACCCCAGACAGTGCTACAGGAGGTACGACAGACATTTTTTCTACGCCACCCAGAGGAAATAAATTTTCCCTTAGAGAATTAGCACACCAACGTACGCCCAAACTAGCCACTCCCGACATGCTTAAGGAACTTCTAGTAGATTGTAGATATGATCCTGTGCCCGGTAAACGGGACGAAATGCTGCTGTCATCATTACGTATTAGACGAGCTGCAATATATTTAACGAAGTTACCAGGAATGAATACACATTTAGAAAATATATATCACTTTGTCCAGTCAGGGCGAGGTCCTGAAAGTATTAGCAGAGCCATGGAGTACCAGAAAGCGGAGGTACAGGGACAACTGTTACGTTTCCTCATAAACTGTGTAATTAGAAATCAAGACCGGCCTGGGGTAAATCCGGAAGAAATGCAAACACTTGTCACTTGGGGCCGGAATATATCAGAAGGAAGACATGATAAACAGTTATGTATAGTAGCTATGTACCGAAAGATCCGCAAAGAGGTAGAACGAATACACGAAGAAAGATTAGAGGTAGACGCCGCTGATCTAAACAGAGAGGAGGAGGAGCAAGAATCAGAGCAAGTGGACACGATAGCTTACGTAAGTAAAGGAAGACCCCATAATAATACCAGAGGTTTTAACGACCCAATACGTCCAATACGTCCAGAATATAATAGACATCTTCCAAACACTATGCTAAATACAAAATCCCCTGAACACTTATTCCAAGCCGCTGATAAATTACTCCGAGATCGAAGGGGGTACCACGTGCTCGATTTAATGGACGAACAAGAATTAGCCAGGTCAGCAGTACAGTGGGCTGACAGTCCCGGCGAATACAATGATGATGTACTTGCACACACATTTCTGAATCTAGACCCATATGAACAGCGTTTAGCTAGTATATACATGATTCAACACCTCCTTATATTATATAAAAGCCAACACTCTGATCCAGGACCCTTACCTGACATATTGACAGAACTACTCACGAACATATGGAGAGGGTCAGGTACTGATTTGATTAAGGAAATACTAGAATCCCGAAACCAATATTTAAATTTCGTATGCCCAGAACACGTTCCAGTTCCCATAATGGGAAGAAAAATGTATCACATAGATAGACAGAACCCGTTACGCGAAGTGCACCCGATCAGAGGTGCCGGCGATAATTTCACACGCGTGTTTGTGTACACGCCTATAACTAAACTGGAATTATTAGAAATGAAGAAAGTAGTACCCAGTCATGACAAAGATCCAGCAGGTTTCCACCGTGAGATAAAAGACATGTTACTCATGGGAGAGTATACCTACCCCGATATTATGAAAATCTTAAAAGTCCTATTACCCGCAGGTGTTTATGAAAAACTCAAAGAAAAAGAATGGGAGGTAGGAGACCAAAAGATAGATTGGACAGCATTGGAAAATGAAGAAAAGGCCCGAGCTGCAGGAGCAGGGCTTGGGGAAAAGACTACAGCACTAGCAGGATTATTAATACAGGTACTGCCACGTTTATTAACTACGAAAAAGGAAGACTGGGGTGCAATCTCAGCCTGTAAACAAAAACCAGATGAAGACACTAGTGATTTCTATTCCCGATTTGAAAAATGTTTTAGTATAAATAGTGGTATAAAAGCCAGTAGTGAGTCATACCCACATCTGTTTGTGACAAAATTAGTTGAAAATTCTCTGCTACAAGTCAAGAATAGAGTATTGAAATTCGAAAGTACCTGGCAAGGTAATACCCCATCACAGATGTTACAGATGTTACAATATCATCACAATAGAATTAGAGAAGAACAAGAACACGAACAAAGACGTATGAAAGATACGAAAATGAAAATGCTTGTTGCACAGTCAGTTCCAGCTGATAATCATCAAAAGGGTGATTCCACAGGTCCTGCAAAAGGGACATGCAACTATTGTAAACAACCAGGTCATTATATACACGATTGTCCAGTCCTGAAACATAATATAGCCACAGGTAGAACACATGAGAGACCACGTCCACCCAGACAGGATCAGAATGAACAACAGACGCCTCAGCAGGCACAACCTAGGTTAGCTCCGCAACAATTAGCTCCGCAACAGGCAGCTCCACAACAGATCGTAGTACCACCACAAGCGCAGCCTACTGCTGCAACTCAAGCAACAACACAACAAATGTATCAGTATGCACAAACAGATTATCCCGATTATCAGCGATACTCATGAGATAGCCTAGAGAGGGAAGTTGGCTTACCCCTTATTGAGGTTCCTGTAGACCAAGAGGGACCTTATGTACATAGTGAATTATTAGGGGAAGACAGAAAGTTTTTACTTGATACAGGGGCAAGCAGAACAACTATAAGACGCAGTGAAGTTCCAGGGGCACCCCTCTCAGGCTCACAGAATATTTCCCTTGGATTCTCAGGAAAACCTATAATTAATGACGTAACACAACCTCTTGCACTCACAGTAGGTCCATTAACACGTACAACAGATTTGTTGCTTACTAAATCATGTCCAGAAAACTTGTTAGGTATAAAAACATTGAAAGCTCTAGGAGCCATAATATGTTGTTCTCCGGAAGGAGTACGACTATTTTTACGTGACTTTAAAGGTCACTACGTATCCAGAGACATGGATCACCGACTGCAGAATTTACCTACACATTTATGGGCACAAAGCCCCACTGATGTTGGTTGCATGAACATTACACCGTATCGAGTTACACTGAAAACAGGAATAGTACTACCACGAATACGACAATACAAGTTACCACCAGATGCTGTAGTGGCTTTGCTGCAAATCATTGACGAGCTCATTGCACAAGGAGTGGTTGTCGAAACCGACTCCAATGTATGTAATTCTCCGATAATTCCGATTCTTAAAAGAACGGATCCAAAAGCTCCACCAGTATATCGATTAGTTATTGATCTGCGCGAATTAAATAAATGCATTGTACCACAATACCCTGTGGTCCCAGATATCTCTTCATTACTCACAGCTATTGACTCAGAAGCAACGTTTTTCACTGTAATTGATCTCAAGAATGCTTTCTTTAGTGTCCCAATCGATCCGGAAAGTCAATATTTGTTCGGTTTTAGTTTAAATGGACGAAGTTTTAAATTCACACGCGCACCTCAAGGATTTACAGAAAGCCCCAGCATCTATAGCCAAGCACTGAAACGAGAACTTGACAGTATCCACATGCCAGTTAACACTGCCTTGCTTCAATATGTCGATGATCTACTGATCACCGCCCGAAGCGAACTTGAATGTGAAAAAGCGTCACTGACGGTTTTAAAATTTCTGGCTGACAAGGGGCACAAGGTGTCCCCTTCTAAGCTGCAATTCTGTGTCCAGCGAGTTGTTTACCTTGGGCACTCGCTGTCCAAGGAGGGAAGACAGCTTACATCCGACCGCATCCAGTTAATTGCTAACATGCCACCACCCAAGACACAAAAGGAGGTGCGGGCTTTTATAGGCCTCACTTCATACTGTAGGCAGTGGATCCCTCAATATGCATTTCTAGCAAAACCACTCATCCAGTTGACAACACAGGAGGCAGCCACATCGACTGTCCTCCCTTGGACTCAAGAACATACACACGCCTTTGAAAGCTTAAAGAAAGCTTTATGCCAAGCACCTGTCCTAGCAACACCATGTTACAGTAAACAGTTTACACTCTTTGTTACAGAACGCGAAGGTACTGCTTTGTCGGTACTCACTCAGGAACACGCAGGATCACACAAACCGTGTGCTTATTTCTCTAGTACATTAGATCCAGTAGCTCAGGCACTTCCAGCGTGCCTGAAATCAGTGGCAGCAACAGCTTTAGCAATCAGACAAAGCGATGCCATAGTGTTAGGACACCAACTGATAGTACAAGTACCACACGCAGTAGAGGTTCTCTTGAACCGCACACAAACACAACACTTGACTATAGCGAGAATCACCGGTTACGAACTGACATTATTTCAGCCACACATAGAAATCAGACGTTGTAATACGTTAAATCCTGCCACACTGTTACCAGTGAGCGGAACAGATCCATTGGCACATGATTGTGTCGAAGTCATTACTATCACGACGAAACCCAGACAAGACTTGACAGACATCCCTTTGTCAGATCCGGACTTGACATTGTATGTAGATGGGTCATGTATGAGAACAAGTACAGGAGAGTTAGTGGCCGCTTACGCAGTCACAACAGACACTGAAGTCATTGAAACAAATTGTATTAACACTTTGTCAGCTCAAGCAGCAGAGCTCACCGCTCTGACACAAGCCTGTATTCAAGCCACAAATAAAAAAGTCAACATATACACAGATTCACGTTATGCATTCGGAGTCGTTCATGACTTCGGCGTACTGTGGCAAGAGAGAGGTTATTTAACTTCTCACGGTGCCCACATCCAACACGGACCCCTCATTCAAGCTCTATTAGACGCGATTCATCTACCTACTGAAATATCGATTATGAAATGCAAAGCCCATACAAAAGTTACCGATATCATTTCTCAGGGTAATGACCTAGCTGACAGAACAGCTAAACAGACTGCTCAGAATCAGACTCACACAACTGACATGACAAAGACAATAGTTCCGACACCAACACATTGCATGACAGTTAAGGATCCCGCCCTTGATGTAATTGATATACAGACACATGCTACACCAGAAGAAATAAAGAAATGGACTGAATTAGGAGGGATCCAAACAGATCAGGGATGGATGACGAAGGAAAAATCTATATGGTTTCTTCCCGACTCTATGGTCCAAGTCATCATTAACACTATACATAGTCCAGCGCACCTAGGAGAAAAAGCTATGCTAGACAGCATTCAACACATTTGGTTCAACAAACATTTACGAGCCGCAGCTAAACAAAAAGTTCGTACCTGTATGATATGTTGTCAGTTTAATCCAGGTAAAAGCATCCCCGTAGAGCAGGGTGGATTTCAACCTCCTAATCATGCTTTTGAAGTCCTCCAGATGGATTATATCCAGATGGAACGATGTCGAGGATTCAAATATGTTCTCGTAGTTGTCTGTGCTCTTTCCCGTTGGACAGAAGCATACCCGGTTTCAGATTACACTGCCCCGACTACTGCCAAACAGTTAGTTCGAGAATTCTTCCCACGGTACGGTTTACCACGTGTTATCTACTCAGATAACGGCCAGCCGTTCTCATCCGAACTAATGAAACACGTTTCCCTTCTATTAGGATATCAATGGAAATTTCACTGTGTCCGACATCCCGAGGCAGCAGGTCTCGTAGAACGCCATAATCAAACTTTGAAAATTAGATTGTCCAAAATATGTAGAGAAAAAGGAGTCGATTGGATAGTAGCCTTACCAGTTGCGCTCTTTTACATGAGAATGGTAGCACATTCTCGAACAGGGCTATCTCCGTATGAGGTGATCTTCGGTAGACCACCAAATATGTGGGGGACGCCTATACCTCGTAAAATCACTGACGTTGACTGTAATATGCTGACAGATTACCTGGCTTCCTTGATGTCTGCACTACAATCTTGTCGTTCACAGGTATCCGCAGCTTTTCCCGACAATACTGAGGTGAAGCCCCATGACGTGGTTCCTGGTGACTTGGTGTTGGTCAGGAACTTTGACCGGAAGACCCAACTGGATCCTAGGTGGAAGTCACCGAAGTTAGTTCTGCTCACCACAAGGACAGCCGTGAAAATCGAAGGAAGAAAAGGGTGGTTGCACTCGAGTCATATCAAGAAATTTTATGGACTACCACCCAGTTTAGAGACCCACCCCTGTATTCCCTCACAGACAGACTCAAAGCTCCCCTTGGTTGAGCAATCGAACTCAGAAATTTATAAACTAAAATTGAGGTCTAATAAGTCAGACAATTTGATTGTTTAAGTCCTCTCCAAGGTGAATCGGTTGAATTTGTCTCTGACATGTATCCTCTAGACCGGAATAGAGAAAGAAATAATCAAATGCTACTCAAGAAGCAAGCGTATTGTAAATCATTTCGTAGTCATTGTACAGTAACATTATTAATTTTGTTTTTTCTAAGTCTTTTGATCATCATTGTCAGCATCCTATTGCACATGTATTACCCTATTCCTAAGCATGCTTATAATATAACTGCAGAACATTCTTTTAGTGAATTACCTCCACATGAATTGTCTTATAGATTTGCGCTGCGCAATAACACTTTCATTAGTATGTTACATCATTCCCATCAAACCAGCAATGCCACAAATTGTTGGATATGTGGCCGACTCCCTCCCTATCAGAACTATAAGGGAGTTTTGCCCCTCTTTCCCTATCCGTTTACACACAATGGCTCCTGTGGAGCATGGTTTAGTTTGATTAATACCCTAGATTCAAATTCCGCAGTTTATCAAGACAACTGGGTATGGGGCAACCTGAACTTAGTTTTGCTTAAAGTCTGCTACCCTAACAAGGAGGGACTTCCCAAAAGAACAGGAACTGATCTGGAAAATGAAGTATATGGATTAGGTAATTTTACACTTAACCTCATGATCCTGAACGTTGAATCTGAAGCTACACCAATCTTGCCCGCCATGTCAGTATTCCCAGTAAAGGGGGAATTATGTATAAGAAAGAATGGCTCCATACACATGGGCCATAGTAAATGCACCACTGTAATAAAATTCAGTAATCAAGGCAAGTCTACATTTAGAGCTTCTCGTCATTCCTACTTTATATGTGGCCAGACCGCATATATACGTCTACCTTTAGATTGGGATGGTACCTGTTACATAGCATTCCTTCTACCACCTGTTTTCCTAGCTCCTCCTGATTATCATAGAAATACCCATTTAGTACACAATAGACAGCAGAGAGATCTCCCAATTGTCGATTACACTGAAACAGCATGGGAGAAATACACAGATTTCAATAAAGGTTTCTTTCCCTATATAGGTACAGTCACTAATAGTAAGCTGATACGTAGATTAACCAGAACCCTTGAAGCAGTAGTGAACGAAACTATTTCCGCCTTAAGCAATTTAACAGAAGAGCAGTCTGCTATGAGGATTGTTGTGCTTCAAAACCGTCTTGTCCTTGACGTCATCCTGGCCGATAGGGGCGGAGCTTGTAGGGTCATCGGATCAAGTTGCTGCATTTTCATCCCAGAAAATTCGCCGTCAGTATATAAAGCCATAACTCGCCTTCATAAGATTGTAAGCCAGATACACCAGAGTCCAGGCACCTGGACTTGGTCCGGTTGGTTCTGGGGAGTGTTGTCAGCCTGGGGATGGAGAATCCTATCCTTCCTAGGTATTGGCTTTCTCATACTATTCAGTTGCTGCTTATGTCTACAATGTGGGCCAGCGATTTGTGGTCTGTGTGCCACCTCGTGTATCCCACATCCAAGTATTCGTTCGAGATCCCGGAAGAAGAAAGAAGAACAAATGATGCTATATGAACAGATCGATGGATTGATGAAGATCGATATCTCCTAAGGGTCCGAAGGGGACAAGGAGGGAATGAGGAAATATGAATTTTGTGATCAGTTATGTCCCCTATCGTAGACCCCAACGGCTCCATGTGCATGCTATAAGTACATGTATGTTCCCTCCTATTCCACTTTTGAAGACGCAAATATATGTGTGTCCACCGTCAACATGTCCTCTTTCAGATCCGCCATGAATGGGTCAGATATTCCATTCCTAAGTATGAAAGGCCACCGACTTTATATGGTTCACTTTCCACATTTTACAGATTCAGGCGAGTAGGCCCGAATTCTGTCATTAAGTCTTTTCCTGCCTTCTGCCTCTGAAAGCTCCAGTCTGAGCCCGCATCTGTGACCATGAACTTTGTCTTACTCCCTGCGCGGCTAACGGTGCCTGATCCAGCCTGTCGCCTGCCAAAAACTGTATTTCACCTTCGAGATTATCTCCTTCGCTCCTCATCCGATGCATTCCTGTCTAGTAGTTTAGGTAAACATTCTTCCAGCTCCCGTGCAAAGGGCCAGGCCTCGCTGCCCTCATGAAAATAATTCATAGCCCCGTTACCATGGAATATTCCTACCCCCTTGCATCTAGTGTAGACACTTAGACGCTTGTACACGCACTAACAGTCAGTATAGTCAGTATAGAATAAGATTCTATCCTAAGAGACCTCTCTTTTTTGGATAACACAGTTCTTTAAACATAGGATATCAGATACGATTCGGGATTAGGTTGACATAACCCCAGACTTCTGTCTCCACATGTAGAGCTAAATGTCAAGTCCCCTTCACCCTCTCGTTGCACGTCAATCACACGTCATGCGGCTGCGCGCGCATCTCTGCCAACTATTTCTGCTGACATTGCAGGATTCTCTTATGGATCCACCCACTTATGACATCATGTATGATGACGTTTATTAAATTACGCCCTCTATTAGCTACGTATGCACCTTTTATCAGCTGTTACGCCTCTTGCATCTGTTTTACTGTAATGTATTTTCTATAAAACTGCCTATCTGTCAATAATATATGTTCCTTCCTTCCTGAACTTTCGTGGTGATGGAACAGAAGGCCCACAATTCGAATTGTCTTCCTTTGTATAGGAATAAAGCATTTTAAACCTCTAATACCACGGATTCTGCCTCTTATATTTACTGAGTTATTCATGATAGACTTTACCGCATAAAAAATAGTACCGGTAACGAAATATTTACCACATAGTGTAGGGGTTCGTGCCGGGGTAGTGTTTTAGGGTTTAGGATAGTGCAGTGGTGTTTGTGTAGTGTAGGGGGTAGTGTTTTAGGGTGGTGTTTGAGTAGTGTAAGGGGTTGTGCTGGGGGTAGTGTTTTCGGGTTTAGGGCAGTGCATTGCTTTGGTATTTTTTGCAGTGTAGGGGGTCGTGCCTGGGGTAGTGTTTTAGGGTTTACGGCAGTGCAGTGGTGTCTGTGTAGGGGGTCATGCTGGGGGTAGTGTTTCAGGGTTTAGGGTAGTGCAGTGGTGTTTGGGTAGTGTATGGGTTTGTGCAGGGGTAGATTAAGGGTTTAGGGTTGTGCAGTGGTGGTTGTGTAGTGTAGGGGTCGTGTTTTAGGGTTTAGGGTGGTGCAGTGGTGTTTGGGTAGTGTAAGGGGTTGTGCTGGGGTAGTGTTTTAGGGTTTAGGTTAGTGCAGTGGTGTTTGTGTAGTGTAATGGGTCATGCTGGGGGAAGTGTCTTAGGGTTTAGGGTAGCGCAGTGGTGTTCGGGTAGAATAAGGGGTCATGCTGGGGGTAGTGTTTTAGGGTTTAGGGTAGCGCAGTGGTGTTTGTGTAGTGTAGGGGGTCATGCTGGGGGTAGATTTAGGGTTTAGGGTAGTGCAGTGGTGTTTGGGTAGTGTAGGGGGTAGTGTTTTAGGGTTTAGGGTAGTGCAGTGGTGTTTGTGTAGTGTAGGGGGTCATGCTGGGGGTAGTGTTTTAGGGTTTAGGATAGTGCAGTGGTGTTTGTGTAGTGTAGGGGGTCGTGTTTTAGGGTAGTGCAGTGCAGTGGTTTTTGGGTAGTGTAGAGGGTCGTGCTGGGGGTAGTGTTTTCGGGTTTAGGGCAGTGCATTGCTGTGGTGTTTGTGTAGTGTAGGGGGTCGTGGTGGGGTTAGATTAAGGGTTTAGGGTAGCGCAGTAGTGTTTGTGTAGTGTAGGAGGTCGTGCTGGGGGTAGTGTTTTAGGGTTTAGGGTAGTGCAGTGGTGTTTGGGTAGTGTAGGGGGTCATGCTGGGGGTATTGTGTTAGGGTTTAGGGTACTTCAGTAGGGTAGTGCAGTGGTCTTTGTGTTGTGAGGGGGTTATGCTCGGGGGAGTGTTTTAGGGTTTAGGGTAGAGCAGTGGTGTTTGTATAGTGTAGGAGGTCATGCTGGGGGTAGTGTTTTAGAGTAGTGCAGTGGTGTTTGTGTTGTGAGGGGGTCATGCTCGGGATAGTGGTTTTGGGTCTAGGGTAGTGCAGTGGTGTTTGTGTACTGTAGGGGGTGTTGGAGGGGTTAGTGTTTTAGGGTTTAGGGTAGTGCAGTGGTGTTTGTGTAGTGTAGGGGTCGTGCTGGGGATAGTGTTTTCGGGTTTAGGGCAGTGCATTGCAGTGGTGTTTGGGTAGTGTAGGGGGTCGTAGTGGGGTTAGATTAAGGGTTCAGGGTAGCACAGTAGTGTTTGTGTAGTGAAGGGGTTGTGCTGGGGTAGTGTTTTAGGGTTTAGGGTAGTGCAGTGGTGTTTGTGTAGTGTAGGGGGTCATGCTGGGGGTAGTTTTTAGGGTTTAGGATAGTGTGGTGGTGTTTGTGTAGTGTAGGGGGTTGTGTTTTAGGGTTAAGGGTAGTGCAGTTGTGTTTGGGAAGTGTAGGGGGTCCTCCTGGGGTAGTGTTTTTGGGTTTAGGGTTGTGCAGTTGTTTTTGGGTAGTGAAGGGTGTCGTGCGGGGGGTAGTGTTTTAGGGTTTAGGGAAGTACAGTTGTGTTTGTGCAGTGTAGGGGGTCATGCTGGGGTTAGTGTTTTAGGGTTTAGATTAGTGCAGTGGTGTTTGTGTAGTGGAGGGGGTTGTGCTGGAGGTAGTGTTTTTGGGTTTAGGGTAGTACAGTGGTGTTTGTGTAGTGTAGGGGTTCGTGCTGGGGTAGTGTTTTAGGGTTTAGGGTAGCGCAGAGGTGTGTGGGTAGTATATGGGGTCGTGCTGGGGATAATTAAGGGTTTCGGGTAGTGCAGTGGTGTTTGGGTAATGCAGGGGGTCATGCTGGTGGTAGTGTTTTAGGGTTTGGTGTAGTGCAGTGGTGTTTGGGTAGTGTAGGGGGTTGTGCTGTGGGTAGATTTAGGGTAGTGCAGTGGTGTTTCGGAAGTGTAGGGAGTCGTGCTGGTGGTAGTTTTTTAGGGTTTAGGGTAGTGCATTTATGTTTGGGTAGTATAGGGTGTCTTGCTGGGCCTAGTGTTTTAGAGTTTAGAGTAGTGCAGTGGTGCTTGTGTAGTGTAGGGGGTCGTGCTGGGGGTAGTGTTTTAGGGTTTAGGGTAGTGCAGTGGTGTTTGGGTAGTGTGGGGGTTATGGTGGGGGTAGTGTTTTAGGGCTTAGGGTAGTGCAGTTGTGTTTGGGTAGTATAGGGGGACGTGCTCGGGGTAGTGTTTAAGGGTTTAGGGTAGTGCAGTGGTGTTTGTGTAGTATGTGGGGCCATGCTGGGGGTAGTGTTAGGATTTAGGATAGTGCAGTGGTATTTGTTTAGTGTAGGGGGTCGTGTTTTAGGGTTTACGGCAGTGCAGTGGTGTCTGTGTAAGGGGTCATGCTGGGGGTAGTGTTTCAGGGTTTAGGGTAGTGCAGTGGTGTTTGGGTAGTGTATGGGTTTGTGCAGGGGTAGATTAAGGGTTTAGGGTTGTGCAGTGGTGTTTGTGTAGTGTAGGGGGTCGTGTTTTAGGGTTTAGGGTGGTGCAGTGGTGTTTGGGTAGTGTAAGGGGTTGTGCTGGGGTAGTGTTTTAGGGTTTAGGGTAGTACAGTGGTGTTTGTGTAGTGTAATGGGTCATGCTGGGGGAAGTGGCTTAGGGTTTGGGGTAGCGCAGTGGTGTTCGGGTAGAATAAGGGGTCATGCTGGGGGTAGTGTTTTAGGGTTTAGAGTAGCGCAGTGGTGTTTCTGTAGTGTAGGGGGTCATGCTGGGGGTAGATTTTGGGTTTAGGGTAGTGCAGTGGTGTTTGGGTAGTGCAAGGGGTCATGCTGGGGGTAGATTAAGGGATTAGGGTAGCGCTTTGGTGTTTGTGTAGTATACGGGGTCGTGCTGGGGGTAGTGTTTTAGAGTTTAAGGCAGTGCAGTCATGTTTGTGCAGTGTAGGGGGTTGTACTGAGGGTAGATTTAGGGTTTAGGGTAGTGCAGTGGTGTTTGGGTAGTGTAGGGGGTAGTGTTTTAGGGTTTAGGGTAGTGCAGTGGTGTTTGTGTAGTGTAGGGGGTCATGCTGGGGGTAGTGTTTTAGGGTTTAGGATAGTGCAGTGGTGTTTGTGTAGTGTAGGGGGTCGTGTTTTAGGGTAGTGCAGTGGTGTTTGGGTAGTGTAGAGGGTCGTGCTGGGGGTAATGTTTTCGGGTTTAGGGCAGTGCATTGCAGTGGTGTTTGTGTAGTGTAGGGGGTCGTGTTTTAGGGTAGTGCAGTGCAGTGGTTTTTGGGTAGTGTAGAGGGTCGTGCTGGGGGTAGTGTTTTCGGGTTTAGGGCAGTGCATTGCTGTGGTGTTTGTGTAGTGTAGGGGGTCGTGGTGGGGTTAGATTAAGGGTTTAGGGTAGCGCAGTAGTGTTTGTGTAGTGTAGGAGGTCGTGCTGGGGGTAGTGTTTTAGGGTTTAGGGTAGTGCAGTGGTGTTTGGGTAGTGTAGGGGGTCATGCTGGGGGTATTGTGTTAGGGTTTAGGGTACTTCAGTAGGGTAGTGCAGTGGTCTTTGTGTTGTGAGGGGGTTATGCTCGGGGGAGTGTTTTAGGGTTTAGGGTAGAGCAGTGGTGTTTGTATAGTGTAGGAGGTCATGCTGGGGGTAGTGTTTTAGAGTAGTGCAGTGGTGTTTGTGTTGTGAGGGGGTCATGCTCGGGATAGTGGTTTTGGGTCTAGGGTAGTGCAGTGGTGTTTGTGTACTGTAGGGGGTGTTGGAGGGGTTAGTGTTTTAGGGTTTAGGGTAGTGCAGTGGTGTTTGTGTAGTGTAGGGGTCGTGCTGGGGATAGTGTTTTCGGGTTTAGGGCAGTGCATTGCAGTGGTGTTTGGGTAGTGTAGGGGGTCGTAGTGGGGTTAGATTAAGGGTTCAGGGTAGCACAGTAGTGTTTGTGTAGTGAAGGGGTTGTGCTGGGGTAGTGTTTTAGGGTTTAGGGTAGTGCAGTGGTGTTTGTGTAGTGTAGGGGGTCATGCTGGGGGTAGTTTTTAGGGTTTAGGATAGTGTGGTGGTGTTTGTGTAGTGTAGGGGGTTGTGTTTTAGGGTTAAGGGTAGTGCAGTTGTGTTTGGGAAGTGTAGGGGGTCCTCCTGGGGTAGTGTTTTTGGGTTTAGGGTTGTGCAGTTGTTTTTGGGTAGTGAAGGGTGTCGTGCGGGGGGTAGTGTTTTAGGGTTTAGGGAAGTACAGTTGTGTTTGTGCAGTGTAGGGGGTCATGCTGGGGTTAGTGTTTTAGGGTTTAGATTAGTGCAGTGGTGTTTGTGTAGTGGAGGGGGTTGTGCTGGAGGTAGTGTTTTTGGGTTTAGGGTAGTACAGTGGTGTTTGTGTAGTGTAGGGGTTCGTGCTGGGGTAGTGTTTTAGGGTTTAGGGTAGCGCAGAGGTGTGTGGGTAGTATATGGGGTCGTGCTGGGGATAATTAAGGGTTTCGGGTAGTGCAGTGGTGTTTGGGTAATGCAGGGGGTCATGCTGGTGGTAGTGTTTTAGGGTTTGGTGTAGTGCAGTGGTGTTTGGGTAGTGTAGGGGGTTGTGCTGTGGGTAGATTTAGGGTAGTGCAGTGGTGTTTCGGAAGTGTAGGGAGTCGTGCTGGTGGTAGTTTTTTAGGGTTTAGGGTAGTGCATTTATGTTTGGGTAGTATAGGGTGTCTTGCTGGGCCTAGTGTTTTAGAGTTTAGAGTAGTGCAGTGGTGCTTGTGTAGTGTAGGGGGTCGTGCTGGGGGTAGTGTTTTAGGGTTTAGGGTAGTGCAGTGGTGTTTGGGTAGTGTGGGGGTTATGGTGGGGGTAGTGTTTTAGGGCTTAGGGTAGTGCAGTTGTGTTTGGGTAGTATAGGGGGACGTGCTCGGGGTAGTGTTTAAGGGTTTAGGGTAGTGCAGTGGTGTTTGTGTAGTATGTGGGGCCATGCTGGGGGTAGTGTTAGGATTTAGGATAGTGCAGTGGTATTTGTTTAGTGTAGGGGGTCGTGTTTTAGGGTTTACGGCAGTGCAGTGGTGTCTGTGTAAGGGGTCATGCTGGGGGTAGTGTTTCAGGGTTTAGGGTAGTGCAGTGGTGTTTGGGTAGTGTATGGGTTTGTGCAGGGGTAGATTAAGGGTTTAGGGTTGTGCAGTGGTGTTTGTGTAGTGTAGGGGGTCGTGTTTTAGGGTTTAGGGTGGTGCAGTGGTGTTTGGGTAGTGTAAGGGGTTGTGCTGGGGTAGTGTTTTAGGGTTTAGGGTAGTACAGTGGTGTTTGTGTAGTGTAATGGGTCATGCTGGGGGAAGTGGCTTAGGGTTTGGGGTAGCGCAGTGGTGTTCGGGTAGAATAAGGGGTCATGCTGGGGGTAGTGTTTTAGGGTTTAGAGTAGCGCAGTGGTGTTTCTGTAGTGTAGGGGGTCATGCTGGGGGTAGATTTTGGGTTTAGGGTAGTGCAGTGGTGTTTGGGTAGTGCAAGGGGTCATGCTGGGGGTAGATTAAGGGATTAGGGTAGCGCTTTGGTGTTTGTGTAGTATACGGGGTCGTGCTGGGGGTAGTGTTTTAGAGTTTAAGGCAGTGCAGTCATGTTTGTGCAGTGTAGGGGGTTGTACTGAGGGTAGATTTAGGGTTTAGGGTAGTGCAGTGGTGTTTGGGTAGTGTAGGGGGTAGTGTTTTAGGGTTTAGGGT
Source organism: Triturus cristatus (assembly GCF_964204655.1). Classification (NCBI taxonomy): domain Eukaryota; kingdom Metazoa; phylum Chordata; class Amphibia; order Caudata; family Salamandridae; genus Triturus; species Triturus cristatus. The sequence continues at coordinate 507,584,463 of NC_140579.1, read as the reverse complement.
AGTGCAGTGGTGTTTGTGTAGTGTAGGGGGTCATGCTGGGGGTAGTGTTTTAGGGTTTAGGATAGTGCAGTGGTGTTTGTGTAGTGTAGGGGGTCGTGTTTTAGGGTAGTGCAGTGGTGTTTGGGTAGTGTAGAGGGTCGTGCTGGGGGTAATGTTTTCGGGTTTAGGGCAGTGCATTGCAGTGGTGTTTGGGTAGTGTAGGGGGTCGTGGTGGGGTCAGATTAAGGGTTTAGGGTAGCGCAGTAGTGTTTGTGTAGTGTAGGAGGTCGTGCTGGGGGCAGTGTTTTAGGGTTTAGGGTAGTGCAGTGGTGTTTGGGTAGTGTAGGGGGTCATGCTGGGGGTATTGTGTTAGGGTTTAGGGTACTTCAGTATGGTAGTGCAGTGGTGTTTGTGTTGTGAGGGGGTTATGCTCGGGGGAGTGTTTTAGGGTTTAGGGTAGAGCAGTGGTGTTTGTAAAGTGTAGGAGGTCATGCTGGGGGTAGTGTTTTAGAGTAGTGCAATGGTGTTTGTGTTGTGAGGGGGTCATGCTCGGGATAGTGGTTTTGGGTTTAGGGTAGTGCAGTGGTGTTTGTGTACTGTAGGGGGTGTTGCAGGGATTAGTGTTTTAGGGTTTAGGGTAAAGCAGTGGTGTTTGTGTAGTGTAGAGGTCGTGCTGGGGGTAGTGTTTTCGGGTTTAGGGCAGTGCATTGCAGTGGTGTTTGGGTAGTGTAGGGGGCCGTGGTGGGGTTAGATTAAGGGTTTAGGGTAGCGCAGTAGTGTTTGTGTAGTGTAGGGGTTGTGCTGGGGTAGTGTTTTAGGGTTTAGGGTAGTGCAGTGGTGTTTGTGTAGTGTAGGGGGTCGTGCTGGGGGTAGTTTTTTTAGGGTTTAGGATAGTGTGGTGGTGTTTGTGTAGTGTAGGGGGTCGTGTTTTAGGGTTAAGGGTAGTGCAGTTGTGTTTGGGAAGTGTAGGGGGTCCTGCTGGGGTAGTGTCTTTGGGTTTAGGGTTGTGCAGTTGTTTTTGGGTAGTAAAGGGTGTCGTGCTGGGGTAGTGTTTTAGGGTTTAGGGAAGTACAGTGGTGTTTGTGCAGTGTAGTGGGTCGTGCTGGGGTTAGTGTTTTAGGGTTTAGATTAGTGCAGTGGTGTTTGTGTAGTGGAGGGGGTTGTGCTGGGGGTAGTGTTTTTGCGTTTAGGGTAGTACAGTGGTGTTTTTGTAGTGTAGGGGTTCGTGCTGGGGTAGTGTTTTAGGGTTTAGGGTAGTGCAGAGGTGTGTGTGTAGTATATGGGGTCATGCTGGGGTAATTAAGGGTTTCGGGTAGTGCAGTGGTGTTTGGGTAATGCAGGGGGTCGTGCTGGTGGTAGTGTTTTAGGGTTCAGGGTAGTGCAGTGGTGTTTGGGTAGTGTAGGGGGTCATTCTTGGGGTAGTGTTTTAGGGATTAGGGTACTGCAGTAGGGCAGTGCAGTGGTGTTTGTGTAGTGTAGGGGGTCGTGCTTGGGGTAGTGTTTTAGGTTTTAGGGTAGTGCAGTGGTGTTGGTGTACTGTAGGGGGTCGTGCTGGGGTAGTGTTTTCTGGTTTAGGGCAGTGCAGTGCAGTGGTGTTTGTGTAGTGAAGGGGGTTGTGATGGGGGAGTGTTTTATGGTTTAGGGTAGTGCAGTGGTGTTTGTGTAGTGTAGGGGGTTGTGCTGGGGGTAGATTTAGGGTAGTGCAGTGGTGTTTGGGAAGTGTAGGGAGTCGTGCTGGTGGTAGTTTTTTAGGGTTTAGGGTAGTGCATTTATGTTTGGGTAGTATAGGGTGTCGTGCTGGGCGTAGTGTTTTAGGGTTTAGAGTAGTGCAGTGGTGCTTGTGTCGTGTAGGGGGTCGTGCTGGGGGTAGTGTTTTAGGGTTTAGGGGAGTGCAGTGGTGTTTGGGTAGTGTGGGGGTTATGGTGGGGGTAGTGTTTTAGGGCTTAGGGTAGTGCAGTTGTGTTTGGGTAGTATAGGGGGACGTGCTCGGGGTAGTGTTTTAGGGTTTAGGGTAGTGCAGTGGTGTTTGTGTAGTATGTGGGGCCATGCTGGGGGTAGTGTTAGGATTTAGGATAGTGCAGTGGTGTTTGTTTAGTGTAGGGGGTCGTGTTTTAGGGTTTAGGGTAATGCAGTGGTGTTTGGGTAGTGTAGGGGGTCATGCTGGGGGTAGATTTAGGGTTTAGGATAGTGCAGTGGTGTTTGTGTTGTGAGGGGGTCATGCTGGGGTAGTGTTTTAGGGTGGTGCAGTGGTGTTTGTATAGTGTAGGGGGACATGCTGGGGTGAGTGTTTTAGGATTTAGGGTAGTGCAGTGGTGTTTGGCTAGTGTAGGGGGTTGTGCTGGGGGTAGTGTTTTAGGGTTTAGAGTAGTGCAGTGGTGTTTGTTTAGTGTAGGGTGTCGTACTAGGGGCAGTGTCTTAGGGTTTAGGGTAGTGCAGCGGTGTTTGTGTAGGGTAGGGGTTCATGCTGGGGTAGTGTTTTAGGGTGTAGGGTAGTGCAGTGGTGTTTGGGTGGTGTAGGGGATTGTGCTGGGGTAGTGTTTTCGGGTTTAGGGAAGTGCAGTGCAGGTGTGTTTGTGTAGTGAAGGGGGTCGTGCTGGGGTAGTGTTTTAGGGTATAGGGTAGTGCAGTGGTGTTTGTGTAGTGTAGGGTGTTGTGCTGGGGTAGATTTAGGGTTTAGGGTAGTGCAGTGGTGTGTGGGTAGTGTAGGGAGTTGTGCTGGTGATAGTGTTTTAGGGCCTTGGGTAGTGCAGTGGTGCTTGTGTAGTGTAGGGGGTCGTGCTGTGGGTAGTGTTTTAGGGTTTAGGGTAGTGCAGTGGTGTTTGGGTAGTGTAGGGGGTAGTGCTGGGGGTAGTGTTTTAGGGTTTAGGGTAGTACAGTGGTGTTTGTGTAGTGTAGGGGTTCGTGCTGGGGTAGTGTTTTAGGGTTTAGGGTACCGCAGAGGTGTGTGGGTAGTATATGGGGTTGTGCTGGGGTAGATTAAGGGTTTCGGGTAGTGCAGTTGTGTTTGGGTAATGCAGGGGGTCGTGCTGGTGGTAGTGTTTTAGGGTTTAGGGTAGTGCAGTGGTGTTTGGGTAGTGTAGGGGGTCATGCTGTGGGTAGTGTTTTAGGGATTAGGGTACTGCAGTAGGGTAGTGCAGTGGTGTTTGTGTAGTGTAGGGGTCGTGCTTGGGGTAGTGTTTTAGGGTTTAGGCTAGTGCAGTGGTGTTTGTGTACTGTAGGGGGTCGTGCTGGGGTAGTGTTTTTGGGTTTAGGGCAGTGCAGTGCAGTGGTGTTTGGGTAGTGAAGGGGATCGTGCTGGGGGTAGTGTTTTAGGGTTTAGGGTAGTGCAGTGGTGTTTGTGTAGTGTAGGGGGTTGTGCTGGGGGTAGATTTAGGGTAGTGCAGTGGTGTTTGGGAAGTGTAGGGAGTCATGCTGGGGGTAGTTTTTTAGGGTTTAGGGTAGTGCATTTATGTTTGGGTAGTATAGGGTGTCGTGCTAGGCATAGTGTTTTAGGGTTTAGAGTAGTGCAGTGGTGCTTGTGTAGTGTAGGGGGTCATGCTGGGGATAGTGTTTTAGGGTTTAGGGTAGTGCAGTGGTGTTTGGGTACTGTGGGGGTCATGCTGGGGGTAGTGTTTTAGGGCTTCGGGTAGTGCAGTTGTGTTTGGGTAGTGTAGGGGGACATGCTCGGGTAGTGTTTTAGGGTTCAGGGCAGTGCAGTGGTGTTTGTGTAGTGTGTGGGGCCATGCTGGGGGTAGTGTTAGGATTTAGGATAGTGCAGTGGTGTTTGTTTAGTGTAGGGGGTCGTGTTTTAGGGTTTAGGGTAATGCAGTGGTGTTTGGGTAGTGTAGGGGGTCATGCTGAGGGTAGATTTAGGGTTTAGGGTAGTGCAGTGGTATTTGTGTTGTGAGTGGGTCATGCTGGGGGTAGTGTTTTAGGGTGGTGCAGTGGTGTTTGTATAGTGTAGGGGGACATGCTGGGGTGAGAGTTTTAGGATTCAGGGTAGTGCAGTGGTGTTTGGCTAGTGTAGGGGGTTGTGCTGGGGGTAGTGTTTTAGGGTTTAGGGTAGCACAGTGGTGTTTGTGTAGTGTAGGGTGTCGTATTGGGGCAGTGTCTTAGGGTTTAGGGTAGTGCAGTGGTGTTTGTGTAGTGTAGGGGTTCGTGCTGGGGTAGTGTTTTAGGGTGTAGGGTGGTGCAGTGGTGTTTGGGTGGTGTAGGGGGTTGTGCTGGGGTAGTATTTTCGAGTTTAGGGCAGTGCAGTGGTGTTTGTGTAGTGAAGGGGGTCGTGCTGGGGGTAGTGTTTTAGGGTTTAGGGTAGTGCAGTGGTGTTTGTGTAGTGTAGGGGGTTGTGCTGGGGTAGATTTAGGGTTTAGGGTAGTGCAGTGGTGTTTGGGTAGTGTAGGGAGTCATGCTGGTGATAGTGTTTTAGGGTTTTGGGTAGTGCAGTGGTGTTTGTGTAGTGTAGGGGGTTGTGCTGTGGGTAGTGTTTTAGGGTTTAGGGTTTAGGGTAGTGCAGTGGTGCTTGTGTAGTGTAGGGGGTCGTGCTGGGGGTAGTGTTTTAGGGTTTAGGGGAGTGCAGTGGTGTTTGGGTAGTGTGGGGGTTATGGTGGGGGTAGTGTTTTAGGGCTTAGGGTAGTGCAGTTGTGTTTGGGTAGTATAGGGGGACGTGCTCGGGGTAATGTTTTAGGGTTTAGGGTAGTGCAGTGGTGTTTGTGTAGTATGTGGGGCCATGCTGGGGGTAGTGTTAGGATTTAGGATAGTGCAGTGGTGTTTGTTTAGTGTAGGGGGTCATGTTTTAGGGTTTAGGGTAATGGAGTGGTGTTTGGGTAGTGTAGGGGGTCATGCTGGGGGTAGATTTAGGGTTTAGGGTAGTGCAGTGGTGTTTGTGTTGTGAGGGGGTCATGCTGGCGTAGTATTTTAGGGTGGTGCAGTGGTGTTTGTATAGTGTAGGGGGACATGCTGGGGTGAGTGTTTTAGGATTTAGGGTAGTGCAGTGGTGTTTGGCTAGTGTAGGGGGTTGTGCTGGGGGTAGTGTTTTAGGGTTTAGAGTAGTGCAGTGGTGTTTGTGTAGTGTAGGGTGTCGTACTAGGGGCAGTGTCTTAGGGTTTAGGGTAGTGCAGCGGTGTTTGTGTAGTGTAGGGGTTCGTGCTGGGATAGTGTTTTAGGGTGTAGGGTAGTGCAGTGGTGTTTGGGTGGTGTAGGGGATTGTGCTGGGGTAGTGTTTTCGGGTTTAGGGAAGTGCAGTGCAGTGGTGTTTGTGTAGTTAAGGGGGTCGTGCTGGGGGTAGTGTTTTAGGGTATAGGGTAGTGCAGTGGTGTTTGTGTAGTGTAGGGTGTTGTGCTGGGGTAGATTTAGGGTTTAGGGTAGTGCAGTGGTGTGTGGGTATTGTAGGGAGTTGTGCTGGTGATAGTGTTTTAGGGCCTTGGGTAGTGCAGTGGTGCTTGTGTAGTGTATGGGGTCGTGCTGTGGGTAGTGTTTTAGGGTTTAGGGTAGTGCAGTGGTGTTTGGGTAGTGTAGGGGGTAGTGCTGGGGGTAGTGTTTTACGGTTTAGGGTAGTAGAGTGGTGTTTGTGTAGTGTAGGGGTTCGTGCTGGGGTAGTGTTTTAGGGTTTAGGGTACCGCAGAGGTGTGTGGGTAGTATATGGGGTTGTGCTGGGGTAGATTAAGGGTTTCGGGTAGTGCAGTGGTGTTTGGGTAATGCAGGGGGTCGTGCTGGTGGTAGTGTTTTAGGGTTTAGGGTAGTGCAGTGGTGTTTGGGTAGTGTAGGGGGTCATGCTGTGGGTAGTGTTTTAGGGATTAGGGTACTGCAGTAGGGTAGTGCAGTGGTGTTTGTGTAGTGTAGGGGTCGTGCTTGGGGTAGTGTTTTAGGGTTTAGGCTAGTGCAGTGGTGTTTGTGTACTGTAGGGGGTCGTGCTGGGGTAGTGTTTTTTGGTTTAGGGCAGTGCAGAGTAGTGGTGTTTGGGTAGTGAAGGGGGTCGTGCTGGGGGTAGTGTTTTAGGGTTTAGGGTAGTGCAGTGGTGTTTGTGTAGTGTAGGGGGTTGTGCTGGGGGTAGATTTAGGGTAGTGCAGTGGTGTTTGGGAAGTGTAGGGAGTCGTGCTGGGGGTAGTTTTTTAGGGTTTAGGGTAGTGCATTTATGTTTCGGTAGTATAGGGTGTCGTGCTAGGCATAGTGTTTTAGGGTTTAGAGTAGTGCAGTGGTGCTTGTGTAGTGTAGGGGGTCATGCTGGGGATAGTGTTTTAGGGTTTAGGGTAGTGCAGTGGTGTTTGGGTACTGTGGGGGTCATGCTGGGGGTAGTGTTTTAGGGCTTAGGGTAGTGCAGTTGTGTTTGGGTAGTGTAGGGGGACATGCTCGGGTAGTGTTTTAGGGTTTAGGGTAGTGCAGTGGTGTTTGTGTAGTGTGTGGGGCCATGCTGGGGGTAGTGTTAGGATTTAGGATAGTGCAGTGGTGTTTGTTTAGTGTAGGGGGTCATGTTTTAGGGTTTAGGGTAATGCAGTGGTGTTTGGGTAGTGTAGGGGGTCATGCTGGGGGTAGATTTAGGGTTTAGGGTAGTGCAGTGGTATTTGTGTTGTGAGTGGGTCATGCTGGGGTAGTGTTTTAGGGTGGTGCAGTGGTGTTTGTATAGTGTAGGGGGACATGCTGGGGTGAGAGTTTTAGGATTTAGGGTAGTGCAGTGGTGTTTGGCTAGTGTAGGGGTTGTGCTGGGGGTAGTGTTTTAGGGTTTAGGGTAGCGCAGTGGTGTTTGTGTAGTGTATGGTGTCGTATTGGGGCAGTGTCTTAGGGTTTAGGGTAGTGCAGTGGTGTTTGTGTAGTGTAGGGGTTTGTGCTGGGGTAGTGTTTTAGGGTGTAGGGTGGTTCAGTGGTGTTTGGGTGGTGTAGGGGGTTGTGCTGGGGTAGTATTTTCGAGTTTAGGGCAGTGCAGTTGTGTTTGTGTAGTGAAGGGGGTCGTGCTGGGGGGTAGTGTTTTAGGGTTTAGGGTAGTGCAGTGGTGTTTGTGTAGTGTATGGGGTTGTGCTGGGGTAGATTTAGGGTTTAGGGTAGTGCAGTGGTGTTTGGGTAGTGTAGGGAGTCATGCTGGTGATAGTGTTTTAGGGTTTTGGGTAGTGCAGTGGTGCTTGTGAAGTGTAGGGGGTCTTGCTGTGGATAGTGTTTTAGGGTTTAGGGTAGTGCAGTGGTATTTGGGTAGTGTAGGGGGTAGTGCTGGGGGTAGAGTTTTAGGGTTTAGGGTACCGCAGAGGTGTGTGGGTAGTATATGGGGTTGTGCTGGGGTAGATTAAGGGTTTCGGGTAGTGCAGTGGTGTTTGGGTAATGCAGGGGGTCGTGCTGGTGGTAGTGTTTTAGGGTTTAGGGTAGTGCAGTGGTGTTTGGGTAGTGTAGGGGGTCATGCTGTGGGTAGTGTTTTAGGGATTAGGGTACTGCAGTAGGGTAGTGCAGTGGTGTTTGTGTAGTGTAGGGGTCGTGCTTGGGGTAGTGTTTTAGGGTTTAGGCTAGTGCAGTGGTGTTTGTGTACTGTAGGGGGTCGTGCTGGGGTAGTGTTTTTGGGTTTAGGGCAGTGCAGAGTAGTGGTGTTTGGGTAGTGAAGGGGGTCGTGCTGGGGGTAGTGTTTTAGGGTTTAGGGTAGTGCAGTGGTGTTTGTGTAGTGTAGGGGGTTGTGCTGGGGGTAGATTTAGGGTAGTGCAGTGGTGTTTGGGAAGTGTAGGGAGTCGTGCTGGGGGTAGTTTTTTAGGGTTTAGGGTAGTGCATTTATGTTTGGGTAGTATAGGGTGTCGTGCTAGGCATAGTGTTTTAGGGTTTAGAGTAGTGCAGTGGTGCTTGTGTAGTGTAGGGGGTCATGCTGGGGATAGTGTTTTAGGGTTTAGGGTAGTGCAGTGGTGTTTGGGTACTGTGGGGGTCATGCTGGGGGTAGTGTTTTAGGGCTTAGGGTAGTGCAGTTGTGTTTGGGTAGTGTAGGGGGACATGCTCGGGTAGTGTTTTAGGGTTTAGGGTAGTGCAGTGGTGTTTGTGTAGTGTGTGGGGCCATGCTGGGGGTAGTGTTAGGATTTAGGATAGTGCAGTGGTGTTTGTTTAGTGTAGGGGGTCGTGTTTTAGGGTTTAGGGTAATGCAGTGGTGTTTGGGTAGTGTAGGGGGTCATGCTGGGGGTAGATTTAGGGTTTAGGGTAGTGCAGTGGTATTTGTGTTGTGAGTGGGTCATGCTGGGGTAGTGTTTTAGGGTGGTGCAGTGGTGTTTGTATAGTGTAGGGGGTCATGCTGGGGTGAGAGTTTTAGGATTTAGGGTAGTGCAGTGGTGTTTGGCTAGTGTAGGGGGTTGTGCTGGGGGTAGTGTTTTAGGGTTTAGGGTAGCGCAGTGGTGTTTGTGTAGTGTAGGGTGTCGTATTGGGGCAGTGTCTTAGGGTTTAGGGTAGTGCAGTGGTGTTTGTGTAGTGTAGGGGTTTGTGCTGGGGTAGTGTTTTAGGGTGTAGGGTGGTGCAGTGGTGTTTGGGTGGTGTAGGGGGTTGTGCTGGGGTAGTATTTTCGAGTTTAGGGCAGTGCAGTGCAGTTGTGTTTGTGTAGTGAAGGGGGTCGTGCTGGGGGGTAGTGTTTTAGGGTTTAGGGTAGTGCAGTGGTGTTTGTGTAGTGTATGGGGTTGTGCTGGGGTAGATTTAGGGTTTAGGGTAGTGCAGTGGTGTTTGGGTAGTGTAGGGAGTCATGCTGGTGATAGTGTTTTAGGGTTTTGGGTAGTGCAGTGGTGCTTGTGAAGTGTAGGGGGTCTTGCTGTGGGTAGTGTTTTAGGGTTTAGGGTAGTGCAGTGGTATTTGGGTAGTGTAGGGGGTAGTGCTGGGGGTAGAGTTTTAGGGTTTAGGGTAGTGCAGTGGTGTTTGTGTAGTGTAGGGGGTCATGCTGGGGGTATTGTTTTAGGGTTTAGGATAGTGCAGTGGTGTTTGTGTAGTGTAGGGGCTTGTGTTTTAGGGTTTAGGGTAGTGCAGTGGTGTTTGGGTAGTGTAGGGCTAGTGCTGGGGGTAGTGTTTTAGGGTTTAGGGCAGTGCAGTGATGTTTGTGTAGTGTAGGGGCTCGTGCTGGGGGTATTGTTTTAGGGTTTAGGATAGTGCAGTGTTGTTTGTGTAGTGTAGGGGGTCGTGTTTTAGGATTTAGGGTAGTGCAGTGGTGTTTGTGTAGTGTAGGGGGTTGTGCTGGGGGTAGATTTAGGGTTTAGGGCAGTGCAGTGGTGTTTGGGTAGTGTAGGGAGTTGTGCTGGTGATAGTGTTTTAGGTTTTAGGGTAGTGCATTTGTTTTTGGGTAGTATATGGTGTCGTGCTGGGGGTAGTGATTTAGGGTTTAGGGTAGTGCAGTGGTGCTTGTGTAGTGTAATGTAGGGGGTAATGCTGGGGATAGTGTTTTAGGGTTTAGGGTAGTGCGGTGGTGTTTGGGTAGTGTAGGGGGTCTTTCTGGGGGTACTGTTTTAGGGTTTAGGGTAGTGCAGTGGTGTTTGGGTAGTGCAGGATGTCGTGCTGGTGGTAGTGTTTCAGGGTAGTGCAGTGGTGATTGGGTAGTGTAGAGGGTAGTGCTGGGAGTAGTGTTTTAGGGTTTAGGGTAGTGCAGTGGGTTTTGTGTAGTGTAGGGGGTCATGCTGGGGGTATTGTTTTAGGGTTTAGGATAGTGCAGTGATGTTTGAGTAGTGTAGGGGCCGTGTTTTAGGGTTTAGGGTAGTGCAGTGGTGTTTGGGTAGTGTAGGGAGTCATTCTGAGGGTAGTGTTTTTGGGTTTAGGGTAGTGCAGTGGTGTTTGGGTGGTGTAGGGGGTCGTGCATGGGTAGTGTTTTTGGGTTTAGGGCAGTGCAGTGGTGTTTGTGTAGTGAAGGGGGTCGTGTTGGGGGTAGTGTTTTAGGGTTTAGGGTAGTGCAGTGGTGTTTGTGTAGTGTAGGGGGTTGTGCTGGGGGTAGAGTTAGGGTTTAGGGTAGTGCAGTTGTGTTTGGGTAGTGTAGGAAGTTGTGCTGGTGATAGTGTTTTAGGGTTTAGGGTAGTGCATTTGTGTTTGGGTAGTATATGGTGTCGTGCTGGGAGTAGTGTTTTAGGGTTTAGGGTAGTGCGGTGGTGTTTGTGTAATGTAGTGTAGGGTGTCGTGCTGGGGATAGTGTTTTAGGGTTTAGGGTAGTGCGGTGGTGTTTGGGTAGTGTAGGGGGTCTTTCTGGGGGTACTGTTTTAGGGTTTTGGGTAGTGCAGTGGTGTTTGGGTAGTGCAGGGTGTCGTACTGGGGGTAGTGTTTTTGGGTTTAGGGTAGTGCAGTGGTGTTTGGGTGGTGTAGGGGGTCGTGCATGGGTAGTGTTTTTGGGTTTAGGGCAGTGCAGTGGTGTTTGTGTAGTGAAGGGGGTCGTGTTGGGGGTAGTGTTTTAGGGTTTAGGGTAGTGCAGTGGTGTTTGTGTAGTGTAGGGGGTTGTGCTGGGGGTAGAGTTAGGGTTTAGGGTAGTGCAGTTGTGTTTGGGTAGTGTAGGAAGTTGTGCTGGTGATAGTGTTTTAGGGTTTAGGGTAGTGCATTTGTGTTTGGGTAGTATATGGTGTCGTGCTGGGAGTAGTGTTTTAGGGTTTAGGGTAGTGCGGTGGTGTTTGTGTAATGTAGTGTAGGGTGTCGTGCTGGGGATAGTGTTTTAGGGTTTAGGGTAGTGCGGTGGTGTTTGGGTAGTGTAGGGGGTCTTTCTGGGGGTACTGTTTTAGGGTTTCGGGTAGTGCAGTGGTGTTTGGGTAGTGCAGGGTGTCGTACTGGGGGTAGTGTTTTAGGGTTTAGGGTAGTGCAGTGGTGTTTGGGTAGTGTAGGGGGTAGTGCTGGGGTAGTGTTTTAGAGTTTAGGGTAGTGCAGTGGTGTTTGTGTATTGTAGGGGGTCATGCTGGGGGTATTGTTTTAGGGTTTAGGATAGTTCAGTGGTGTTTGATTAGTGTAGGGGGTCGTGTTTTAGGGTTTAGGGTAGTGCAGTGGTGTTTTGGTAGTGTAGGGAGTCATGCTGAGGGTAGTGTTTTAGGGTTTAGGGTAGTGCAGTAGGGTAGTGCAGTGTTGTTTGTGTAGTGTAGGGGGTCATGCTGGGGGTAGTATTTTAGAGTTTAGGGTAGTGCAGTTGTGTTTGGGTAGTGTAGGGGTACTGCTGGGGGTAGTGTTTTAGGGTTTAAGGTAGTGCCGTGGTGTTTGTGTAGTGTAGGGGTCATGCTGAGAGTAGTGTTTTAGGGTAGTGCAGTGGCATTTGGGTTGTGTAGGGGGTACTGCTGGGGGTAATGTTTTAGGGTTTAGGATAGTGCAGTGGTGTTTGTGTAGTATTGGGGGTAGTTCTGGGGTAGTATTTTAGAATCAATCATTTTTTATTGTGTTGTAGTAATGTCACAGATACACAGCTTTGCTGCCTACATCAGGGAGCCGGCAGAGCGAAAACTGAAGAGCATTACACAGCGTTCAGATCTACTTCCCAGAGGACAACCTTGCGATGAATTCAAATCTTAGTGAAATCGTAAGGCTCCAAGCAAAGATACCACATTTGTACAAAATACAGAACAGAAAAAAAGGAACAAGCCCCCTTCCTCCCATCTCACCCTCCGCCCCCCCCTCCGCATCAATTCGAGCTCGCCTTTGCCTTCCTCCGCCATCCACCAATGAAAGGTCAGCATCTAGGAATTCATTCAGTGGAAGCTCCCGGAGGGTCTAATGGTATGAGCTGTAGGATTTGCAGATATTTCGGGCATGTTACTTACCTCATGTCTTTGGTAAGGAGCTGCAAGAAAGGGGCCCACAGCTTCGCGTATTCCTTGCCTCTCCCATCTACACTAAGCGATAGGCGCTCCATAGCCAAGAGTTGCCAGAGTCTCTGAATCCAATCTCGAGGATCTGGTACGGTCGAAGACCCCCAATGCGCTAAGAGCACCTGCCTCGCCGAAAGTAGGGCTAAGGCTACCTGTCTGCCCCTCACTGATTTCAGCGGGAGGACCTAGAATGAGGAAGTCCTAGGAGTGTATGTTCGGGCGCCCGCGGCAATGTAATCTGAAATGCTGCATCCAAGTCATCGAGGATTGCTGTCCAGTAGCGTACCAGCTTTGGTCAGTGCCACTGCAAGTGCACTAGAATACCGGTAAGGCCACACCCCTGCCAGCAGACGTCTGACTTGGATCTGTCCCAAGACTTAATGCACTCTGGAGTATAGTACCAGTAGGTGATCACTTTGTATGCAGATTCCGTGCCCGCTGTATTGGAAGCAGTGTGTTGCGCACGGTAAAAATTGTGTTCCCACTCCTTGTGTGTTAAGGGCCTCCCCAGCTCAGTCTCCCACCGGATTTGTGCCTTTGTGTGGTGTCTCTTAGGCTGAGTGGTGATCATGGAGTAGAGTTCAGATATGAGTTTACGGTCATCCTTCTTACACACCAGCCACTTTTCGAAGGATGTCAGTGGACGGAACATGAGAGGGTAGCTCTCAAACCGTGTGACCCAATGTGCGACCTCTGCAAGTAGTGGAAGGCATCTGATGCTGGTAGGTCATAATCCGTACGTAACTGAGGAAAGGGGTTCAATCCTTCAAGATCAAAAAGGGAACCCACCCTTTTGCAACCCTCCTCCATTCCAGCGATGAAAGGTCGGGGATGCATACTTGGTGGAAAGTCGGGATTGTCCACAATGGGGGACATAGGAGAAGGAAACGTGGTCCACCCTTTCTGTCGTGCTAGGCGGTCCCACACTTTGAGGGTCGGGGAGGTGATCGGAGAGGAGTAGAGCCCCCAAGCTCTATGCCTGCGGGGAAGCCATAGCTCACGCCAAATGTTTTGACCGGCCACTGATTGGTCCATAAAGGTCCAATGTTTACTGGACAGGGGTCTGTTCCATTCCGAGATGTAGCGGAGGCAAGCCGCTTGGAAGTAAGCACCCACCAGTGGGAAGCCAAGTCCTCCCCTCTCCTTCGACGAGGAGACAAGCCCCAACGTGAGCTGCGGTTTCTTATTATCCCACAAGAACTTACTAAGAAGACCTTGCAGTTTCCGCAGGACACCTGGTGGTGGACTCACAGGTAGCATTTGGAAGACGTACAAGATGCGCGGAAGCACCGCCATCTTCACTGCCGCTAACCTCCCGTACCATGCCAGATTGAGACGCGACCAGGTGGACAGTGCCTTGGCCGTCTGTTACATCAATAAGGCATAATTGAAGGCAGTCGTCTTAGCAATGGACGCGGTCAACCGAATGCCCAAGTACGTAATGTCTGTGCTCACCCATTGAAAGGCAAAGTCTTGTTGCAGGTCCTGCACCTCAGTCTCGGGGACAGAGATATTAAGAATTTGTGATGTCGTAAAGTTAACTTTGAACCCCGCAACTCCCCAAAGGCAGTAAGCTCCATAGCCAGGTACCGCAGAGTTGACCGAGGTTGAATGAGGGAGAGGATGACATCATGGGCATACATTCTAATTTTGTGTGTGTCAGCTCCAAATTGGAGACCTACAATGTCAGGGTTGGACCGAATGCGTTGGGCAAAAGGCTCCTTATAGAGCGCAAATAAAAGTGGGGACAGCCCTGCCTTGTGCCCTGGGCAATGGGGAAAAGGGTTGATTTGCAACCATTACCTCGCACCACAGCCGTGGGGGAGGCATACAGGCAACGAACCCACCGGACGAAGTTATTGCCGAACCCGAAGGCACGAAGTCGACGCGGTCCAAGGTCTTTTCCCCGTCAATCGAGAGCAAAAAGGCCTGAGTGCGCGATCGGTGTACTAGGTCAATGAGGTGCAGTAGCTGCTTAGTGTTATCCCCTCCTTGGCGCGTCGGAATAAAACCGGACTGATCTGGATCTATAATATCATCCATAAGGGGGTTAAGTCGAGTGGCCAACACACTCGCGAACAACTTCGCGTCAATGTTAAGGAGTGAGATTGGCCGATACGACCCACAGTCTTTAGGTTCCTTTCCCTGCTTAAGAATTACAGAAATGGAGGCCTCAGACATTGAAGGCGTCACTGCCCCAGAATTGAGGAAGGAGTTAAAAAGCTGCGTTAAAAGGGGAGCCAGCTCCCCACAAAATGTTTTATAGAACAGAGCCGGGAAGCCATTCACCCATCGCATACAGGCGCTGATAAAACTGACTAAAAGAGTCGACGATAAGGGCATTGGTGGTATGTTCCACCGCATTCAAGTCCAGTATGGCTTGGATCGCAGATCTCTGCGCTTGCTCTCGGAGTCTATGCGCAAGCATCCTACCACACTTATCCCCACTGAGGTAGAATTTGTGCCGCAGCCTCAGGAGAGCATGCTCAGCTCTATCTAGGTCCAAATGCTTTAGCATGCGGCGCCGTGTTTCTAACTCTCTCCAAACTCTCGGCGCCCCGGTCCGTTTGTGAATTCCCTCTAGTTCCCCAACCCTATTTCCAATGCCGTACGCTTCTCTTTGTGTAGTCGCACAAAGGATGCCGCAATCGCGATAAATTCATCCCGTACTACCAGCTTCAGAGCCTCCCACACCGCAGGGAGGGGTGTGCCCTCTAGGTCGTTGTCCGAGAGGTAGTGCACTATAGCGTCTCGGATTCGGTTTGTGACATCAACCCGGTGGCGTCGAACGCGAGCAACGCGCTGTGAGTAGGACTGAAATGAGGGCGTGATCTGAGAGGGAGCGGGGGGAGATATCCGCCGCGTGCATATCAGGGAAGAGAGATGAGGAGGCTAAAAAGTGATCCAGACGTGCATATGTTTTGTGTGCCGTCGAAAAGTAAGTGTAGTCGCGCTCATTAGGGTGGAGAATACGCCACACATCACTCAATCTACAGTCAGCCAGCCACTGTTTTCCTCCCTGCGACAGCGCCCCTGACTGATTAGACCACTGCTCGGATCTATCCAGCCTTGGATCCATCACCACATTTAAGTCTCCCCCGACCAAAAGTGCAATGTCAGGAGAGGCAAGAACCTCAGATAGAGCTAAACGCAAAAAGGGCACTTGTCGTTCGTTTGGGGCATATAAGGACCGTATCGTCATAAGTGTGTCCCCCCCATTGAACCCGGACTACTAAGAACTTGTCCTTTACATCTGCCACAGTGGAAACTACCTTGCATTGTGAGCGTGCACTAAAGAGGATTGCCACATCATTTTTCTTGAACGGCCCGAAGACCATAACTGCAGTGGAAAGCGCCTATCCCTCATCCGTCTGGTATCCTTTGCTAAAAGATGTGTTTCTTGGAGCAAACAAATCACCATCCACATTTTCTTGAAGGGAGAGTATTGTAGACCACTTAACAGGATTATTTAACCCCCGTACATTCAGGCTCACAATTTTCAGATCTTTATCCATCGTAGTTGCGAGGGGGAGAAAGGCCATACGTCTGCCCTAGCTCATTGGAATCAGAAACAGTGACGGACATCTCAAAAACAAATTACCCGCCACTTCTGCCCATGAACTGATGCACAGCCCCCCAAAAATATCCCAAAACCCTAACCCCCAAACATCAGAGAACAGCAAAGCAAGAAAAAAGAAACAACGGAGGAGTCGAGAGATATGACAAAAGTTCGTCCTGATGGTTAAATGTTCAGGGGGACGTGGCACACTCCCAGTCCGAACCATGTAGTACAGAGCAACCACACTGTATGCCGGGGAGCGATGGTACTACTCACATTTCGACTGTTCCCTCCCTCCGGCGCCATCATGTGAACCCAGATGGGTGCCAAACCTCAAGAAGATCAAGGAACGTCCGTGTTGTTCGTCACTTGTGACACTGACAAGAGGCCTCCAGCCTTCTAGCAGCCGAATCCGGCTTGGAGCCTGGTGGCGATCTTCCAACCTGCTGCCATGTTGAAGAGCGCCGGCGTCGATGAGGAGGAGGTTTGTTATCACCAGACGTGGCAGGGGGCTGTTCAAGACCTAAGATGTTACAAGCGTCTTCCAGAGAGCAGATCTGCAGGAGTTTGCCTTGATATTTGAAGATGGTGTTTGTGTAGTGTACGGCGTTGTGCTGGGGGGAGTGTTTTAGGGTTTAGGGTAGTGCAGTGGTGTTTGTGTAGTGTAGGGGGTCGTGTTTTAGGGTTTAGGGTAGTGCAGTGGTGTTTGAGTAGTGTAGAGGGTCGTGCTGGGGTAGTGTTTTCGGGTTTAGGGCAGTGCAGTGGTATTTGTGTTGTGAAGGGGGTTGTCCTGGGGGTAGGTTTAGGCTTTAGGGTAGTGCAGTGGTGTTTGGATAGTGTAGGGGGTCATGCTGGGCGTAGTGTTTTAGGGTTTAGGGTAGCGAAGTAGTGTTTGAGTAGTGTAAGGGGTCATGCTGGGGGAAGTGTCTTAGGGTTTAACCCCTTCGATGCTCATGACGGAGCGGTTCCGTCATGAGCATCGGTTGGGCTGTGCTTATGACGGAACCGCTCCGTCATGAGCACAGCCCCTGGGGGAAGCGCTGGCGCTCCCCCCCTGGGGCATCGATCGTGCCCCCACCGAGGGGGATGGCAGCGGAAGAGTTTCCGCTGCCACCGCCGAGCCCCCCCACTCTTCCTGGTGACGTCAGCGAGCGCCGACGTCATCAGGAAGCGCTGGGTCGCCCGGAAGCCATTTGCTTCCAGGCGTCCCAGCAGCATCAAGAGGTATGTGGAGCTCTCCGGTGGGGACGCGGGGGCCGCGGCGGTGATTTTCAAAGTATTGAAGCATCAGGGGAGAGGAAGGAGTATTTCCTCTCCCCTGATGTCTCAATACAGGGCATTCCTGCAGCACGATCGCGCACAGCGTCGCGATCGTGCTGCAGGAATGCCACCACTAGGCACCAGGGATGCGTTTTTGTTATAAAGGAAGCAACCCCTTGGGCAAGGGTCGCTTCCTAGGCCCCCAGTATGTGAGCAAGACTTTTCTGCCCCCTCTGGGGGCAGATCGGTTGAATTTTTTTGCCGTTTCCGCTCCCAGGGGGGGCAGGAGAGCCCACTAGACACCAGGGATCTGTGTGATAATGTAGGAAGCGACCCCTTGGGCAAGGGTCGCTCCCTGGGCCCCTAATTTTTATGAAGACATTTCTGCCCCCTCTGGGGGCAGATCGGTTTAGTTTTTTTGCCGTTTCCGCTCCCAGGGGGGGGCAGAAGAGCCCACTAGACACCAGGGATCTGTTTGATATTGTAGGAAGCGACCCCTTGGGCAAGGGTCGCTTTCCTGGGCCCCTAATTTTTATTGAAGACTTTTCTGCCCCCTCTGGGGGCATATCGGTTTTATTTTGTTGCCGTTTCCGCTCCCAGGGGGGGCAGAAAAGCCCACTAGACACCAGGGATGTGTTTGTTATTGTAGGAAGCGACCCCTTGGGCAAGGGTCGCTTCCTGGGGGTCAAATATTTTTCAAGACTTTTCTGCCCCCCCTGGGGGCAGATCGGTCTTTTGTGTAGCCGTTTCTGGTCCCAGGGGGGGGCAGAAGAGCCCACTAGACACCAGGGATGTTATTTTTTTGCGTAAAGGAAGCGACCCCTTGGGCAAGGGTCGCTTCCTGGGGGGCCAAATTTTTTTCAAGACTTTTTTGCTCCCCTCCTGGGGGCAGATCGGTGTTTTGTGTAGCCGTTTCTGGTCCCAGGGGGGGCAGAAAAGCCCACTAGACACCAGGGAATTAGTGTAAATAAAAATAGAAGTGACCCCTTGCTTCCAGGGTGCAATTTTTTATAATATGTATTTGGCCCACCCGCCCCGGGACAGAGTAGCCTTTTTTTCCCTGCTGTTTTCTGCCCCACCTGGCACACAACCCGATTGACCATTTGGGTAGTGACATAGCATGTTATAATGTTTATTGTTGTATGTTTTGTGAATTGCAATTGTAATGTTTATTTTTTACTTTTTTGTTCTAGGTGAAAGCGTTTGCTCTTTTCAGTTTGCCGTTTTGTTACTGGTGGTTCTGCTGTTTGTGTAGTTTGGTAAGAGACTTTTTTTTGTACAATGTAAATGTGTTTGATTTCTCTGCATGAATTTTTTTTGCAAATGGTGTAATAATAGCAGTATGTTTGTTTTTTGAGTGTCAAAAACTTTTTGCATTGGTGCTCGATGTGTATTTTGTTGTCTTGTGAGTAATTTGTTTTTTTTTCTTCTTTCTAGTTGGATATCGTTGGTTTTTGCTGTGTCACTGCAGAGTTGGTTTCTGGTGAGTGCAGCTGTCTCTTGTAATTGAATTGTATAGTTTTTGAGTACATTGATCTTTGTGATAAAGGTACACATTTCTTTACTTACTTGGTTTGCACATTGTTGGTTGTTGTTGACTTGTTTGTGCAGTCTTCTATCTTAGTAAGTATAATGGCTAGCCGCAGGATTACTGCTCAGCAGGTTCTTGGTTGGCTGTTTGAGTCTTCCTCTGACCATGGTTCAGAGACTGACTCTGCATCTGAGGGAGAGGAGGCAGGGGACGATTCTGGCAGTGAGTTTTCTCTCCGTATGGAGTCATCGGATGATGAAGATACTCTTAGTGCGGATGAAGTGCCTGTGTTAGAGGAGGAGACTGATGTGCCGATAGTGCGGCAAGAGGCATCTGGGCTGCAGCCTGGGGCTGCAAGGCTTCCCGTTGGTGTAGTGCGGCAAGAGGCATCTGGGCTGCAGGCTGGGGCTGCAAGGCTTCCCTTTGAAAGTGATGACCTCTGGGTTGCCCCTGGCATGGTGCAGCCGGCATTGCCAGAGTTTACTGGTGTTCCAGGGTCTAGAGTGAATACTGAAAACCTTTTGCCAGTAAATTTTTTTCAGTTGTTTATGGACGATGTGTTTTTGGCAGAGATTGTTGAGCAGACTAATTTGTATGCCGAACAGTTTTTGAGGGACAACAGTGCCAGTCTTAAGCCACACTCTAGAGCTACCCGGTGGACTCCCACGGATCTTGAAGAGATGAAGAAGTTCTTGGGTTTAACTTTGTTGATGGGCTTGCTAAGGAAGCCATCAATGGCTTCATATTGGTCTAGCAGTCCCTTGATGGCAACGTCTATTTTTCCGGCAGTCATGAGTCGTGACAGGTATTTGCTTCTGCTTCGGATGATGCATTTTGTTGATAATGGTTTAGCGTTGCCACGAGATCACCCTGATTGTGACTGTCTTTTTAAGATTAGGCCTGTCCTTGATAACTTTGTTGATCGATTTTCTGAGATTTATGCCCCTGGGAAAGAAATTGCAGTGGATGAGTCTTTGGTGTTGTTCAAGGGCCGCTTGGTTTTTAGGCAATACATTCCTAGTAAGAGGGCACGCTATGGAATAAAGCTGTATATGCTGTGTGACAGTAGGACTAGATTTGTGTCTAATTTCAGGGTGTACACCGGTAAGGAATCTAGTATTAACCTCCCTGGTTGTCCGTCCACTTTTGGAGTGACTGAGAAAATTGTTTGGCAACTTGGTAGAGGATTTTTTAACAAAGGCCACCATTTATATGTAGATAACTTCTACACTGGTGTGCGGTTGTTCAGGGAATTGGCCAAAGTGGACACTGTTGCTTGTGGCACAATCCGCTCTAACCGTAAAAGTTTCCCGAAAGAACTTGTTTGTCAAAAGCTTGTGCGGGGACAGTGCAGTGCGTTGCGTTTCCAGGAGCTTCTTGCTGTGAAGTTTTCAGACAGGAGAGATGTCTACATGCTGACTACCATCCATGATGAAAGCACTGCACCTGTGACTGTGTGGGGTCAGGTCGCTGAAGCGCGCAAACCTGTGTGCATTTTAGACTATAATAGGCACATGGGTGGTGTTGACAGAGTAGATCAGAGGTTGGAAACTTACACTGCTCTTCGTAAGGTTTACATTTGATACAAGAAGTTGGCTATCCATCTTTTCCACTTGGCAATGTTTAATGCTTTTGTTGTGTTCCAGGATTCTTGCCCTGAGTCAAAGATGACTTTTGCTAAGTTTCAGGAGTCTGTAATAGGCAGCCTTGTTGTAGTGGAACAGGCAAGTGTTCCTAGAGTTGGAGTGGTGGAGGATGTTGCTAGATTGAAAGATCGCCACTTTCCAGATCACATTCCTCCCACACCCTCAAAAGATTTTCCCAGTAGGAGATGTAGAGTCTGTTGGCGAAGAGGTACGCGGAAGGAGAGTCGTATGTACTGCCCCGACTGTCCTTCTCATCCTGCACTGTGTCTCCCTGCTTGTTTTAGAGTGTACCACACGCAAAAGAATTATTGAGAGCATTCATGAGTGGTAAAGTGAACTGCCTGGTCTGTATTCTTTGGGCAATTTGATTCTGTTTCAAGGTTGGTGTTAGTGCAATGTATTTAGTTGCTGATTTTCTGTTAGAAGATTTGTATCTATTTGCGATTTGTTTGTGTTTTTATTTTTTTCTAAAAAAATCCTAAATGTGATGGTGGTGTGTGTAGGCTTGCGCTTGGCTGTTGGTGTGTGTGGACTGGCACTTGGTTGGTGGTGTGCGTGGAATGGTGCTTGGCTGGCGGTGTGCGTGGACTGGCGGTGTGCATGGACTGGCGGTGTGCGTGGACTGGTGCGTGGCTGGTGGTGTGCGTGGACTGGAGCTTGGCTGGCAGTGTGCGTGGAATGGTGCTTGGCTGGCGGTGTGCGTGGACTGGTACTTGGCTGGCGGTGTGCGTGGACTGGTGGTGTGTGCGGACTGGTGCTTGGCTGGTGGTGTCCGTGGACTGGAGCTTGGCTGGTGGTGTGCGTGGACTGGTGGTGTGTGCGGACTGGTGCTTGGCTGGTGGTGTCCGTGGACTGGAGCTTGGCTGGTGGTGTGCGTGGACTGGAGCTTGGCAGGCGGTGTGCGTGGAATGGTGCTTGGCTGGTGGTGTGCGTGGACTGGTACTTGGCTGGCGGTGTGCGTGGACTGGTGGTGTGTGCGGACTGGTGCTTGGCTGGAGGTGTCCCTGGACTGGAGCTTGGCTGGCGGTGTGCGTGGATTGGCGATTGGCTGGCGGTGTGCCTGGACTGGCGCTTGGCTGGCGGTGTGCCTGGACTGGCGCTTGGCTAGCGGTGTGCGTGAACTGGTGCTCTGCTAGCGGTGTGTGTGGACTGGCGCTCTGCTAGCGGTGTGTGTGGACTGGAGCTCGGCTGGCTGTGTGTGAGTAGTGACTTTCTGCTGGTCACTACACACACTGCTAGCTGAGTGCCACTCCACGCAATCCATCAGCATGTGTAGTTGCTGTGTGTGGATTGTGGGCGTTTGAAAGTGATGGGCCCTTGAATGGCGCTGTGTGCTGGTGTGAGTTTTGTTTTGTGATGGGCCCGCGGCTGGAGGTGTGAATGGTTTTGTATGTCTCACACGTATGAAAGGTGTATGAATGGCCTGTAAAGAGGTTGGTGCCTTGTCGTGGCTTTACAGCTCACGAGCTGTGAGTCAATGGTTCAGTTTCTCGCCCTTTCAATTATTACCAGTGCATTTCATGTTTTGTGAAATCACTTGCTAATACAATTGTATCTACTGAACCATCACTCACCCTCGTGCCAAATCCAACCAGTATGTGTGTGTGCTTGCGGATTAGATGGCTGTGCAGTAATATTTATCTTTCTGAAGCAGGGTGTACCTTGTCCCTTTTTGGTGAATTTCGTACTGTGTTGCTTTTGTACCTGGTGGTGCGAATGGTCTTGTTTGTATCACGTATGAAAGGTGTGTGAATGGCCTGTAAAGTGGTTGGTGCCTTGACGTGGCTTTACAGCTCACGAGCTGTGAGTCATTGGTTTGGTTTTTTGTGAATTTAATTATTGACAGAGCATTTCATTTTTGTGAAATCTCTAGTTAATAAAATTTAATACACTGAACCATGACTCACCCTCGTGCCAAATCCAACCAGTATGTGTGTGTGTTTGAGGAATAGATGGTTGTGCAGCAATCTTTGTCTTTAGTTTCTCTGCCAAGGTACACTTTCCATGTAAGAATAACCCACCAACTGTAGATATTGTCGAAAACCCATGGGAGTTCATGGTGGTGTCTGTCTTGTGAATTCAAAAAGTTTTTTTATCCCCAATGTCCTGCAAACCTCAAAATGTCTGCCACATTTTCTTTGCAATTTTATTCCAAAATTCTCACGCTGTAGGAACAATAGTTAATCTGGTTTTGCAAGGGGGGTCACTTTGGTTTTTGGCCCGGTGCTCAGCGGCCATCTAGGGAAACCTACCAAACCCATGCATTTCTCAAAACTAGACACCCGGCGGCTTCCAGGGAGGTATGGCTTGCGTGGATCCCCCAACGTTTCCTTACCCAGAATCCCCTGCAAACCTCAATTTTAGCTGAAAAAATCACTTTTTTCACACATTTTGGGGTGGGAAAGTTGTGGCATCACCGGGCTCACACAAATTTACCACCCCCCAGTGTTCCCCCAGGTCTCCCGGTAAAAATGGTGCCTCACTTGTGTGGGACGCCCAAGTACCCGCGGCAGGCAAGGGCCCAAAACGTAGTGAGGTGACATCAAAATTGCCTTTCACAAAACCACCTGGTTTTGCTAGGGGGGTCACTTTGGTTTTTGACCCGGTGCTCGGTGGCCATCTAGGGAAACCTACCAAACCCACACATTTCTGAAAATTGGACACCCGGCGGCTTCCAGGGAGGTATGGCTTACATGGATCCCCCAACGTTTCCTTACCCAGAATCCCCTGCAAATCACAATTTTAGCTGAAAAAATCACTTTTTTCACACATTTTGGGGTGGGAAAGTTGTGGCATCACCGGGCTCACACAAATTTACCACCACCCAGCGTTCCCCCAGGTCTCCCGGTAAAAATGGTGCCTCACTTGTGTGGGAGTCCCAAGTTCCCGCGGCAGGCAAGGGCCCAAAACGTAGTGAGGTGACATCAAAATGGCCTATCGCAAAACCACCGGGTTTTGCAAAGGGGGTCACTTTGGTTTTTGACCCGGTGCTCGGCGGCCATCTAGGGAAACCTACCAAACCCACACATTCCTGAAAACTAGACACCCGGCGGCTTCCAGGGAGGTATGGCTTGCGTGGATCCCCCAACGTTTCCTTACCCAGAATCCCCTGCAAACCTCAATTTTAGCTGAAAAAATCACTTTTTTCACACATTTTGGGGTGGGAAAGTTGTGGCATCACTGGGCTCACACAAATTTACCACCACCCAGCGTTCCCCCAGGTCTCCCAGTAAAAATGGTGCCTCACTTGTGTGGGAGGCCCAAGTACCCGCGGCAGGCAAGGGCCCAAAACGTAGTGAGGTGACATCAAAATGGCCTTTCACAAAACCACCTGGTTTTGCAAGGGGGGTCACTTTGGTTTTTGACCCGGTGCTCGGCGGCCATCTAGGGAAACCTACCAAACCCACACATTTCTGAAAACTAGACACCTGGCGGCTTCCAGGGAGGCATGGCTTGCGTGGATCCCCCAAAGTTTCCTTACCCAGAATCCCTTGCAAACCTCAATTTTAGCTGAAAAAATCACTTTTTTCACACATTTTGGGGTGGGAAAGTTGTGGCATCACCGGACTCACACAAATTTACCACCACCCAGCGTTCCCCCAGGTCTCTCGGTAAAAATGGTGCCTCACTTGTGTGGGAGGCCCAAGTTCCCGCGGCAGGCAAGGGCCCAAAACGTAGTGAGGTGACACCAAAATGGCCTATCGCAAAACCACCGGGTTTTGCAAGGGGGGTCACTTCGGTTTTTGACCCGGTGCTCGGCGGCCATCTAGGGAAACCTACCAAACCCACACATTTCTGAAAACTAGACACCCGGCGGCTTCCAGAGCGGTATGGCTTGCGTGGATCCCCCAACGTTTCCTTACCCAGAATCCTCTGCAAATCTCAATTTTAGCTGAAAAAATCACTTTTTTCACACATTTTGGGGTGGGAAAGTTGTGGCATCACCGGGCTCACACAAATTTACCACCACCCAGCATTCCCGCAGGTCTCCCAGTAAAAATGATGCCTCACTTGTGTGGGAGGCCCAAGTACCCGCGGCAGGCAAGGGCCCAAAACGTAGTGAGGTGACATCAAAATGTCCTATCGCAAAACAACCGGGTTTTGCAAGGGGGGTCACTTTGGTTTTTGACCCGGTGCTCGGCAGCCATCTAGGGAAACCTACCAAACCCACACATTTCTGAAAACTAGACACCCGGCGGCTTCCAGGGAGGTATGGCTTGCGTCGATCCCCCAACGTTTCCTTACCCAGAATCCCCTGCAAACCTCAATTTTAGCTGAAAAAATCCCTTTTTTCACACATTTTGGGGTGGGAAAGTTGTGGCATCACCGGGCTCACACAAATTTACCACCCCCCAGTGTTGCCCCAGGTCTCCCGGTAAAAATGGTGCCTCACTTGTGTGGGACGCCCAAGTACCCGCGGCAGGCAAGGGCCCAAAACGTAGTGAGGTGACATCAAAATTGCCTTTCACAAAACCACCTGGTTTTGCTAGGGGGGTCACTTTGGTTTTTGACCCGGTGCTCGGTGGCCATCTAGGGAAACCTACCAAACCCACACATTTCTGAAAATTGGACACCCGGCGGCTTCCAGGGAGGTATGGCTTACATGGATCCCCCAACGTTTCCTTACCCAGAATCCCCTGCAAATCACAATTTTAGCTGAAAAAATCACTTTTTTCACACATTTTGGGGTGGGAAAGTTGTGGCATCACCGGGCTCACACAAATTTACCACCACCCAGCGTTCCCCCAGGTCTCCCGGTAAAAATGGTGCCTCACTTGTGTGGGAGTCCCAAGTTCCCGCGGCAGGCAAGGGCCCAAAACGTAGTGAGGTGACATCAAAATGGCCTATCGCAAAACCACCGGGTTTTGCAAAGGGGGTCACTTTGGTTTTTGACCCGGTGCTCGGCGGCCATCTAGGGAAACCTACCAAACCCACACATTTCTGAAAACTAGACACCCGGCGGCTTCCAGGGAGGTATGGCTTGCGTGGATCCCCCAACGTTTCCTTACCCAGAATCCCCTGCAAACCTCAATTTTAGCTGAAAAAATCACTTTTTTCACACATTTTGGGGTGGGAAAGTTGTGGCATCACTGGGCTCACACAAATTTACCACCACCCAGCGTTCCCCCAGGTCTCCCAGTAAAAATGGTGCCTCACTTGTGTGGGAGGCCCAAGTACCCGCGGCAGGCAAGGGCCCAAAACGTAGTGAGGTGACATCAAAATGGCCTTTCACAAAACCACCTGGTTTTGCAAGGGGGGTCACTTTGGTTTTTGACCCGGTGCTCGGCGGCCATCTAGGGAAACCTACCAAACCCACACATTTCTGAAAACTAGACACCTGGCGGCTTCCAGGGAGGCATGGCTTGCGTGGATCCCCCAAAGTTTCCTTACCCAGAATCCCTTGCAAACCTCAATTTTAGCTGAAAAAATCACTTTTTTCACACATTTTGGGGTGGGAAAGTTGTGGCATCACCGGACTCACACAAATTTACCACCACCCAGCGTTCCCCCAGGTCTCTCGGTAAAAATGGTGCCTCACTTGTGTGGGAGGCCCAAGTTCCCGCGGCAGGCAAGGGCCCAAAACGTAGTGAGGTGACACCAAAATGGCCTATCGCAAAACCACCGGGTTTTGCAAGGGGGGTCACTTCGGTTTTTGACCCGGTGCTCGGCGGCCATCTAGGGAAACCTACCAAACCCACACATTTCTGAAAACTAGACACCCGGTGGCTTCCAGAGCGGTATGGCTTGCGTGGATCCCCCAACGTTTCCTTACCCAGAATCCCCTGCAAATCTCAATTTTAGCTGAAAAAATCACTTTTTTCACACATTTTGGGGTGGGAAAGTTGTGGCATCACCGGGCTCACACAAATTTACCACCACCCAGCATTCCCGCAGGTCTCCCAGTAAAAATGATGCCTCACTTGTGTGGGAGGCCCAAGTACCCGCGGCAGGCAAGGGCCCAAAACGTAGTGAGGTGACATCAAAATGGCCTATCGCAAAACAACCGGGTTTTGCAAGGGGGGTCACTTTGGTTTTTGACCCGGTGCTCGGCAGCCATCTAGGGAAACCTACCAAACCCACACATTTCTGAAAACTAGACACCCGGCGGCTTTCAGGGAGGTATGGCTTGCGTGGATCCCCCAATGTTTCCTTACCCAGAATCCCCTGCAAACCTCAATTTTAGCTGAAAAAATCACTTTTTTCACACATTTTGGGGTGGGAAAGTTGTGGCATCACTGGGCTCACACAAATTTACCACCACCCAGCGTTCCCCCAGGTCTCCCGGTAAAAATGGTGCCTCACTTGTGTGGGAGTCCCAAGTTCCCGCGGCAGGCAAGGGCCCAAAACGTAGTGAGGTGACATCAAAATGGCCTATCGCAAAACCACCGGGTTTTGCAAAGGGGGTCACTTTGGTTTTTGACCCGGTGCTCGGCGGCCATCTAGGGAAACCTACCAAACCCACACATTCCTGAAAACTAGACACCCGGCGGCTTCCAGGGAGGTATGGCTTGCGTGGATCCCCCAACGTTTCCTTACCCAGAATCCCCTGCAAATCACAATTTTAGCTGAAAAAATCACTTTTTTCACACATTTTGGGGTGGGAAAGTTGTGGCATCACCGGGCTCACACAAATTTACCACCACCCAGCGTTCCCCCAGGTCTCCCGGTAAAAATGGTGCCTCACTTGTGTGGGAGTCCCAAGTTCCCGCGGCAGGCAAGGGCCCAAAACGTAGTGAGGTGACATCAAAATGGCCTATCGCAAAACCACCGGGTTTTGCAAAGGGGGTCACTTTGGTTTTTGACCCGGTGCTCGGCGGCCATCTAGGGAAACCTACCAAACCCACACATTCCTGAAAACTAGACACCCGGCGGCTTCCAGGGAGGTATGGCTTGCGTGGATCCCCCAACGTTTCCTTACCCAGAATCCCCTGCAAACCTCAATTTTAGCTGAAAAAATCACTTTTTTCACACATTTTGGGGTGGGAAAGTTGTGGCATCACTGGGCTCACACAAATTTACCACCACCCAGCGTTCCCCCAGGTCTCCCAGTAAAAATGGTGCCTCACTTGTGTGGGAGGCCCAAGTACCCGCGGCAGGCAAGGGCCCAAAACGTAGTGAGGTGACATCAAAATGGCCTTTCACAAAACCACCTGGTTTTGCAAGGGGGGTCACTTTGGTTTTTGACCCGGTGCTCGGCGGCCATCTAGGGAAACCTACCAAACCCACACATTTCTGAAAACTAGACACCTGGCGGCTTCCAGGGAGGCATGGCTTGCGTGGATCCCCCAAAGTTTCCTTACCCAGAATCCCTTGCAAACCTCAATTTTAGCTGAAAAAATCACTTTTTTCACACATTTTGGGGTGGGAAAGTTGTGGCATCACCGGACTCACACAAATTTACCACCACCCAGCGTTCCCCCAGGTCTCTCGGTAAAAATGGTGCCTCACTTGTGTGGGAGGCCCAAGTTCCCGCGGCAGGCAAGGGCCCAAAACGTAGTGAGGTGACACCAAAATGGCCTATCGCAAAACCACCGGGTTTTGCAAGGGGGGTCACTTCGGTTTTTGACCCGGTGCTCGGCGGCCATCTAGGGAAACCTACCAAACCCACACATTTCTGAAAACTAGACACCCGGCGGCTTCCAGAGCGGTATGGCTTGCGTGGATCCCCCAACGTTTCCTTACCCAGAATCCCCTGCAAATCTCAATTTTAGCTGAAAAAATCACTTTTTTCACACATTTTGGGGTGGGAAAGTTGTGGCATCACCGGGCTCACACAAATTTACCACCACCCAGCATTCCCGCAGGTCTCCCAGTAAAAATGATGCCTCACTTGTGTGGGAGGCCCAAGTACCCGCGGCAGGCAAGGGCCCAAAACGTAGTGAGGTGACATCAAAATGTCCTATCGCAAAACAACCGGGTTTTGCAAGGGGGGTCACTTTGGTTTTTGACCCGGTGCTCGGCAGCCATCTAGGGAAACCTACCAAACCCACACATTTCTGAAAACTAGACACCCGGCGGCTTCCAGGGAGGTATGGCTTGCGTCGATCCCCCAACGTTTCCTTACCCAGAATCCCCTGCAAACCTCAATTTTAGCTGAAAAAATCCCTTTTTTCACACATTTTGGGGTGGGAAAGTTGTGGCATCACCGGGCTCACACAAATTTACCACCCCCCAGTGTTGCCCCAGGTCTCCCGGTAAAAATGGTGCCTCACTTGTGTGGGACGCCCAAGTACCCGCGGCAGGCAAGGGCCCAAAACGTAGTGAGGTGACATCAAAATTGCCTTTCACAAAACCACCTGGTTTTGCTAGGGGGGTCACTTTGGTTTTTGACCCGGTGCTCGGTGGCCATCTAGGGAAACCTACCAAACCCACACATTTCTGAAAATTGGACACCCGGCGGCTTCCAGGGAGGTATGGCTTACATGGATCCCCCAACGTTTCCTTACCCAGAATCCCCTGCAAATCACAATTTTAGCTGAAAAAATCACTTTTTTCACACATTTTGGGGTGGGAAAGTTGTGGCATCACCGGGCTCACACAAATTTACCACCACCCAGCGTTCCCCCAGGTCTCCCGGTAAAAATGGTGCCTCACTTGTGTGGGAGTCCCAAGTTCCCGCGGCAGGCAAGGGCCCAAAACGTAGTGAGGTGACATCAAAATGGCCTATCGCAAAACCACCGGGTTTTGCAAAGGGGGTCACTTTGGTTTTTGACCCGGTGCTCGGCGGCCATCTAGGGAAACCTACCAAACCCACACATTTCTGAAAACTAGACACCCGGCGGCTTCCAGGGAGGTATGGCTTGCGTGGATCCCCCAACGTTTCCTTACCCAGAATCCCCTGCAAACCTCAATTTTAGCTGAAAAAATCACTTTTTTCACACATTTTGGGGTGGGAAAGTTGTGGCATCACTGGGCTCACACAAATTTACCACCACCCAGCGTTCCCCCAGGTCTCCCAGTAAAAATGGTGCCTCACTTGTGTGGGAGGCCCAAGTACCCGCGGCAGGCAAGGGCCCAAAACGTAGTGAGGTGACATCAAAATGGCCTTTCACAAAACCACCTGGTTTTGCAAGGGGGGTCACTTTGGTTTTTGACCCGGTGCTCGGCGGCCATCTAGGGAAACCTACCAAACCCACACATTTCTGAAAACTAGACACCTGGCGGCTTCCAGGGAGGCATGGCTTGCGTGGATCCCCCAAAGTTTCCTTACCCAGAATCCCTTGCAAACCTCAATTTTAGCTGAAAAAATCACTTTTTTCACACATTTTGGGGTGGGAAAGTTGTGGCATCACCGGACTCACACAAATTTACCACCACCCAGCGTTCCCCCAGGTCTCTCGGTAAAAATGGTGCCTCACTTGTGTGGGAGGCCCAAGTTCCCGCGGCAGGCAAGGGCCCAAAACGTAGTGAGGTGACACCAAAATGGCCTATCGCAAAACCACCGGGTTTTGCAAGGGGGGTCACTTCGGTTTTTGACCCGGTGCTCGGCGGCCATCTAGGGAAACCTACCAAACCCACACATTTCTGAAAACTAGACACCCGGTGGCTTCCAGAGCGGTATGGCTTGCGTGGATCCCCCAACGTTTCCTTACCCAGAATCCCCTGCAAATCTCAATTTTAGCTGAAAAAATCACTTTTTTCACACATTTTGGGGTGGGAAAGTTGTGGCATCACCGGGCTCACACAAATTTACCACCACCCAGCATTCCCGCAGGTCTCCCAGTAAAAATGATGCCTCACTTGTGTGGGAGGCCCAAGTACCCGCGGCAGGCAAGGGCCCAAAACGTAGTGAGGTGACATCAAAATGGCCTATCGCAAAACAACCGGGTTTTGCAAGGGGGGTCACTTTGGTTTTTGACCCGGTGCTCGGCAGCCATCTAGGGAAACCTACCAAACCCACACATTTCTGAAAACTAGACACCCGGCGGCTTTCAGGGAGGTATGGCTTGCGTGGATCCCCCAATGTTTCCTTACCCAGAATCCCCTGCAAACCTCAATTTTAGCTGAAAAAATCACTTTTTTCACACATTTTGGGGTGGGAAAGTTGTGGCATCACTGGGCTCACACAAATTTTCCACCACCCAGTGTTCCCCCAGGTCTCCCGGTAAAAATTGTGCCTCACTTGTGTGGGAGGCCCAAGTACCCGCGGCAGGCAAGGGCCCAAAACGTAGTGAGGCGACATTTGGGATAGGCAATGTTGATGTCGCCTCACTACGTTTTGGGCCCTTGCCTGCCGCGGGTACTTGGGCCTTGTAGGAGAGTAGGGTCTGCTATCCTATGGTCACCCCAAATTTTTGCTTTTTGCTTCACTGGTTTTTGACATATTGAGGCTGTGGGCCTGCTAATCAGACCCCCAGCCTGCTGTTCTCTCTAACTAAATTGACACTATGCACCCTAGGTGCATAACCAATTGGAATTGGATCACCCTGTGAGCCCCTGTACCAGTGTACACTAGGTACCCAGGGCATTGGTGGATCTAAGGCCTACCTGGGGCTGAAGCATGTATTGTGCCACCCCTGGCCTGGCCTAACAAATTTGACACAACTGGCTGATCACTCAGCTGGGGTAAGTTGGTGTAACCACCTCTTACTTAGGTGTAGTATACCTATACCTAACCTTAAATGGGACACATGTTAACCTATAATTCACTCCTATGGCAGGCCTTAACAATCCTGAAGGCAGAGTGCTTGGTTCCATGTGAGATGGTGCTCTGGCATGAGCTGAGCCTGTCTGCAGTGGTCGGAACAACTTCCTTCTACCGTTTCCAGATATCGTCACTCTTAAGTGCATTATGAACCTCGCGGTTAAATGCTATCTTTGGTTTGGCTTTAACAAAACATGTCGAGTAAGGTGTCATACGAATTGGAATACTAACCCCTCGCCAATTCTGGCGACGGGGTTAGCATTCCACCCTTCTAGAGGGACACGACATGTACAGTACCTGAAACCCGGGTAAAATCAGACATAGCCTCAGCTCCACAAAATGGATGCTGCCACCACAGACACAAGTCTGCCCTCCTGCTGCTGGGAGTCCTTCCAGCTTGGGAGACGTGGACAAAGGGTTTCCTGCCAGGGGAGGTGCGAGCACCACCCCAGACAGGATTTTGTGTATTGGTCAGGTAGGGCTTCAAAGAAACCAGACATGCCTGAGGCTCACAAGGAGCCTCGGTGCATATGCCAGTTCAATCTGGTCCTGGGGCACACCAGCCCCGGACCTGGGGCGAGCTGGACAAAGGATTGGGGGTGTAACCACCCCCCTTCCTGGTCCCACCCTTAGGGAGGGACCTAGCAGGTAGTCCGGCCCCTAGAATCCGCTTAAAGGTAGGAGCTGTGTCCTAAGACTTCAGACATCCTGGAATCAACTTACTACAAAGAAGAAGACGGGAACTTCGACGCTCTGCTGCACAGAGGACTGAAGGAAATCTCCCCTATGGTCAGGGAGTGACCATCTTGCTATCGCAAGCACCAGCCAGCTATTCAATGTCTGATTTGCCGCCGCCTCCTGCCAGAGCCCGAGCCCAGAGCCCGACAAGACTTGGACCTCCAGACTTCTCACAGCCCAATCCACAGTCCCTGCAAAGAAGGGACCCGTGGAGGCACCGAGACACGTGGAGCCAGCCATCTTGGAAGACCGACGACAAGCTACAAGTGCAACGACAGAGGCACCCTCCGAGTTGTGCTTTGGGTCCTGAGAAGCCCAACCACCGAGCAGCATCTGGACCAAAGGTGAGCCCTCCAGCATCTCTGCGATCTACGTGGGGCCCCTCTGCACTTTGCATCTCGACGCGCCTGCCCGGTCCCTGGCCCGTTGGCTAGTGGCCATTTTGGCAACCTATTTTGAAATCAACAATGCTGGTCTGGTTGCTCTAGACTGGCCCTAGCTGCTCTCCAAAAGAGCAGCCCCTCTGACCTTGCTGGTCAGAACAATCAGCTTTCCTTTCTTTCCACGACCCCTGCCTTTGCCAAAGCTTGTTTGCTTCTTTCGAGTCGCCGACACTGCCGACAGCGAGAGCCTGCGTCGGACAGCTTGTGACTCGACTCCTGGACGTCGTCGACCTTCAGGGACCACGTGGCTGCGGGGACAAGCTATACCTAACCACTTGTTTGCACCCGACATCGCCTGGTACCTACCTGGTGCCACGCCGGTCGCTGGCTAGTGACTGTGAACACTGTCCCCTCTGCTTTCAGGTCTTCTACAACTCCGATCCACTCTTGGATCCACCGCATCTCTTCTGGACCGACCGCCTGCAGCCTCTTTGTCATCAGGCTCCATTGAATCGATAGAAGAATCCCGACGCACTACGAGACCTATGCACCCGCTTCCTGTGGGTGAGGTAAAGCTGGCACTCCGGTGCCCAAGTGTAGAGAAACATCTCTAGTGTCTGTGTTTTGAATCTTAAGATCGTAGTCCATCCAGAAGACCCTTTCTGCAGTAACTTTTAAACTTTTACGCACCCATTGAAAACCTATGGGAGCCCGCGTGTAACTGTCCTCACTGCACACGCGACCCGTGGACCTCCTGGTCACTAACTGAAGTTAGCTCCTTGTAGGCCCAGCGATTCTAGAGGCCCTAGGCCTTTTCCCTTTCCTGTTCGTGGTACTTATACCACTATTTTAGTATATGGTTTGAGTGGCCACCAGGGCCCATCCATATAAAGTGCAACTTCTGTATATTATAACGTTGTCTTGTTTAACGATTTGTGCTCTTGTGCTCCTAAAGAGTCTAGGGGATACTTTGAGAAATAAATACATATATATTTTGAATATATATCTGTGTGGTGTCCTTTCATTGGTATAAAGGGGGGTTGCAATTGGTAAAACAGCCTGCTTAACACGCTTTAACGAGTTTAGCCTCAAAGACTGCTTAGCCTACTCTACCACTAGGGCAGCTAGTCCGAAAAGGTTGACTTACAACCACACCATAAGGGTTGCTTGGCATGGTACAAGGTGGCCACTTTAACTAGTGAACATCATATACCAGGCCAACTTCTCACATTGGTGAGCAGCGGTTGGATTTGAGCTTGCTGTGTTTTACCATTGTAATCTCTTGGTTACCAATTGAAAGATCACATAGGTACCTGTAGGTACATATAAAACAAGATAGATATACTTAAGTTCTACTGAACTTAGTTGTTGTAGAGCAAAGGGAGTAGCACACCCTGACTACAACTACTAGATAGGTTTAGTAGGAAAACCCAAGTGTAGGTAGATTGCAACACATCCACCCACACTTAAGAGCAATGGCTGGGGCAGAGGGGTCCAATGTACCCATCTCTGTTGAGAGTGACCCCCAGAGGGCACCATCCATCTTTGCTACCCTTAACCAAAATAAGCTCAGGCAGTTGGCAAATATCAGGGGCCTTAAACAGCCCAAGAACCCTACCTCTGCTGAACTCAGGGAGCTTTTACAAGCTTATGAAGAACAGAAAGCTCTCAAGAAAGCCTCCCAGTTAGGCCCCTTAGGGACTGGAACAGGAGGGCCCCCTTCTGAAGATGCTTCTGAGGTACCCCTTTCCAATAATCACCCCTTAGATGAGATTCATACTACAGAGGATGAAAGTGATAGGGATACAGATGTTAGTGGGGATGAAGGGAGAACTAGCCCAGTGCCAAGTGTTATACGTGGCCCAGCTAACCTAAGGCTATTGGGGACTGACAATGGGATCATCCCATTGGATCTCCCCAGTGGACTTAACCAGGGGCTTGGGAGGCAAAGGAATCACTCAGGTGAATCTAATGCTTCTCATGCCTCTAGAGGCTCTCAAGGTCACTCCAGAAGAAGGATGACCACCCCTCAGAGGAGGGAGCATGAGTCCAGAATGCAGGAAGCTCAGCTGAGAATCAGGAGACAGGAGCTAGAAGTAGCTCTGATGGAAGAGAAACTGAGTAAGGCTAGGCAACCTAAAGAGAGTGGGTCTATACCCACTGGTGGCAGCATTGTCCCTAAGGACAAAGATAGGGTCTTTGACAATAGGAACCTGTCCAAGGTTGTGCCCCCCTACAAAAGTGGGGATGACATCCACAAATGGATGACTGCTCTTGAGAGAGCCTGCATAGTGCAGCAGGTTCCTGAAGACCAGTGGGCAGCAATCTTATGGCTCTCCTTTGAAGGTAGAGGCAGAGATAGACTCCTCACTGTTAGAGAGGAGGATGTCAGAAACTACAGAGCCCTGAAGAGTGTCCTAGTTGATGGGTTAGGCTTAACCACTGAACAGTACAGGTTAATGTTCAGAGACACCCAGAAGACACAGACTCAGGACTGGTCTGAATACATTGAATGTGCCACTAAGGCTTTGGAGGGTTGGTTGCTGGGAAGTAAGGTATCTGATTATACAGGATTGTACAATTTGATGATGAGAGAGCAGATTTTAAATAACTGTCAGAACCAGCAACTGCATCAACACTTGGTTGACTCAGATCTGACCTCTCCCCAAGAATTGGGAAAGAAGGCAGACAAATGGGTCAGAACCAGGGTTAAGCAAAAGAACCAGAACCAGGGCCAAGGGGGTGATCAGAAGAAAACAGACCAAAAGGGTGGAGATCAGAAATCTAAAGACCAGAAGTCTTCAACAGGGCCCCAAACTAGTGCTAACGAGGGTGGGTCCCAGCCTAAAGGGAAGAAGAAAGAAGGTCCACAGAAACCCTGGTGCAAATCTTGCAAGAATACAACTCACTGGACTAGTGATTGTAAGAAGGGTGGAGCCCCCAACACTGTTGCCCCTAAGGCACCTGCTCCCAGTACTACTGTTAGCAGTGTTGGTCCCCAGACAAAGGTTGTAGTGGGAATCACTATGGGAACTGAAGGAGATTCTGACTTAGACAGAACCCTGAAACAGGCAGTCTTGATCTGTGATGGGGACATGGATTTGTCCCTGACTGTGAGCCCCAGTAACCTGGGCAAGTACAGACAGACTCCTTTAATAAATGAAAAAGTGGCTCAAGCCTACAGGTACACATGTGCCAGTGTCACTATGGTGACACCAGGCTTTGTGGACCCTGGACAGTACATACCAGGTGAGAATTACCTGGTGACCAATGCCAGCAATGCCACTACTTCACACAGTGTGGCAGTTGTTAACTTCTCATGGGGAGGGGTAACTGGCCTCAAAAGGGTTGTGGTTAGTGCAGACCTCCCAGTAGAATGTTTGTTGGGCAATGACCTAGAGAGTTCTCTATGGTCAGAAGTGGAGTACAGGACACATGCAGAGATGTTAGGTATATCGCCACATGTCCTTGCTGTGACCAGGTCACAGGCCAAAAAGTGCCTTACTGAACCACAGGTCTTGGATCCTGGAACAATGGACCAAGCACCTACCAAGAAGAAGAACAGGAGGGTTAAGGCTGTGCCTTCCCCCCTGCCTCCAAGTGATGATCAGCCTTCCCAGGAAGATGATCTAGAGGACCCTGAAGGAACTGTCCCTGAAGAGCTTGAACCTGATCAGGTTGAGTTTCTGGGGACAGGGGGACCTTCCAGGGCTGACTTGGGGCAGGCTCAGTTATCCTGTCCATCTCTTGAACCCCTCAGACAGCTGGCTGCTGCTGAGGCTGCTGGGAATGCTCAAGGTACCCATAACGTGTATTGGGAGGATGGGCTCCTTTATTCAGAGGCTAGAGACCCAAAACCTGGTGCAACCAGGAGGTTGGTTATACCTCTGCAATTTAGGGGCTTCCTTCTTACCTTGGCCCATGATATTCCTCTAGCATGTGGTAAATAATTAAATTACCTGTACTATTTTTTATGCGGTAAAGTCTAGTAAGAATAACTCAGTCAAAATAAGAGGCAGAATCCGTGGTATTAGAGGTTCTGAAAAGGGCTTTATTCCTTACAAAGGAATTATAGTTCGAACCAGGCAATCTTATTCCATCACCACGAAGGTTCAGGAAGGGATAGGCAATACATTATTGACAAGTAACAATATATATATGAAAAGCATTGCATTAAGACAGATGCAGGAGGCGTAACAGCTGATAATACAGATAAGAATACACATACGTAATGAAAATAGGCGTAAATACAGGCGTATACTAGAAACGTCATTTAAAATGATGTCACAAGTGGGTGGATCCATAAGAGAATCCTGCAGTGTCAGCAGAAATATTT
Organism: Triturus cristatus; assembly: GCF_964204655.1. Lineage (NCBI taxonomy): Eukaryota > Metazoa > Chordata > Amphibia > Caudata > Salamandridae > Triturus > Triturus cristatus. The sequence goes on along the minus strand of NC_140579.1, from coordinate 507,548,660 downwards.
GGCAGAGATGCGCGCGCAGCCGCATGACGTGTGATTGACGTGTGATTGACGTGCAACTAGAGGGTGAAGGGGAATTGACATTTAGCTCTACATATGGAGACAGAAGTCTGGGGGGTCAGGTCAACCTAATCCCAAATTGTATCTAATATCTTTGTTTAAGGAACTGGTTTATCCAAAAGGAAAGGTCTCTCGGACGAAATCTATTCTATACTGACTGTTAGTGCATGTACGAGCGTCTATGTGTCTACATGAGATGCGAGGGGGCAGGAATCTTCCATGGTGACAGGGGCTATGAATTACTTGCATAGAGATAGCGAGGCCGAGCCTTTTGCTCGGTAGCTGGAAGGATGTTTACCTAAACTACTAGACAGGAATGCATTGGATGAGGAGCGGAGCAGATAACTTGAAGGCTGAATACAGTTTTTGGCAGGCAATCGGCCGCGTCAGGCACCGCTAGCCGCGCAGGGAGTAAGACAAAGTTCATGGACACGGATGCAGGTCCAGGCTGGAGCATTTCAGAGGCTGAAGCAGGAAAAGGCTTGATGACAGAATTCAGGGCCTACTCGCCTGAACTGTAAAACGTGAAAAGTGAACCATATAAAGTCGGTGGCCAATCATACTTAGGAATGGACTGCTTGACCCATTCATGGCGGGTCTGAAAGAGGACATGTTGGCATTGGATGCATATGTATTTGCGTCTTCATAGCTGGAACTGGAGGGAACATACATGTACTTGTAGCATGTACATGGAGTCGTTGGGGTCTAAGATAGGGGACATAACTGATCATAAAATTCATATTTCCTCATTCCCTCCTTGTCCCCTACGGACCCTTATGAAATATCCATTTTCATCAATCCATCAATCTGTTCATATAGCATCATTTGTTCTTCTTTCTTCTTCCGGGATCTCGAATGAAAATTTGAAGGCGGGATACACGATGTGGCACACAGACCACAAATCGCTGGCCCACATTGTAGACACAAGCAGCAACTGAATAGTATGAGAAAGCCAATACCTAGGAAGGATAGGATCCTCCATCCCCATGTTGACAATATGCTCCAGAACCAACCGGACCAAGTCCAGGTGCCTGGATTCTGGTGTATCTGGCTTACGATCTTATGAAGTCGAGTTATGGCTTTATATACTGACGGCGCGTTTTCTGGTATGAAAACACAGCAACTTGATCCGATGACCCTACAAGCTCCGCCCCTATCGGCCAGAATGACGTCAAGGACAAGACGATTTTGAAGAACAACAATCCGCATCGCAGACTGCTCCTCTGTTAAGTTGCCTAAGGCGGAAGTAGTTTCATTCACTACTGCTTCAAGGGTTCTAGTTAATCTACGTATCAGCTTACTATTAGTGACTGTACCTATGTAGGGAAAGAAACCTTTATTGAAATCTGTGTATTGCTCCCATGCTGTTTCGGTGTAGTCGACAATCGGGAGATCTCTCTGCTGTCTATTGTGTACTAAATGGGTATTCCTATGGTAATCAGGCGGGGCTAGGAAAACAGGTGGTAGAAGGAATGCAATGTAACAGGTACCATCCCAATCTAGGGGTAGGCGTATGTATGCGGTGTGACCACAGATGAAGTAGGAGTGACGAGAAGCTCTAAATGTAGACTTGCCTTTATCACTGAATTCTATTACAGTGGTACATTTACTATGGCCCATGTGTATTGAACCATTCTTTCTTACACATAATTCGCCTCTAACTGGAAATACTGACATAGTGGGCAAGATTGGTGTAGCTTCGGATTCAATATTCAGGATCATAAGATTAAGTGTAAAGTTACCTAATCCATATACTTCATTTTCTAGATCAGTTCCTGTTCTTTTGGGAAGTCCCTCCTTGTTAGGGTAGCAGACTTTAAGTAAAACTAGGTTCAGGTTTCCCCATGCCCAGTTGTCTTGATAAACTACTGTATTTGAATCTAGGGAATTAATCAAACTAAACCATGCTCCACAGGAGCCATTGTGTGTGAATGGATACGGAAAGAGGGGCAAAACTCCCTTGTATTTCTGATAGGGAGGGAGTCGGCCACATATCCAACAATTTGTAGCATTGCTGGTCTGATGAGAATGATGTAACATACTAATGAATGTGTTGTTGCGCAGCGCAAATCTATAGGACAACTCATGCGGGGGTAATTCGCTAAAAGAATGTTCGGCAGTAGCATGGAAAGCACGCTTGGAGATAGGGTAATACATGTGTAATAATATACTGGAAATAATAATCAGAAGACTTAGAAAAAACATAATTAACAATGTCACTATGCAGTGACTACGAAGTGATTTACAGTACGCATGTTTCTGTCTATTTCTCTCTCTATTTCGGTCTAGAGGATACATGTCAGAGACAAATTCAACCGATTCACCTTGGAAAGGACTTAAACAATCAAATTGTCTGACTTGCTAGACCTTAGTTTCAGTTTATAGTTTTCCTTTTCTGTCTTGTCGACCAGGGGGAGTTTTGAGTCAGTCTGTGAGGGAATGCAGGGCTGATAATTCAAGTCGGATGATAGTCCATGACATTTTTTGATATGGCTCGAGTGCAACCACCCTTTACGTCCCTCAATCTTCACAGCTGTCCTTGTGGTCAATAAGACGAGTTTAGGCGACTGCCAGCGAGGCTCCAGCGGGTTCCTTCTGTCGAAGTTCCTTACAAGTACGATATCTCCCGGAACCACGTCATGGGGCTTCACCTCAGTGTTATCGGGAAAAGCTGCAGCTACCTGTGAACGACAAGATTGTAGTGCAGACATCAAGGAAGCCAGGTAATCTGTCAGCATATTACAATCAACATCAGTTATTTTACGAGGTATAGGCGTCCCCCACATATTTGGTGGTCTACCGAAGATCACCTCATACGGGGATAGCCCTGTTCGAGAGTGTGCTACCATTCTCATGTAAAAGAGCGCAACCGGTAAAGCTACTATCCAGTCGACACCTTTTTCTCTACATACTTTGGACAGTCTAATTTTCAGAGTTTGATTATGTCGCTCCACGAGACCTGCTGCCTCGGGATGTCGGACACAGTGGAATTTCCATTGGTAGCCTAACAGAAGTGAAACATGTTTCATTAGCTCGGATGAGAACGGTTGGCCATTATCTGAGTACACGACACGGGGCAAACCATACCGTGGGAAGAATTCTCGAACTAACTGTTTGGCAGTAGTCGGGGCAGTGTAATCTGAGACGGGATACGCCTCTGTCCACCGGGAAAGAGCGCATACAACTACGAGGACATATTTGAATCCTCGACATCGTTCCATCTGGATATAATCCATCTGGAGGACTTCAAAAGGGTGATCGGGGGGTTGAAATCCACCCTGTTCTACAGGTACGCCTTTTCCTGGATTGAACTGACAACAAATCATGCAGGTACGTACTTTCTGTTTAGCTGCTGCTCGCAAGTGTTTATTGAACCAAATGTGTTGAATACTGTCTAGCATAGCTTTCTCTCCTAGATGCGCTGAACTATGTATTGTGTTAATGATGACCTGAACCATTGAGTCGGGGAGAAACCATATAGATTTTCCCTTCGTCATCCATCCTTGATCTGTTTGGATCCCTCCTAATTCAGTCCATCTTTTTATTTCTTCTGGTGTAGCATGTGTCTGTATATCAATTACATCAAGGGCGGGATCCTTAACTGTCATGCAGTATGTTGGTGTCGGAACTATTGTCTTTGTCGTGTCAGTTGGATGAGTCTGATTCTGAGCAGTCTGTTTAGCTGTTCTGTCAGCTAGGTCGTTACCCTGAGAAATAATGTCAGTCACTTTTGTATGGGCTTTACACTTCATAATTGATATTGCAGTAGGCAGATGTATTGCATCTAACAGAGCTTGAATAAGGGGACCGTGCTGGATGTGGGCACCGTGAGAAGTTAAATAACCTCTCTCTCGCCAAAGCACGCCGAAGTCATGGACGACTCCGAATGCATAACGTGAATCTGTGTATATGTTGACTTTCTTATTTGTGGCTTGAATACAGGCTTGTGTCAGAGCGATGAGCTCTGCTGCTTGAGCTGACAAGGTATCGATACAATTTGTTTCAATAATTTCAGTGTCTGTTGTGACTGCATAAGCGGCCACTAACTCTCCTGTACTTGTTCTCATGCATGAACCATCTACATACAATGTCAGGTCTGGATCTGATAATGGAATATCTGTCAAGTCTTGTCTGGGTTCAGTCGTAATAGTAATAACTTCAATACAATCATGTGCCAGTGGGTCTGTTCCACTTAATGGCAAAAGTGTGGCAGGATTTAATGTACTACAACGTCGGATTTCTATGTGTGGCTGGAACAATGTCAATTCATAACCCGTCAGTCTTGCTATAGTCAAGTGTTGTGTTTGGGTCCGGTTCAAGAGAACCTCTACTGCGTGTGGTACTTGTACTATCAATTGATGTCCTAACACTATGGCATCGCTTTGTCTGATTGCTAAAGCTGTTGCTGCGAATGATTTCAGGCACGCAGGAAGAGCCTGAGCTACGGGATCTAATGTACTAGAAAAATAAGCACATGGCTTGTGTGATCCTGCCTGTTCCTGCGTGAGTACTGACAAAGCAGTACCTTCACGTTCTGTAACAAAAAGTGTAAAACGTTTGCTGTAACATGGCGTTGCTAAAACAGGTGCTTGGCATAAAGCTTTCTTTAAGCTTTCAAAAGCTTGTGTATGTTCCTGAGTCCAAGGGAGGACAGTCGATGTCGCTGCCTCCTGTGTTGTCAACTGAGTGAGTGGTTTCGCTAGAAATGCATATTGAGGGATCCACTGCCTACAGTACGAAGTGAGGCCTATGAATGCCCGTACCTCCTTTTGTGTCTTGGGTGGCGGCATGTTAACAATTAACTGGATACGGTCGGGTGTAAGCTGTCTTCCCCCCTTGGACAGCAAGTGCCCAAGGTACACAACTTGCTGGACACAGAATTGTAGCTTTGAAGGGGACACTTTGTGCCCCTTGTCTGCTAAGAAATGTAAAACCGTCAGTGATGCTTTTTCACATTCAGGTTCGCTTCGGGCGGTGATCAGCAGATCATCGACGTATTGAAGCAGGGCAGTGTTAGCTGGCATGTGGATACTGTCAAGTTCTCTTTTCAGTGCTTGGCTATAGATGCTGGGGCTTTCTGTGAATCCTTGAGGTGCGCGTGCGAATTTAAAACTTCGTCCATTTAAACTGAATCCGAACAAATATTGGCTTTCCGGATCGATTGGGACGCTAAAGAAAGCGTTCTTGAGATCAATTACAGTAAAGAACGTTGCTTCTGAATCTATGGCTGTTAGCAATGAAGAGATATCTGGGACCACGGGGTATTGTGGTACAATGCATTTATTTAATTCTCGCAGATCAATAACTAATCGATATACTGGTGGTGCTTTTGGATCAGTTCGTTTAAGAATCGGAATTATCGGGGAATTACATACATTGGAGTCGGTTTCCACAACCACTCCTTGTGCAATGAGCTCGTCAATGATTTGCAGTAAAGCCACAACAGCATCTGGGGGTAACTTGTATTGTCGTATTCGTGGTAGTACCACTCCTGTTTTGATTGTTACTCGATATGGTGTAATGTGCATACAACCTACATCAGTGGGGCCTTGCGCCCATAAATGTGCAGGTAGATTCTGTAACCGGTGATCCATGTCTCTAGACACGTAGTGACCTTTAAAGTCACGCAAAAATATTCGTACTCCTTCCGGAGAACAACATATTACAGCTCCTAGAGCCTTCAATGTTTTTATACCTAACAAGTTTTCTGGACATGATTTCGTAAGTAATAGATCTGTAGTCCGTGTTAATGGACCGACTGTAAATGCAAGTGGTTGCGATACTTCGTTAACAGTAGGTTTTCCTGAAAAACCAAGGGAAATATTTTGTGAGCCTGAGAGGGGTACCCCTGGGACTTCGCTGTGACGGATAGTGGTTCTGCTTGCCCCTGTATTGAGTAGAAACTTTCTGTCTTTCCCTAATACCTGACTCTGTACATAAGGACCCTCTTGATCTACTGGAACCTCAATGAGGGGTAAGCCAACTTCCCTCTCTAGGCTATTTCATGTGTAGCGCTGGTACTCTGGGTAGTCATTTTGTGCATACTGGTACATCTGTTGTGTCGTGTTTTGTGTTGCAGCAATAGGCTGTGGCTGTTGTTGTAGTTGTTGTTGTGGTTGTGGTGCGGTCTGCTGTACAGCTGGCATAGGCTGTATATTCTGAGGTACTTGTGGTTGGATCTGATCTTGTCTAGGCGGACGTGGTCTCTCTTTCGTTATACCCGTAGAGATATTATGTTTCAGAACTGCGCAATCGTGTATATAATGACCTGGCTGTTTACAATAGTTGCATGTCCCTCTAACAGGACCTACTGTATCATTTGACTGTGTCGTACCCTTTTTATGACCGTCAGCTGGAACTGACTGAGCAACAAGCATTTTCATTTTCGTGTCTTTCATACGTCTTTGTTCATGTTCTTGTTCTTCTCTAATTCTATTGTGATGATATTGTAACATTTGTAACATCTGTGACGGTGTGTTACCTTGCCAAGTACTCTCGAATTTTAATACTCTACTCTTAACTTGGGGCAGAGAATTTTCAACTAATTTTGTCACAAACAGATGTGGATATGACTCACTACTTGCTTTTATGCCACTATTAATACCAAAACATTTTTCAAATCGGGAATAGAAATCACTAGTGTCTTCATCTTGTTTTTGTTTACAGGCTGAGATTGCACCCCAGTCTTCCTTTTTCGTAGTTAATAAACGTGGTAGTACCTGCACTAATAATCCTGGTAATGCTGTAGTCCTTTCCCCAAGCCCCGAACCTGCAGCTCGGGCCTTTTCTTCGTTTTCTAATGCTGTCCAATCTATCTTTTGGTCTCCCACCTCCCATTCCTTTTCTTTGAGTTTCTCGTAAATACCGGCAGGCAATAAAACTTTCAATATTTTCATAATGTCAGGATAAGTATACTCTCCCATGAGTAACATGTCTTTTATCTCACGGTGGAAACCTGCTGGGTCTTTGTCATGGCTAGGTACTACTTTCTTCATTTCTAATAATTCAATTTTAGTTATGGGCGTGTACACAAACACGCGTTTAAAAGTATTGTCTTCACCTCTGATTGGGTGTACTTCGCGTAAGGGATTCTGTCTGTCTATGTGATACGTTTTTCTTTCCAACTTGGGGGGAACTGAAACATGTTCTGGGCATACGAAGACAATGTACTGGTGTCGATATTCTAGAATTTCTTTAATTAAGTCAGTACCTGACCCTCTCCATTTGTTCGTGAGTAATTCTATCAGTATATCAGGTAGAGGACCAGGATCGGAGTATTGGCTTCTATATAATATAAGGAGGTGTTGTATCATGTATATACCAGCTAAACGCTGTTCGTCTGGGGTAAGATTCAAAAACGTGTGTGCCAACGCATCATCACTGTATTTTTCAGAACTGTCAGCCCATTGTACTGCTGACCTGGCTAATTCTTGTTCATCCATAGAATCGAGCATATGATACCCCCTTCGGTCTCGGAGTAATTTATCAGCAGCCTGGAATAAGTGTTCAGGGGACTTCGTGTTTAACATAGGGACTTGAAAATGTCTGTTACATTCTGGACGTATCGGACGTATCGGGTCATTAAAGTATCTGGTATTGTTACAAGGTCTTCCCCTACCTACATAGGCTATCGTTTCTAATTGTCCTGTGGGCATTTCTGATTCTTCCTCCTCCTCTCCCTCTGATTCAGTTTTGTCTGCCTCCAATCTGGCTTTATGTATTCGTTCTACTTCTTTGCGGATCTTTCGGCACATAGCTACTATACATGTCTGTTTATCATGTTTCCCCTCTGATATATTCTGACCCCATCGGGTAAGTACTTGCATTTCATCCTGGTCTACCTCGGACCTATCTCTGTCTCTGATCAAGCAGTTTATGAAGAAACGTAACAGTTGTCTCTGTATATCCGCTTTCTGGTATTCCATGGCTTCGTCAATACTTTCAGGGCCTTGCCCTGTTTGGACAAAGCGATATATATTGTCTAAATGTTTAATCATTCCTGGTAGCGTCGTTAAATATATTGAAGCTCGTCGTATACGTAGTGATGATAGCAGCATTCTGTCATTTTTACCGGGCACTGGATCATATCTACAATCTACAAGATGTTCTTTAAACATGTCGGACGTTGCTATTTGGGGTGTACGTTGGTTTGCTAAATCTCTAAGAGACGATTTACTTCGTGATGGTGGCGTGGCAAAAATTGTTGTCGCACCTTCTGAGGTGCTAGGCACGAAAGGATTCGTGGGATGTAAGGTAGAGACTGTGGATGCAGGAAAAGCGGCGGAAACAGATGGACCCGTGGGATTGTGCGGAGGAGTTTGTTCTCGGCGTTGAGCACCATCGACAGGTGGCGTATGTGGTGGAACATTAACATATTCCGGAGCTACATCGTCTAAATAGGAGGAAAGGAAAATATCTTTTGCGGTCTTGGGATGTGCTTTAATCGGGAGTAATGGGGGTGGCAAATCTTTCGGTATTCCCGGGGTGGCCTTAGGTAAACCTTCGGCTAAAAGAGGATACATACCATTCATAAGAGCATTTCGTTGTCTGTCTACTTGTTCTGTTTTTACTCGGATACCTTCCTCAACTAATACGTTTTCTCGGGCTCTATTTGAGTTCTCCCTACTTTTCTCTTCCAGTCTGAGCGCTTTCTCTGTGCGCCTATGCGATTCTTTACGCCATAACTCAATGGCATCTTTCTGTGACTGTCTGGCTTTCTTTTTCCATAATTCTTCTTCTACTCTCATGATGCAATTTGCATCCCATGTCCCAGCTGCGGGCCACCTCTGACTTTCTGCTAGATCCTTGGTGTAGTCCACCCATAAGTCGAGATATAATACGGCATCTAGGCCATGTTTATGATACATAAAATACCCTGGAGTGTCCCTAGGTGGAATGGGAACAGCTTCTTCGAGTACTCCTTTTCTAGTTTTGATCTGTCTTAATTTTGAAAAGAACGGCATCTTTAAACCTTCCTACTTGATTCTTACCTGAACCGAACTTGAACACGATTAATACAATAAACACAATAATGAACACTCATTCATACCACAATTTTTGAACACAGAAAAACATTTAATATTTAACATTTAACTTTTAACGAACAATGATAATAGAAGAAAACTAGTTACTGACATAATACTAATACTAGATAATATTGAATTATATACATGAACATACTGGATATACTGCTAAACAGTACAGATACACTGCTAAAACAGTGCAGACCGGATCTGTGTACCCAAACCCGTCAGGACCGGCACAAATTAATGTGCACGTCTAACTGCCTCCCCAGCAACGGTACTCACCGGGTAGCACGGAACGGAAGGCCTCGGAACTGAACTGAACTGGACCGGACTGGACTCGACTCGACTCGGAACTTCGGAACCTGGTGGGCCTCTGTATACCTCGGATCTTGCTCTCTCAGCTAGGCTCTGGTCGGGATACTTCGCACTTCTCACCGCCTCGTCTGGGTGTTGATCGCAGCCTCAGTCACCCCCGCTTGGCCGGAGGGAGATACAGGAAATCCTGCGGGTACGCGTTTTTGTCCGTTCAGCTGTGGCAGGGGACCGGGCCTGCAACGCACCTCCGGCGCGTGAGATGAGAAAGTGTCCCTGTTCGGGCGCCAATTTCTGTGGTAAATATTTAAATTACCTGTACTATTTTTTATGCGGTAAAGTCTAGTAAGAATAACTCAGTCAAAATAAGAGGCAGAATCCGTGGTATTAGAGGTTCTGAAAAGGGCTTTATTCCTTACAAAGGAATTATAGTTCGAACCAGGCAATCTTATTCCATCACCACGAAGGTTCAGGAAGGGATAGGCAATACATTATTGACAAGTAACAATATATATATGAAAAGCATTGCATTAAGACAGATGCAGGAGGCGTAACAGCTGATAATACAGATAAGAATACACATACGTAATGAAAATAGGCGTAAATACAGGCGTATACTAGAAACGTCATTTAAAATGATGTCACAAGTGGGTGGATCCATAAGAGAATCCTGCAGTGTCAGCAGAAATATTTGGCAGAGATGCGCGCGCAGCCGCATGACGTGTGATTGACGTGTGATTGACGTGCAACTAGAGGGTGAAGGGGAATTGACATTTAGCTCTACATATGGAGACAGAAGTCTGGGGGGTCAGGTCAACCTAATCCCAAATTGTATCTAATATCTTTGTTTAAGGAACTGGTTTATCCAAAAGGAAAGGTCTCTCGGACGAAATCTATTCTATACTGACTGTTAGTGCATGTACGAGCGTCTATTTGTCTACATGAGATGCGAGGGGGCAGGAATCTTCCATGGTGACAGGGGCTATGAATTACTTGCATAGAGATAGCGAGGCCGAGCCTTTTGCTCGGTAGCTGGAAGGATGTTTACCTAAACTACTAGACAGGAATTCATTGGATGAGGAGCGGAGCAGATAACTTGAAGGCTGAATACAGTTTTTGGCAGGCAATCGCCGCGTCAGGCACCGCTAGCCGCGCAGGGAGTAAGACAAAGTTCATGGACACGGATGCAGGTCCAGGCTGGAGCATTTCAGAGGCTGAAGCAGGAAAAGGCTTGATGACAGAATTCAGGGCCTACTCGCCTGAACTGTAAAACGTGAAAAGTGAACCATATAAAGTCGGTGGCCAATCATACTTAGGAATGGACTGTTTGACCCATTCATGGCGGGTCTGAAAGAGGACATGTTGGCGTTGGACGCACATGTATTTGCGTCTTCATAGCTGGAACTGGAGGGAACATACATGTACTTGTAGCATGTACATGGAGTCGTTGGGGTCTAAGAGATGGGACATAACTGATCATAAAATTCATATTTCCTCAAGCAGGACACTTAGGCCAGAACAAGACTTGGGACAGGTTTGTCCCTCACTTTCACTGGCCTCACATGAATGAAGATACCAAGGAGTTTTGTCGCTCCTGTGTGACCTGCCAAGCCAGTGGCAAATCAGATGGCACAACAAAGGCCCCCCTAATACCACTACCTGTGGTGGGGTCCCCTTTGAAAGAGTGGGAATAGATATAGTGGGTCCCATGGATCCTCCCACTGCATCTGGGCACAGATTTATACTGGTGGTAGTGGATCATGCCACCAGGTATCCAGAGGCAATTCCCCTTAGGATCACTACAGCTCCTTTTGTGGCCAGGGCCCTGCTGGGAGTATTCTCCAGAGTGGGGTTTCCTAAGGAGGTGGTTTCTGACAGAGGTACCAACTTCAAGTCAGGATACTTGACAGCTATGTGGAAGGAATGTGGTGTCAACTACAAGTTCACCACTCCTTATCACCCACAATGCAATGGGCTTGTTGAGAGATTCAACAAGACCCTAAAAGGTATGATCAAAGGATTTCCTGAAAAGCTCAGGCGAAGATGGGACATCCTTCTACCCTGCCTTCTGTTTGCTTACAGAGAGGTCCCACAAAAAGGAGTTGGCTACAGCCCCTTTGAATTGTTGTTTGGGCACCCTGTAAGAGGCCCACTGTGTTTAGTGAAGGAAGGATGGGAGTTGCCTCTCAAAAAGCCTAAACAAGACATAGTGGACTATGTACTTGGTCTCCGCTCCAGGATGGCTGAGTATATGGAGAAGGCATCCAAAAACCTTGAGGCAAGCCAGGCCTTACAGAAAGCTTGGCATGACCAAAAGGCTGTCTTGGTTGAGTTTCAGCCAGGACAGAAGGTATGGGTGTTGGAGCCAGTGGCCCCAGCAGCACTCCAAGACAAATGGTCTGGAGCCCATACAATCCTGGAAAAGAAGGGAGAGGTTACCTACTTGGTGGACCTAGGAACTCCCAGGAGTCCCCACAGGGTACTCCATGTTAACAGGTTAAAAGCATATGTTGACAGGGCAGACATGGGCTTGCTCATGGCTACAGATGAGGGACAGGAGGAAGAGAGTGACCCTCTCCCAGACTTGTTGTCTCAGACCCCTGAAGATGGCTCAGTTGAAGGAGTGACCCTTGGAGGCAACCTCACTGACCATCAGCAGATTGAATGTAGACAGGTTCTACAATCATTTCAACATATGTTCTCACTGATACCTAGTCAAACTGACTGGTGTACCCATGTGGTGGACACTGGTGACAGTCTGCCTGTGAAGAACAAACTTTACAGACAACCTGACCACGTCAGGGACTGTATAAAGGCTGAGGTACACAAAATGCTGGAACTGGGTGTCATTGAACCCTCAGAGAGCCCCTGGGCTAGCCCAGTGGTTCTGGTCCCCAAACCTCACACCAAAGATGGCAAGAGATAGATGAGGTTCTGTGTGGATTACAGAGGACTCAATGCTGTCACTAGGACAGATGCACATCCTATTCCAAGGGCAGATGAGCTCATAGATAAACTAGCTTCTGCTAAGTTTTTGAGCACATTTGACTTGACAGCTGGCTATTGGCAAATCAGATTAGCTGAGGAGTCCAAGGCCAAAACAGCATTCTCATCCCCAGGTGGGCACTACCAATTTTTGGTGATGCCCTTTGGTCTGAAGAATGCACCTGCCACCTTCCAAAGGTTGGTGAATCAAGTCCTTACTGGGTTGGATGACTTTTGTGCAGCATATCTTGATGACATTGCTGTCTTTAGCTCCACCTGGGAGGATCACCTGATCCACCTGAAGTAGGTACTTGAGGCTCTGCAAAAGGCAGGCCTCACTATCAAGGCTACTAAGTGCCAGATAGGGCAGAGTAAGGTTGTGTATTTGGGCCACCTTGTAGGTGGAGGCCAAGTTCAACCACTGGAGAGTAAGATACAATCCATCAAGGACTGGTCTCCTCCAACCACCCAGACTCAAGTTCGAGCTTTCTTGGGCTTGACTGGGTACTACAGGAAGTTTGTTAAGAACTATGGGTCCATTGTGACTCCTCTTAATGATCTGACATCCAAGAAGATGCCCAAAAAGGTTCAGTGGACAGTAAGCTGTCAAAAGGCATTTGAAGACCTGAAGAAGGCCATGTGCTCTGCACCTATCCTGAAAAGTCCTGACTACTCCAAAGAGTTTATTGTCCAAACAGATGCTTCTGAGTTGGGTGTGGGAGCTGTGCTGTCACAACTTAATGTAGATGGTCAAGACCAACCCATTGCTTTTATTAGCAGAAGGTTGACCCCCAGAGAGAAGAATTGGTCAGCTATTGAGAGGGAGGCCTTTGCTGTGGTGTGGGCCCTGAAGAAGCTGAGGCCATACTTGTTTGGCACTCACTTCAAGATTCAGACCGACCATAAGCCCCTCTTGTGGCTAAATCAGATGAAGGGTGAAAACCCCAAACTGCTTAGGTGGTCCATTTCCCTACAGGGGATGGACTTTACAGTGGAGCACCGGCCAGGTACGGACCATGGGACTGCAGATGGTCTCTCCAGGTACTTCCACTTAGGACATGAAGACGAGACTGGTCAAGGCTAGTTTAATGTCCCTGCTTTTGGGGGGGGGGGTTGTGTAGGAGAGTAGGGTCTGCTATCCTATGGTCACCCCAAATTTTTGCTTTTTGCTTCACTGGTTTTTGACATATTGAGGCTGTAGGCCTGCTAATCAGACCCCCAGCCTGCTGTTCTCTCTAACTAAATTGACACTATGCACCCTAGGTGCATAACCAATTGGAATTGGATCACCCTGTGAGCCCCTGTACCAGTGTACACTAGGTACCCAGGGCATTGGTGGATCTAAGGCCTACCAGGGGCTGAAGCATGTATTATGCCACCCCTAGCCTGGCCTAACAAATTTGACACAACTGGCTGATCACTCAGCTGGGGTAAGTTGGTGTAACCACCTCTTACTTAGGTGTAGTATACCTATACCTAACCTTAAATGGGACACATGTTAACCTATAAGTCACTCCTATGGCAGGCCTTAACAATCCTGAAGGCAGAGTGCTTGGTTCCATGTGAGATGGTGCTCTGGCATGAGCTGAGCCTGTCTGCAGTGGTCGGAACAACTTCCTTCTACCGTTACCAGATATCGTCATACCATATACTCTTAAGTGCATTATGAACCTCGCGGTTAAATGCTATCTTTGGTTTGGCTTTATCAAAACATGTCGAGTAAGGTGTCATACGAATTGGAATACTAACCCCTCGCCAATTCTGGCGACGGGGTTAGCATTCCACCCTTCTAGAGGGACACGACATGTACAGTACCTGAAACCCGGGTAAAATCAGACATAGCCTCAGCTCCACAAAATGGATGCTGCCACCACAGACACAAGTCTGCCCTCCTGCTGCTGGGAGTCCTTCCAGCTTGGGAGACGTGGACAAAGGGTTTCCTGCCAGGGGAGGTGCGAGCACCACCCCAGACAGGATTGTGTGTATTGGTCAGGTAGGGCTTGAAAGAAACCAGACATGCCTGAGGCTCACAAGGAGCCTCGGTGCATATGCCAGTTCAATCCGGTCCTGGGGCACACCAGCCCCGGACCTGGGGCGAGCTGGACAAAGGATTGGGGGTGTAACCACCCCCCCTCCTGGTCCCTCCCTTAGGGAGGGACCTAGCAGGTAGTCCGGCCCCTAGAATCCGCTTAAAGGTAGGAGCTGTGTCCTAAGACTTCAGACATCCTGGAATCAACTTACTACAAAGAAGAAGACGGGAACTTCGACGCTCTGCTGCACAGAGGACTGAAGGAAATCTCCCCTATGGTCAGGGAGTGACCATCTTGCTAACGCAAGCACCAGCCAGCTATTCAATGTCTGCTTTGCCGCCGCCTCCTGCCGGAGCCCGAGCCCAAAGCCTGACAAGACTTGGACCTCCAGACCTCTCACAGCCCGATCCACAGTCCCTGCAAAGAAGGGACCCGTGGAGGCACCGAGACACGTGGAGCCAGCCATCTTGGAAGACCGACGACAAGCTGCAAGTGCAACGACAGAGGCACCCTCCGAGTTGTGCTTTGGGTCCTGAGAAGCCCAACCACCGAGCAGCATCTGCACCAAAGGTGAGCCCTCCAGCATCTCCGCGATCTGCGTGGTGTGGTAAATATTTCATTACCGATACTATTTTTTATGCGGTAAAGTCTAGTAAGAATAACTCAGTAAATATAAGAGGCAGAATCCGTGGTATTAGAGGTTCTAAAAGGCTTTATTCCTCTATAAAGGAATTACAGTTCGAACTGTAGGCTTCAAATTCCATCACCACGAAGGTTCAGGAAGGGAAGGCAATACATTATTGACAAGTAATGATATTTATATGAAAAGTATTACATTAAGACAGATGCAGGAGGCGTAACAGCTGATAATACAGATAATGATACACATACGTAATGAAAAAAGGCGTAAACATAGGCATAACTAAATACGTCATTAAACATGATGTCACAAGTGGGTGGATCCATAAGAGAATCCTGCAATGTCAGCAGAAATACTTGGCAGAGATGCACGCACAGCCGCATGACGTGTGATTGACGTGCAACTAGAGGGTGAAGTGGACTTGACATTTAGCTCTACATGTGGAGACAGAAGTCTGAGGGGTCATGTCAACCTAATCCCAAATCATATCTAATATCTTATGTTTAAAGAACTGTATTATCCAAAAGGAAAGGTCTCTCGGACGGAATCTATTCTATACTGACTGTTAGTGCGTGTACAAGCGTCTAAGTGTCTACATGAGAAGCGAGGGGGCAGGAATCTTCCATGGTAACAAGGGCTATGAATTACTTGCATGAGGACAGTGAGGCCTGGCCCTTTGCACGGTAGCTGGAAGAATGTTTACCTAAACTACTAGACAGGAATGCATCGGATGAGGAGCGGAGCAGATAATCTTGAAGGTGAAATACAGTTTTTGGCAGGCAACAGGCTGGATCAGGCACCGTTAGCCACGCAGGGAGTAGGACAAAGTTCATGGATACAGATGCAGGTTCGGACTGGAGCTTTCAGAGGCAGAAGGCAGGAAAAGGCTTGATGGCAGAATTCAGGGCGTACTCACCTGAATCTGTAAAATGTGGAAAGTGAACCACATAAAGTCGGTGGCCTTTCATACTTAGGAATGGAATATCTGACCCATTCATGGCGGATCTGAAAGAGGACATGTTGACGGTGGACGCACATGTATTTGCGTCTTCATAACTGGAACTGGAGGGAACATACATGTACTTGTAACATGCACATGGAGCCGTTGGGGTCTACGATAGGGGACATAACTGATCACAAAATTCATATTTCCTCATTCCCTCCTTGTCCCCTACGGACCCTCAGGAGATATCGATCTTCATCAATCCATCGATCTGGTCATATAGCATCATTTGTTCTTCTTTCTTCTTCCGGGATCTTGAACGAAAACTTGGATGCGGGATACACGATGTGGCACACAGACCACAAATCGCTGGCCCACATTGTAGACATAAGCAGCAACTGAATAGTATGAGAAAGCCAATACCTAGGAAGGATAGGATCCTCCATCCCCAGGCTGACAACACGCTCCAGAACCAACCGGACCAAGTCCAGGTGCCTGGACTCTGGTGTATCTGGCTTATAATCTTATGAAGGCGAGTTATGGCTTTATACACTGACGGCGAGTTTTCTGGTATGAAAACACAGCAACTTGATCCGATGACCCTACAAGCTCCGCCCCTATCGGCCAGGATGACGTCAAGGACAAGACGATTTTGAAGCACAACAATCCGCATCGCAGACTGCTCTTCTGTTAAATTTCCTAAGGCGGAAGTAGTCTCGTTCACTACTGCTTCAAGGGTTCTAGTTAATTTACGTATCAGCTTACTATTAGTGACTGTACCTATATAGGGAAAGAAACCTTTATTGAAATCTGTGTATTGTTCCCATGCCGTTTCAGTGTAATCGACAATCGGGAGATCTCTCTGCTGTCTATTGTGTACTAAATGGGTATTTCTGTAATAATCAGGAGGGGCTAGGAAAACAGGTGGCAGAAGGAATGCTATGTAACAGGTACCATCCCAATCTAGAGGTAGACGTATATATGCGGTCTGGCCACATATGAAGTAGGAATGACGGGAAGCTCTAAATGTAGACTTGCCTTGATCACTGAATTTTATTACAGTGGTGCATTTACTATGGCCCATGTGTATGGAACCATTTTTTTTTTACACATAATTCCCCTTTAACTGGGAATACTGACATAACGGATAAGATTGGCGTAGCTTCGGATTCAACATTCAGAATCAGGAGGTTAAGTGTAAAATTACCTAATCCATATACTTCATTTTCTAGATCAGTTCCTGTTCTTTTGGGAAGTCCCTCCTTGTTAGGGTAGCAGACTTTAAGCAAAACTAGGTTCAGGTTTCCCCATACCCAGTTGTCTTGATAAACTACGGGATTTGAATCTAGGGAATTAATCAAACTAAACCATGCTCCACAGGAGCCATTGTGTGTGAACGGATACGGAAAGAGGGGCAAAACTCCCTTATAGTTCTGATAGGGAGGGAGTCGGCCACATATCCAACAATTTGTAGCATTGCTGGTCTGATGGGAATGATGTAACATACTAATGAAAGTGTTGTTGCGCAGCGCAAATCTATAAGACAACTCATGCGGAGGTAATTCGCTAAAAGAATGTTCTGCGGTAACATTGTAAGCATGCTTAGAAATAGGGTAATACATATGTAACAATACACTAGAAATGATGATCAAAAGACTTAAAAAAAACAAAATTAATAATGTAACTGTGCAGTGACTACGAAGTGATTTACAGTACGCATGTTTTTTAAGCTTTATCTGTCTATTTCTCTCTCTATTTCGGTCTAGAGGATACATGTCAGAGACAAATTCAACCGATTCACCTTGGAGAGGACTTAAACAATCAAATTGTCTGACTTGCTAGACCTTAATTTCAGTTTATAGAGTTCATTTTTTGTCTGTTCAACCAAGGGGAGCTTTGAGTCTGTCTGTGAGGGAATGCAGGGCTGAGTGTTCACATCGGACGGTAGTCCATAAAATTTCTTGATATGACTCGAGTGTAACCACCCTTTACGTCCCTCAACCTTCACGGCTGTCCTTGTTGTCAGCAAGACGAGTTTGGGCGATTTCCACCTGGGCTCCAACTGGGTCTTCCGGTCGAAGTTCCTCACAAGAACCAGATCACCTGGAACCACGTCATGGGGCTTCACCTCAGTGTTATCGGTAAAAGCTGCAGCTACCTGTGAACGACAAGATTGTAGTGCAGACATCAAGGAAGCCAGGTAGTCTGTCAGCATATTACAGTCAACATCAGTGATTTTGCGAGGTATAGGTGTCCCCCACATATTTGGTGGTCTACCGAAGATCACCTCGTACGGGGATAGCCCTGTTCGAGAATGTGCTACCATTCTCATATAAAAGAGCGCAACTGGTAAGGCTACTATCCAATCGACACCTTTTTCTCTACATATTTTGGACAATCTAATTTTCAGAGTTTGATTATGACGTTCCACAAGACCTGCTGCCTCGGGATGTCGAACACAGTGGAATTTCCATTGGTAACCTAACAGAAGTGAAACGTGTTTCATTAGTTCAGATGAGAATGGCTGGCCGTTATCTGAGTACACGACACGTGGTAAACCGAATCGTGGGAAGAATTCTCGAACTAGCTGTTTGGCAGTAGTCGGGGCAGTGTAATCTGAAACCGGGTAGGCTTCTGTCCAACGGGAAAGAGCACAGACAACTACGAGAACATATTTGAATCCTCAACATCGTTCCATCTGGATATAATCCATCTGGAGGACTTCAAAAGCATGATCGGGAGGTTGAAATCCACCCTGCTCTACGGGGATGCTTTTACCTGGATTAAACTGACAACATATCATACAGGTACGTACTTTCTGTTTGGCTGCTGCTCGCAAGTCTTTGTTGAACCAAATGTGTTGAATACTGTCTAGCATAGCTTTTTCTCCTAGGTGCGCTGGACTATGTATTGTGTTAATGATGACTTGAACCATGGAGTCGGGAAGAAACCATATAGATTTTTCCTTCGTCATCCATCCTTGATCCGTTTGGATCCCTCCTAATTCAGTCCATTTCTTTATTTCTTCTGGTGTAGCATGTGTCTGTATGTCAATTACATCAAGGGCGGGATCCTTAACTGTCATGCAATGTGTTGGTGTCGGAACTATTGTCTTTGTCGTGTCAGTTGTATGGGTCTGATTCTGAGCAGTCTGTTTAGCTGTTCTGTCAGCTAGGTCATTACCCTGAGAAATGATATCGGTAACTTTTGTATGGGCTTTGCATTTCATAATCGATATTGCAATAGGTAGATGAATCGCGTCTAATAGGGCTTGAATGAGGGGTCCGTGTTGGATGTGGGCACCGTGAGAAGTTAAATAACCTCTCTCTCGCCACAGTACGCCGAAGTCATGGACGACTCCGAATGCATAACGTGAATCTGTGTATATGTTGACTTTCTTATTTTTGGCTTGAATACAGGCTTGTGTCAGAGCGATGAGCTCTGCTGCTTGAGCTGACAAAGTGTTAATACAATTTGTTTCAATGACTTCAGTGTCTGTTGTGACTGCGTAAGCGGCCACTAACTCTCCTGTACTTGTTCTCATACATGAACCATCTACATACAATGTCAGGTCTGGATCTGATAAAGGGATGTCTGTCAAGTCTTGTCTGGGTTTCGTCGTGATAGTAATGACTTCAATACAATCATGTGCTAATGGATCTGTTCCATTTACGGGCAAAAGTGTGGCAGGATTTAACGTATTACAACGTCTGATTTCTATATGTGGCTGAAACAATGTTAATTCATAACCGGTGAGTCTTGCTATAGTCAAGTGTTGTGTTTGTGTGCGGTTCAAGAGAACCTCTACTGCGTGTGGTACTTGTACTGTCAATTGATGTTCTAACACTATGGCATCGCTTTGTCTGATTGCTAAAGCTGTTGCTGCCACTGATTTCAGGCACGCAGGAAGAGCCTGAGCTACTGGATCTAATGTACTAGAGAAATAAGCACATGGTTTGTGTGATCCTGCTTGTTCCTGAGTGAGTACTGACAAGGCAGTACCTTCGCGTTCTGTAACAAAGAGTGTAAAAGGCTTACTGTAACATGGTGTTGCTAAAACAGGTGCTTGGCATAAAGCTTTCTTTAGGCTTCCAAAGGCATGTGTATGTTCTTGAGTCCAAGGGAGGACAGTCGATGTGGCTGCCTCCTGTGTTGTCAACTGGATGAGTGGTTTTGCTAGAAATGCATATTGAGGGATCCACTGCCTACAGTATGAAGTGAGACCTATAAAAGCCCGCACCTCCTTTTGTGTCTTGGGTGGCGACATGTTAGCAATTAACTGGATGCGGTCGGGTGTAAGCTGTCTTCCCTCCTTGGACAGCGAGTGCCCAAGATAAACAACTTGCTGGACACAGAATTGCAGCTTAGAAGGGGACACCTTGTGCCCCTTGTCGGCCAGAAATCTTAAAACCGTCAGTGACGCTTTTTCACATTCAGGTTCGCTTCGGGCGGTGATCAGCAGATCATCGACATATTGAAGCAAGGCAGTGTTAACTGGCATGTGGATACTGTCAAGTTCTCGATTCAGTGCTTGGCTATAGATGCTGGGGCTTTCTGTAAATCCTTGAGGTGCGCGTGTGAATTTAAAACTTCGGCCATTCAAACTGAATCCGAACAAATATTGACTTTCCGGATCTATTGGGACGCTAAAGAAGGCATTCTTGAGATCAATTACAGTGAAGAACGTTGCTTCTGAGTCAATAGCTGTTAGTAATGAAGAGATATCTGGGACCACAGGGTATTGTGGTACAATACATTTATTTAATTCGCGCAGATCAATAACTAATCGATATACTGGTGATGCTTTTGGATCCGTTCTTTTAAGAATCGGAATTATCGGTGAATTACATACATTGGAGTCTGTTTCTACAACCACTCCTTGTGCAATGAGCTCGTCAATGATTTGCAGCAAAGCCACAACAGCATCTGGTGGTAACTTGTATTGTCGCATTCGTGGTAGTACTACTCCTGTTTTTAGTGTGACTCGATATGGTGTAATGTTCATGCAACCAACATCAGTTGGGCCTTGTGCCCATAGATGTGTAGGTAAATTCTGCAGCCGGTGATCCATGTCTCTGGACACGTAGTGACCTTTGAAATCACGTAAAAATAATCGTACTCCTTCCGGAGAACAACATATTATAGCTCCTAGAGCTTTCAATGTTTTTATACCTAACAAGTTTTCTGGACATGATTTAGTAAGCAATAAATCTGTGGTTCGTGTCAATGGACCAACCGTAAGTGGAAGGGGTTGCGTTATTTCATTAATGATAGGCTTTCCTGAGAATCCAAGGGAAATATTCTGTGAGCCTGAGAGGGGTGCCCCTGGAACTTCACTGCGTCGTATAGTTGTTCTGCTTGCCCCTGTATCAAGTAAAAACTTTCTGTCTTCCCCTAATAGTTCACTATGTACATAAGGTCCCTCTTGATCTACAGGAACCTCGATAAGGGGTAAGCTAACTTCCCTCTCTAGGCTATTTCATGTGTATCGCTGATAATCGGGATAGTCATTTTGTGCATACTGGTACATCTGTTGCGTTGTTGCTTGTGTGGCAGCAATAGGCTGCGCTTGTGGTGGTGCTACGGTCTGTTGTAGAGCTGCCTGTTGCGGAGCTAGTCGTTGCGGAGCTGACCTAGGTGGTGCATGCTGAGGGATTTGTTGTTGATTCTGATCCTGTCTAGGTGGACGTGGTCTTTCCTGTGTTCTACCCGTGGCGATATTATGTTTCAGAACTGGACAATCGTGTATATAATGACCTTGTTGCTTACAATAGTTGCATGTCCCTTTCGTCGGACCTGCGGAATCACCTTTTTTATGACCATCAGCTGGAACTGACTGGGCAACAAGCATTTTCATTTTCGTATCTTTCATACGTCTTTGTTCATGTTCTTGTTCTTCTCTAATTCTATTGTGGTGATATTGTAACATCTGTAACATCTGTGACGGGGTGTTACCTTGCCAGGTACTCTCAAATTTCAACACTCTATTCTTAACTTGCGGCAGGGAATTTTCAACTAATTTTGTCACAAACAGATGTGGATATGACTCGCTACTTGCTTTTATGCCACTATTGATACCAAAACATTTTTCAAATCGCGAATAGAAATCACTAGTGTCTTCATCTTGCTTTTGTTTACAGGCTGAGATTGCACCCCAGTCCTCCTTTTTCGTAGTTAATAAACGTGGCAGTACCTGTACTAGTAATCCTGGTAGTGCTGTAGTCTTTTCCCCAAGCCCTGATCCTGCAGCTCGGGCCTTTTCTTCGTTTTCTAATGCTGTCCAATCTATCTTTTGGTCTCTCACCTCCCATTCCTTTTCTTTGAGTTTCTCGTAAACACCGGCAGGCATTAACACTTTCAATATTTTCATAATGTCGGGGTAGGTATACTCTCCCATGAGCAACATGTCTTTTATCTCACGGTGGAAACCTGCTGGATCCTTGTCATGGCTGGGTACTACTTTCTTCATTTCTAATAATTCAATTTTAGTTATATGCGTGTACACAAACACGCGTTTAAAGGTATTATCTTCACCTCTGATTGGGTGTACTTCGCGTAACGGATTCTGTCTATCTTTGTGATACATTTTTCTTCCCATAGTGGGATTTGGAACGTGTTCTGGGTATGCGGAAACTATATACTGGTTTCGAAATTCTAGAATTTCTTTAATCAAATCAGTACCTGACCCTCTCCATTTATCCGTGAGTAGTTCTGTCAATATGTCAGGTAAGGGTCCAGGATCGGAGTGTTGGCTTTTATATAATATAAGGAGGTGTTGAATCATGTATATACCAGCTACACGCTGTTCGTATGGGGTAAGGTTCAGAAACGTGTGGGCTAGTGCATCTTCACTGTATTTGTCGGGACTGTCAGCCCATTCTACTGCTGACCTGGCTAATTCTTGTTCATCCATGGAATCGAGCATATGGTACCCCCTTCGATCTCGGAGTAATTTATCAGCGGCTTGGAATAGGTGTTCAGGGGACCTTGTATTTAACATAGGGGCTTGAAAATGTCTGTTACATTCTGGACGTATCGGACGTATCGGATCATTGAAGCCTCTAGTATTATTATGGGGTCTTCCTCTACCTACGTAAGCTATCGTATCTAATTGTTCTGATTCTTGCTCCTCCTCTCCCTCTGATTCAATTCTGTCTGCTTCTCGTCTTTCTTTATGTATTCGTTCTACTTCCTTGCGGATCTTTCGATACATGGCGATTATACACGCCTGTCTATCATGTTTCTCGTCTGATATGTTCTGACCCCATTTGGCAAGTTTTTGCATGGTATCATGATCTGCCTCAGGCCTGTCTTGGTTCCTGATCACGCAGTTTATAAAAAAACGTAGTAGTTGTCTTTGTACATCCACTTTCTGGTATTCCATAGCTTCGTTAATACTTTCTGGGCCTCGCCCTGTTTGGACAAAGTGATATATATTGTCTAGGTGTTCAACCATTCCTGGTATCGTCATTAAATACAATGTAGCTCGTTGTATACGTAGTGATGATAGTAGCAATCTGTCCTGTTTACCTGGCACTGGATCGTATCTACAATCCACAAGGTGTTCTTTAAACATGTCGGATGTCGCTAGTTGGGGTGTACGTTGGAGTACTAAATCTCTAAGGGTCTGTTTATTTCGCGGCGGGGTGGCAAACATGTCTGTCGTACCTCTTGTAGCACCATCTGAGGTGCTGGGCAAGAAAGGATTTGTTGGATGTGGGATAGAAATTGTAGATGCGGGAAAAACGGTAGAAACGGACGGACCTGTGGGAATGGGCGTAGGAGTTTGTTGTTGCGGGGATACCGACGGATGATCTTGGCGTTGAGCACCATCAGTGGGCTGTGCGTGTGGCGGAGCATTAGCATATTCAGGAGCTACATCATCTAAATAGGAAGAAAGGAAAATATCTTTTGCTGTTTTGGGATGTGCTTTTATCGGGAGCAATGGGGGTGTCAAGTTTTTCGGTATTTCCGGGGTGGCCTGAGGTAACCCTTCGGCCAAAAGAGGATACATACCACTCATAAGAGTGTTTCGTTGTCTGTCTACTTGTTCTGTTTTTACTCGGGTACCTTCCTCAATTAATAAATTTTCTCGGGTTTTATTCGAGTTCTCCCTACCTTTCTCTTCTTGTCTGAGCGCTTTTTCTGTACGTCTATATGATTCTTTACGCCATAATTCAATGGCATCTTTCTGTGACTGTCTGGCTTTCTTTTTCCATAATTCTTCTTCTACTCTCATGATGCAATCTGCATCCCAGGTTCCCGCTGCGGGCCACCTCTGACTTTCTGGCAACTCTTTGGTGTAGTCCACCCATAAATCAAGAAATAATACGGCATCTAGGCCATGTTTATGATACATAAAGTACCCTGGAGTGTCCCTAGGTGGAATGGGAACAGCTTCTTCGAGTACCCCTTTTCTGGTTTTAATCTGTCTTAGTTTTGAAAAGAGCGGCATTTTTAGACTTTATTATTTGAACACACTTAATACAATAAATACAATAATGAACAATCATTCACACCACAATATGTAGAACGTATTAAAACATTTAACATTTAATGAACGATGATAATTAATAGAAAACTAGTTACTGACATAATACTGACACTAAATAATACTGAATTATATGCAAGACATACTAGATATACTGCTAAACAGTACAGATACACTGCTACAACAGTGCAGACCGGATTTGTGTACCCAAACCCGTCTTGACCGGCACAACCTATGTGCACGTCTGAATGCCTCCCCGGCAATGGTACTCACCGGGTAGCGCGGAACGGAAGGCCTCGGAACTGAACTGAAACTGGACCGGACTGGACTCAACTCGACAGGACTCGGAACTTCGGAACCTGGTGGGCCTCTGTATACCTCGGATCTTGCTCTCTCAGCTAGGCTCTGGTCGGGATACTTCGCACTTCTCACCGCCTCGTCTGGGTGTTGATCGCAGCCTCAGTCACCCCCGCTTGGCCGGAGGGAGATACAGGAAATCCTGCAGGTACGCGTTTTTGTCCGTTCAGCTGTGGCAGGAGACCGGGCCTGCAACGCACCTCCGGCGCGTGAGATGAGAAAGTGTCCCTGTTCGGGCGCCAATTTATGTGGTAAATATTTCATTACCGGTACTATTTTTTATGCGGTAAAGTCTAGTAAGAATAACTCAGTAAATATAAGAGGCAGAATCCGTGGTATTAGAGGTTCTAAAAGGCTTTATTCCTCTATAAAGGAATTACAGTTCGAACTGTAGGCTTCAAATTCCATCACCACGAAGGTTCAGGAAGGGAAGGCAATACATTATTGACAAGTAATGATATTTATATGAAAAGTATTACATTAAGACAGATGCAAGAGGCGTAACAGCTGATAATACAGATAATGATACACATACGTAATGAAAAAAGGCGTAAACATAGGCGTAACTAAATACGTCATTAAACATGATGTCACAAGTGGGTGGATCCATAAGAGAATCCTGCAATGTCAGCAGAAATACTTGGCAGAGATGCACGCACAGCCGCATGACGTGTGATTGACGTGCAACTAGAGGGTGAAGGGGACTTGACATTTAGCTCTACATGTGGAGACAGAAGTCTGAGGGGTCATGTCAACCTAATCCCAAATCATATCTAATATCTTATGTTTAAAGAACTGTATTATCCAAAAGGAAAGGTCTCTCAGACGGAATCTATTCTATACTGACTGTTAGTGCGTGTACAAGCGTCTAAGTGTCTACATGAGATGCGAGGGGGCAGGAATCTTCCATGGTAACAAGGGCTATGAATTACTTGCATGAGGACAGTGAGGCCTGGCCCTTTGCACGGTAGCTGGAAGAATGTTTACCTAAACTACTAGACAGGAATGCATCGGATGAGGAGCGGAGCAGATAATCTTGAAGGTGAAATACAGTTTTTGGCAGGCAACAGGCTGGATCAGGCACCGTTAGCCGCGCAGGGAGTAGGACAAAGTTCATGGATACAGATGCAGGTTTGGACTGGAGCTTTCAGAGGCAGAAGGCAGGAAAAGGCTTGATGGCAGAACTCAGGGCCTACTCACCTGAATCTGTAAAATGTGGAAAGTGAACCACATAAAGTCGGTGGCCTTTCATACTTAGGAATGGAATATCTGACCCATTCATGGCGGATCTGAAAGAGGACATGTTGACGGTGGACGCACATGTATTTGCGTCTTCATAACTGGAACTGGAGGGAACATACATGTACTTGTAACATGCACATGGAGCCGTTGGGGTCTACGATAGGGGACATAACTGATCACAAAATTCATATTTCCTCAGTGGGGCCCCTCTGCACTTTGCATCTCGACGCGCCTGCCCGGTCCCTGGCCCGTTGGCTAGTGGCCATTTTGGCGACCTATTTTAAAATCAACGATGCTGGTCTGGTTGCTCCAGACTGGCCCTAGCTGCTCTCCAAAAGAGCAGCCCCTCTGACCTTGCTGGTCAGAACAATCAGCTTTCCTTTCTTTCCACGACTCCTGCCTTTGCCAAGGCTTGTTTGCTTCTTTTGAGTCGCCGACACTGCCGACAGCGAGAGCCTGCGTGGAACAGCTCGTGACTCGACTCCTGGACGTCGTCGACCTTCAGGGACCACGTGGCTGCGGAGACAAGCTACACCTAACCACCTGTTTGCACCCGACATCGCCTGGTACCTACCTGGTGCCACGCCGGTCGCTGGCTAGTGACTGTGAACACTGTCCCCTCTGCTTTCAGGTGTTCTACAACTCCGATCCACTCTTGGATCCACCGCATCTCTTCTGGACCGACCGCCTACAGCCTCTTTGTCATCAGGCTCCATTGAATCGATAGAAGAAACCCGACGCATTTCGAGACCTATGCACCCGCTTTCTGTGGGTGAGGTAAAGCTGGCACTCCGGTGCCCAAGTGTAGAGAAACATCTCTAGTGTCTGTGTTTTGAATCTTAAGATCGTAGTCCATCCAGAAGACCCTTTCTGCAGTAACTTTTAAACTTTTACGCCCTCTTTGAGAACCTTTGGGAGCCCGCGTGTAACTGTCCTCACTGCACACGCGACCCGTGGACCTCCTGGTCACTAACTGAAGTTAGCTCCTTGTAGGCCCAGCGATTCTAGAGGCCCTAGGCCTTTTCCCTTTCCTGTTCGTGGTACTTATACCACTATTTTAGTATATGGTTTGAGTGGCCACCAGGGCCCATCCATATAAAGTGCAACTTCTGTATATTATAACGTTGTCTTGTTTTACGATTTGTGCTCCTGAGCTCATAAAGAGTCTAGGGGATACTTTGAGAAATAAATACATATATATTTTGAATATATATCTGTGTGGTGTCCTTTCATTGGTATAAAGGGGGGTTGCAATTGGTAAAACAGCCTGCTTAACACGCTTTAACGAGTTTAGCCTCAAAGACTGCTTAGCCTACGCTACCACTAGGGCAGCTAGTCTGAAAAGGTTGACTTACAACCACACCATAAGGGTTGCTTGGCATGGTACAAGGTGGTCACTTTAACTAGTGAACATCATATACCAGGCCAACTTCTCACAGGCCTCCTACACAAGTGAGGCACCATTTTTACTGGGAGACCTGGGGGAACGCTGGGTGGTGGTAAATTTGTGTGAGCCCGGTGATGCCACAACTTTCCCACCCCAAAATGTGTGAAAAAAGTGATTTTTTCAGCTAAAATTGAGGTTTGCAGGGGATTCTGGGTAAGGAAACGTTGGGGGATCCACGCAAGCCATAACTCCCTGGAAGCCGCCGGGTGTCTAGTTTTCAGAAATGTGTGGGTTTGGTAGGTTTCCCTAGATGGCCGCCGAGCACCGGGTCAAAAACCAAAGTGACACCCCTTGCAAAACCAGGTGGTTTTGCGAAAGGTCATTTTGATGTCACCTCACTATGTTTTGGGCCCTTGCCTGCCACGGGTACTTGGGCCTCCCACACAAGTGAGGCACCATTTTTACCAGGAGACCTGGGGGAACGCTGGGTGGTGGTAAATGTGTGTGAGCCCGGTGATGCCACAACTTTCCCACCCCAAAATGTGTGAAAAAAGTGATTTTTTCAGCTAAAATTGAGGTTTGCAGGGGATTCTGGGTAAGGAAACGTTGGGGGATCCACGCAAGCCATACCTCCCTGGAAGCCGCCGGGTGTCTAGTTTTCAGAAATGTGTGGGTTTGGTAGGTTTCCCTAGATGGCCGCCGAGCACCGGGTCAAAAACCAAAGTGACCCCCCTTGCAAAACCCAGTGGTTTTGCGATAGGCCATTTTGATGTCACCTCACTACGTTTTGGGCCCTTGCCTGCCGCGGGAACTTGGGCCTCCCACACAAGTGAGGCACCATTTTTATCGGGAGACCTGGGGGAACGCTGGGTGGTGGTAAATTTGTGTGAGCTCGGTGATGCCACAACTTTCCCACCCCAAAATGTGTGAAAAAAGTGATTTTTTCAGCTAAAATTGAGGTTTGCAGGGGATTCTGGGTAAGGAAATGTTGGGGGATCCACGCAAGCCATACCTCCCTGGAAGCCGCCGGGTGTCTAGTTTTCAGAAATGCATGGGTTTGGTAGGTTTCCTTAAGTGCCGGCAAAGCTAGGGTTAAAAAACTACAGCTCGTCTCTTTGCCAAAAAAGTGTCATTTTTCAGTGCAAAATTGAGGTGTGGCCACGTTGCGTTTTGCGCCGTTTCCTGTCGCGGGAACTATGCCGACCCGCACAAGTGAGGTACCAATTTTCTCGTAGGACTTTGGGGAACGCGGGGTGGGTGGAAATTTGTGGATCCACGCAGATTCCAGAACTTTCCATCACAGAAATGTGGGGAAAATTTGGTTTTTTTGTCAATTTTTTACGTTTGCAAGGGATTCTGGGTAACAGACCATGGTGGAAGGTAGTCAAGTCACCCCTTCCCGGATTCCCCTGGGTGCCTAGTTTTCAAAAATGTATAGGTTTGCTAGGTTTCCCTAGGTGCCGGCAGGGCTAGGGTTCAAAAACTACAGCTAGTCACTTTGCCAAAAAAGAGTCATTTTTCACTGCAAAATTGAGGTGTGACCATGTTGCGTTTTGCGCCGTTTCCTGTCGCGGGCACTATGCCGACCCGCACAAGTGAGGTACCATTTTTTTTGTAGGACTTTGGGGAACGCGGGGTGGGTGGAAATTTGTGGATCCACGCAGATTCCAGAACTTTCCATCACAGAAATGTGGGAAAAATGTGTTGTTTTTTGTCAATTTTTTACGTTTGCAAGGGATTCTGGGTAACAGACCATGGTGGGAGGCAGTCAAGTCACCCCTTCCTGGATTCCCCTTGGTGTCTAGTTTTCAAAAATGTATAGGTTTGCTAGGTTTCCCTAGGTGCCGGCAGGGCTAGGGTTCAAAAAGTACAGCTAGTCACTTTGCCAAAAAAGGGTCATTTTTAACTGCAAAATTGAGGTGTGACCACGTTGCGTTTTACGCAGTTTCCTGTCGCGGGCACTAGGACGACCCGCACAAGTGAGGTACCATTTTTCTCGTAGGACTTTGGGGAACGCGGGGTGGGTGGAAATTTGTGGATCCACGCAGATTCCAGAACTTTCCATCACAGAAATGTGGGGAAAATTTGTTTTTTTTGTCAATTTTTTATGTTTGCAAGGGATTCTGGGTAACAGACCATGGTGGGAGGCAGTCAAGTCACCCCATCCTGGATTCCCCTGGGTGTCTAGTTTTCAAAAATGTATAGGTTTGCTAGGTTTAAAAAACTACAGCTAGTCACTTTGCCAAAAAAGTGTCATTTTTCACTGCAAAATTGAGGTGTGACCACGTTGCGATTTGCGCTGTTTCCTGTTGCGGGCACTAGGCCGACCCGCACAAGTGAGGTACCATTTTTCTCGTAGGACTTTGGGGAACGCGGGGTGGGTGGAAATTTGTGGATCCACGCAGATTCCAGAACTTTCCATCACAGAAATGTGGGGAAAATTTGGTTTTTTTTGTCAATTTTTTACGTTTGCAAGGGATTCTGGGTAACAGACCATGGTGGGAGGCAGCCAAGTCACCCCTTCCTGGATTCCGCTTGGTGTCTAGTTTAAAAAAATGTATAGGTTTGCTAGGTTTCCCTAGGTGCCGGCAGGGCTAGGGTTCAAAAACTACAGCTAGTCACTTTGCCAAAAAAGGGTCATTTTTCACTGCAAAATTGAGGTGTGACCATGTTGCGTTTTGCGCCGTTTCCTGTCGCGGGCACTATGCCGACCCGCACAAGTGAGGTACCATTTTTTTTGTAGGACTTTGGGGAACGCGGGGTGGGTGGAAATTTGTGGATCCACGCAGATTCCAGAACTTTCCATCACAGAAATGTGGGAAAAATGTGTTGTTTTTTGTCAATTTTTTACGTTTGCAAGGGATTCAGGTAACAGACCATGGTGGGAGGCAGTCAAGTCACCCCTTCCTGGATTCCCCTTGGTGTCTAGTTTTCAAAAATGTATAGGTTTGCTAGGTTTTCCTAGGTGCCGGCAGGGCTAGGGTTAAAAAAGTACAGCTAGTCACTTTGCCAAAAAAGGGTCATTTTTAACTGCAAAATTGAGGTGTGACCACGTTGCGTTTTACGCAGTTTCCTGTCGCGGGCACTAGGCCGACCCGCACAAGTGAGGTACAATTTTTCTCGTAGGACTTTGGGGAACGCGGGGTGGGTGGAAATTTGTGGATCCACGCAGATTCCAGAACTTTCCATCACAGAAATGAAGGGAAAATGTGTTTTTTTTGTCAATTTTTTATGTTTGCAAGGGATTCTGGGTAACAGACCATGGTGGGAGGCAGTCAAGTCACCCCTTCCTGGATTCCCCTGGGTGTCTAGTTTTCAAAAATGTAT
This sequence comes from Triturus cristatus, assembly GCF_964204655.1. Lineage (NCBI taxonomy): Eukaryota > Metazoa > Chordata > Amphibia > Caudata > Salamandridae > Triturus > Triturus cristatus. Next base: position 507,517,863 of record NC_140579.1, on the reverse strand, counting down.
AGGTTTGCTAGATTTCCCTAGGTGCCGGCAGGGCTAGGGTTCAAAAACTACAGCTAGTCACTTTGCCAAAAAAGGGTCATTTTTCACTGCAAAATTGAGGTGTGACCACGTTGCGTTTTGCGCCGTTTCCTGTCGCGGGCACTAGGCCGACCCGCACAAGTGAGGTACCATTTTTCTTGTAGGACTTTGGGGAACGCAGGGTGGGTGGAAATTTGTGGATCCACGCAGATTCCAGAACTTTCCATCACAGAAATGTGGGGAAAATGTGTTTCTTTTGTCAATTTTTTACGTTTGCAAGGGATTCTGGGTAACAGACCATGGTGGGAGGCAGTCAAGTCACCCCTTCCTGGATTCCCCTGGGTGTCTAGTTTTCAAAAATGTATAGGTTTGCTAGGTTTCCCTAGGTGCCGGCAGGGCTAGGGTTCAAAAACTACAGCTAGTCACTTTGCCAAAAAAGGGTCATTTTTAACTGCAAAATTGAGGTGTGACCAGGTTGCGTTTTGCGCCGTTTCCTGTCGCGGGCACTAGGCCGACCCGCACAAGTGAGGTACCATTTTTCTCATAGGACTTTGGGGAACCCAGGGTGGGTGGATATTTGTGGATCCACGTAGATTCCATAACTTTCCATCACAGAAATGTGGGTAAAATGTGTTCTTTTTGTCGATTTTTTACGTTTGCAAGGGATTCTGGGTAACAGACCATGGTGGGAGTCAGTCAAGTCACCCCATCCTGGATTCCCATGGGTGTCTAGTTTTCAAAAATGTATAGGTTTGCTAGGTTTCCCTAGGTGCCGGCAGGGCTAGGGTTCAAAAACTACAGCTAGTCACTTTGCCAAAAAAGTGTCATTTTTCACTGCAAAATTGAGGTGTGACCACGTTGCGATTTGAGCCGTTTCCTGTCGCGGGCACTAGGCCGACCCGCACAAGTGAGGTACCATTTTTCTCGTAGGACTGTGGGGAACGCGGGGTGGGTGGAAATTTGTGGATCCACGCAGATTCCAGAACTTTCCATCACAGAAATTTGGGGAAAATTTGTTTTTTTGTTGTCAATTTTTTACGTTTGCAAGGGATTCTGGGTAACAGACCATGGTGGGAGGCAGCCAAGTCACCCCTTCCTGGATTCCCCTTGGTGTCTAGTTTAAAAAAATGTATAGTTTTGCTAGGTTTCCCTAGGTGCCGGCAGGGCTAGGGTTAAAAAACTACAGCTAGTCACTTTGCCAAAAAAGGGTCATTTTTCACTGCAAAATTGAGGTGTGACCATGTTGCGTTTTGCGCCGTTTCCTGTCGCGGGCACTATGCCGACCCACACAAGTGAGGTACCATTTTTTTTGTAGGACTTTGGGGAACGCGGGGTGGGTGGAAATTTGTGGATCCACGAAGATTCCAGAACTTTCCATCACAGAAATAAGGGAAAAATGTGTTGTTTTTTGTCAATTTTTTACGTTTGCAAGAGATTCTGGGTAACAGACCATGGTGGGAGGCAGTCAAGTCACCCCTTCCTGGATTCCCCTTGGTGTCTAGTTTTCAAAAATATATAGGTTTGCTAGGTTTCCCTAGGTGCCGGCAGGGCTAGGGTTAAAAAAGTACAGCTAGTCACTTTGCCAAAAAGGGTCATTTTTACCTGCAAAATTGAGGTGTGACCACGTTGCGTTTTACGCAGTTTCCTGTCGCGGGCACTAGGCCGACCCGCACAAGTGAGGTACCATTGTTCTCGTAGGACTTTGGGGAACGCGGGGTGGGTGGAAATTTGTGGATCCACGCAGATTCCAGAACTTTCCATCACAGAAATGTGGTGAAAATTTGTTTTTATTGTCAATTTTTTACGTTTGCAAGGGATTCTGGGTAACAGACCATGGTGGGAGGCAGTCAAGTCACCCCATCCTGGATTCCCCTGGGTGTCTAGTTTTCAAAAATGTATAGGTTTGCTAGGTTTAAAAAACTACAGCTCGTCACTTTGCCAAAAAAGGGTCATTTTTCACTGCAAAATTGAGGTGTGACCACGTTGCGTTTTGCGCCGTTTCCTGTCGCGGGCACTAGGCCGACCCGCACAAGTGAGGTACCATTATTCTCGTAGGACTTTGGGGAAAGCAGGGTGGGTGGAAATTTGTGGATCCACACAGATTCCAGAACTTTCCATCACAGAAATATGAGTAAAATGTGTTTTTTTTGGCAATTTTTTACGTTTGCAAGGGATTCTGGGTAACAGACCATGGTGGGAGGCAGTCAAGTCACCCCATCCTGGATTCCCCTGGGTGTCTAGTTTTCAAAAATGTATAGGTTTGCTAGGTTTCCCTAGGTGCCGGCAGGGCTAGGGTTAAAAAACTACAGCTAGTCACTTTGCCAAAAAAGGGTCATTTTTCACTGCAAAATTGAGGTGTGACCACGTTGCGATTTGCGCTGTTTCCTGTCGCGGGCACTAGGCCGACCCGCACAAGTGAGGTACCATTTTTCTCGTAGGACTTTGGGGAACGCGGGGTGGGTGGAAATTTGTGGATCCACGCAGATTCCAGGACTTTCCATCACAGAAATGTGGGGAAAATGTGTTTTTTTTGTCAATTTTTTATGTTTGCAAGGGATTCTGGGTAACAGACCATGGTGGGAGGCAGTCAAGTCACCCCTTCCTGGATTCCCCTGGGTGTCTAGTTTTCAAAAATGTATAGGTTTGCTAGGTTTCCCTAGGTGCCGGCAGGGCTAGGGTTCAAAAACTACAGCTAGTCACTTTGCCAAAAAAGGGTCATTTTTCACTGCAAAATTGAGGTGTGACCACGTTGCGTTTTGCGCCGTTTCCTGTCGCGGGCACTAGGCCGACCCGCACAAGTGAGGTACCATTTTTCTTGTAGGACTTTGGGGAACGCAGGGTGGGTGGAAATTTGTGGATCCACGCAGATTCCAGAACTTTCCATCACAGAAATGTGGGGAAAATGTGTTTTTTAATCAATTTTTTACGTTTGCAAGGGATTCTGGGTAACAGACCATGGTGGGAGGCAGTCAAGTCACCCCTTCCTGGATTCCCCTGGGTGTCTAGTTTTCAAAAATGTATAGGTTTGCTAGGTTTCACTAGGTGCCGGCAGGGCTAGGGTTCAAAAACTACAGCTAGTCACTTTGCCAAAAAAGGGTCATTTTTAACTGCAAAATTGAGGTGTGACCACGTTGCGTTTTGCGCCGTTTCCTGTCGCGGGCACTAGGCCGACCCGCACAAGTGAGGTACCATTTTTCTCATAGGACCTTGGGGAACGCAAGGTGGGTGGAAATTTGTGGATCCACGTAGATTCCATAACTTTCCATCACAGAAATGTGGGTAAAATGTGTTCTTTTTGTCGATTTTTTACGTTTGCAAGGGATTCTGGGTAACAGACCATGGTGGGAGGCGGTCAAGTCACCCCATCCTGGATTCCCCTGGGTGTCTAGTTTTCAAAAATGTATAGGTTTGCTAGGTTTCCCTAGGTGCCGGCAGGGCTAGGGTTCAAAAACTACAGCTAGTCACTTTGCCAAAAAAGTGTCATTTTTCACTGCAAAATTGAGGTGTGACCACGTTGCGATTTGAGCCGTTTCCTGTCGCGGGCACTAGGCCGACCCGCACAAGTGAGGTACCATTTTTCTCGTAGGACTGTGGGGAACGCGGGGTGGGTGGAAATTTGTGGATCCACGCAGATTCCAGAACTTTCCATCACAGAAATAAGGGAAAAATGTGTTGTTTTTTGCCAATTTTTTACGTTTGCAAGAGATTCTGAGTAACAGACCATGGTGGGAGGCAGTCAAGTCACCCCTTCCTGGATTCCCCTTGGTGTCTATTTTTCAAAAATGTATAGGTTTGCTAGGTTTCCCTAGGTGCCGGCAGGGCTAGGGTTCAAAAAGTACAGCTAGTCACTTTGCCAAAAAAGGGTCATTTTTACCTGCAAAATTGAGGTGTGACCACGTTGCGTTTTACGCAGTTTCCTGTCGCGGGCACTAGGCCGACCCGCACAAGTGAGGTACCATTTTTCTTGTAGGAGTTTGGGGAACGCGGGGTGGGTGGAAATTTGTGGATCCACGCAGATTCCAGAACTTTCCATCACAGAAATGTGGGGAAAATTTGTTTTTTTTGTCAATTTTTTACGTTTGCAAGGGATTCTGGGTAACAGACCATGGTGGGAGGCAGTCAAGTCACCCCATGCTGGATTCCCCTGGGTGTCTAGTTTTCAAAAATGTATAGGTTTGCTAGGTTTAAAAAACTACAGCTCGTCACTTTGCCAAAAAAGGGTCATTTTTCACTGCAAAATTGAGGTGTGACCACGTTGCGTTTTGCGCCGTTTCCTGTCGCGGGCACTAGGCCGACCCGCACAAGTGAGGTACCATTTTTCTCGTAGGACTTTGGGGAAAGCAGGGTGGGTGGAAATTTGTTGATCCACGCAGATTCCAGAACTTTCCATCACAGAAATGAGGGTAAAATGTGTTTTTTTTGGCAATTTTTTACGTTTGCAAGGGATTCTGGGTAACAGACCATGGTGGGAGGCAGTCAAGTCACCCCATCCTGGATTCCCCTGGGTGTCTAGTTTTCAAAAATGTATAGGTTTGCTAGGTTTCCCTAGGTGCCGGCAGGGCTAGGGTTAAAAAACTACAGCTAGTCACTTTGCCAAAAAGGGGTCATTTTTCACTGCAAAATTGAGGTGTGACCACGTTGCGATTTGCGCTGTTTCCTGTCGCGGGCACTAGGCCGACCCGCACAAGTGAGGTACCATTTTTCTCGTAGGACTTTGGGGAACGCGGGGTGGGTGGAAATTTGTGGATCCACGCAGATTCCAGGACTTTCCATCACAGAAATGTGGGGAAAATGTGTTTTTTTTGTCAATTTTTTATGTTTGCAAGGGATTCTGGGTAACAGACCATGGTGGGAGGCAGTCAAGTCACCCCTTCCTGGATTCCCCTGGGAGTCTAGTTTTCAAAAATGTATAGGTTTGCTAGGTTTCCCTAGGTGCCGGCAGGGCTAGGGTTCAAAAACTACAGCTAGTCACTTTGCCAAAAAAGGGTCATTTTTCACTGCAAAATTGAGGTGTGACCACGTTGCGATTTGCGCTGTTTCCTGTCGCGGGCACTAGGCAGACCCGCACAAGTGAGGTACCATTTTTCTCGTAGGACTTTGGGGAACGCGGGGTGGGTGGAAATTTGTGGATCCACGCAGATTCCAGAACTTTCCATCACAGAAATGTGGGGAAAATGTGTTTTTTTTGTCAATTTTTTATGTTTGCAAGGGATTCTGGGTAACAGACCATGGTGGGAGGCAGTCAAGTCACCCCTTCCTGGATTCCCCTGGGTGTCTAGTTTTCAAAAATGTATAGGTTTGCTAGATTTCCCTAGGTGCCGGCAGGGCTAGGGTTCAAAAACTACAGCTAGTCACTTTGCCAAAAAAGGGTCATTTTTCACTGCAAAATTGAGGTGTGACCACGTTGCGTTTTGCGCCGTTTCCTGTCGCGGGCACTAGGCCGACCCGCACAAGTGAGGTACCATTTTTCTTGTAGGACGTTGGGGAACGCAGGGTGGGTGGAAATTTGTGGATCCACGCAGATTCCAGAACTTTCCATCACAGAAATGTGGGGAAAATGTGTTTTTTTTGTCAATTTTTTACGTTTGCAAGGGATTCTGGGTAACAGACCATGGTGGGAGGCAGTCAAGTCACCCCTTCCTGGATTCCCCTGGGTGTCTAGTTTTCAAAAATGTATAGGTTTGCTAGGTTTCCCTAGGTGCCGGCAGGGCTAGGGTTCAAAAACTACAGCTAGTCACTTTGCCAAAAAAGTGTCATTTTTCACTGCAAAATTGAGGTATGACCACGTTGCGATTTGAGCCGTTTCCTGTCACGGGCACTAGGCCGACCCGCACAAGTGAGGTACCATTTTTCTCGTAGGACTGTGGGGAACGCGGGGTGGGTGGAAATTTGTGGATCCACGCAGATTCCAGAACTTTCCATCACAGAAATAAGGGAAAAATGTGTTGTTTTTTGTCAATTTTTTACGTTTGCAAGAGATTCTGGGTAACAGACCATGGTGGGAGGCAGTCAAGTCACCCCTTCCTGGATTCCCCTTGGTGTCTAGTTTTCAAAAATGTATAGGTTTGCTAGGTTTCCCTAGGTGCCGGCAGGGCTAGGGTTCAAAAAGTACAGCTAGTCACTTTGCCAAAAAAGGGTCATTTTTACCTGCAAAATTGAGGTGTGACCATGTTGCGTTTTACGCAGTTTCCTGTCGCGGGCAGTAGGCCGACCCACACAAGTCAGGTACCATTTTTCTCGTAGGACTTTGGGGCACGCGGGGTGGGTGGAAATTTGTGGATCCACGCAGATTCCAGAACTTTCCATCACAGAAATGTGGGGAAAATTTGTTTTTTTTGTCAATTGTTTACGTTTGCAAGGGATTCTGGGTAACAGACCATGGTGGGAGGCAGTCAAGTCACCCCATGCTGGATTCCCCAGGGTGTCTAGTTTTCAAAAATGTATAGGTTTGCTAGGTTTAAAAAACTACAGCTCGTCACTTTGCCAAAAAAGGGTCATTTTTCACTGCAAAATTGAGGTGTGACCACGTTGCGTTTTGCGCCGTTTCCTGTCGCGGGCACTAGGCCGACCCGCACAAGTGAGGTACCATTTTTCTCGTAGGACTTTGGGGAAAGCAGGGTGGGTGGAAATTTGTGGATCCACGCAGATTCCAGAACTTTCCATCACAGAAATGTGGGTAAAATGTGTTTTTTTTGGCAATTGTTTACGTTTGCAAGGGATTCTGGGTAACAGACCATGGTGGGAGGCAGTCAAGTCACCCCTTCCTGGATTCCCCTGGGAGTCTAGTTTTCAAAAATGTATAGGTTTGCTAGGTTTCCCTAGGTGCCGGCAGGGCTAGGGTTCAAAAACTACAGCTAGTCACTTTGCCAAAAAAGGGTCATTTTTCACTGCAAAATTGAGGTGTGACCACGTTGCGATTTGCGCTGTTTCCTGTCGCGGGCACTAGGCAGACCCGCACAAGTGAGGTACCATTTTTCTCGTAGGACTTTGGGGAACGCGGGGTGGGTGGAAATTTGTGGATCCACGCAGATTCCAGAACTTTCCATCACAGAAATGTGGGGAAAATTTGTTTTTTTTTGTCAATTTTTTACGTTTGCAAGGGATTCTGGGTAACAGACCATGGTGGGAGGCAGCCAAGTCACCCCTTCCTGGATTCCCCTTGCTGTCTAGTTTAAAAAAATGTATAGGTTTGCTAGGTTTCCCTAGGTGCCGGCAAGGCTAGGGTTCAAAAACTACAGCTAGTCACTTTGCCAAAAAAGGGTCATTTTTCACTGCAAAATTGAGGTGTGACCATGTTGCGTTTTGCGCCGTTTCCTGTCGCGGGCACTATGCCGACCCGCACAAGTGAGGTACCATTTTTTTTGTAGGACTTTGGGGAACGCGGGGTGGGTGGAAATTTGTGGATCCACGCAGATTCCAGAACTTTCCATCACAGAAATGTGGGAAAAATGTGTTGTTTTTTGTCAATTTTTTACGTTTGCAAGGGATTCTGGGTAACAGACCATAGTGGGAGGCAGTCAAGTCACCCCTTCCTGGATTCCCCTTGGTGTCTAGTTGCCAAAAATGTATAGGTTTGCTAGGTTTTCCTAGGTGCCGGCAGGGCTAGGGTTCAAAAAGTACAGCTAGTCACTTTGCCAAAAAAGGGTCATTTTTAACTGCAAAATTGAGGTGTGACCACGTTGCGTTTTACGCAGTTTCCTGTCGCGGGCACTAGGCCGACCCGCACAAGTGAGGTACCATTTTTCTCGTAGGACTTTGGGGAACGCGGGCTGGGTGGAAATTTGTGGATCCACGCAGATTCCAGAACTTTCCATCACAGAAATATGGGGAAAATTTGTTTTTTTTGTCAATTTTTTACGTTTGCAAGGGATTCTGGGTAACAGACCATGGTGGGAGGCAGTCAAGTCACCCCATCCTAGATTCCCCTGGGTGTCTAGTTTTCAAAAATGTATAGGTTTGCTAGGTTTAAAAAACTACAGCTCGTCACTTTGCCAAAAAAGGGTCATTTTTCACTGCAAAATTGAGGTGTGACCACGTTGCGTTTTGCGCCGTTTCCTGTCGCGGGCACTAGGCCGACCCGCACAAGTGAGGTACCATTTTTCTCGTAGGACTTTGGGGAACGCAGGGTGGGTGGAAATTTGTGGATCCACGCAGATTCCAGAACTTTCCATCACAGAAATGTGAGTAAAATGTGTTTTTTTGGCAATTTTTTACGTTTGCAAGGGATTCTGGGTAACAGACCAAGGTGGGAGGCAGTCAAGTCACCCCATCCTGGATTCCCCTGGGTGTCTAGTTTTCAAACATGTGTAGGTTTGCTAGGTTTCCCTAGGTGCCGGCAGGGCTAGGGTTAAAAAACTACAGCCAGTCACTTTGCCAATAAAGGGTCATTTTTTAATGCAAAATTGAGGTGTGACCACGTTGCGATTTGCGCTGTTTCCTGTCGCGGGCACTAGGCCGACCCGCACAAGTGAGGTACCATTTTTATCGTAGGACTTTGGGGAACGCGGGGTGGGTGGAAATTTGTGGATCCACGCAGATTCCAGAACTTTCCATCACAGAAATGTGGGGAAAGTGTGTTTTTTTTGTCAATTTTTTATGTTTGCAAGGGATTCTGGGTAACAGACCTTGGTGGGAGGCAGTCAAGTCACCCCTTCCTGGATTCCCCTGGGTGTCTAGTTTTCAAAAATGTATAGATTTGCTAGGTTTCCCTAGGTGCCGGCTGGGCTAGGGTTCAAAAACTACAGCTAGTCACTTTGCCAAAAAAGGGTCATTTTTCACTGCAAAATTGAGGTGTGACCACGTTGCGTTTTGTGCCGTTTCCTGTCGCGGGCACTAGGCAGACCCGCACAAGTGAGGTACCATTTTTCTTGTAGGACTTTGGGGAACGCAGGGTGGGTGGAAATTTGTGGATCCACGCAGATTCCAGAACTTTCCATCACAGAAATGTGGGGAAAATGTGTTTTTTTTGTCAAGTTTTTATGTTTGCAAGGGATTCTGGGTAACAGACCATGGTGGGAGGCAGTCAAGTCACCCCTTCCTGGATTCCCCTGGGAGTCTAGTTTTCAAAAATGTATAGGTTTGCTAGGTTTCCCTAGGTGCCGGCAGGGCTAGGGTTCAAAAACTACAGCTAGTCACTTTGCCAAAAAAGGGTCATTTTTCACTGTAAAATTGAGGTGTGACCACGTTGCGATTTGCGCTGTTTCCGGTCGCGGGCACTAGGCCGACCCGCACAAGTGAGGTACCCTTTTTCTCGTAGGACTTTGGGGAACGCGGGGTGGGTGGAAATTTGTGGATCCACGCAGATTCCAGAACTTTCCATCACAGAAATGTGGGGAAAATGTGTTTTTTTTGTCAATTTTTTATGTTTGCAAGGGATTCTGGGTAACAGACCATGGTGGGAGGCAGTCAAGTCACCCCTTCCTGGATTCCCCTGGGTGTCTAGTTTTCAAAAATGTATAGGTTTGCTAGGTTTCCCTAGGTGCCGGCAGGGCTAGGGTTCAAAATCTACAGCTAGTCACTTTGCCAAAAAAGGGTCATTTTTCACTGCAAAATTGAGGTGTGACCACGTTGCGTTTTGCGCCGTTTCCTGTCGCGGGCACTAGGCCGACCCGCACAAGTGAGGTACCATTTTTCTTGTAGGACTTTGGGGAACGCAGGGTGGGTGGAAATTTGTGGATCTACGCAGATTCCAGAACTTTCCATCACAGAAATGTGGGGAAAATGTGTTTTTTTTGTCAATTTTTTACGTTTGCAAGGGATTCTGGGTAACAGACCATGGTGGGAGGCAGTCAAGTCACCCCTTCCTGGATTCCCCTGGGTGTCTAGTTTTCAAAAATGTATAGGTTTGCTAGGTTTCCCTAGGTGCCGGCAGGGCTAGGGTTCAAAAACAACAGCTAGTCACTTTGCCAAAAAAGGGTCATTTTTAACTGCAAAATTGAGGTGTGACCACGTTGCGTTTTGCGCCGTTTCCTGTCGCGGGCACTAGGCCGACCCGCACAAGTGAGGTACCATTTTTCTCATAGGACTTTGGGGAACGCAGGGTGGGTGGAAATTTGTGGATCCACGTAGATTCCATAACTTTCCATCACAGAAATGTGGGTAAAATGTGTTCTTTTTGTCGATTTTTTACGTTTGCAAGGGATTCTGGGTAACAGACCATGGTGGGAGGCAGTCAAGTCACCCCATCCTGGATTCCCCTGGGTGTCTAGTTTTCAAAAATGTATAGGTTTGCTAGGTTTCCCTAGGTGCCGGCAGGGCTAGGGTTCAAAAACTACAGCTAGTCACTTTGCCAAAAAAGGGTCATTTTTCACAGCAAAATTGAGGTGTGACCACGTTGCGATTTGCGCCGTTTCCTGTCGCGGGCACTAGGCCGACCCGCACAAGTGAGGTACCATTTTTCTCGTAGGACTTTGGGGAACGCGGGGTGGGTGGAAATTTGTGGATCCACGCAGATTCCACAACTTTCCATCACAGAAATGTGGGGAAAATTAGTTTTTTTTTGTCAATTTTTTACGTTTGCAAGGGATTCCGTGTAACAGACCATGGAGGGAGGCAGCCAAGTCACCCCTTCCTGGATTCCCCTTGGTGTCTAGTTTAAACAAATGTATAGGTTTGCTAGGTTTCCCTAGGTGCCGGCAGGGCTAGGGTTCAAAAACTACAGCTAGTCACTTTGCCAAAAAAGGGTCATTTTTCACTGCAAAATTGAGGTGTGACCATGTTGCGTTTTCGCCGTTTCCTGTCGCGGGCACTATGCCGACCCGCACAAGTGAGGTACCATTTTTTTTGTAGGACTTTGGGGAACGCGGGGTGGGTGGAAATTTGTGGATCCACGCAGATTCCAGAACTTTCCATCACAGAAATGTGGGAAAAATGTGTTGTTTTTTGTCAATTTTTTACGTTTGCAAGGGATTCTGGGTAACAGACCATGGTGGGAGGCAGTCAAGTCACCCCTTCCTGGATTCCCCTTGGTGTCTAGTTTTCAAAAATGTATAGGTTTGCTAGGTTTTCCTAGGTGCCGGCAGGGCTAGGGTTCAAAAAGTACAGCTAGTCACTTTGCCAAAAAAGGGTCATTTTTAACTGCAAAATTGAGGTGTGACCACGTTGTGTTTTGCGCCGTTTCCTGTCGCGGGCACTATTCCGACCCGCACAAGTGAGGTACCATTGTTCTCGTAGGACTTTGGGGAACGCAGGTTGGGTGGAAATTTGTGGATCCACGCAGATTCCAGAACTTTCCATCACAGAAATGTGGGTAAAATGTGTTTTTTTTGGCAATTTTTTACGTTTGCAAGGGATTCTGGGTAACAGACCATGGTGGGAGGCAGTCAAGTCACCCAATCCTGGATTCCCCTGGGTGTCTAGTATTCAAAAATGTATAGGTTTGCTAGGTTTCCCTTGGTGCCGGCAGGGCTAGGGTTCAAAAACTACAGCTAGTCACTTTGCCAAAAAAGGGTCATTTTTCACTGCAAAATTGAGGTGTGACCACGTTGCGTTTTGCGCCGTTTCCTGTCGCGGGCACTAGGCCGACCCGCACAAGTGAGGTACCATTTTTCTTGTAGGACTTTGGGGAACGCAGGGTGGGTGGAAATTTGTGGATCCACGCAGATTCCAGAACTTTCCATCACAGAAATGTGGGGAAAATGTGTTTTTTAATCAATTTTTTACGTTTGCAAGGGATTCTGGGTAACAGACCATGGTGGGAGGCAGTCAAGTCACCCCTTCCTGAATTCCCCTGGGTGTCTAGTTTTCAAAAATGTATAGGTTTGCTAGGTTTCACTAGGTGCCGGCAGGGCTAGGGTTCAAAAACTACAGCTAGTCACTTTGCCAAAAAAGGGTCATTTTTAACTGCAAAATTGAGGTGTGACCACGTTGCGTTTTGCGCCGTTTCCTGTCGCGGGCACTAGGCCGACCCGCACAAGTGAGGTACCATTTTTCTCATAGGACCTTGGGGAACGCAAGGTGGGTGGAAATTTGTGGATCCACGTAGATTCCATAACTTTCCATCACAGAAATGTGGGTAAAATGTGTTCTTTTTGTCGATTTTTTACGTTTGCAAGGGATTCTGGGTAACAGACCATGGTGGGAGGCGGTCAAGTCACCCCATCCTGGATTCCCCTGGGTGTCTAGTTTTCAAAAATGTATAGGTTTGCTAGGTTTCCCTAGGTGCCGGCAGGGCTAGGGTTCAAAAACTACAGCTAGTCACTTTGCCAAAAAAGTGTCATTTTTCACTGCAAAATTGAGGTGTGACCACGTTGCGATTTGAGCCGTTTCCTGTCGCGGGCACTAGGCCGACCCGCACAAGTGAGGTACCATTTTTCTCGTAGGACTGTGGGGAACGCGGGGTGGGTGGAAATTTGTGGGTTCAAGCAGATTCCAGAACTTTCCATCACAGAAATAAGGGAAAAATGTGTTGTTTTTTGTCAATTTTTTACGTTTGCAAGAGATTCTGGGTAACAGACCATGGTGGCAGGCAGTCAAGTCACCCCTTCCTGGATTCCCCTTGGTGTCTATTTTTCAAAAATGTATAGGTTTGCTAGGTTTCCCTAGGTGCCGGCAGGGCTAGGGTTCAAAAAGTACAGCTAGTCACTTTGCCAAAAAAGGGTCATTTTTACCTGCAAAATTGAGGTGTGACCACGTTGCGTTTTACGCAGTTTCCTGTCGCGGGCACTAGGCCGACCCACACAATTGAGGTACCATTTTTCTCGTAGGACTTTGGGGAACGCGGGGTGGGTGGAAATTTGTGGATCCACGCAGATTCCAGAACTTTCCATCACAGAAATGTGGGGAAAATTTGTTTTTTTTGTCAATTTTTTACGTTTGCAAGGGATTCTGGGTAACAGACCATGGTGGGAGGCAGTCAAGTCACCCCATGGTGGATTCCCCTGGGTGTCTAGTTTTCAAAAATGTATAGGTTTGCTAGGTTTAAAAAACTACAGCTCGTCACTTTGTGGAAATATGGATTTTTCTGGTCAGTTATGTCCCCTATCTTGGACCCCAACGGTTCTATGTGCATGTTACAAGTACATGTATGTTCCCTCCAGTTCCAGTTATGAAGACGCAAATACATGTGCGTCCACCGTTAACATATCCTCTTTCAGATCCGCCATGAATGGGCCGGATATTCCATTTCTAAGTACAAAAGGCCACCGCCTTTATATGGTTCACTTATGCCATTTTTACAGTCCAGGCAAGTAGGCCCTGATTCTGTCATCAAGCTTTTCTTGCTTTCTGTCTCTGAAGCTCCAGTCCGAGCCTGCATCTGTGACCATGAACTTTGTCTCATTCCCTGCGCGGCTCACGAAGCCTGACATCAGCTTGCTGCCTGCCAAGAACTGTATTTCACCTTCGAAATTATCTGTTCCGATCCCTGCCCAATGCATTCCTGTCTAGTAGTTTAAGTAAACATTCTTCCAGCTACCGAGCAAAGGCCCGGCTTCTCTGTCTTCATGCAAGTAATTCATAGCCCTGTTACTATGGAAGATTCCTGCCCTCGCATCTAGTGTAGACACTTAGACGCTTGTACACGCACTAACAGTCAGTATAGTCAGTATAGAATAAGATTCTACTCTAAGAGACCTCTCTTCTGGATAACATAGTTCTTTAAACATAGGATGTTAGATATGATTTGGGATTAGGTTGACTTGACCCTCCAGACTTCTGTCGCCACATGTAGAGCTAAATGTCAAGTCCCCTTCACCCCCTAGTTGCACGTCAATCACACGTCATGCTGCTGCGCGCGCATTTCTGTCAAGTATTTCTGCTGACATTGCGAAATTATTTCATAGGTCCACCCATATGTGACATCATAACCAATGACGTTTTCCTTGTTACTCCCAATTACGCCTTTTTCAGCTACGCATGTGAAATGTTATCTTTGCTATCAATTGTTACGCCTCTTGCATTGGCCTCACTGTAATGCCTATTGTATAAAAGTAATTGATTGTCAATAATGTATGTACTTCACTTCCTGAACCTTCGTGGTGATGGAACCTGGAGCAACCGATTATAATCGACCATTGGAATAAAGCCCATTCCGAACCTCTAATACCACGGATTCTGCCTCTTATTTACTGAGCTATTTTATTATGTTTCTGTATCAAATTAAGTCCCGGTAATTAAATTATTTACCACATAAATGGCGCCCGAACAGGGACACTTTCTCATCTCACGCGCCGGTGGTGCGTTGCAGGCCCGGTCTCCTGCCACAGCTGGACGGACAATAACGCGTACCAGCAGGATTTCCTGTATCTCCCTCCGGTCAAGCGGGGGCGACTGAGGCTGCGATCAACACCCAGACGAGGCGGTGAGAAGTGCGAAGTATCCCGACCAGAGCCTAGCTGAGAGAGCAAGATCCGAGGTATACAGAGGCCCACCAGTTTCCGAAGTCCCAAGTCGAGTCCGGTTTCCGAGGTGTTCGAGTCGAGTCCAGTCCGGTTCAAGTTCAGTTCAGTTTCCGAGGCCTTCCGTTCCGAGCTACCCGGTGAGTACCATTACTGGGGAGGCGTTCTGGCGTGCACATAAGTTGTGCCGGTCCAGACGGGTTTGGGTACACAAATCCGGTCTGCACTGTTTCAGCAGTGTATCTGTACTGTTCAGCAGTATATCTAGTATATCAAGTATATAAATTCAGAATAATTCAGATAATGCCGAGTATTATGTTTAAGTGATTAAGTTTTCCTTAGATCGTCATCATCATTGTTTGCTCATTTAAATGTTAAATGTTAAATGTGTTTAGTACGTTCTGCATATTGTGGTATGAATGACTGTTCATTATTGTGATTACTGTATTAAGTTTGTTCAAGATCAAGTATCAGATCAGTTCTCAATATGCCGCTCTTTTCGAAATTAAGACAGATCACAACTAGAAAAGGGGTACTCGAAGAAGCTGTTCCTATTCCTCCTAGGGACACTCCAGGGTACTTCATGTATCATAAACACGGCTTAGACGCTATATTATTTCTTGATTTATGGGTAGACTACACTAAGGAATTACCAGAGAGTCAGAGGTGGCCCGCGGCTGGGACCTGGGATGCAGAGTGCATCGTGAAAGTAGAGGAAGAATTATGGAAAAAGAAAGCTAGACAATCACAGAAAGACGCCATTGAATTATGGCGTAAAGAATCGTATAGACGTACAGAAAAAGCACGTAGACAGGAAGAGAAGAGTAAAGAGAATTCAAATGAAGTCCGAGAAAATCTATTAATTGAAGAAGGTACACGAGTGAAATCAGAACAAGTAGACAGACAAAGACATGCCCTTATGAAGGGTATGTATCCCCTTCTGGCCGAGGGATTACCTAAGGCTACTGCGGGGATACCAAAAGACTTGCCACCCCCATTATTTCCAATAAAGGCACATCCCAAGGGGCATCCTAGAACCGCAGAAGATGTTTTTCTTTCCTCATATTTAGATGACGCAGCTCCCGAGTATGCTAACCCCGCCCCACATAGACCGTCGGCCGGGGAGGTTCAACGCCAAGATCCTGTATCTGTATCTCTACAGCACCAAATCCTGACACAAGTTCCGGCAAGCACATCTGTTTCCACATCTGTTCCTACAGCTACTTCTATGGCTGTGTCCACACCTATAGTTGCTGTATTGCGTTCAACGAATCCTTTCACGCCCGATACCCCAGACGGGGCTACGGGAGGGGCTACCAACATTTTTTCTACGCCACCCAGAATAAATAAACTTACCTTTCAAGAGTCAGCACATCCACGTACCCCCAAACTCATAAATTCCCGCACGCTTAAGGAACTTCTTGTAGATTGTAGATATGACCCTGTGCCCGGCAAAGAGGACGAAATGATCCTGGCATCATTACGTATCAGACGAGCCGCGGTGTATTTAGGGAAGTTACCAGGAATGACTATGCATCTAGATAATATATATCATTTTGTCCAAACAGGGCGAGATTCTGAAAGTATTAACAGAGCTATGGAATACCAGAAAGTGGAGATACAGGGGGAACTGTTACGTTTCCTCATAAATTGTGTGATCAGAAATCAAGACCGACCGGGGGTAGACCCGGAAGCAATGCAGATTCTTACCAGATGGAGCCAGAATATATCAGAAGGGAGACATGATAAGCAAAACTGTATAATAGCCATGTGCAGAAAGATCCGTAAAGAAATAGAACGTCTACACGAAGAGAGATTAGCGGTAGACCAGTTTGAACAAAACGAGGAGGAGGAAGGATCAGGACTGTCCACAGGACAGTCAGAAACCATAGCCTATGTAGGTAGAGGAAGATCTTGTAATAGTACTAGATACTTTACTGACCCGATACGTCCGATATGTCTAGAAAATAACAGGAATTTTCAAACACCTATAATAAATATAAGGTCCCCCGAGCATTCGTTCCAAGCCGCTGACAAATTACTGCGAGAACGAAGGGGTTATCATTTTCTCGATTCTATGGATGAACAAGAATTAGCCAGGTCAGCCGTTCAATGGGTTGATAGTCCCGGAAAGTATGATGATGATACAGTAGCACACACATTTTTGAATCTCACCCCAGATGAACAGCGTTTAGCTGGGATTTATATGATTCAACAACTTCTTATACTATATAAAAGCCAACATTCAGATCCTGGTCCCTTACCTGACATATTGACTGAATTACTCACGTATAGATGGAAAGGTTCAGGTACTAAGTTAATTAAGGAAATACTAGAATCCAGAAGGCAGTACATTCTTTTTGTATGTCCAGAACATGTTTCACTGCCCATCAAGGAAAGACCGATGCATTACATGGACAGACAGAATCCCTTACGAGAAGTACACCCAATAAAGGGCGAGGACAATCAGTTTAAACGTGTATATGTATATACGCCCATATCAAAAATAGAATTGTTGGAAATGAAGAAAGTGGTACCCAGTCATGACAAAGACCCAGCGGGTTTCCACCGAGAAATTAAAGACATGTTACTCATGGGAGAGTATACCTATCCCGACATTATGACAATATTAAAGGTATTAATGCCTGCTGGCATTTATGAAAAACTCAAGGAAAAAGAGTGGGAGGTAGGAGACCAAAAGATAGATTGGACAGCATTAGAAAATGAAGAAAAGGCCCGAGGTCCAGGTTCGGGGCTTGGGGACAAAACTAAAGCACTACCAGGTTTATTAGTACAGGTACTGCCACGTTTATTAACTACGAAAAAGGAAGACTGGGGTGCAATCTCAGCCTGTAAACAAAAGCAAGATGAAGACACTAGTGATTTCTATGCCCGATTCGAAAAATGTTTTGGTATAAATAGTGGTATAAAAGCAAGTAGCGAGTCATACCCTGTGAGAAGTTGGCCTGGTATATGCTGTTCACTAGTTCTAGTGACCACCTTGTACCATGCCAAGCAACCCTTATGGTGTGGTTGTAAGTCAACCTTTTTGGACTAGCTGCCCTAGTGGTAGCGTAGGCTAAGCAGTCTTTGAGGCTAAACTCGTGAAGCGTGTTAAGCAAGCTGTTTTACCAATAGCAACCCCCTTTTATACCAATGAAAGGACACCACACAGATATATATTCAAAATATATATGTATTTATTTCTCAAAGTGACCCCTAGTCTCTTTATGAGCACAGGAGCACAAATCGTCAAACAAGATTATCACAGAATACACAGAAGTTGCACGTTATATGGATAGGCCCTGGTGGCCACTCGAACCATATACTAAAATAGTGGTATAAGTACCACGAACAGAAAAGGGAAAAGGCCTAGGGCCTCTAGAATCGCTGGGCCTACAAGGAGCTAACGTCAGTTAGTGACCAGGAAGTCCACGGGTGGCGTGTGCAGAGCAAATAGTCACACGCGTGCTCCCATAGGTTTCAATGGGTGCGTAAAAAGTACAAAGTTACTGCAAAAGGAATCTTCCGGATGACCTAGGAACTTAAGATTTGGAACACAGGCACTAGAGATGTAATACTACACTTGGGCACAGGTGTGCCAGCTTTACCTCACCCACAGGAAGCGGGTGCATAGGCCTCGAAGTGCGTCGGGTTTCTTCTATCTGTTCCGTGGAGCCTGAAGACAAAGATGCTGCAGGCGGTCGGTCCGGGAGAGATGCAGTGGATCCAAGAGTGGATCGGAGATGTTGAAGACCTGTAAGCAGAGGGGACAGTGTTCACAGTCACTAGCCAGTGACCAGCGTGGCACCAGGTGGGTACCAGGCGATGTCGGGTGCAAACAGGTGATGAGGGGTAGCTTGTCTCCGCAGCCACGTGGTCCCTGAAGGTCGACGACGTCCAGGAGTCGGCTCACGAGCTGTCCCACGCAGGCTCTCGCTGTCGGCGGTGTCGGCGACTTGATCGAAGCAAACAAGCCTTGGCAAAAGCAATTGCAGGAGGATTCGGAAATCAGCTGTTGGTTCTGACCAGCAAGGTCAGAGGGATTGCTCCTTTGGAGGGGAGCAAGGGCCAGTCTGGAGCAACCAGACCAGCGGTGTTTGTCGTAGATTTCATCGCCAAGATGGCCACTAGCCAGCGGGCCAGCAACCGGTTAGGCGCGTCGAGTGGCAAAATGCAGAAGGGCCCCACGCAGATCGTGGAGATGCTGGAGGGCTCACCTTTGGTGCAGATGCTGCTCGAGGGTTGGGCTTCTCAGGACCCAAAGCACAACTGGGAGGGAGCCTCGGTTGTTGCACTTGTCAGCTTGTCGTAGTCGTTCCAAGATGGCTGGCTCCACGTGTCTCGGTGCCTCCACGGGTCTCCTCTTTTCAGGGACTGTGGATCGGGCGGTGAGAGGTCTGGAGGTCCAGGTCTTGTCAGTCTCTGGGCTCGGGCTCCGGCGGGAGGCGGCGGCAAAGCAGACGTTGATGCGCTGGATGGTGCTTGCCTTAGCAAGGTGGTCACTCCCTGACCACAGGGGAGATTTTCTTCAGTCTTCTGTGCAGCAGAATGTCGAAGTTCCCGTCTTCTTCTTAGTTTCAAGTTGATTCCAGGATGTCTGAAGTCTTAGGACACAGCTCCTACCTTTAAGCGGATTCTAGGGGCCGGACTACCTGCTAGGTCCCTCCCTAAGGGTGGGACCAGGAAGGGGGGTGGTTACACCCCCAATCCTTTGTCCAGCTCGCCCCAGGCCCGGGACTGGTGTGCCCCAGGACCGGTTTGAACTGGCATATGCACCGAGGCTCCTTGTGAGCCACAGGCATGTCTGGTTTCTTTCAAGCCCTACCTGCCCAATACACAAAATCCTGTCTGGGGTGGTGCATGCACCTCCCCTGGCAGGAAACCCTTTGTCCACACCTCCCAAGCTGGAAGGACTCCCAGCAGCAGGAGGGCAGACTTGTGTCTGTGGTGGCAGCATCCATTTTGTGGAGCTGAGGCTATGTCTGATTTTACCCGGGTTTCAGGCACTGTACATGTCGTGTCCCTCTAGAAGGGTGGAATGCTAACCCCGTCGCCAGAATTGGCGAGGGGTTAGTATTCCCATTCGTATGACACCTTACTCGACATGTTTTGATAAAGCCAAACCAAAGATAGCATTTAACCGCGAGGTTCATAATGCACTTAAGAGTATATGGTATGACGATATCTGGAAACAGTAGAAGGAAGTTGTTCCGACCACTGCAGACAGGCTCAGCTCATGCCAGAGCACCATCTCACATGGAACCAAGCACTCTGCCTTCAGGATTGTTAAGGCCTGCCATAGGAGTGACTTATAGGTTACCAGGTGTCCCATTTAAGTTTAGGTATAGGTATACTACACCTAAGTAAGAGGTGATTACACCAACTTACCCCAGCTGAGTGATCAGCCAGTTGTGTCAGATTGTTAGGCCAAGCCTGGGGTGGCATAATACATGCTTCAGCCCCTGGCAGGCCTTGGATACACCAATGCCCTGGGTACCTAGTGTACACTGGTACAGGGGCTGACAGGGTGATCCAACCAATTGGGTATGTACCTAGGGTACATGGAGTCCATTTTACAGAGAGAGCAGATAGCCTGAGAGCCTGAATGGCAGGATCTCAGGCCAACTAAGTCGAAAAACCAGCTAGACACTAGGCAAAAATTTGGGGGTAACCATAGTCAGATATCCACCTTCCTACACAACCCCCCCCCAAACGAAGGGAGATAAGGCTGACCTTGACCAGGTAAGCCTATATTGCCCAAGTGGCCATATAAGGAGGAACCAGCACTGGCATGGTTACCCCCTGTCTCATGGTCCACTAAGCAATCCCTCACCCTAAGGGTATCAGAGGGTCTCCACCATAGGGAATCTCTACCTGTGGTGTGTCTTGGCAAAGTAAAAGGCTGGTGTTGAGATGGAGTACTGAAGTGAGTGTCCTCAAAGTGAGGCCTCAGCTTCCTCCAATCATCCTCCACCATGGATGCCTTTCTTTCTTTAACTGAGTTGCACTGTGCTCTCAGGGTCAGCCTCTGGCTACCTAAAGCTGGAGGCTGGGTCCCTTTTGTGGGCTTACTGGAGGGACAGGTCAGGTTTGGGGCCCTAAGGTCCCATGTTTGCCTGTGCCCAACAGAATCCCCCTGGGGGAGGTCCCTAACTACCTGTAAAGGAGATCCCTCAGGAATGTTTTTACCCATCACCTGACTAGGGCTACTAGCCAGGCAATCCTCATTCTTTTGATGGGGGGGTTCTTGTGGACAGGGGCCCTCTGGGGGTCAACTGGCCTCCCTGACCTCTGCAGCCCTGGGCTGACTGAGGCAGGGTAGAGAGAGGCAGGCTACCTGCACCAGACTGGATCCCACCTTGGAAGGGGCCACTGACATCAGAGGCTCTGCCAGGCCAGGCCTGGCTACCTCTGGGGCAGTTCCTTCACAAGGGGTGAGGTCAGATCCCTGAGGAGGCTGACCTTTTCCTAATGTCTGGGGAGAGGGAGACTTTTCTTCCTCCCCACTACTCTCAGTTTGTGTGGAGTGATCCATTGTTTCAGGCTTCACTACACCTATGTCAGTCTGAGTATAGGCTGAGACCATTACAGCCTTGCCAACCTTTTCAGGGGGGCACTCAGTTTGTGTTTGAGCTGTGACTGTCACAGCTCTGCCAGTCCCTACAGGGAAGTCTGTCTGTGCCTGGGCTGTGGCTACCACTGTCCTTCCAACCTTTTCAGGGAGGAAATCTATTTGGACAGGGGTTGTGAATGGCACAACCCCCCTACCCTTTTGTGAAAGGCCTACCATTTTAGAATGGGTGTCTTGTTCAACTCCAGCCCAAGCTGAGAGTTCCAAGTCATTCCCCAGTAAGCAGTCTACAGGCAAGGTTGGGGACACTGCTACCCTTTTAGGGCCAGTGACCCCTCCCCAGCTGAGACATACCTCTGCCATGGGATGACTGTTCTGTTTGCCATCAATGTTAGTCACCTGGTAGGAGAAACCGGGCAAAAGCTGCTCAGAGGGAACTAGCCAATGGGCCACCATTGTGATGCTAGCCCCAGTGTCTCTGTAGGCCTCAGCTTTTGTACCATTGATGTAGGGCTCCTGTCTGTACCTACCCAAAGTGTTGGGACAGGCAGTGAAGTTGGCAAACCCCATGCCACCATCACAGACAAGAGTGGTTGCTGTAGGGGAATTGGCTAAGCCAGGGTCCCCCTGTGTTCCCCAAGTAAACCCACCCAGATTTCTGGGGGCACTCCCACCACCTGGGGGATTACTGCTGACAGTAATAGGTGGTGTGACAGGAGTAATTGGAGGAACAGTTTTGTTTTTAGCCCTTGGGCAACCGCTGTCAGTTTTCCAATGCCCAGGAGTTTTACACTCATGGCAGTAGGGCTTTTTAGCTGTGGTAGAGGAGGGAGCTTGGGACCCACCACCCTGTGTGGAGTTTTGGGGCCCTGAGGAAGGTTTCTCTTTTTCTTTATCCCCACCCTTCTCTTGAGGCTTGGTGGTATCTTTCTTTTGGTCACCACCCTGGTTTTTAGGCCTGATCCTGGTCCTGACCCATTTATCTGCCCTCTTTCCCAATTCTTGGGGAGAGGTCAAATCTGAGTCTACCAGGTGTTGATGGAGAAGCTGGTTTTGACAATTACTTAAAATCTGCTCTCTCATCATCAAATTGTACAATCCTGTATAATCAGACACCTTACTTCCCAGCAACCAACCCTCCAAAGCCTTAGTGGCACATTCCACATATTCAGACCAGTCCTGAGTCTGTGTCTTCTGGGTGTCTCTGAACATTAACCTGTACTGTTCAGTGGTTAAGCCTAACCCATCAACTAGGACACTCTTCAGGACTCTGTAATTTCTGACATCCTCTTCTCTAACAGTGAGGAGTCTATCTCTGCCTCTCCCCTCAAAGGAGAGCCATAAGATTGCTGCCCACTGGTCTTCAGGAACCTGCTGCACTTTGCAGGCTCTCTCAAGAGCAGTCATCCATTTGTGGATGTCATCCCCACTTTTGTAGGGGGGCACAATCTTGGACAGGTTCCTATTGTCAAAGACCCTATCTTTGTCCCTAGGGACATTGCTGCCACCAGTGGGTATAGACCCACTCTCTCTATGCTGCCTAGCCTTGCTCAGTTTTTCTTCCATCAGGGCTACTTCTAGCTCCTGCTTCCTGATCCTCAGCTGGGCTTCTTGCATCTTGGCCTCATGTTCCCTCCTCTGAGGGGTGGTCATCCTTCTCCTGGAGTGACCTTGAGAGCCTCTAGAGCCATGGGAAGCATTGGAGTCACCTGAGCGATTCCTTTGCCTTCCAAGCCCTGTGTTAAGTCCACTGGGGAGATCCAGTGGGGTGAACCCACTGTCAGTCCCCAATAGCCTTGGTTTAGCTGGGCCAAGTATAACACTTGGCACCGGGCTAGTTCTCCCTTCATCCTCACCACTGTCTGTATCCCCCTCACTTTCCTCCTCTGTAGTATGGTTTTCATCTAAGGGATGGCTATTGGAAAGGGGTACCTCAGTGGCATCTTCAGAAGGGGGGCCTCCTGTTCCTGTCCCTAAGGGGGCTAACTGGGAAGCTCTCTTGAGCTCTCTTTGATTCTCATCCTCTTGCAAGAGTGCTCTGAGCACAGCAGAGGTAGGGTTCTTGGGCTGTTTAAGGCCTCTAAGAGTTGCCAACTGCCTGAGCTCATTCTGATTAAGGGTAGCAAAGATGGATGGTGCCCTCGGGGGGTCACTCTCAACAGAGATGGGTACAGTGGACCCCTCTGCCCCAGCCATTGCTCTTAAGTGTGGGTGGATGTGTTGCAATCTACCTACACTTGGGTTTACCTACTAAACCTATCTAGTAGTTGTAGTCAGGGTGTGCTACTCCCTTTGCTCTACAACAACTAAGTTCAGTAGAACTTAAGTATATCTAATCTTGTTTTATATGTACCTACAGGTACCTATGTGATCTTTCAATTGGTAACCAAGAGATTACAATGGTAAAACACAGCAAGCTCAAATCCAACCGCTGCTCACCAATGTGAGAAGTTGGCCTGGTATATGCTGTTCACTAGTTCTAGTGACCACCTTGTACCATGCCAAGCAACCCTTATGGTGTGGTTGTAAGTCAACCTTTTTGGACTAGCTGCCCTAGTGGTAGCGTAGGCTAAGCAGTCTTTGAGGCTAAACTCGTGAAGCGTGTTAAGCAAGCTGTTTTACCAATAGCAACCCCCTTTTATACCAATGAAAGGACACCACACAGATATATATTCAAAATATATATGTATTTATTTCTCAAAGTGACCCCTAGTCTCTTTATGAGCACAGGAGCACAAATCGTCAAACAAGATTATCACAGAATACACAGAAGTTGCACGTTATATGGATAGGCCCTGGTGGCCACTCGAACCATATACTAAAATAGTGGTATCAGTACCACGAACAGAAAAGGGAAAAGGCCTAGGGCCTCTAGAATCGCTGGGCCTACAAGGAGCTAACGTCAGTTAGTGACCAGGAAGTCCACGGGTGGCGTGTGCAGAGCAAATAGTCACACGCGTGCTCCCATAGGTTTCAATGGGTGCGTAAAAAGTACAAAGTTACTGCAAAAGGAATCTTCCGGATGACCTAGGAACTTAAGATTTGGAACACAGGCACTAGAGATGTAATACTACACTTGGGCACAGGTGTGCCAGCTTTACCTCACCCACAGGAAGCGGGTGCATAGGCCTCGAAGTGCGTCGGGTTTCTTCTATCTGTTCCGTGGAGCCTGAAGACAAAGATGCTGCAGGCGGTCGGTCCGGGAGAGATGCAGTGGATCCAAGAGTGGATCGGAGATGTTGAAGACCTGTAAGCAGAGGGGACAGTGTTCACAGTCACTAGCCAGTGACCAGCGTGGCACCAGGTGGGTACCAGGCGATGTCGGGTGCAAACAGGTGATGAGGGGTAGCTTGTCTCCACAGCCACGTGGTCCCTGAAGATCGATGACGTCCAGGAGTCGGCTCACGAGCTGTCCCACGCAGGCTCTCGCTGTCGGCGGTGTCGGCGACTTGATCGAAGCAAACAAGCCTTGGCAAAAGCAATTGCAGGAGGATTCGGAAATCAGCTGTTGGTTCTGACCAGCAAGGTCAGAGGGATTGCTCCTTTGGAGGGGAGCAAGGGCCAGTCTGGAGCAACCAGACCAGTGGTGTTTGTCGTAGATTTCGTCGCCAAGATGGCCACTAGCCAGCGGGCCAGCAACCGGTTAGGCGCATCGAGTGGCAAAATGCAGAAGGGCCCCACGCAGATCGTGGAGATGCTGGAGGGCTCACCTTTGGTGCAGATGCTGCTCGAGGGTTGGGCTTCTCAGGACCCAAAGCACAACTGGGAGGGAGCCTCGGTTGTTGCACTTGTCAGCTTGTCGTAGTCGTTCCAAGATGGCTGGCTCCACGTGTCTCGGTGCCTCCACGGGTCTCCTCTTTTCAGGGACTGTGGATCGGGCGGTGAGAGGTCTGGAGGTCCAGGTCTTGTCAGTCTCTGGGCTCGGGCTCCGGCGGGAGGCGGCGGCAAAGCAGACGTTGATGCGCTGGATGGTGCTTGCGTTAGCAAGGTGGTCACTCCCTGACCACAGGGGAGATTTTCTTCAGTCTTCTGTGCAGCAGAATGTCGAAGTTCCCGTCTTCTTCTTAGTTTCAAGTTGATTCCAGGATGTCTGAAGTCTTAGGACACAGCTCCTACCTTTAAGCGGATTCTAGGGGCCGGACTACCTGCTAGGTCCCTCCCTAAGGGTGGGACCAGGAATGGGGGTGGTTACACCCCCAATCCTTTGTCCAGCTCGCCCCAGGCCCGGGACTGGTGTGCCCCAGGACCGGTTTGAACTGGCATATGCACCGAGGCTCCTTGTGAGCCACAGGCATGTCTGGTTTCTTTCAAGCCCTACCTGCCCAATACTCAAAATCCTGTCTGGGGTGGTGCATGCACCTCCCCTGGCAGGAAACCCTTTGTCCACACCTCCCAAGCTGGAAGGACTCCCAGCAGCAGGAGGGCAGACTTGTGTCTGTGGTGGCAGCATCCATTTTGTGGAGCTGAGGCTATGTCTGATTTTACCCGGGTTTCAGGCACTGTACATGTCGTGTCCCTCTAGAAGGGTGGAATGCTAACCCCGTCGCCAGAATTGGCGAGGGGTTAGTATTCCCATTCGTATGACACCTTACTCGACATGTTTTGATAAAGCCAAACCAAAGATAGCATTTAACCGCGAGGTTCATAATGCACTTAAGAGTATATGGTATGACGATATCTGGAAACAGTAGAAGGAAGTTGTTCCGACCACTGCAGACAGGCTCAGCTCATGCCAGAGCACCATCTCACATGGAACCAAGCACTCTGCCTTCAGGATTGTTAAGGCCTGCCATAGGAGTGACTTATAGGTTACCAGGTGTCCCATTTAAGTTTAGGTATAGGTATACTACACCTAAGTAAGAGGTGATTACACCAACTTACCCCAGCTGAGTGATCAGCCAGTTGTGTCAGATTGTTAGGCCAAGCCTGGGGTGGCATAATACATGCTTCAGCCCCTGGCAGGCCTTGGATACACCAATGCCCTGGGTACCTAGTGTACACTGGTACAGGGGCTGACAGGGTGATCCAACCAATTGGGTATGTACCTAGGGTACATGGAGTCCATTTTACAGAGAGAGCAGATAGCCTGAGAGCCTGAATGGCAGGATCTCAGGCCAACTAAGTCGAAAAACCAGCTAGACACTAGGCAAAAATTTGGGGGTAACCATAGTCAGATATCCACCTTCCTACATACCCACATCTGTTTGTGACAAAATTAGTGGAAAATTCCTTGCCCCAAGTGAAGAATAGAGTATTAAAATTCGAGAGTACCTGGCAAGGTAATACCCCATCACAAATATTACAAATGTTACAGTACCATTACAATAGAATTAGAGAAGAACAAGAACATGAACAAAGACGCATGAAAGACACAAAAATGAAAATGCTAGTCTCCCAGACAGTTCCAGCTGAAGGACATAAAAAGGGTACGACACATTCCGGTGATTCAGCAGGACCTGTAAAAGGGACATGCAACTATTGTAAACAGCCAGGACATTACATACACGATTGCCCAGTCCTGAAGCGTAATATCGCCACAGGTATTACAAAAGAAAGACCACGGCCACTTAGACAGGATCAGAATGAACAAGGAGCCCTGCAGCATGCACAGTCCATGCCAGTTCCACAACAGTCTATACAGTTTGTGCCAGCCGCACCAGCGTTGCCTGCTGCTGCCACACAAACCACGACACGACAGCTGTACCAGACCGCACAGTATGACTATCCCGATTACCAACGATACGCATGAACCAGCCTAGAGAGGGAAGTTGACTTACCCCTTATCGAGGTCCCTGTAGATCAAGAAGGACCTTATGTACATAGTGAATTATTAGGCCAAGATAGAAAATTTTTACTTGATACAGGGGCAAGTCGAACAACCATAAAACGTAGTGAAGTTCCAGGGGCACCCCTCTCAGGCTCACAGAATATTTCCCTTGGTTTTTCAGGAAAACCTATTGTTAATGAAGTGTCACAACCTCTTCCACTTACGATAGGACCTTTGACCCGAACTACAGATTTATTGCTTACTAAATCATGTCCAGAAAACTTGTTAGGAATAAAAACCCTGAAAGCTCTAGGAGCTATAATATGTTGTTCTCCGGAAGGAGTAAGATTGTTTTTACGTGATTTCAAAGGTCATTATGTGTCTAGAGACATGGATCCCCGACTGCAGACTTTACCTACACATCTATGGGCACAAGGCCCTACTGATGTTGGTTGCATGAATATTACACCATATCGAGTCACACTAAAGGCAGGAGTGGTACTACCACGAATGCGACAATACAAGTTACCACCAGATGCTGTAGTGGCTTTACTGCAAATCATTGACGAGCTTATCGGCCAAGGAGTGGTTGTGGAGACCGACTCCAATGTATGTAATTCACCGATAATTCCGATTCGTAAACGAACAGATCCGAAGGCCCCGCCAGTATATCGATTGGTTATTGATTTGCGCGAATTGAACAAATGCATTGTGCCACAATTCCCTGTGGTCCCAGATATCTCGTCATTATTGACGGCTATTGATTCCGAAGCAACATTCTTTACTGTAATTGATCTCAAGAATGCCTTTTTCAGCGTCCCAATAGATCCGGAAAGCCAATATTTGTTCGGATTTAGTTTAAATGGACGTAGCTTTAAATTCTCACGCGCACCTCAAGGATTTACAGAAAGCCCCAGCATTTATAGCCAAGCACTGAAACGAGAACTTGACAGTATACACATGCCAGTCAACACTGCTCTGCTTCAATATGTCGATGATCTGCTGATCACCGCCCGAAGCGAACCTGAATGTGAAAAAGCATCACTGACGGTTTTACAATTTCTAGCCGAAAAGGGGCACAAGGTGTCCCCTTCTAAGCTGCAATTCTGTGTCCAGCGAGTTATTTACCTTGGTCACTCGCTGTCCAAGGAGGGAAGGCAGCTTACACCAGACCGCATTCAGTTAATAGCTAACATGCCAATACCCAAGACACAAAAAGAGGTGCGGGCTTTCATAGGCCTCACTTCATATTGTAGACAGTGGATCCCTCAGTATGCATTTCTAGCAAAACCACTCATTCAGTTGACAACACAGGAGGCAGCCACATCGACTGTTCTCCCTTGGACTCAGGAACATACACAAGCTTTTGAAAGCTTAAAGAAAGCTCTATGCCAAGCACCGGTTTTAGCAACACCATGTTACAGAAAACATTTTACACTCTTTGTTACAGAACGAGAAGGTACTGCTTTGTCAGTACTCACACAGGAACAAGCAGGATCACACAAACCGTGTGCTTATTTTTCTAGTACATTAGATCCCGTAGCTCAGGCTCTGCCTGCGTGCCTGAAATCAGTGGCAGCGACAGCTTTAGCAATCAGACAAAGCGATGCCATAGTGTTAGGACATCCATTGACAGTTCAAGTACCACATGCAGTAGAGGTTCTTGTGAATCGAACGCAAACACAACACTTGACTATAGCACGACTTACAGGGTATGAACTAACATTGTTTCAGCCACATATAGAAATCAGACGTTGTAACACATTGAATCCTGCCACACTTTTACCCGTAATTGGAACAGACCCACTAGCCCATGACTGTATTGATGTTATTACAATCACGACGAAACCCAGACAAGACTTGACAGATGTCCCATTGTCAGACCCAGACCTGACGTTGTATGTAGATGGCTCATGTATGAGAACAAGTACAGGAGAGTTAGTAGCCGCTTACGCAGTCACAACAGACACTGAAATTATGGAAACAAATTGCATAAATACCTTGTCCGCTCAAGTAGCAGAGCTCGTCGCTTTGACACAAGCCTGTATTCAAGCCACAAATAAAACAGTCAACATATACACTGATTCACGTTATGCATTCGGAGTTGTACATGACTTCGGCGTGCTGTGGCGAGAGAGAGGTTATTTAACTTCTCACGGTGCCCACATTCAGCACGGACCCCTCATTCATGCCTTATTAGATGCAATACATCTACCCATTGCAATATCGATTATGAAATGCAAAGCTCATACGAAAGTTACTGATATCATTTCTCAAGGCAATGATTTAGCTGACAGAACAGCTAAACAGACTGCTCAAACTCAAACATCCGACATGACAAAGACAATAGTCCCGACGCCAACACATTGTATGACGGTTAAAGATCCTACTCTTGACGTAATTGATATACAGACACATGCTACACCAGAGGAAATAAGGAAATGGACTGAATTAGGAGGGATCCAAACGGATCAAGGATGGTTGATGAAGGAAAAATCTGTATGGTTCCTTCCTGATTCAATGGTCCAAGTCATTATTAACACTGTCCATAGTCCAGCGCATCTAGGAGAGAAAGCTATGCTAGACAGCATTCAACATATCTGGTTCAACAAGCATTTACGAGCAGCAGCCAAACAAAACGTTCGTACCTGTATGATCTGTTGTCAGTTCAACCCAGGAAAAAGCATCCCCGTAGAGCAGGGTGGATTTCAGCCTCCTGATCACCCTTTTGAAGTCCTCCAGATGGATTATATCCAGATGGAACGATGTCGAGGATTCAAATATGTTCTCGTAGTTGTTTGTGCTCTTTCCCGTTGGACAGAGGCGTACCCAGTATCAGATTACACTGCCCCGACTACTGCCAAACAGCTAGTTCGAGAATTCTTCCCACGATACGGTTTACCACGTGCTGTCTACTCAGATAACGGCCAGCCGTTCTCATCCGAACTAATGAAACACGTTTCACTTTTGTTAGGCTATCAGTGGAAGTTTCATTGTGTCCGACACTCCGAGGCAGCAGGTCTCGTGGAACGACATAATCAAACTTTGAAAATCAGATTGTCCAAAATATGCAGGGAGAGAGGTGTCGACTGGGTAGTAGCATTACCAGTTGCACTCTTTTACATGAGAATGGTAGCACACTCTCGAACAGGGCTATCCCCGTATGAGGTGATCTTTGGCAGACCACCAAATATGTGGGGGACGCCTATACCACGTAAAATAACTGATATTGACTGTAATATGCTGACAGATTATTTGGCTTCCTTGATGTCTGCACTACAATCTTGTCGTTCACAGGTAGCTGCAGCTTTTCCTGACAACACTGAAGTGAAACCCCATGACGTAATTCCGGGGGATCTCGTTTTAGTGAGGAACTTTGATCGAAAGACTCAGCTGGATCCTAGGTGGAGGTCGCCTCAGCTCGTGTTATTAACGACGAGGACAGCCGTGAAGATCGAGGGCAGAAAAGGCTGGATTCACTCAAGTCATATCAAGAAATTTCATGGACTACAATCAGATGTGAAAACTACACCTCGTGTGTCTTCACCCATTGACTCAAAACTTCCTTTGGTTGACTCAAGTAGTCACGAACATTATAAACTAAAACTCAGATCTAATCAGTCGGGAAATTTGATTGTTTAAGTCCTCTCCAAGGTGAAGCGGTTGAATTTGTCTCCGACATGTATCCATTAGATCTGAATAGAGGAAAAACCCGAAAAATGTTGAAACGACAGGCGTACTGTAAATCACTGCGTAGTCATTGCATAGTGACGTTATTAATTTTGTTTTTCTTAAGTCTTTTTATAATTATTGCGAGTATATTGTTGCACATATATTATCCTATTTCTAGACATGCTTATAATATTACTGCTGAACATTCTTTTAGTGAATTACCTCCGCATGAATTGTCATACAGATTTGCGCTTCGCAATAACACTTTTATTAGTATGTTACATCATTCCCATCAGGTTAGCAATGCTACAAATTGTTGGATATGTGGCCGACTCCCTCCCTATCAGAATTATAAAAGAATTCTACCTCTTTTTCCATACCCGTTCACACACAACGGCTCCTGTGGAGCATGGTTTAGCTTAATTAATTCCTTAGATTCAAATTCTGCAGTTTATCAAGACAACTGGGTATGGGGAAATCTGAACTTAGTTTTACTTAAAGTCTGCCACCCCAACAAGGAGGGACTTCCCAAAAGAACAGGAACTGATCTAGAAAATGAAGTATATGGATTAGGTAATTTCACGCTTAATCTTATGATCCTAAATGTCGAATCCGAAGTTCCTCCAATTTTGCCCGCTATGTCAATATTTTCAGTAAAAGGTGAATTATGTGTAAGAAAGAATGGTTCCATACATATGGGCCATAGTAGATGCACCACTGTAATAGAATTTAGTGATCAAGGCAAGTCGACATTCAGAGCTTCCCGCCATTCCTATTTTATATGTGGTCAGACGGCATATGTACGTTTGCCTCTAGATTGGGATGGTACCTGCTACATTGGATTCCTTTTGCCACCTGTTTTTCTAGCTCCTCCTGATTATCACAGAAATACTCATTTAGTACACAATAGAGAAAGGAGAGATCTCCCAATAGTCGATTACACTGAAACAGCATGGGAAAAATACACAGATTTCAATAAAGGTCTCTTTCCCTATATAGGTACAGTTACTAATAGTAAGCTGATACGTAGATTAACCAGAACCCTTGAAGCAGTAGTGAACGAAACTATTTCCGCCTTAGGCAATTTAACAGAAGAGCAGTCTGCTATGCGGATTGTTGTGCTTCAAAATCGTCTTGTCCTTGACGTCATCCTGGCCGATAGGGGCGGAGCTTGTAGGGTCATCGGATCAAGCTGCTGCGTATTCATACCAGAAAATTCGCCATCTGTATATAAAGCTATAACCCGCCTTCATAAGATTGTGAGCCAGATACACCAGAATCCAGGCACTTGGACTTGGTCCGGGTGGTTTTGGAGCGTGTTATCAGCCTGGGGATGGAGAGTTCTATCCTTCCTAGGTATTGGCCTTCTCATACTATTCAGTTGCTGCTTATGCCTGCAATGTGGACCAGCGATTTGTGGTCTGTGTGCCACATCGTGTATTCCACATCAAGATTTTCGTTCAAAATCCCGGAAGAAGAAAGAAGAACAAATGATGCTATATGAACAGATCAATGGATTGATGAAGATTGATGTCTCTTGACGGGCAAGTAGGGGACAAGGAGGGAATGTGGAAATATGGATTTTTCTGGTCAGTTATGTCCCCTATCTTGGACCCCAACGGTTCTATGTGCATGTTACAAGTACATGTATGTTCCCTCCAGTTCCAGTTATGAAGACGCAAATACATGTGCGTCCACCGTTAACATATCCTCTTTCAGATCCGCCATGAATGGGCCGGATATTCCATTTCTAAGTACAAAAGGCCACCGCCTTTATATGGTTCACTTATGCCATTTTTACAGTCCAGGCAAGTAGGCCCTGATTCTGTCATCAAGCTTTTCTTGCTTTCTGTCTCTGAAGCTCCAGTCCGAGCCTGCATCTGTGACCATGAACTTTGTCTCATTCCCTGCGCGGCTCACGAAGCCTGACATCAGCTTGCTGCCTGCCAAGAACTGTATTTCACCTTCGAAATTATCTGTTCCGATCCCTGCCCAATGCATTCCTGTCTAGTAGTTTAAGTAAACATTCTGCCAGCTACCGAGCAAAGGCCCGGCTTCTCTGTCTTCATGCAAGTAATTCATAGCCCTGTTACTATGGAAGATTCCTGCCCTCGCATCTAGTGTAGACACTTAGACGCTTGTACACGCACTAACAGTCAGTATAGTCAGTATAGAATAAGATTCTACTCTAAGAGACCTCTCTTCTGGATAACATAGTTCTTTAAACATAGGATGTTAGATATGATTTGGGATTAGGTTGACTTGACCCTCCAGACTTCTGTCGCCACATGTAGAGCTAAATGTCAAGTCCCCTTCACCCCCTAGTTGCACGTCAATCACACGTCATGCTGCTGCGCGCGCATTTCTGTCAAGTATTTCTGCTGACATTGCGAAATTATTTCATAGGTCCACCCATATGTGACATCATAACCAATGACGTTTTCCTTGTTACTCCCAATTACGCCTTTTTCAGCTACGCATGTGAAATGTTATCTTTGCTATCAATTGTTACGCCTCTTGCATTGGCCTCACTGTAATGCCTATTGTATAAAAGTAATTGATTGTCAATAATGTATGTACTTCACTTCCTGAACCTTCGTGGTGATGGAACCTGGAGCAACCGATTATAATCGACCATTGGAATAAAGCCCATTCCGAACCTCTAATACCACGGATTCTGCCTCTTATTTACTGAGCTATTTTATTATGTTTCTGTATCAAATTAAGTCCCGGTAATTAAATTATTTACCACAACTTTGCCAAAAAAGGGTCATTTTTCACTGCAAAATTGAGGTGTGACCACGTTGCGTTTTGCGCCGTTTCCTGTCGCGGGCACTAGGCCGACCCGCACAAGTGAGGTACCATTTTTCTCGTAGGACTTTGGGGAAAGCAGGGTGGGTGGAAATTTGTTGATCCACGCAGATTCCAGAACTTTCCATCACAGAAATGTGGGTAAAATGTGTTTTTTTTGGCAATTTTTTACGTTTGCAAGGGATTCTGGGTAACAGACCATGGTGGGAGGCAGTCAAGTCACCCCATCCTGGATTCCCCTGGGTGTCTAGTTTTCAAAAATGTATAGGTTTGCTAGGTTTCCCTAGGTGCCGGCAGGGCTAGGGTTAAAAAACTACAGCTAGTCACTTTGCCAAAAAGGGGTCATTTTTCACTGCA
Source organism: Triturus cristatus (assembly GCF_964204655.1). NCBI lineage: Eukaryota > Metazoa > Chordata > Amphibia > Caudata > Salamandridae > Triturus > Triturus cristatus. Next base: position 507,484,328 of record NC_140579.1, on the reverse strand, counting down.
AAATTGAGGTGTGACCACGTTGCGATTTGCGCTGTTTCCTGTCGCGGGCACTAGGCCGACCCGCACAAGTGAGGTACCATTTTTCTCGTAGGACTTTGGGGAACGCGGGGTGGGTGGAAATTTGTGGATCCACGCAGATTCCAGGACTTTCCATCACAGAAATGTGGGGAAAATGTGTTTTTTTTGTCAATTTTTTATGTTTGCAAGGGATTCTGGGTAACAGACCATGGTGGGAGGCAGTCAAGTCACCCCTTCCTGGATTCCCCTGGGAGTCTAGTTTTCAAAAATGTATAGGTTTGCTAGGTTTCCCTAGGTGCCGGCAGGGCTAGGGTTCAAAAACTACAGCTAGTCACTTTGCCAAAAAAGGGTCATTTTTCACTGCAAAATTGAGGTGTGACCACGTTGCGATTTGCGCTGTTTCCTGTCGCGGGCACTAGGCAGACCCGCACAAGTGAGGTACCATTTTTCTCGTAGGACTTTGGGGAACGCGGGGTGGGTGGAAATTTGTGGATCCACGCAGATTCCAGAACTTTCCATCACAGAAATGTGGGGAAAATGTGTTTTTTTTGTCAATTTTTTATGTTTGCAAGGGATTCTGGGTAACAGACCATGGTGGGAGGCAGTCAAGTCACCCCTTCCTGGATTCCCCTGGGTGTCTAGTTTTCAAAAATGTATAGGTTTGCTAGATTTCCCTAGGTGCCGGCAGGGCTAGGGTTCAAAAACTACAGCTAGTCACTTTGCCAAAAAAGGGTCATTTTTCACTGCAAAATTGAGGTGTGACCACGTTGCGTTTTGCGCCGTTTCCTGTCGCGGGCACTAGGCCGACCCGCACAAGTGAGGTACCATTTTTCTTGTAGGACTTTGGGGAACGCAGGGTGGGTGGAAATTTGTGGATCCACGCAGATTCCAGAACTTTCCATCACAGAAATGTGGGGAAAATGTGTTTTTTTTGTCAATTTTTTACGTTTGCAAGGGATTCTGGGTAACAGACCATGGTGGGAGGCAGTCAAGTCACCCCTTCCTGGATTCCCCTGGGTGTCTAGTTTTCAAAAATGTATAGGTTTGCTAGGTTTCCCTAGGTGCCGGCAGGGCTAGGGTTCAAAAACTACAGCTAGTCACTTTGCCAAAAAAGGGTCATTTTTAACTGCAAAATTGAGGTGTGACCACGTTGCGTTTTGCGCCGTTTCCTGTCGCGGGCACTAGGCCGACCCTCACAAGTGAGGTACCATTTTTCTCATAGGACTTTGGGGAACCCAGGGTGGGTGGATATTGGTGGATCCACGTAGATTCCATAACTTTCCATCACAGAAATGTGGGTAAAATGTGTTCTTTTTGTCGATTTTTTACGTTTGCAAGGGATTCTGGGTAACAGACCATGGTGGGAGGCAGTCAAGTCACCCCATCCTGGATTCCCCTGGGTGTCTAGTTTTCAAAAATGTATAGGTTTGCTAGGTTTCCCTAGGTGCCGGCAGGGCTAGGGTTCAAAAACTACAGCTAGTCACTTTGCCAAAAAAGTGTCATTTTTCACTGCAAAATTGAGGTATGACCACGTTGCGATTTGAGCCGTTTCCTGTCACGGGCACTAGGCCGACCCGCACAAGTGAGGTACCATTTTTCTCGTAGGACTGTGGGGAACGCGGGGTGGGTGGAAATTTGTGGATCCACGCAGATTCCAGAACTTTCCATCACAGAAATAAGGGAAAAATGTGTTGTTTTTTGTCAATTTTTTACGTTTGCAAGAGATTCTGGGTAACAGACCATGGTGGGAGGCAGTCAAGTCACCCCTTCCTGGATTCCCCTTGGTGTCTAGTTTTCAAAAATGTATAGGTTTGCTAGGTTTCCCTAGGTGCCGGCAGGGCTAGGGTTCAAAAAGTACAGCTAGTCACTTTGCCAAAAAAGGGTCATTTTTACCTGCAAAATTGAGGTGTGACCACGTTGCGTTTTACGCAGTTTCCTGTCGCGGGCACTAGGCCGACCCACACAAGTCAGGTACCATTTTTCTCGTAGGACTTTGGGGCACGCGGGGTGGGTGGAAATTTGTGGATCCACGCAGATTCCAGAACTTTCCATCACAGAAATGTGGGGAAAATTTGTTTTTTTTGTCAATTGTTTACGTTTGCAAGGGATTCTGTGTAACAGACCATGGTGGGAGGCAGTCAAGTCACCCCATGCTTGATTCCCCAGGGTGTCTAGTTTTCAAAAATGTATAGGTTTGCTAGGTTTAAAAAACTACAGCTCGTCACTTTGCCAAAAAAGGGTCATTTTTCACTGCAAAATTGAGGTGTGACCACGTTGCGTTTTGCGCCGTTTCCTGTCGCGGGCACTAGGCCGACCCGCACAAGTGAGGTACCATTTTTCTCGTAGGACTTTGGGGAAAGCAGGGTGGGTGGAAATTTGTGGATCCACGCAGATTCCAGAACTTTCCATCACAGAAATGTGGGTAAAATGTGTTTTTTTTGGCAATTTTTTACGTTTGCAAGGGATTCTGGGTAACAGACCATGGTGGGAGGCAGTCAAGTCACCCCATCCTGGATTCCCCTGGGTGTCTAGTTTTCAAAAATGTATAGGTTTGCTAGGTTTTCCTAGGTGCCGGCAGGGCTAGGGTTAAAAAACTACAGCTAGTCACTTTGCCAAAAAGGGGTCATTTTTCACTGCAAAATTGAGGTGTGACCACGTTGTGATTTGCGCTGTTTCCTGTCGAGGGCACTAGGCCGACCCGCACAAGTGAGGTACCATTTTTCTCGTAGGACTTTGGGGAACGCGGGGTGGGTGGAAATTTGTGGATCCACGCAGATTCCAGGACTTTCCATCACAGAAATGTGGGGAAAATGTGTTTTTTTTGTCAATTTTTTATGTTTGCAAGGGATTCTGGGTAACAGACCATGGTGGGAGGCAGTCAAGTCACCCCTTCCTGGATTCCCCTGGGAGTCTAGTTTTCAAAAATGTATAGGTTTGCTAGGTTTCCCTAAGTGCCGGCAGGGCTAGGGTTCAAAAACTACAGCTAGTCACTTTGCCAAAAAAGGGTCATTTTTCACTGCAAAATTGAGGTGTGACCACGTTGCGATTTGCGCTGTTTCCTGTCGCGGGCACTAGGCAGACCCGTACAAGTGAGGTACCATTTTTCTCGTAGGACTTTGGGGAACGCGGGGTGGGTGGAAATTTGTGGATCCACGCAGATTCCAGAACTTTCCATCACAGAAATGTGGGGAAAATGTGTTTTTTTTGTCAATTTTTTATGTTTGCAAGGGATTCTGGGTAACAGACCATGGTGGGAGGCAGTCAAGTCACCCCTTCCTGGATTTCCCTGGGAGTCTAGTTTTCAAAAATGTATAGGTATGCTAGGTTTCCCTAGGTGCCGGCAGGGCTAGGGTTCAAAAACTACAGCTAGTCACTTTGCCAAAAAAGGGTCATTTTTCACTGCAAAATTGAGGTGTGACCACGTTGCGTTTTGCGCCGTTTCCTGTCGCGGGCACTAGGCCGACCCGCACAAGTGAGGTACCATTTGTCTTGTAGGACTTTGGGGAACGCAGGGTGGGTGGAAATTTGTGGATCCACGCAGATTCCACAACTTTCCATCACAGAAATGTGGGGAAAATTTGTTTTTTTTTGTCAATTTTTTACGTTTGCAAGGGATTCTGGGTAACAGACCATGGTGGGAGGCAGCCAAGTCACCCCTTCCTGGATTCCCCTTGCTGTCTAGTTTAAAAAAATGTATAGGTTTTCTAGGTTTCCCTAGGTGCCGGCAAGGCTAGGGTTCAAAAACTACAGCTAGTCACTTTGCCAAAAAAGGGTCATTTTTCACTGCAAAATTGAGGTGTGACCATGTTGCGTTTTGCGCCGTTTCCTGTCGCGGGCACTATGCCGACCCGCACAAGTGAGGTACCATTTTTTTTGTAGGACTTTGGGGAACGCGGGGTGGGTGGAAATTTGTGGATCCACGCAGATTCCAGAACTTTCCATCACAGAAATGTGGGAAAAATGTGTTGTTTTTTGTCAATTTTTTACGTTTGCAAGGGATTCTGGGTAACAGACCATAGTGGGAGGCAGTCAAGTCACCCCTTCCTGGATTCCCCTTGGTGTCTAGTTGCCAAAAATGTATAGGTTTGCTAGGTTTTCCTAGGTGCCGGCAGGGCTAGGGTTCAAAAAGTACAGCTAGTCACTTTGCCAAAAGAGGGTCATTTTTAACTGCAAAATTGAGGTGTGACCACGTTGCGTTTTACGCAGTTCCTGTCGCGGGCACTAGGCCGACCCGCACAAGTGAGGTACCATTTTTCTCGTAGGACTGTGGGGAACGCGGGGTGGGTGGAAATTTGTGGATCCACGCAGATTCCAGAACTTTCCATCACAGAAATAAGGGAAAAATGTGTTGTTTTTTGTCAATTTTTTACGTTTGCAAGAGATTCTGGGTAACAGACCATGGTGGGAGGCAGTCAAGTCACCCCTTCCTGGATTCCCCTTGGTGTCTATTTTTCAAAAATGTATAGGTTTGCTAGGTTTCCCTAGGTGCCGGCAGGGCTAGGGTTCAAAAAGTTCAGCTAGTCACTTTGCCAAAAAAGGGTCATTTTTACCTGCAAAATTGAGGTGTGACCACGTTGCGTTTTACGCAGTTTCCTGTCGCGGGCACTAGGCCGACCCACACAAGTGAGGTACCATTTTTCTCGTAGGACTTTGGGGAACGCGGGGTGGGTGGAAATTTGTGGATCCACGCAGATTCCAGAACTTTCCATCACAGAAATGTGGGGAAAATTTGTTTTTTTTGTCAATTTTTTACGTTTGCAAGGGATTCTGGGTAACAGACCATGGTGGGAGGCAGTCAAGTCACCCCATGCTGGATTCCCCTGGGTGTCTAGTTTTCAAAAATGTATAGGTTTGCTAGGTTTAAAAAACTACAGCTCGTCACTTTGCCAAAAAAGGGTCATTTTTCACTGCAAAATTGAGGTGTGACCACGTTGCGTTTTGCGCCGTTTCCTTTCGCGGGCACTAGGCCGACCCGCACAAGTGAGGTACCATTTTTCTCATAGGACTTTGGGGAAAGCAGGGTGGGTGGAAATTTGTTGATCCACGCAGATTCCAGAACTTTCCATCACAGAAATGTGGGTAAAATGTGTTTTTTTTGGCAATTTTTTACGTTTGCAAGGGATTCTGGGTAACAGACCATGGTGGGAGGCAGTCATGTCACCCCATCCTGGATTCCCCTGGGTGTCTAGTTTTCAAAAATGTATAGGTTTGCTAGGTTTCCCTAGGTGCCGGCAGGGCTAGGGTTAAAAAACTACAGCTAGTCACTTTGCCAAAAAGGGGTCATTTTTCACTGCAAAATTGAGGTGTGACCACGTTGCGATTTGCGCTGTTTCCTGTCGCGGGCACTAGGCCGACCCGCACAAGTGAGGTACCATTTTTCTCGTAGGACTTTGGGGAACGCGGGGTGGGTGGAAATTTGTGGATCCACGCAGGTTCCAGGACTTTCCATCACAGAAATGTGTTTTTTTTGTCAATTTTTTATGTTTGCAAGGGATTCTGGGTAACAGACCATGGTGGGAGGCAGTCAAGTCACCCCTTCCTGGATTCCCCTGGGAGTCTAGTTTTCAAAAATGTATAGGTTTGCTAGGTTTCCCTAGGTGCCGGCAGGGCTAGGGTTCAAAAACTACAGCTAGTCACTTTGCCAAAAAAGGGTCATTTTTCACTGCAAAATTGAGGTGTGACCACGTTGCGATTTGCGCTGTTTCCTGTCGCGGGCACTAGGCAGACCCGCACAAGTGAGGTACCATTTTTCTCGTAGGACTTTGGGGAACGCGGGGTGGGTGGAAATTTGTGGATCCACGCAGATTCCAGAACTTTCCATCACAGAAATGTGGGGAAAATGTGTTTTTTTTGTCAATTTTTTTATGTTTGCAAGGGATTCTGGGTAACAGACCATGGTGGGAGGCAGTCAAGTCACCCCTTCCTGGATTCCCCTGGGTGTCTAGTTTTCAAAAATGTATAGGTTTGCTAGATTTCCCTAGGTGCCGGTAGGGCTAGGGTTCAAAAACTACAGCTAGTCACTTTGCCAAAAAAGGGTCATTTTTCACTGCAAAATTGAGGTGTGACCACGTTGCGTTTTGCGCCGTTTCCTGTCGCGGGCACTAGGCCGACCCGCACAAGTGAGGTACCATTTTTCTTGTAGGACTTTGGGGAACGCAGGGTGGGTGGAAATTTGTGGATCCACGCAGATTCCAGAACTTTCCATCACAGAAATGTGGGGAAAATGTGTTTTTTTTGTCAATTTTTTACGTTTGCAAGGGATTCTGGGTAACAGACCATGGTGGGAGGCAGTCAAGTCACCCCTTCCTGGATTCCCCTGGGTGTCTAGTTTTCAAAAATGTATAGGTTTGCTAGGTTTCCCTAGGTGCCGGCAGGGCTAGGGTTCAAAAACTACAGCTAGTCACTTTGCCAAAAAAGGGTCATTTTTAACTGCAAAATTGAGGTGTGACCACGTTGCGTTTTGCGCCGTTTCCTGTCGCGGGCACTAACCCTCACAAGTGAGGTACCATTTTTCTCATAGGACTTTGGGGAACCCAGGGTGGGTGGATATTGGTGGATCCACGTAGATTCCATAACTTTCCATCACAGAAATGTGGGTAAAATGTGTTCTTTTTGTCGATTTTTTACGTTTGCAAGGGATTCTGGGTAACAGACCATGGTGGGAGGCAGTCAAGTCACCCCATCCTGGATTCCCCTGGGTGTCTAGTTTTCAAAAATGTATAGGTTTGCTAGGTTTCCCTAGGTGCCGGCAGGGCTAGGGTTCAAAAACTACAGCTAGTCACTTTGCCAAAAAAGTGTCATTTTTCACTGCAAAATTGAGGTATGACCACGTTGCGATTTGAGCCGTTTCCTGTCACGGGCACTAGGCCGACCCGCACAAGTGAGGTACCATTTTTTTCGTAGGACTGTGGGGAATGCGGGGTGGGTGGAAATTTGTGGATCCACGCAGATTCCAGAACTTTCCATCACAGAAATAAGGGAAAAATGTGTTGTTTTTTGTCAATTTTTTACGTTTGCAAGAGATTCTGGGTAACAGACCATGGTGGCAGGCAGTCAAGTCACCCCTTCCTGGATTCCCCTTGGTGTCTATTTTTCAAAAATGTATAGGTTTGCTAGGTTTCCCTAGGTGCCGGCAGGGCTAGGGTTCAAAAAGTACAGCTAGTCACTTTGCCAAAAAAGGGTCATTTTTACCTGCAAAATTGAGGTGTGACCACGTTGCGTTTTACGCAGTTTCCTGTCGTGGGCACTAGGCCGACCCACACAAGTGAGGTACCATTTTTCTCGTAGGACTTTGGGGAACGCGGGGTGGGTGGAAATTTGTGGATCCACGCAGATTCCAGAACTTTCCATCACAGAAATGTGGGGAAAATTTGTTTTTTTTGTCAATTTTTTACGTTTGCAAGGGATTCTGGGTAACAGACCATGGTGGGAGGCAGTCAAGTCACCCCATGCTGGATTCCCCTGGGTGTCTAGTTTTCAAAAATGTATAGGTTTGCTAGGTTTAAAAAACTACAGCTCGTCACTTTGCCAAAAAAGGGTCATTTTTCACTGCAAAATTGAGGTGTGACCACGTTGCGTTTTGCGCCGTTTCCTGTCGCGGGCACTAGGCCGACCCGCACAAGTGAGGTACCATTTTTCTCGTAGGACTTTGGGGAACGCGGGGTGGGTGGAAATTTGTGGATCCACGCAGATTCCAGGACTTTCCATCACAGAAATGTGGGGAAAATGTGTTTTTTTTGTCAATTTTTTATGTTTGCAAGGGATTCTGGGTAACAGACCATGGTGGGAGGCAGTCAAGTCACCCCTTCCTGGATTCCCCTGGGAGTCTAGTTTTCAAAAATGTATAGGTTTGCTAGGTTTCCCTAGGTGCCGGCAGGGCTAGGGTTCAAAAACTACAGCTAGTCACTTTGCCAAAAAAGGGTCATTTTTCACTGCAAAATTGAGGTGTGACCACGTTGCGATTTGCGCTGTTTCCTGTCGCGGGCACTAGGCAGACCCGCACAAGTGAGGTACCATTTTTCTCGTAGGACTTTGGGGAACGCGGGGTGGGTGGAAATTTGTGGATCCACGCAGATTCCAGAACTTTCCATCACAGAAATGTGGGGAAAATGTGTTTTTTTTGTCAATTTTTTATGTTTGCAAGGGATTCTGGGTAACAGACCATGGTGGGAGGCAGTCAAGTCACCCCTTCCTGGATTCCACTGGGTGTCTAGTTTTCAAAAATGTATAGGTTTGCTAGATTTCCCTAGGTGCCGGCAGTGCTAGGGTTCAAAAACTACAGCTAGTCACTTTGCCAAAAAAGGGTCATTTTTCACTGCAAAATTGAGGTGTGACCACGTTGCGTTTTGCGCCGTTTCCTGTCGCGGGCACTAGGCCGACCCGCACAAGTGAGGTACCATTTTTCTTGTAGGACTTTGGGGAACGCAGGGTGGGTGGAAATTTGTGGATCCACGCAGATTCCAGAACTTTCCATCACAGAAATGTGGGGAAAATGTGTTTTTTTTGTCAATTTTTTACGTTTGCAAGGGATTCTGGGTAACAGACCATGGTGGGAGGCAGTCAAGTCACCCCTTCCTGGATTCCCCTGGGTGTCTAGTTTTCAAAAATGTATAGGTTTGCTAGGTTTCCCTAGGTGCCGGCAGGGCTAGGGTTCAAAAACTACAGCTAGTCACTTTGCCAAAAAAGGGTCATTTTTAACTGCAAAATTGAGGTGTGACCACGTTGCGTTTTGCGCCGTTTCCTGTCGCGGGCACTAGGCCGACCCTCACAAGTGAGGTACCATTTTTCTCATAGGACTTTGGGGAACCCAGGGTGGGTGGATATTGGTGGATCCACGTAGATTCCATAACTTTCCATCACAGAAATGTGGGTAAAATGTGTTCTTTTTGTCGATTTTTTACGTTTGCAAGGGATTCTGGGTAACAGACCATGGTGGGAGGCAGTCAAGTCACCCCATCCTGGATTCCCCTGGGTGTCTAGTTTTCAAAAATGTATAGGTTTGCTAGGTTTCCCTAGGTGCCGGCAGGGCTAGGGTTCAAAAACTACAGCTAGTCACTTTGCCAAAAAAGTGTCATTTTTCACTGCAAAATTGAGGTATGACCACGTTGCGATTTGAGCCGTTTCCTGTCACGGGCACTAGGCCGACCCGCACAAGTGAGGTACCATTTTTCTCGTAGGACTGTGGGGAATGCGGGGTGGGTGGAAATTTGTGGATCCACGCAGATTCCAGAACTTTCCATCACAGAAATAAGGGAAAAATGTGTTGTTTTTTGTCAATTTTTTACGTTTGCAAGAGATTCTGGGTAACAGACCATGGTGGGAGGCAGTCAAGTCACCCCTTCCTGGATTCCCCTTGGTGTCTAGTTTTCAAAAATGTATAGGTTTGCTAGGTTTCCCTAGGTGCCGGCAGGGCTAGGGTTCAAAAAGTACAGCTAGTCACTTTGCCAAAAAAGGGTCATTTTTACCTGCAAAATTGAGGTGTGACCACGTTGCGTTTTACGCAGTTTCCTGTCGCGGGCACTAGGCCGACCCACACAAGTCAGGTACCATTTTTCTCGTAGGACTTTGGGGCACGCGGGGTGGGTGGAAATTTGTGGAGCCACGCAGATTCCAGAACTAACCATCACAGAAATGTGGGGAAAATTTGTTTTTTTTGTCAATTGTTTACGTTTGCAAGGGATTCTGTGTAACAGACCATGGTGGGAGGCAGTCAAGTCACCCCATGCTTGATTCCCCAGGGTGTCTAGTTTTCAAAAATGTATAGGTTTGCTAGGTTTAAAAAACTACAGCTCGTCACTTTGCCAAAAAAGGGTCATTTTTCACTGCAAAATTGAGGTGTGACCACGTTGCGTTTTGCGCCGTTTCCTGTCGCGGGCACTAGGCCGACCCGCACAAGTGAGGTACCATTTTTCTCGTAGGACTTTGGGGAAAGCAGGGTGGGTGGAAATTTGTGGATCCACGCAGATTCCAGAACTTTCCATCACAGAAATGTGGGTAAAATGTGTTTTTTTTGGCAATTTTTTACGTTTGCAAGGGATTCTGGGTAACAGACCATGGTGGGAGGCAGTCAAGTCACCCCATCCTGGATTCCCCTGGGTGTCTAGTTTTCAAAAATGTATAGGTTTGCTAGGTTTCCCTAGGTGCCGGCAGGGCTAGGGTTAAAAAACTACAGCTAGTCACTTTGCCAAAAAGGGGTCATTTTTCACTGCAAAATTGAGGTGTGACCACGTTGCGATTTGCGCTGTTTCCTGTCGCGGGCACTAGGCCGACCCGCACAAGTGAGGTACCATTTTTCTCGTAGGACTTTGGGGAACGCGGGGTGGGTGGAAATTTGTGGATCCACGCAGGTTCCAGGACTTTCCATCACAGAAATGTGGGGAAAATGTGTTTTTTTTGTCAATTTTTTATGTTTGCAAGGGATTCTGGGTAACAGACCATGGTGGGAGGCAGTCAAGTCACCCCTTCCTGGATTCCCCTGGGAGTCTAGTTTTCAAAAATGTATAGGTTTGCTAGGTTTCCCTAGGTGCCGGCAGGGCTAGGGTTCAAAAACTACAGCTAGTCACTTTGCCAAAAAAGGGTCATTTTTCACTGCAAAATTGAGGTGTGACCACGTTGCGATTTGCGCTGTTTCCTGTCGCGGGCACTAGGCAGACCCGCACAAGTGAGGTACCATTTTTCTCGTAGGACTTTGGGGAACGCGGGGTGGATGGAAATTTGTGGATCCACGCAGATTCCAGAACTTTCCATCACAGAAATGTGGGGAAAATGTGTTTTTTTTGTCAATTTTTTTATGTTTGCAAGGGATTCTGGGTAACAGACCATGGTGGGAGGCAGTCAAGTCACCCCTTCCTGGATTCCCCTGGGTGTCTAGTTTTCAAAAATGTATAGGTTTGCTAGATTTCCCTAGGTGCCGGTAGGGCTAGGGTTCAAAAACTACAGCTAGTCACTTTGCCAAAAAAGGGTCATTTTTCACTGCAAAATTGAGGTGTGACCACGTTGCGATTTGCGCTGTTTCCTGTCGCGGGCACTAGGCCGACCCGCACAAGTGAGGTACCATTTTTCTCGTAGGACTTTGGGGAACGCGGGGTGGGTGGAAATTTGTGGATCCACGCAGGTTCCAGGACTTTCCATCACAGAAATGTGGGGAAAATGTGTTTTTTTTGTCAATTTTTTATGTTTGCAAGGGATTCTGGGTAACAGACCATGGTGGGAGGCAGTCAAGTCACCCCTTCCTGGATTCCCCTGGGAGTCTAGTTTTCAAAAATGTATAGGTTTGCTAGGTTTCCCTAGGTGCCGGCAGGGCTAGGGTTCAAAAACTACAGCTAGTCACTTTGCCAAAAAAGGGTCATTTTTCACTGCAAAATTGAGGTGTGACCACGTTGCGATTTGCGCTGTTTCCTGTCGCGGGCACTAGGCAGACCCGCACAAGTGAGGTACCATTTTTCTCGTAGGACTTTGGGGAACGCGGGGTGGATGGAAATTTGTGGATCCACGCAGATTCCAGAACTTTCCATCACAGAAATGTGGGGAAAATGTGTTTTTTTTGTCAATTTGTTTATGTTTGCAAGGGATTCTGGGTAACAGACCATGGTGGGAGGCAGTCAAGTCACCCCTTCCTGGATTCCCCTGGGTGTCTAGTTTTCAAAAATGTATAGGTTTGCTAGGTTTCCCTAGGTGCCGGCAGGGCTAGGGTTAAAAAACTACAGCTAGTCACTTTGCCAAAAAGGGGTCATTTTTCACTGCAAAATTGAGGTGTGACCACGTTGCGATTTGCGCTGTTTCCTGTCGCGGGCACTAGGCCGACCCGCACAAGTGAGGTACCATTTTTCTCGTAGGACTTTGGGGAACGCGGGGTGGGTGGAAATTTGTGGATCCACGCAGGTTCCAGGACTTTCCATCACAGAAATGTGGGGAAAATGTGTTTTTTTTGTCAATTTTTTATGTTTGCAAGGGATTCTGGGTAACAGACCATGGTGGGAGGCAGTCAAGTCACCCCTTCCTGGATTCCCCTGGGAGTCTAGTTTTCAAAAATGTATAGGTTTGCTAGGTTTCCCTAGGTGCCGGCAGGGCTAGGGTTCAAAAACTACAGCTAGTCACTTTGCCAAAAAAGGGTCATTTTTCACTGCAAAATTGAGGTGTGACCACGTTGCGATTTGCGCTGTTTCCTGTCGCGGGCACTAGGCAGACCCGCACAAGTGAGGTACCATTTTTCTCGTAGGACTTTGGGGAACGCGGGGTGGATGGAAATTTGTGGATCCACGCAGATTCCAGAACTTTCCATCACAGAAATGTGGGGAAAATGTGTTTTTTTTGTCAATTTTTTTATGTTTGCAAGGGATTCTGGGTAACAGACCATGGTGGGAGGCAGTCAAGTCACCCCTTCCTGGATTCCCCTGGGTGTCTAGTTTTCAAAAATGTATAGGTTTGCTAGATTTCCCTAGGTGCCGGTAGGGCTAGGGTTCAAAAACTACAGCTAGTCACTTTGCCAAAAAAGGGTCATTTTTCACTGCAAAATTGAGGTGTGACCACGTTGCGATTTGCGCTGTTTCCTGTCGCGGGCACTAGGCCGACCCGCACAAGTGAGGTACCATTTTTCTCGTAGGACTTTGGGGAACGCGGGGTGGGTGGAAATTTGTGGATCCACGCAGGTTCCAGGACTTTCCATCACAGAAATGTGGGGAAAATGTGTTTTTTTTGTCAATTTTTTATGTTTGCAAGGGATTCTGGGTAACAGACCATGGTGGGAGGCAGTCAAGTCACCCCTTCCTGGATTCCCCTGGGAGTCTAGTTTTCAAAAATGTATAGGTTTGCTAGGTTTCCCTAGGTGCCGGCAGGGCTAGGGTTCAAAAACTACAGCTAGTCACTTTGCCAAAAAAGGGTCATTTTTCACTGCAAAATTGAGGTGTGACCACGTTGCGATTTGCGCTGTTTCCTGTCGCGGGCACTAGGCAGACCCGCACAAGTGAGGTACCATTTTTCTCGTAGGACTTTGGGGAACGCGGGGTGGATGGAAATTTGTGGATCCACGCAGATTCCAGAACTTTCCATCACAGAAATGTGGGGAAAATGTGTTTTTTTTGTCAATTTTTTTATGTTTGCAAGGGATTCTGGGTAACAGACCATGGTGGGAGGCAGTCAAGTCACCCCTTCCTGGATTCCCCTGGGTGTCTAGTTTTCAAAAATGTATAGGTTTGCTAGATTTCCCTAGGTGCCGGTAGGGCTAGGGTTCAAAAACTACAGCTAGTCACTTTGCCAAAAAAGGGTCATTTTTCACTGCAAAATTGAGGTGTGACCACGTTGCGTTTTGCGCCGTTTCCTGTCGCGGGCACTAGGCCGACCCGCACAAGTGAGGTACCATTTTTCTTGTAGGACTTTGGGGAACGCAGGGTGGGTGGAAATTTGTGGATCCACGCAGATTCCAGAACTTTCCATCACAGAAATGTGGGGAAAATGTGTTTTTTTTGTCAATTTTTTACGTTTGCAAGGGATTCTGGGTAACAGACCATGGTGGGAGGCAGTCAAGTCACCCCTTCCTGGATTCCCCTGGGTGTCTAGTTTTCAAAAATGTATAGGTTTGCTAGGTTTCCCTAGGTGCCGGCAGGGCTAGGGTTCAAAAACTACAGCTAGTCACTTTGCCAAAAAAGGGTCATTTTTAACTGCAAAATTGAGGTGTGACCACGTTGCGTTTTGCGCCGTTTCCTGTCGCGGGCACTAGGCCGACCCTCACAAGTGAGGTACCATTTTTCTCATAGGACTTTGGGGAACCCAGGGTGGGTGGATATTGGTGGATCCACGTAGATTCCATAACTTTCCATCACAGAAATGTGGGTAAAATGTGTTCTTTTTGTCGATTTTTTACGTTTGCAAGGGATTCTGGGTAACAGACCATGGTGGGAGGCAGTCAAGTCACCCCATCCTGGATTCCCCTGGGTGTCTAGTTTTCAAAAATGTATAGGTTTGCTAGGTTTCCCTAGGTGCCGGCAGGGCTAGGGTTCAAAAACTACAGCTAGTCACTTTGCCAAAAAAGTGTCATTTTTCACTGCAAAATTGAGGTATGACCACGTTGCGATTTGAGCCGTTTCCTGTCACGGGCACTAGGCCGACCCGCACAAGTGAGGTACCATTTTTTTCGTAGGACTGTGGGGAATGCGGGGTGGGTGGAAATTTGTGGATCCACGCAGATTCCAGAACTTTCCATCACAGAAATAAGGGAAAAATGTGTTGTTTTTTGTCAATTTTTTACGTTTGCAAGAGATTCTGGGTAACAGACCATGGTGGCAGGCAGTCAAGTCACCCCTTCCTGGATTCCCCTTGGTGTCTATTTTTCAAAAATGTATAGGTTTGCTAGGTTTCCCTAGGTGCCGGCAGGGCTAGGGTTCAAAAAGTACAGCTAGTCACTTTGCCAAAAAAGGGTCATTTTTACCTGCAAAATTGAGGTGTGACCACGTTGCGTTTTACGCAGTTTCCTGTCGTGGGCACTAGGCCGACCCACACAAGTGAGGTACCATTTTTCTCGTAGGACTTTGGGGAACGCGGGGTGGGTGGAAATTTGTGGATCCACGCAGATTCCAGAACTTTCCATCACAGAAATGTGGGGAAAATTTGTTTTTTTTGTCAATTTTTTACGTTTGCAAGGGATTCTGGGTAACAGACCATGGTGGGAGGCAGTCAAGTCACCCCATGCTGGATTCCCCTGGGTGTCTAGTTTTCAAAAATGTATAGGTTTGCTAGGTTTAAAAAACTACAGCTCGTCACTTTGCCAAAAAAGGGTCATTTTTCACTGCAAAATTGAGGTGTGACCACGTTGCGTTTTGCGCCGTTTCCTGTCGCGGGCACTAGGCCGACCCGCACAAGTGAGGTACCATTTTTCTCGTAGGACTTTGGGGAACGCGGGGTGGGTGGAAATTTGTGGATCCACGCAGATTCCAGGACTTTCCATCACAGAAATGTGGGGAAAATGTGTTTTTTTTGTCAATTTTTTATGTTTGCAAGGGATTCTGGGTAACAGACCATGGTGGGAGGCAGTCAAGTCACCCCTTCCTGGATTCCCCTGGGAGTCTAGTTTTCAAAAATGTATAGGTTTGCTAGGTTTCCCTAGGTGCCGGCAGGGCTAGGGTTCAAAAACTACAGCTAGTCACTTTGCCAAAAAAGGGTCATTTTTCACTGCAAAATTGAGGTGTGACCACGTTGCGATTTGCGCTGTTTCCTGTCGCGGGCACTAGGCAGACCCGCACAAGTGAGGTACCATTTTTCTCGTAGGACTTTGGGGAACGCGGGGTGGGTGGAAATTTGTGGATCCACGCAGATTCCAGAACTTTCCATCACAGAAATGTGGGGAAAATGTGTTTTTTTTGTCAATTTTTTATGTTTGCAAGGGATTCTGGGTAACAGACCATGGTGGGAGGCAGTCAAGTCACCCCTTCCTGGATTCCACTGGGTGTCTAGTTTTCAAAAATGTATAGGTTTGCTAGATTTCCCTAGGTGCCGGCAGTGCTAGGGTTCAAAAACTACAGCTAGTCACTTTGCCAAAAAAGGGTCATTTTTCACTGCAAAATTGAGGTGTGACCACGTTGCGTTTTGCGCCGTTTCCTGTCGCGGGCACTAGGCCGACCCGCACAAGTGAGGTACCATTTTTCTTGTAGGACTTTGGGGAACGCAGGGTGGGTGGAAATTTGTGGATCCACGCAGATTCCAGAACTTTCCATCACAGAAATGTGGGGAAAATGTGTTTTTTTTGTCAATTTTTTACGTTTGCAAGGGATTCTGGGTAACAGACCATGGTGGGAGGCAGTCAAGTCACCCCTTCCTGGATTCCCCTGGGTGTCTAGTTTTCAAAAATGTATAGGTTTGCTAGGTTTCCCTAGGTGCCGGCAGGGCTAGGGTTCAAAAACTACAGCTAGTCACTTTGCCAAAAAAGGGTCATTTTTAACTGCAAAATTGAGGTGTGACCACGTTGCGTTTTGCGCCGTTTCCTGTCGCGGGCACTAGGCCGACCCTCACAAGTGAGGTACCATTTTTCTCATAGGACTTTGGGGAACCCAGGGTGGGTGGATATTGGTGGATCCACGTAGATTCCATAACTTTCCATCACAGAAATGTGGGTAAAATGTGTTCTTTTTGTCGATTTTTTACGTTTGCAAGGGATTCTGGGTAACAGACCATGGTGGGAGGCAGTCAAGTCACCCCATCCTGGATTCCCCTGGGTGTCTAGTTTTCAAAAATGTATAGGTTTGCTAGGTTTCCCTAGGTGCCGGCAGGGCTAGGGTTCAAAAACTACAGCTAGTCACTTTGCCAAAAAAGTGTCATTTTTCACTGCAAAATTGAGGTATGACCACGTTGCGATTTGAGCCGTTTCCTGTCACGGGCACTAGGCCGACCCGCACAAGTGAGGTACCATTTTTCTCGTAGGACTGTGGGGAATGCGGGGTGGGTGGAAATTTGTGGATCCACGCAGATTCCAGAACTTTCCATCACAGAAATAAGGGAAAAATGTGTTGTTTTTTGTCAATTTTTTACGTTTGCAAGAGATTCTGGGTAACAGACCATGGTGGGAGGCAGTCAAGTCACCCCTTCCTGGATTCCCCTTGGTGTCTAGTTTTCAAAAATGTATAGGTTTGCTAGGTTTCCCTAGGTGCCGGCAGGGCTAGGGTTCAAAAAGTACAGCTAGTCACTTTGCCAAAAAAGGGTCATTTTTACCTGCAAAATTGAGGTGTGACCACGTTGCGTTTTACGCAGTTTCCTGTCGCGGGCACTAGGCCGACCCACACAAGTCAGGTACCATTTTTCTCGTAGGACTTTGGGGCACGCGGGGTGGGTGGAAATTTGTGGAGCCACGCAGATTCCAGAACTTTCCATCACAGAAATGTGGGGAAAATTTGTTTTTTTTGTCAATTGTTTACGTTTGCAAGGGATTCTGTGTAACAGACCATGGTGGGAGGCAGTCAAGTCACCCCATGCTTGATTCCCCAGGGTGTCTAGTTTTCAAAAATGTATAGGTTTGCTAGGTTTAAAAAACTACAGCTCGTCACTTTGCCAAAAAAGGGTCATTTTTCACTGCAAAATTGAGGTGTGACCACGTTGCGTTTTGCGCCGTTTCCTGTCGCGGGCACTAGGCCGACCCGCACAAGTGAGGTACCATTTTTCTCGTAGGACTTTGGGGAAAGCAGGGTGGGTGGAAATTTGTGGATCCACGCAGATTCCAGAACTTTCCATCACAGAAATGTGGGTAAAATGTGTTTTTTTTGGCAATTTTTTAAGTTTGCAAGGGATTCTGGGTAACAGACCATGGTGGGAGGCAGTCAAGTCACCCCATCCTGGATTCCCCTGGGTGTCTAGTTTTCAAAAATGTATAGGTTTGCTAGGGTTCCCTAGGTGCCGGCAGGGCTAGGGTTAAAAAACTACAGCTAGTCACTTTGCCAAAAAGGGGTCATTTTTCACTGCAAAATTGAGGTGTGACCACGTTGTGATTTGCGCTGTTTCCTGTCGAGGGCACTAGGCCGACCCGCACAAGTGAGGTACCATTTTTCTCGTAGGACTTTGGGGAACGCGGGGTGGGTGGAAATTTGTGGATCCACGCAGATTCCAGGACTTTCCATCACAGAAATGTGGGGAAAATGTGTTTTTTTTGTCAATTTTTTATGTTTGCAAGGGATTCTGGGTAACAGACCATGGTGGGAGGCAGTCAAGTCACCCCTTCCTGGATTCCCCTGGGAGTCTAGTTTTCAAAAATGTATAGGTTTGCTAGGTTTCGCTAAGTGCCGGCAGGGCTAGGGTTCAAAAACTACAGCTAGTCACTTTGCCAAAAAAGGGTCATTTTTCACTGCAAAATTGAGGTGTGACCACGTTGCGATTTGCGCTGTTTCCTGTCGCGGGCACTAGGCAGACCCGCACAAGTGAGGTACCATTTTTCTCGTAGGACTTTGGGGAACGCGGGGTGGGTGGAAATTTGTGGATCCACGCAGATTCCAGAACTTTCCATCACAGAAATGTGGGGAAAATGTGTTTTTTTTGTCAATTTTTTATGTTTGCAAGGGATTCTGGGTAACAGACCATGGTGGGAGGCAGTCAAGTCACCCCTTCCTGGATTCCCCTTGGAGTCTAGTTTTCAAAAATGTATAGGTTTGCTAGGTTTCCCTAGGTGCCGGCAGGGCTAGGGTTCAAAAACTACAGCTAGTCACTTTGCAAAAAAAGGGTCATTTTTCACTGCAAAATTGAGGTGTGACCACGTTGCGTTTTGCGCCGTTTCCTGTCGCGGGCACTAGGCCGACCCGCACAAGTGAGGTACCATTTTTCTTGTAGGACTTTGGGGAACGCAGGGTGGGTGGAAATTTGTGGATCCACGCACATTCCACAACTTTCCATCACAGAAATGTGGGGAAAATTTGTTTTTTTTTGTCAATTTTTTACGTTTGCAAGGGATTCTGGGTAACAGACCATGGTGGGAGGCAGCCAAGTCACCCCTTCCTGGATTCCCCTTGCTGTCTAGTTTAAAAAAATGTATATATTTGCTAGGTTTCCCTAGGTGCCGGCAAGGCTAGGGTTCAAAAACTACAGCTAGTCACTTTGCCAAAAAAGGGTCATTTTTCACTGCAAAATTGAGGTGTGACCATGTTGCGTTTTGCGCCGTTTCCTGTCGCGGGCACTATGCCGACCCGCACAAGTGAGGTACCATTTTTTTTGTAGGACTTTGGGGAACGCGGGGTGGGTGGAAATTTGTGGATCCACGCAGATTCCAGAACTTTCCATCACAGAAATGTGGGAAAAATGTGTTGTTTTTTGTCAATTTTTTACGTTTGCAAGGGATTCTGGGTAACAGACCATAGTGGGAGGCAGTCAAGTCACCCCTTCCTGGATTCCCCTTGGTGTCTAGTTGCCAAAAATGTATAGGTTTGCTAGGTTTTCCTAGGTGCCGGCAGGGCTAGGGTTCAAAAAGTACAGCTAGTCACTTTGCCAAAAAAGGGTCATTTTTAACTGCAAAATTGAGGTGTGACCACGTTGCGTTTTACGCAGTTTCCTGTCGCGGGCACTAGGCCGACCCGCACAAGTGAGGTACCATTTTTCTCGTAGGACTGTGGGGAACGCGGGGTGGGTGGAAATTTGTGGATCCACGCAGATTCCAGAACTTTCCATCACAGAAATAAGGGAAAAATGTGTTGTTTTTTGTCAATTTTTTACGTTTGCAAGAGATTCTGGGTAACAGACCATGGTGGGAGGCAGTCAAGTCACCCCTTCCTGGATTCCCCTTGGTGTCTATTTTTCAAAAATGTATAGGTTTGCTAGGTTTCCCTAGGTGCCGGCAGGGCTAGGGTTCAAAAAGTACAGCTAGTCACTTTGCCAAAAAAGGGTCATTTTTACCTGCAAAATTGAGGTGTGACCACGTTGCGTTTTACGCAGTTTCCTGTCGCGGGCACTAGGCCGACCCACACAAGTGAGGTACCATTTTTCTCGTAGGACTTTGGGGAACGCGGGGTGGGTGGAAATTTGTGGATCCACGCAGATTCCAGAACTTTCCATCACAGAAATGTGGGGAAAATTTGTTTTTTTTGTCAATTTTTTACGTTTGCAAGGGATTCTGGGTAACAGACCATGGTGGGAGGCAGTCAAGTCACCCCATGCTGGATTCCCCTGGGTGTCTAGTTTTCAAAAATGTATAGGTTTGCTAGGTTTAAAAAACTACAGCTCGTCACTTTGCCAAAAAAGGGTCATTTTTCACTGCAAAATTGAGGTGTGACCACGTTGCGTTTTGCGCCGTTTCCTGTCGCGGGCACTAGGCCGACCCGCACAAGTGAGGTACCATTTTTCTCGTAGGACTTTGGGGAAAGCAGGGTGGGTGGAAATTTGTTGATCCACGCAGATTCCAGAACTTTCCATCACAGAAATGTGGGTAAAATGTGTTTTTTTTGGCAATTTTTTACGTTTGCAAGGGATTCTGGGTAACCGACCATGGTGGGAGGCAGTCAAGTCACCCCATCCTGGATTCCCCTGGGTGTCTAGTTTTCAAAAATGTATAGGTTTGCTAGGTTTCCCTAGGTGCCGGCAGGGCTAGGGTTAAAAAACTACAGCTAGTCACTTTGCAAAAAAGGGGTCATTTTTCACTGCAAAATTGAGGTGTGACCACGTTGCGATTTGCGCTGTTTCCTGTCGCGGGCACTAGGCCGACCCGCACAAGTGAGGTACCATTTTTCTCGTAGGACTTTGGGGAACGCGGGGTGTGTGGAAATTTGTGGATCCACGCAGGTTCCAGGACTTTCCATCACAGAAATGTGGGGAAAATGTGTTTTTTTTGTCAATTTTTTATGTTTGCAAGGGATTCTGGGTAACAGACCATGGTGGGAGGCAGTCAAGTCACCCCTTCCTGGATTCCCCTGGGAGTCTAGTTTTCAAAAATGTATAGGTTTGCTAGGTTTCCCTAGGTGCCGGCAGGGCTAGGGTTCAAAAACTACAGCTAGTCACTTTGCCAAAAAAGGGTCATTTTTCACTGCAAAATTGAGGTGTGACCACGTTGCGATTTGCGCTGTTTCCTGTCGCGGGCACTAGGCAGACCCGCACAAGTGAGGTACCATTTTTCTCGTAGGACTTTGGGGAACGCGGGGTGGGTGGAAATTTGTGGATCCACGCAGATTCCAGAACTTTCCATCACAGAAATGTGGGGAAAATGTGTTTTTTTTGTCAATTTTTTTATGTTTGCAAGGGATTCTGGGTAACAGACCATGGTGGGAGGCAGTCAAGTCACCCCTTCCTGGATTCCCCTGGGTGTCTAGTTTTCAAAAATGTATAGGTTTGCTAGATTTCCCTAGGTGCCGGCAGGGCTAGGGTTCAAAAACTACAGCTAGTCACTTTGCCAAAAAAGGGTCATTTTTCACTGCAAAATTGAGGTGTGACCACGTTGCGTTTTGCGCCGTTTCCTGTCGCGGGCACTAGGCCGACCCGCACAAGTGAGGTACCATTTTTCTTGTAGGACTTTGAGGAACGCAGGGTGGGTGGAAATTTGTGGATCCACGCAGATTCCAGAACTTTCCATCACAGAAATGTGGGGAAAATGTGTTTTTTTTGTCAATTTTTTACGTTTGCAAGGGATTCTGGGTAACAGACCATGGTGGGAGGCAGTCAAGTCACCCCTTCCTGGATTCCCCTGGGTGTCTAGTTTTAAAAAATGTATAGGTTTGCTAGGTTTCCCTAGGTGCCAGCAGGGCTAGGGTTCAAAAACTACAGCTAGTCACTTTGCCAAAAAAGGGTCATTTTTAACTGCAAAATTGAGGTGTGACCACGTTGCGTTTTGCGCCGTTTCCTGTCGCGGGCACTAGGCCGACCCTCACAAGTGAGGTACCATTTTTCTCATAGGACTTTGGGGAACCCAGGGTGGGTGGATATTGGTGGATCCACGTAGATTCCATAACTTTCCATCACAGAAATGTGGGTAAAATGTGTTCTTTTTGTCGATTTTTTACGTTTGCAAGGGATTCTGGGTAACAGACCATGGTGGCAGGCAGTCAAGTCACCCCATCCTGGATTCCCCTGGGTGTCTAGTTTTCAAAAATGTATAGGTTTGCTAGGTTTCCCTAGGTGCCGGCAGGGCTAGGGTTCAAAAACTACAGCTAGTCACTTTGCCAAAAAAGTGTCATTTTTCACTGCAAAATTGAGGTATGACCACGTTGCGATTTGAGCCGTTTCCTGTCACTGGCACTAGGCCGACCCTCACAAGTGAGGTACCATTTTTCTCGTAGGACTGTGGGGAATGCGGGGTGGGTGGAAATTTGTGGATCCACGCAGATTCCAGAACTTTCCATCACAGAAATAAGGGAAATATGTGTTGTTTTTTGTCAATTTTTTACGTTTGCAAGAGATTCTGGGTAACAGACCATGGTGGGAGGCAGTCAAGTCACCCCTTCCTGGATTCCCCTTGGTGTCTAGTTTTCAAAAATGTATAGGTTTGCTAGGTTTCCCTAGGTGCCGGCAGGGCTAGGGTTCAAAAAGTACAGCTAGTCACTTTGCCAAAAAAGGGTCATTTTTACCTGCAAAATTGAGGTGTGACCACGTTGCGTTTTACGCAGTTTCCTGTCGCGGGCACTAGGCCGACCCACACAAGTCAGGTACCATTTTTCTCGTAGGACTTTGGGGCACGCGGGGTGGGTGGAAATTTGTGGATCCACGCAGATTCCAGAACTTTCCATCACAGAAATGTGGGGAAAATTTGTTTTTTTTGTCAATTGTTTACGTTTGCAAGGGATTCTGTGTAACAGACCATGGTGGGAGGCAGTCAAGTCACCCCATGCTGGATTCCCCAGGGTGTCTAGTTTTCAAAAATGTATAGGTTTGCTAGGTTTAAAAAACTACAGCTCGTCACTTTGCCAAAAAAGGGTCATTTTTCACTGCAAAATTGAGGTGTGACCACGTTGCGTTTTGCGCCGTTTCCTGTCGCGGGCACAAGGCCGACCCGCACAAGTGAGGTACCATTTTTCTCGTAGGACTTTGGGGAAAGCAGGGTGGGTGGAAATTTGTGGATCCACGCAGATTCCAGAACTTTCCATCACAGAAATGTGGGTAAAATGTGTTTTTTTTGGCAATTTTTTACGTTTGCAAGGGATTCTGGGTAACAGACCATGGTGGGAGGCAGTCAAGTCACCCCATCCTGGATTCCCCTGGGTGTCTAGTTTTCAAAAATGTATAGGTTTGCTAGGTTTTCCTAGGTGCCGGCAGGGCTAGGGTTAAAAAACTACAGCTAGTCACTTTGCCAAAAAGGGGTCATTTTTCACTGCAAAATTGAGGTGTGACCACGTTGTGATTTGCGCTGTTTCCTGTCGCGGGCACTAGGCCGACCCGCACAAGTGAGGTACCATTTTTCTCGTAGGACTTTGGGGAACGCGGGGTGGGTGGAAATTTGTGGATCCACGCAGATTCCAGGACTTTCCATCACAGAAATGTGGGGAAAATGTGTTTTTTTTGTCAATTTTTTATGTTTGCAAGGGATTCTGGGTAACAGACCATGGTGGGAGGCAGTCAAGTCACCCCTTCCTGGATTCCCCTGGGAGTCTAGTTTTCAAAAATGTATAGGTTTGCTAGGTTTCCCTAAGTGCCGGCAGGGCTAGGGTTCAAAAACTACAGCTAGTCACTTTGCCAAAAAAGGGTCATTTTTCACTGCAAAATTGAGGTGTGACCACGTTGCGTTTTGCGCCGTTTCCTGTCGCGGGCACTAGGCCGACCCGCACAAGTGAGGTACCATTTTTCTTGTAGGACTTTGGGGAACGCAGGGTGGGTGGAAATTTGTGGATCCACGCAGATTCCACAACTTTCCATCACAGAAATGTGGGGAAAATTTTTTTTTTTTTGTCAATTTTTTACGTTTGCAAGGGATTCTGGGTAACAGACCATGGTGGGAGGCAGCCAAGTCACCCCTTCCTGGATTCCCCTTGCTGTCTAGTTTAAAAAAATGTATAGGTTTGCTAGGTTTCCCTAGGTGCCGGCAAGGCTAGGGTTCAAAAACTACAGCTAGTCACTTTGCCAAAAAAGGGTCATTTTTCACTGCAAAATTGAGGTGTGACCATGTTGCGTTTTGCGCCGTTTCCTGTCGCGGGCACTATGCCGACCCGCACAAGTGAGGTACCATTTTTTTTGTAGGACTTTGGGGAACGCGGGGTGGGTGGAAATTTGTGGATCCACGCAGATTCCAGAACTTTCCATCACAGAAATAAGGGAAAAATGTGTTGTTTTTTGTCAATTTTTTACGTTTGCAAGAGATTCTGGGTAACAGACCATGGTGGGAGGCAGTCAAGTCACCCCTTCCTGGATTCCCCTTGGTGTCTAGTTTTCAAAAATGTATAGGTTTGCTAGGTTTCCCTAGGTGCCGGCAGGGCTAGGGTTCAAAAAGTACAGCTAGTCACTTTGCCAAAAAAGGGTCATTTTTACCTGCAAAATTGAGGTGTGACCACGTTGCGTTTTACGCAGTTTCCTGTCGCGGGCACTAGGCCGACCCACACAAGTCAGGTACCATTTTTCTCGTAGGACTTTGGGGCACGCGGGGTGGGTGGAAATTTGTGGATCCACGCAGATTCCAGAACTTTCCATCACAGAAATGTGGGGAAAATTTGTTTTTTTTGTCAATTGTTTACGTTTGCAAGGGATTCTGTGTAACAGACCATGGTGGGAGGCAGTCAAGTCACCCCATGCTGGATTCCCCAGGGTGTCTAGTTTTCAAAAATGTATAGGTTTGCTAGGTTTAAAAAACTACAGCTCGTCACTTTGCCAAAAAAGGGTCATTTTTCACTGCAAAATTGAGGTGTGACCACGTTGCGTTTTGCGCCGTTTCCTGTCGCGGGCACAAGGCCGACCCGCACAAGTGAGGTACCATTTTTCTCGTAGGACTTTGGGGAAAGCAGGGTGGGTGGAAATTTGTGGATCCACGCAGATTCCAGAACTTTCCATCACAGAAATGTGGGTAAAATGTGTTTTTTTTGGCAATTTTTTACCATTGCAAGGGATTCTGGGTAACAGACCATGGTGGGAGGCAGTCAAGTCACCCCATCCTGGATTCCCCTGGGTGTCTAGTTTTCAAAAATGTATAGGTTTGCTAGGTTTTCCTAGGTGCCGGCAGGGCTAGGGTTAAAAAACTACAGCTAGTCACTTTGCCAAAAAGGGGTCATTTTTCACTGCAAAATTGAGGTGTGACCACGTTGTGATTTGCGCTGTTTCCTGTCGCGGGCACTAGGCCGACCCGCACAAGTGAGGTACCATTTTTCTCGTAGGACTTTGGGGAACGCGGGGTGGGTGGAAATTTGTGGATCCACGTAGATTCCAGGACTTTCCATCACAGAAATGTGGGGAAAATGTGTTTTTTTTGTCAATTTTTTATGTTTGCAAGGGATTCTGGGTAACAGACCATGGTGGGAGGCAGTCAAGTCACCCCTTCCTGGATTCCCCTGGGAGTCTAGTTTTCAAAAATGTATAGGTTTGCTAGGTTTCCCTAAGTGCCGGCAGGGCTAGGGTTCAAAAACTACAGCTAGTCACTTTGCCAAAAAAGGGTCATTTTTCACTGCAAAATTGAGGTGTGACCACGTTGCGTTTTGCGCCGTTTCCTGTCGCGGGCACTAGGCCGACCCGCACAAGTGAGGTACCATTTTTCTTGTAGGACTTTGGGGAACGCAGGGTGGGTGGAAATTTGTGGATCCACGCAGATTCCACAACTTTCCATCACAGAAATGTGGGGCAAATTTTTTTTTTTTTGTCAATTTTTTACGTTTGCAAGGGATTCTGGGTAACAGACCATGGTGGGAGGCAGCCAAGTCACCCCTTCCTGGATTCCCCTTGCTGTCTAGTTTAAAAAAATGTATAGGTTTGCTAGGTTTCCCTAGGTGCCGGCAAGGCTAGGGTTCAAAAACTACAGCTAGTCACTTTGCCAAAAAAGGGTCATTTTTCACTGCAAAATTGAGGTGTGACCATGTTGCGTTTTGCGCCGTTTCCTGTCGCGGGCACTATGCCGACCCGCACAAGTGAGGTACCATTTTTTTTGTAGGACTTTGGGGAACGCGGGGTGGGTGGAAATTTGTGGATCCACGCAGATTCCAGAACTTTCCATCACAGAAATGTGGGAAAAATGTGTTGTTTTTTGTAAATTTTTTACGTTTGCAAGGGATTCTGGGTAACAGACCATAGTGGGAGGCAGTCAAGTCACCCCTTCCTGGATTCCCCTGGGTGTCTAGTTTTCAAAAATGTATAGGTTTGCTAGGTTTCCTGTAGGAGAGTAGGGTCTGCTATCCTATGGTCACCCCAAATTTTTGCTTTTTGCTTCACTGGTTTTTGACATATTGAGGCTGTGGGCCTGCCAATCAGACCCCCAGCCTGCTGTTCTCTCTACTAAATTAAAACTATGCACCCTAGGTGCATAACCAATTGGAAGTGGATCACCCTGTCAGCCCCTGTACCAGTGTACACTAGGTACCCAGGGCATTGGTGTACCCAAGGCCTGCCAGGGGCTGCAGCATGTATTATGCCACCCCAGGCTTGGCCTAACAATTTGACACAACTGGCTGATCACTCAGCTGGGGTAAGTTGGTGTAATCACCTCTTACTTAGGTGTAGTATACCTATACCTAACCTTAAATGGGACACCTGGTAACCTATAAGTCACTCCTATGGCAGGCCTTAACAATCCTGAAGGCAGAGTGCGTGGTTCCATGTGAGATGGTGCTCTGGCATGAGCTGAGCCTGTCTGCAGTGGTCGGAACAACTTCCTTCTACTGTTTCCCGATATCGTCATACCATATACTCTTAAGTGCATTATGAACCTCGCGGTTAAATGCTATCTTTGGTTTGGCTTTATCAAAACATGTCGAGTAAGGTGTCATATGAATTGGAATACTAACCCCTCGCCAATTCTGGCGATGGGGTTAGCATTCCACCCTTCTAGAGGGACACGACATGTACAGTGCCTGAAACCCGGGTAAAATCAGACATAGCCTCAGCTCCACAAAATGGATGCTGCCACCACAGACACAAGTCTGCCCTCCTGCTGCTGGGAGTCCTTCCAGCTTGGGAGGTGTGGACAAAGGGTTTCCTGCCAGGGGAGGTGCGTGCACCACCCCAGACAGGATTTTGTGTATTGGTCAGGTAGGGCTTGAAAGAAACCAGACATGCCTGTGGCTCACAAGGAGCCTCGGTGCATATGCCAGTTCAAACCGGTCCTGGGGCACACCAGTCCCGGGCCTGGGGCGAGCTGGACAAAGGATTGGGGGTGTAACCACCCCCCTTCCTGGTCCCACCCATAGGGAGGGACCTAGCAGGTAGTCCGGCCCCTAGAATCCGCTTAAAGGTAGGAGCTGTGTCCTAAGACTTCAGACATCCTGGAATCAACTTAAAACTAAGAAGAAGACGGGAACTTCGACGCTCTGCTGCACAGAGGACTGAAGCCAATCTCCCCTGTGGTCAGGGAGTGACCACCTTGCTAACGCAAGCACCATCCAGCGAATCAACGTCTGCTTTGCCGCCGCCTCCCGCCGGAGCCCGAGCCCAGAGACTGACAAGACCTGGACCTCCAGACCTCTCACCGCCCGATCCACAGTCCCTGAAAAGAGGAGACCCGTGGAGGCACCGAGACACGTGGAGCCAGCCATCTTGGAACGACTACGACAAGCTGACAAGTGCAACAACCGAGGCTCCCTCCAAGTTGTGCTTTGGGATCTGAGAAGCCCCACCCCCGAGCAGCATCTGCACCAAAGATGAGCCCTCCAGCATCTCCACGATCTGCGTGGGGCCCTTCTGCATTTTGCCACTCGACGCGCCTAACCGGTTGCTGGCCCGCTGGCTAGTAGCCATCTTGGCGACGAACTTCAAGAAATACACCACTGGTCTGGTTGCTCCAGACTAGCCCTTGCTCCCCTCCAAAGGAGCAGTCCTTCTGACCTTGCTGGTCAGAACCATCAGCTTATTTCCTTTTCCTACAACAATTGCTTTTGCCAAGGCTTGTTTGCTTCGATCAAGTCGCCGACACCGCCGACAGCGAGAGCCTGCGTGGGACAGCTCGTGACTCGACTCCTGGACGTCGTCGACCTCCAGGGACCACGTGGCTGCAGAGACAAGCTACACCTTTCTTCCTGTTTGCACCCGACATTGCCTGGTACCCACCTGGTGCCACGCTGGTCACTGGCTAGTGACTGTGAACACTGTCCCCTCTGCTTACAGGTCTTCAACATCTCCGATCCACTCTTGGATCCACTGCATCTCTCCCGGACCGACCGCCTGCAGCATCTTTGTCTTCAAGCTCCACGGAACAGATAGAAGAAACCCGACGCACTTCGAGGCCTATGCACCCGCTTCCTGTGGGTGAGGTAAAGCTGGCACATCTGTGTCCAAGTGTAGTATTACATCTCTAGTGCCTGTGTTCCAAATCTTGAGTTCCTAGTCCATCCGGAAGATCCTCTTTGCAGTAACTTTGTACTTTTTACGCACCCATTGAAACCTATGGGAGCACGCGTGTGACTATTTGCTCTGCACACGCCACCCGTGGACCTCCTGGTCACTAACTGACGTTAGCTCCTTGTAGGCCCAGCGATTCTAGAGGCCCTAGGCCTTTTCCCTTTTCTGTTCGTGGTACTTATACCACTATTTTAGTATATGGTTCGAGTGGCCACCAGGGCCTATCCATATAACGTGCAACTTCTGTGTATTCTGTGATAATCTTGTTTGACGATTTGTGCTCCTGTGCTCATAAAGAGACTAGGGGTTACTTTGAGAAATAAATACATATATATTTTGAATATATATCTGTGTGGTGTCCTTTCATTGGTATAAAAGGGGGTTGCATTTGGTAAAACAGCTGGCTTAACACGCTTCACGAGTTTAGCCTCAAAGACTGCTTAGCCTACGCTACCACTAGGGCAGCTAGTCCGAAAAGGTTGACTTACAACCACACCATAAGGGTTGCTTGGCATGGTACAAGGTGATCACTTTAACTAGTGAGCATCATATACCAGGCCAACTTCTCACATTGGTGAGCAGCGGTTGGATTTGAGCTTGCTGTGTTTTACCATTGTAATCTCTTGGTTACCAATTGAAAGATCACATAGGTACCTGTAGGTACATATAAAACAAGATTAGATATACATAAGTTCTACTGAACTTAGTTGTTGTAGAGCAAAGGGAGTAGCACACCCTGACTACAACTACTAGATAGGTTTAGTAGGTAAACCCAAGTGTAGGTAGATTGCAACACATCCACCCACACTTAAGAGCAATGGCCGGGGCAGAGGGGTCCACTGTACCCATCTCTGTTGAGAGTGACCCCCAGAGGGCACCATCCAGCTTTGCTACCCTTAATCAGAATGAGCTCAGGCATTTGGCAACTCTTAGAGGCCTTAAACAGCCCAAGAACCCTACCTCTGCTGAGCTCAGAGAACTCTTACAGAATGATGAGAATCAGAGAGAACTCAAGAAAGCTTCCCAGTTAGCCCCCTTAGGGTCAGGAACAGGAGGCCCCCCTTCTGAAGATGCCACAGAGGTACCCCCTTCCAATAGTCACCCCTTAGATGGGATGCCTACCACAGAGGAAGAAAGTGATGGGGATACAGATGTGAGTGGGGATGAAGGGAGAACTAGCCCAGTGCCAAGTGTTATACTTGGCCCAGCTAAACTAAGGCTATTGGGGACTGACAGTGGGTTCACCCCATTGGATCTCCCCAGTGGACTTAACACAGGGCTTGGAAGGCAAAGGAATCGCTCAGGTGACTCCAATGCTTCCCATGGCTCTAGAGGCTCTCAAGGTCACTCCAGAAGGAGACTGACCACCCCTCAGAGGAGGGAGCATGAGGCCAGAATGCAGGAAGCCCAGCTGAGGATCAGGAAGCAGGAGCTAGAAGTAGCCCTGATGGAAGAAAAACTGAACAAGGCTAGGCAACCTAGAGAGAGTGGGTCTATACCCACTGGTGGCAGCATTGTCCCTAAGGACAAAGATAGGGTCTTTGATAATAGGAACCTGTCTAAGGTTGTGCCCCCCTACAAAAGTGGAGATGACATCCACAAATGGATAACTGCTCTTGAGAGAGCCTGCAAAGTACAGCAGGTTCCTGAAGACCAGTGGGCAGCAATCCTCTGGCTCTCCTTTGAAGGAAGAGGCAGAGACAGACTCCTCACTGTTAGAGAAGAGGATGTCAGAAACTACAGAGTCCTGAAGAGTGTTCTGGTAGATGGGTTAGGCTTAACCACTGAACAGTACAGGTTAATGTTCAGAGACACCCAAAAGACACAGACTCAGGACTGGTCTGAATATGTTGAATGTGCCACTAAGGCTTTGGAGGGTTGGTTGCTGGGAAGTAAGGTATCTGATTTTACAGGATTGTATAATTTGATGATGAGAGAACAGATTTTAAATAACTGTCAAAACCAGCAACTGCATCAACACTTGGTTGACTCTGATCTGACCTCTCCCCAAGAATTGGGAAAGAAGGCAGACAAATGGGTCAGAACCAGGGTTAAGCAAAAGAACCAGAACCAGGGCCAAGGGGGTGATCAGAAGAAAACAGACCAAAAGGGTGGAGATCAGAAACCTAAAGACCAGAAGTCTTCAACAGGGCCCCAAACTACTGCTAAGGAGGGTGGGTCCCAACAACAGTCCAAAAAGAAGAAAGAAGGTCAAAAGAAACCCTGGTGCAATCATTGCAAAAATACAACTCACTGGACTAGTGATTGCAAAAAGGGTGGAGCCCCCAACACTGTTGCCCCTAAGGCACCTGCTCCCAGTACTACTGTTAGCAGTGTTGGTCCCCAGACAAAGGGTGTAGTGGGAATCACTATGGGAACTGAAGGATATTCTGACTTAGACAGAACCCTGACACAGGCAGTCTTGATCTGTGATGGGGACATTGATTTGTCCCTGACTGTGAGCCCCAGTAACCTGGGCAAGTACAGACAGACTCCTTTAATTAATGACAAAGTGGCTCAAGCCTACAGGGACACATGTGCCAGTGTCACTATGGTGACACCAGGCTTTGTGGACCCTGGACAGTACATACCAGGTGAGAACTACCTGGTGACCAATGCCAGCAATGCCACTACTTCACACAGTGTGGCAGTTGTTAACTTCTCATGGGGAGGGGTAACTGGCCTCAAAAGGGTTGTGGTTAGTGCAGACCTCCCAGTAGAATGTTTGTTGGGCAATGACCTAGAGAGTTCTCTATGGTCAGAAGTGGAGTACAGGACTCATGCAGAGATGTTAGGTATATCATCACATGTCCTTGCTGTGACCAGGTCACAGGCCAAAAAGTGCCTCACTGAACCTCAGGTCTTGGATCCTGGAACAATGGACCAAGCACCTACCAAGAAGAAGAACAGGAGGGTCAAGGCTGTGCCTTCCCCCCTGCCTCAGAGTGATGATCAGCTTTCCCAGGAAGCTGATCTAGAGGATCCTGAAGGAACTGTCCCTGAAGAGCTTGAACCTGATCAGGTTGAGTTTCTGGGGACAGGGGGACCTTCAAGGGCTGACTTGAGGCAGGCTCAGTTATCCTGTCCCTCTCTTGAACCCCTCAGACAGCTGGCTGCTGCTGAGGCTGCTGGGAATGCTCAAGGTACCCATAAAGTGTATTGGGATGAAGGGCTCCTTTATTCAGAGGCTAGAGACCCCAAGCCTGGTGCAACCAGGAGGTTGGTTATACCTCTGCAATTTAGGGGCTTCCTTCTTACCTTGGCCCATGACATTCTTTTAGCAGGACACTTAGGCCAGAACAAGACTTGGGACAGACTTGTCCCTCACTTTCACTGGCCTCACATGAATGAAGATACAAAGGAGTTTTGTCGCTCCTGTGTTACCTGCCAAGCCAGTGGCAAATCAGGTGGCACAACAAAGGCCCCCCTAATACCACTACCTGTGGTGGGGGTCCCCTTTGAAAGAGTGGGAATAGACATAGTGGGTCCCATGGATCCTCCCACTGCATCTGGGCACAGATTTATACTGGTGGTAGTGGATCATGCCACCAGGTATCCAGAGGCAATTCCCCTTAGGACCACTACAGCTCCTGTTGTGGCCAGGGCCCTGCTGGGAGTATTCTCCAGAGTGGGGTTTCCTAAGGAGGTAGTATCTGACAGAGGTACCAACTTTATGTCAGGATACTTGACAGCTATGTGGAAGGAATGTGGTGTCAACTACAAGTTCACCACCCCTTATCACCCACAATGCAATGGGCTTGTTGAGAGATTCAACAAGACCCTAAAGGGTATGATCAAAGGATTACCTGAAAAGCTCAGGCGAAGATGGGACATCCTTCTACCCTGCCTTCTGTTTGCTTACAGAGAGGTCCCACAAAAAGGAGTTGGCTACAGCCCCTTTGAATTGTTGTTTGGGCACCCTGTGAGAGGCCCACTGTGTTTGGTGAAGGAAGGATGGGAGTTACCTCTCAAAAAGCCTAAGCTAGACATAGTGGACTATGTACTTGGTCTCCGCTCCAGGATGGCTGAGTATATGGAGAAGGCATCCAAAAACCTTGAGGCAAGCCAGGCCTTACAGAAAGCTTGGCATGACCAAAAGGCTGTCTTGGTTGAGTTTCAGCCAGGACAGAAGGTATGGGTGTTGGAGCCAGTGGCCCCAGCAGCACTCCAAGACAAATGGTCTGGACCCCATACAATCCTGGAAAAGAAGGGAGAAGTCACCTACTTGGTCGACCTAGGAACTCCCAGGAGTCCCCACAGGGTACTCCATGTTAACAGGCTTAAAGCATATGTTGACAGGGCAGACATGGGCTTGCTCATGGCTACAGATGAGGGACAGGAGGAAGAGAGTGACCCTCTCCCAGACCTGTTGTCTCAGAACCCTGAAGATGGCTCAGTTGAAGGAGTGACCCTTGGAGGCAACCTCACTGCCCATCAGCAGACTGAATGTAGACAGGTTCTACAATCATTTTCACATATGTTTTCCTTGATACCTAGTCAAACTGACTGGTGTACCCATGTGGTGGACACTGGTGACAGTCTGCCTGTAAAGAACAAGCTTTACAGACAACCTGACCACGTCAGGGACTGTATAAAGGCTGAGGTACATAAAATGCTGGAATTAGGTGTCATTGAACCCTCAGAGAGCCCCTGGGCTAGCCCAGTGGTTCTGGTCCCCAAACCTCACACCAAAGATGGCAAGAGAGAGATGAGGTTCTGTGTGGATTACAGAGGACTCAATGCTGTCACCAGGACAGATGCACACCCTATTCCAAGGGCAGATGAGCTCATAGACAAACTAGCTTCTGCAAAGTTTTTGAGCACATTTGACTTAACAGCTGGCTATTGGCAAATCAGATTAGCTGAGGAGTCTAAGGCCAAAACAGCATTCTCAACCCCAGGTGGGCACTACCAGTTTGTGGTGATGCCCTTTGGTCTGAAGAATGCACCTGCCACCTTCCAAAGGCTGGTGAACCAAGTCCTTACTGGGTTGGATGACTTTTGCGCAGCATATCTGGATGACATTGCTGTCTTTAGCTCCACCTGGGAGGATCACCTGATCCACCTGAAGAAGGCTCTTGAGGCTCTGCAAAGGGCAGGCCTCACTATCAAGGCTACTAAGTGCCAGATAGGGCAGAGTAAGGTTGTATATTTGGGCCACCTTGTAGGTGGAGGCCAAGTTCAACCACTGGAGAGTAAGATACAATCCATCAAGGACTGGTCCCCTCCAACCACCCAGACTCAAGTTCGAGCTTTCTTGGGCTTGACAGGGTACTACAGGAAGTTTGTTAAGAACTATGGGTCCATTGTGACTCCTCTTAATGATCTGACATCCAAGAAGATGCCCAAAAAGGTTCAGTGGACAGTAAGCTGTCAAAAGGCATTTGATGACCTGAAGGAGGCCATGTGCTCTGCACCTATCATGAAAAGTCCTGACTACTCCAAAGAGTTTATTGTCCAAACAGATGCTTCTGAGTTGGGTGTGGGAGCTGTGCTGTCACAACTTAATGTAGATGGTCAAGACCAACCCATTGCTTTTATTAGCAGAAGGTTGACCCCCAGAGAGAAGAATTGGTCAGCTATTGAGAGGGAGGCCTTTGCTGTGGTGTGGGCCCTGAAGAAGCTGAGGCCATACTTGTTTGGCACTCACTTCAAGATTCAGACCGACCATAAGCCCCTCTTGTGGCTAAATCAGATGAAGGGTGAAAACCCCAAACTGCTTAGGTGGTCCATTTCCCTACAGGGGATGGACTTTACAGTGGAGCACCGGCCAGGTACTGACCATGGGAATGCAGATGGTCTCTCCAGGTACTTCCACTTAGGACATGAAGACGAGACTGGTCAAGGCTAGTTTAATGTCCCAGCGTTTGGGGGGGGGGTTGTGTAGGAGAGTAGGGTCTGCTATCCTATGGTCACCCCAAATTTTTGCTTTTTGCTTCACTGGTTTTTGACATATTGAGGCTGTGGGCCTGCCAATCAGACCCCCAGCCTGCTGTTCTCTCTACTAAATTAAAACTATGCACCCTAGGTGCATAACCAATTGGAAGTGGATCACCCTGTCAGCCCCTGTACCAGTGTACACTAGGTACCCAGGGCATTGGTGTACCCAAGGCCTGCCAGGGGCTGCAGCATGTATTATGCCACCCCAGGCTTGGCCTAACAATTTGACACAACTGGCTGATCACTCAGCTGGGGTAAGTTGGTGTAATCACCTCTTACTTAGGTGTAGTATACCTATACCTAACCTTAAATGGGACACCTGGTAACCTATAAGTCACTCCTATGGCAGGCCTTAACAATCCTGAAGGCAGAGTGCGTGGTTCCATGTGAGATGGTGCTCTGGCATGAGCTGAGCCTGTCTGCAGTGGTCGGAACAACTTCCTTCTACTGTTTCCCGATATCGTCATACCATATACTCTTAAGTGCATTATGAACCTCGCGGTTAAATGCTATCTTTGGTTTGGCTTTATCAAAACATGTCGAGTAAGGTGTCATACGAATTGGAATACTAACCCCTCGCCAATTCTGGCGACGGGTTAGCATTCCACCCTTCTAGAGGGACACGACATGTACAGTGCCTGAAACCCGGGTAAAATCAGACATAGCCTCAGCTCCACAAAATGGATGCTGCCACCACAGACACAAGTCTGCCCTCCTGCTGCTGGGAGTCCTTCCAGCTTGGGAGGTGTGGACAAAGGGTTTCCTGCCAGGGGAGGTGCGTGCACCACCCCAGACAGGATTTTGTGTATTGGTCAGGTAGGGCTTGAAAGAAACCAGACATGCCTGTGGCTCACAAGGAGCCTCGGTGCATATGCCAGTTCAAACCGGTCCTGGGGCACACCAGTCCCGGGCCTGGGGCGAGCTGGACAAAGGATTGGGGGTGTAACCACCCCCCTTCCTGGTCCCACCCATAGGGAGGGACCTAGCAGGTAGTCCGGCCCCTAGAATCCGCTTAAAGGTAGGAGCTGTGTCCTAAGACTTCAGACATCCTGGAATCAACTTAAAACTAAGAAGAAGACGGGAACTTCGATGCTCTGCTGCACAGAGGACTGAAGCCAATCTCCCCTGTGGTCAGGGAGTGACCACCTTGCTAACGCAAGCACCATCCAGCGAATCAGCGTCTGCTTTGCCGCCGCCTCCCGCCGGAGCCCGAGCCCAGAGACTGACAAGACCTGGACCTCCAGACCTCTCACCGCCCGATCCACAGTCCCTGAAAAGAGGAGACCCGTGGAGGCACCGAGACACGTGGAGCCAGCCATCTTGGAACGACTACGACAAGCTGACAAGTGCAACAACCGAGGCTCCCTCCAAGTTGTGCTTTGGGATCTGAGAAGCCCCACCCCCGAGCAGCATCTGCACCAAAGGTGAGCCCTCCAGCATCTCCACGATCTGCGTGGGGCCCTTCTGCATTTTGCCACTCGACGCGCCTAACCGGTTGCTGGCCCGCTGGCTAGTAGCCATCTTGGCGACGAACTTCAAGAAATACACCGCTGGTCTGGTTGCTCCAGACTAGCCCTTGCTCCCCTCCAAAGGAGCAGTCCTTCTGACCTTGCTGGTCAGAACCATCAGCTTATTTCCTTTTCCTACAACAATTGCTTTTGCCAAGGCTTGTTTGCTTCAATCAAGTCGCCGACACCGCTGACAGCGAGAGCCTGCGTGGGACAGATCGTGACTCGACTCCTGGACGTCGTCGACCTCCAGGGACCACGTGGCTGCAGAGACAAGCTACACCTTTCTTCCTGTTTGCACCCGACATTGCCTGGTACCCACCTGGTGCCACGCTGGTCACTGGCTAGTGACTGTGAACACTGTCCCCTCTGCTTACAGGTCTTCAACATCTCCGATCCACTCTTGGATCCACTGCATCTCTCCCGGACCGACCGCCTGCAGCATCTTTGTCTTCAAGCTCCACGGAACAGATAGAAGAAACCCGACGCACTTCGAGGCCTATGCACCCGCTTCCTGTGGGTGAGGTAAAGCTGGCACATCTGTGTCCAAGTGTAGTATTACATCTCTAGTGCCTGTGTTCCAAATCTTGAGTTCCTAGTCCATCTGGAAGATCCTCTTTGCAGTAACTTTGTACTTTTTACGCACCCATTGAAACCTATGGGAGCACGCGTGTGACTATTTGCTCTGCACACGCCACCCGTGGACCTCCTGGTCACTAACTGACGTTAGCTCCTTGTAGGCCCAGCGATTCTAGAGGCCCTAGGCCTTTTCCCTTTTCTGTTCGTGGTACTTATACCACTATTTTAGTATATGGTTCGAGTGGCCACCAGGGCCTATCCATATAACGTGCAACTTCTGTGTATTCTGTGATAATCTTGTTTGATGATTTGTGCTCCTGTGCTCATAAAGAGACTAGGGGTTACTTTGAGAAATAAATACATATATATTTTGAATATATATCTGTGTGGTGTCCTTTCATTGGTATAAAAGGGGGTTGCATTTGGTAAAACAGCTGGCTTAACACGCTTCACGAGTTTAGCCTCAAAGACTGCTTAGCCTACGCTACCACTAGGGCAGCTAGTCCGAAAAGGTTGACTTACAACCACACCATAAGGGTTGCTTGGCATGGTACAAGGTGATCACTTTAACTAGTGAGCATCATATACCAGGCCAACTTCTCACATTTCCCTAGGTGCCGGCAGGGCTAGGGTTCAAAAACTACAGCTAGTCACTTTGCCAAAAAAGGGTCATTTTTCACTGCAAAATTGAGGTGTGACCACGTTGCGATTTGCGCCGCTTCCTGTCGCGGGCACTAGGCCGACCCGCACAAGTGAGGTACCATTTTTCTCGTAGGACTTTGGGGAACGCGGGGTGGGTGGAAATTTGTGGATCCACGCAGATTCCACAACTTTCCATCACAGAAATGTGGGGAAAATTAGTTTTTTTGTCAATTTTTTACGTTTGCAAGGGATTCCGTGTAACGGACCATGGTGGGAGGCAGCCAAGTCACCCCTTCCTGGATTCCCCTTGGTGTCTAGTTTTCAAAAATGTATAGGTTTGCTAGGTTTCCCTAGGTGCCGGCAGGGCTAGGGTTAAAAAACTACAGCTAATCACTTTGCCAAAAAAGGGTCATTTTTAACTGCAAAATTGAGGTGTGACCACGTTGCGTTTTGCGCCGTTTCCTGTCGCGGGCACAAGGCCGACCCGCACAAGTGAGGTACCATTTTTCTCATAGGACTTTGGGGAACGCAGGGTGGGTGGAAATTTGTGGATCCACGTAGATTCCATAACTTTCCATCACAGAAATGTGGGTAAAATGTGTTCTTTTTGTCGATTTTTTACGTTTGCAAGGGATTCTGGGTAACAGACCATGGTGGGAGGCAGTCAAGTCACCCCATCCTGGATTCCCCTGGGTGTCTAGTTTTCAAAAATGTATAGGTTTGCTAGGTTTCCCTAGGTGCCGGCAGGGCTAGGGTTCAAAAACTACAGCTAGTCACTTTGCCAAAAAAGGGTCATTTTTCACTGCAAAATTGAGGTGTGACCACGTTGCGATTTGCGCCGTTTCCTGTCGCGGGCACTAGGCCGACCCGCACAAGTGAGGTACCATTTTTCTCGTAGGACTTTGGGGAACGCAGGGTGGGTGGAAATTTGTGGATCCACGTAGATTCCATAACTTTCCATCACAGAAATGTGGGTAAAATGTGTTCTTTTTGTCGATTTTTTACGTTTGCAAGGGATTCTGGGTAACAGACCATGGTGGGAGGCAGTCAAGTCACCCCATCCTGGATTCCCCTGGGTGTCTAGTTTTCAAAAATGTATAGGTTTGCTAGGTTTCCCTAGGTGCCGGCAGGGCTAGGGTTCAAAAACTACAGCTAGTCACTTTGCCAAAAAAGGGTCATTTTTCTCTGCAAAATTGAGGTGTGACCACGTTGCGATTTGCGCTGTTTCCTGTCGCGGGCACTAGGCCGACCCGCACAAGTGAGGTACCATTTTTCTCGTAGGACTTTGGGGAACGCGGGGTGGGTGGAAATTTGTGGATCCACGCAGATTCCAGAACTTTCCATCACAGAAATGTGGGGAAAATTTGTATTTTTTTGTCATTTTTTTACGTTTGCAAGGGATTCTGGGTAACAGACCATGGTGGGAGGCAGTCAAGTCACCCCTTCCTGGATTCCCCTTGGTGTCGAGTTTTAAAAAATGTATAGGTTTGCTAGGTTTCCCTAGGTGCCGGCAGGGCTAGGGTTCAAAAACTACAGCTAGTCACTTTGCCAAAAAAGGGTCATTTTTCACTGCAAAATTGAGGTGTGACCACGTTGCGTTTTGCGCCGTTTCCTGTCGCGGGCACTATGCCGACCCGCACAAGTGAAGTACCATTTTTCTTGTAGGACTTTGGGGAACGCGGGGTGGGTGGAAATTTGTGAATCCACGCAGATTCCAGAACTTTCCATCACAGAAATGTGGGGAAAATGGGTTTTTTTTGTCGATTTTTTACGTTTGCTAGGGATTCTGGGTAACAGACCATGGTGGGAGGCAGTCAAGTCACCCCTTCCTGGATTTCCCTTGGTGTCTAGTTTTCAAAAATGTATAGGTTTTCTAGGTTTCCCTAGGTGCCGGCAGGGCTAGGGTTCATAAACTACAGCTAGTCACTTTGCCAAAAAAGGGTCATTTTTAACTGCAAAATTGAGGTGTGACCACGTTGCGTTTTGCGCCTGTTAGAGTCGGGGATCTCTGATTGGCGCAAGGATTTCCTTGTGTCAAGCAGGAACCCTCTCCTCTACGTCAGGGCAAAGGATAACCCCTTTTGGAATGACCCTTGCTCACCCTCTAGGTGCGTGGCGTGAGCAGCCAAGGCGATTCTTCAGGCGTTGTTGGTTAAGCAATTATAATCATACACACAGTAAACACATCAATCCCCCCAGAAACGGACACCAGGCTTAGGTATGTGAAAATACGCTCCTTTATATAAAAATAGGTATATATATCTCAGCAGACTTATCACAAGACTAGTAACGTTGTTTGGATGCCACCAGGTTATAAAGCAGGCAAGCAGTTCTTTAAGCGGGTACTTCTTTAGTCTTTTACCAATGTCACTTGAGGGATTCCAGTCTTGACTTACTTCAGGCCTACCGCGGCTCACGCATCTGTCGTGGGCGCGCCTGCGCTGTGCACAGCTCTTCCCGGCAGCTCCGGGGTGGCGGGAGGTGAGACGGGCGGGCGGTGCGGTGAGGATACCGGGGAAATAAGGCGGTGCGGGCCCCGAGCCCGGTACTGGAATTCTTAAGGACGTGTAGTTGCTTTCGGGAGTCAGCACGGGCGGGTGCGACTCAGCGATGATGGGGGCACCTTTGGATCCTCTCGAGCGGGTGCGTGTCGTCAGGCAGGCGCGGCCCACGACCCTCAGCACGGCAGTGCGGGGGGTTCTCCTTAGCGGGGGCGG
Organism: Triturus cristatus; assembly: GCF_964204655.1. NCBI lineage: Eukaryota > Metazoa > Chordata > Amphibia > Caudata > Salamandridae > Triturus > Triturus cristatus. Next base: position 507,445,021 of record NC_140579.1, on the reverse strand, counting down.
CGCGGCCTGGTCTCAGGACGAGATCGCGAAGCGGGGTCACAGGGCACGGTCCGTGCCGCTGGGGACCCGGCGGGGCTCACGATCGTCGGATAGAGAGTCCGGCGGGAGGGGCGATAGCGCTTCAGTGCGCTCCAATAGCAGGCGGTGGCAGAGGCGGCGGCGGCCTAGCCCGGGGCAGAGAGCGACTCCGGTCGGAGCGAGGCTCTCAAGGGGGGAGAAGGCAGGCAGGCTCCCGAGTGTCACGGCCCTAGGAGGGGCGATGAGGGGCGCAGTCTTCCTCAAGCGGGATGCACACACGGCTCGCGTTCCAGGACGAGCAAAGGCACAAAGAACCCACTGGTCCTGGGGTTCTGTTCAGGGGGCAAGCTCAGATCAAGCCCTTGGAGAATGTTCAAGCACAAAGCAGCAAAGTCTTTTCAGCAAGTCTCTTCCTCTCCTTTCTCAGCAAGGCAAGCAGCAGGCCAGCTCCTCCAGCGTCTTCTTCTCCTTCTAGTCGGGCAGAGGTTCTTTGTGGTAAAACAGGATTCTGATTTCTTAGGAGCCAGGCTCCTACTTTTATACCGTGATTCTTTTGTTCCTTAGCGCCAGGGGGCCTGGGCCTGGCCCAGTCCAGTTCTGGAGCACTTTGTTATGGTGACTCTGCTCTTTCCTTTCAGCAGCAGGGCAGAGACATCAGCTGCTCCACAGGGGGCGGCGCCGGCTTTGTGGTGGCAGAGCATAGGTCTATTCAAGAGTCAAGGTGTACTCCTCCCACCCATCCTGGTGTCATCTCTCTACCCACCACCTGGCAGCCAGCCTGTCTCTGGGGATTCCCCAACCCTGCTCCTTACTGTTGCTAGGCAGAACACACACACAGCAGAGGCAGACTGAAATGGCCAGGTCAGTAAATACTAACTTTCTAAAAGTAGTATTTACAAACCCAGGATATTAAAATAAACTTGACTACAAGAAGTATTGTATTATTCTGAGTTCAGGCATACTAAACTTGGTACTCTACCATGCTCTATGAGTCCACTGGGGTCACAGCGTGTAGCGACTCCAGCAGCCCATTCTGGCCTATGGAGAGCAGGTAGCCTTCAATAGTGAAAAACGAAAATGGCTGTAATTCACTACGAAGACATGCCACACACTCAGGGCTTGTCCTACCTTACACCTACAAGGCACCCTGCCCGTGGGCCTACCATAGGGGTGACTAACATGAGGCAAAGGGAAGGTTTGGAGGCTGGCAAGTGTGTGCACTTGCCCAGCCAGCATGACAGTAGCAGACTGCATGCAGGTTCTGCAGTGGCAGACCCTAGACACATTTTACTAGGCCGCTTCTGTGGGTGGCACAACCAGTGCTGCAGGACCACCAGCAGCATTCGCATTTACAAGCCCTGGCACTCCTGGTGTACTTTACTAGGGGCTGACAGTAAATCCAATAAACCAATTATGAATATCAATTAATGTATACATTTTAAAATAGGGAGAGCATATGCACCTTAGCACTGATCAGCAGTGGTAAGGTGCCCAGAGTCATAAAACAGCCAACAACAGGTCAGAAAAAATACTGGAGGAAGGCAAAAAGTTTAGGGATGACCCTGCAAAAAGGGCCAAGTCCAACAGCGCCGTTTCCTGTCGCGGGCACTAGGCCGACCCGCACAAGTGAGGTACCATTTTTCTCGTAGGACTTTGGGGAACGCGGGGTGGGTGGAAATTTGTGGATCCACGCAGATTCCAGAACTTTCCATCACAGAAATGTGGGGAAAATGTGTTTTTTTGTCAATTTTTTACATTTGCAAGGGATTCTGGGTAACAGACCATGGTGGGAGGCAGTCAAGTCACCCCATCCTGGATTCCCCTGGGTGTCTAGTTTTCAAAAATGTATAGGTTTGCTAGGTTTCCCTAGGTGCCGGCAGGGCTAGGGTTCAAAAACTACAGCTCGTCACTTTGCCAAAAAAGGGTCATTTTTCACTGCAAAATTGAGGTGTGACCATGTTGCGTTTTGCGCCGTTTCCTGTCGCGGGCACTAGGCCGACCCGCACAAGTGAGGTACCATTTTTCTCGTTGGACTTCGGGGAACGTGGGGTGGGTGGAAATTTGTGGATCCACGCAGAATCCAGAACTTTCCATCACAGAAATGTGGGGAAAATTTGTTTTTTTTGTCAATTTTTTACGTTTGCAAGGGATTCTGGGTAACAGACCATGGTGGGAGGCAGTCAAGTCACCCCATCCTGGATTCCCCTGGGTGTCTAGTTTTCAAAAATGTATAGGTTTGCTAGGTTTCCCTAGGTGCCGGCAGGGCTAGGGTTCAAAAACTACAGCTAGTCACTTTGCCAAAAAAGGGTCATTTTTCACTGCAAAATTGAGGTGTGACCACGTTGCGATTTGCGCCATTTCCTGTCATGGGCACTAGGCCGACCCGCACAAGTGAGGTACCATTTTTCTCGTAGGACTTTGGGGAACGCGGGGTGGGTGTAAATTTGTGGATCCAAGCAGATTCCAGAACTTTCCATCACAGAAATGTGGGGAAAATGTGTTTTTTTTGTCAATTTTTTACGTTTGCAAGGGATTCTGGGTAACAGACCATGGTGGGAGGCAGTCAAGTCACCCCTTCCTGGATTCCCCTGGGTGTCTAGTTTTCAAAAATGTATAGGTTTGCTAGGTTTCCCTAGGTGCCGGCAGGGCTAGGGTTAAAAAACTACAGCTATTCACTTTGCCAAAAAAGGGTCATTTTAAACTGCAAAATTGAGGTGTGACCACGTTGTGTTTTGCGCCGTTTCCTGTCGCGGGCACTAGGCCGACCCGCACAAGTGAGGTACAATTTTTCTCGAAGGACTTTGGGGAACGCGGGGTGGGTGGAAATTTGTAGATCCACGCAGATTCCAGAACTTTCCATCACAGAAATGTGGGGAAAATGTGTTTTTTTTGTCAATTTTTTATGTTTGCAAGGGATTCTGGGTAACAGACCATGGTGGGAGGCAGTCAAGTCACCCCTTCCTGGATTCCCCTGGGTGTCTAGTTTTCAAAAATGTATAGGTTTGCTAGGTTTCCCTAGGTGCCGGCAGGGCTAGGGTTCAAAAACTACAGCTAGTCACTTTGCCAAAAAAGGGTCATTTTTCACTGCAAAATTGAGGTGTGACCACGTTGCGTTTTGCGCCGTTTCCTGTCGCAGGCACTAGGCCGACCCGCACAAGTGAGGTACCATTTTTCTCGAAGGACTTTGGGGAACGTGGGGTGGGTGGAAATTTGTGGATCCACGCAGAATCCAGAACTTTCCATCACAGAAATGTGGGGAAAATTTGTTTTTTTTGTCAATTTTTTACGTTTGCAAGGGATTCTGGGTAACAGACCATGGTGGGAGGCAGTCAAGTCACCCCTTCCTGGATTCCCCTTGGTGTCTAGTTTTAAAAAATGTATAGGTTTGCTAGGTTTCCCTAGGTGCCGGCAGGGCTAGGGTTAAAAAACTACAGCTAGTCACTTTGCCAAAAAAGGGTCATTTTTCACTGCAAAATTGAGGTGTGACCACGTTGCGTTTTGCGCCGTTTCCTGTCGCGGGCACTAGGCCGACCCGCACAAGTGAGGTACCATTTTTCTCGTAGGACTTTGGGGAACGCGGGGTGGGTGTAAATTTGTGGATCCACGCAGATTCCAGAACTTTCCATCACTGAAATGTGGGTAAAATGTGTTTTTTTTGGCAATTTTTTACGTTTGCAAGGGATTCTGGGTAACAGACCATGGTGGGAGGCAGTCAAGTCACCCCATCCTGGATTGCCCTGGGTGTCTAGTTTTCAAAAATGTATAGGTTTGCTAGGTTTCCCTAGGTGCCGGCAGGGCTAGGGTTAAAAAACTACAGCTAGTCACTTTGCCAAAAAAGGGTCATTTTTCACTGCAAAATTGAGGTGTGACCACGTTGCGATTTGCGCTGTTTCCTGTCGCGGGCACTAGGCCGACCCGCACAAGTGAGGTACCATTTTTCTCGTAGGACTTTGGGGAACGCGGGGTGGGTGGAAATTTGTGGATCCACGCAGATTCCAGAACTTTCCATCACAGAAATGTGGGGAAAATGTGTTTTTTTTGTCAATTTTTTATGTTTGCAAGGGATTCTGGGTAACAGACCATGGTGGGAGGCAGTCAAGTCACCCCTTCCTGGATTCCCCTGGGTGTCTAGTTTTCAAAAATGTATAGGTTTGCTAGGTTTCCCTAGGTGCCGGCAGGGCTAGGGTTCAAAAACTACAGCTAGTCACTTTGCCAAAAAAGGGTCATTTTTCACTGCAAAATTGAGGTGTGACCACGTTGCGTTTTGCGCCGTTTCCTGTCGCGGGCACTAGGCCGACCCGCACAAGTGAGGTACCATTTTTCTTGTAGGACTTTGGGGAACGCAGGGTGGGTGGAAATTTGTGGATCCACGCAGATTCCAGAACTTTCCATCACAGACATGTGGGGAAAATGTGTTTTTTTTGTCAATTTTTTACGTTTGCAAGGGATTCTGGGTAACAGACCATGGTGGGAGGCAGTCAAATCACCCCTTCCTGGATTCCCCTGGGTGTCTAGTTTTCAAAAATGTATAGGTTTGCTAGGTTTCCCTAGGTGCCGGCAGGGCTAGGGTTCAAAAACTACAGCTAGTCACTTTGCCAAAAAAGGGTCATTTTTAACTGCAAATTTGAGGTGTGACCACGTTGCATTTTGCGCCGTTTCCTGTCGCGGGCACTAGGCCGACCCGCACAAGTGAGGTACCATTTTTCTCATAGGACTTTGGGTAACGCAGGGTGGGTGGAAATTTGTGGATCCACGTAGATTCCAAAACTTTCCATCACAGAAATGTGGGTAAAATGTGTTCTTTTTGTCGATTTTTTACGTTTGCAAGGGATTCTGGGTAACAGACCATGGTGGGAGGCAGTCAAGTCACCCCTTCCTGGATTCCCCTTGGTGTCTAGTTTTCAAAATGTATAGGTTTGCTAGGTTTTCCTAGGTGCCGGCAGGGCTAGGGTTCAAAAACTACAGCTAGTCACTTTGCCAAAAAAGGGTCATTTTTCACTGCAAAATTGAGGTGTGACCACGTTGCGATTTGCGCCGTTTCCTGTCGCAGGCACTAGGCCGACCCGCACAAGTGAGGTACCATTTTTCTCGTAGGACTTTGGGGAACGCGGGGTGGGTGGAAATTTGTGGATCCACGCAGATTCCAGAACTTTCCATCACAGAAATGTGGGGAAAATTTGTATTTCTTTGTCAATGTTTTACGTTTGCAAGGGATTCTGGGTAACAGACCATGGTAGGAGGCAGTCAAGTCACCACTTCCTGGATTCCCCTTGGTGTCTAGTTTTAAAAAATGTATAGGTTTGCTAGGTTTCCCTAGGTGCCGGCAGGGCTAGGGTTCAAAAACTACAGCTAGTCACTTTGCCAAAAAAGGGTCATTTTTCACTGCAAAATTGAGGTGTGACCACGTTGCGTTTTGCGCCGTTTCCTGTCGCGGGCACTATGCCGACCCGCACAAGTGAGGTACCACTTTTCTTGTAGGACTTTGGGGAACGCGGGGTGGGTGGAAATTTGTGGATCCACGCGGATTCCAGAACTTTCCATTACAGAAATGTGGGGAAAATGTGGTTTTTTTGTCGATTTTTTTCGTTTGCAAGGGATTCTGGGTAACGGACCATGGTGGGAGGCAGTCAAGTCACCCCTTCCTGGATTCCCCTGGGTGTCTAGTTTTCACAAATGTATAGGTTTTCTAGGTTTCCCTAGGTGCCGGCAGGGCTAGGGTTCATAAACTACAGCTAGTCACTTTGCCAAAAAAGGGTCATTTTTAACTGCAAAATTGAGGTGTGACCACGTTGCGTTTTGCGCCTGTTAGAGTCGGGGATCTCTGATTGGCGCAAGGATTTCCTTGTGTCAAGCAGGAACCCTCTCCTCTACGTCAGGGCAAAGGATAACCCCTTTTGGAATGACCCTTGCTCACCCTCTAGGTGCGTGGCGTGAGCAGCCAAGGCGATTCTTCAGGCGTTGTTGGTTAAGCAATTATAATCATACACACAGTAAACACATCAATCCCCCAGAAACGGACACCAGGCTTAGGTATGTGAAAATACGCTCCTTTATATAAAAATAGGTATATATATCTCAGCAGACTTATCACAAGACTAGTAACGTTGTTTGGATGCCACCAGGTTATAAAGCAGGCAAGCAGTTCTTTAAGCGGGTACTTCTTTAGTCTTTTACCAATGTCACTTGAGGGATTCCAGTCTTGACTTACTTCAGGCCTACCGCGGCTCACGCATCTGTCGTGGGCGCGCCTGCGCTGTGCACAGCTCTTCCCGGCAGCTCCGGGGTGGCGGGAGGTGAGACGGGCGGGCGGTGCGGTGAGGATACCGGGGAAATAAGGCGGTGCTGGCCCCGAGCCCGGTACTGGAATTCTTAAGGACGTGTAGTTGCTTTCGGGAGTCGGCACGGGCGGGTGCGACTCAGCGATGATGGGGGCACCTTTGGATCCTCTCGAGCGGGTTCGTGTCGTCAGGCAGGCGCAGCCCACGACCCTCAGCACGGCAGTGCGGGGGGGTCTCCTTAGCGGGGGCGGCGCGGCCTGGTCTCAGGGCGAGATCGCGAAGCGGGGTCACAGGGCACGGTCCGTGCCGCTGGGGACCCGGCGGGGCTCACGATCGTCGGATAGAGAGTCCGGCGGGAGGGGCAATAGCGCTTCAGTGCGCTCCAATAGCAGGCGGTGGCAGAGGCGCCGGCGGCCTAGCCCGGGGCAGAGAGCAACTCCGGTCGGAGCGAGGCTCTCAAGGGGGGCGAAGGCAGGCAGGCTCCCGAGTGTCACGGCCCTAGGAGGGGCGATGAGGGGCACAGTCTTCCTCAAGCGGGATGCAAACACGGCTTGAGTTCCAGGACGAGCAAAGGCACAAAAAACCCACTGGTCCTGGGGTTCTGTTCAGGGGGCAAGCTCAGATCAAGCCCTTGGAGAATGTTCAAGCACAAAGCAGCAAAGTCTTTTCAGCAAGTCTCTTCCTCTCCTTTCTCAGCAAGGCAAGCAGCAGGCCAGCTCCTCCAGCGTCTTCTTCTCCTTCTAGTCGGGCAGAGGTTCTTTGTGGTAAAACAGGATTCTGATTTCTTAGGAGCCAGGCTCCTACTTTTATACCGTGATTCTTTTGTTCCTTAGCGCCAGGGGGCCTGGGCCTGGCCCAGTCCAGTTCTGGAGCACTTTGTTATGGTGACTCTGCTCTTTCCTTTCAGCAGCAGGGCAGAGACATCAGCTGCTCCACAGGGGGCGGCGCCGGCTTTGTGGTGGCAGAGCATAGGTCTATTCAAGAGTCAAGGTGTACTCCTCCCACCCATCCTGGTGTCATCTCTCTACCCACCACCTGGCAGCCAGCCTGTCTCTGGGGATTCCCCAACCCTGCTCCTTACTGTTGCTAGGCAGAACACACACACAGCAGAGGCAGACTGAAATGGCCAGGTCAGTAAATACTAACTTTCTAAAAGTAGTATTTACAAACCCAGGATATTAAAATAAACTTGACTACAAGAAGTATTGTATTATTCTGAGTTCAGGCATACTAAACGTGGTACTCTACCATGCTCTATGAGTCCACTGGGGTCACAGCGTGTAGCGACTCCAGCAGCCCATTCTGGCCTATGGAGAGCAGGTAGCCTTCAATAGTGAAAAACGAAAATGGCTGTAATTCACTACGAAGACATGCCACACACTCAGGGCTTGTCCTACCTTACACCTACAAGGCACCCTGCCCGTGGGCCTACCATAGGGGTGACTAACATGAGGCAAAGGGAAGGTTTGGAGGCTGGCAAGTGTGTGCACTTGCCCAGCCAGCATGACAGTACCAGACTGCATGCAGGTTCTGCAGTGGCAGACCCTAGACACATTTTACTAGGCCGCTTCTGTGGGTGGCACAACCAGTGCTGCAGGACCACCAGCAGCATTCGCATTTACAGGCCCTGGCACTCCTGGTGTACTTTACTAGGGGCTGACAGTAAATCCAATAAACCAATTATGAATATCAATGTATACATTTTAAAATAGGGAGAGCATATGCACCTTAGCACTGATCAGCAGTGGTAAGGTGCCCAGAGTCATAAAACAGCCAACAACAGGTCAGAAAAAATACTGGAGGAAGGCAAAAAGCTTAGGGATGACCCTGCAAAAAGGGCCAAGTCCAACAGCGCCGTTTCCTGTCGCGGGCACTAGGCCGACCCGTACAAGTGAGGTACCATTTTTCTCGTAGGACTTTGGGGAACGCGGGGTGGGTGGAAATTTGTGGATCCACGCAGATTCCAGAACTTTCCATCACAGAAATGTGGGGAAAATGTGTTTTTTTTGTCAATTTTTTACATTTGCAAGGGATTCTGGGTAACAGACCATGGTGGGAGGCAGTCAAGTCACCCCATCCTGGATTCCCCTGGGTGTCTAGTTTTCAGAAATGTATAGGTTTGCTAGGTTTCCCTAGGTGCCGGCAGGGCTAGGGTTAAAAAACTACAGCTGGTCACTTTGCCAAAAAAGGGTCATTTTTCACTGCAAAATTGAGGTGTGACCACGTTGCGATTTGCGCCGTTTCCTGTCGCGGGCACTAGGCCGACCCGCACAAGTGAGGTACCATTTTTCTCGTTGGACTTTGGGGAACGTGGGGCGGGTGGAAATTTGTGGATCCACGCAGAATCCAGAACTTTCCATCACAGAAATGTGGGGAAAATTTGTTTTTTTTGTCAATTTTGTAAGTTTGCAAGGGATTCTGGGTAACAGACCATGGTGGGAGGCAGTCAAGTCACCCCTTCCTGGATTCCCCTTGGTGTCTAGTTTTAAAAAATGTATAGGTTTGCTAGGTTTCCCTAGGTGCCGGCAGGGCTAGGGTTAAAAAACTACAGCTAGTCACTTTGCCAAAAAAGGGTTATTTTTCACTGCAAAACTGAGGTGTGACCACGTTGCGTTTTGCGCTGTTTCCTGTCGCGGGCACTAGGCCGACCCGCACAAGTGAGGTACCATTTTTCTTGTAGGACTTTGGGGAACGCGGGGTGTGTGGAACTTTGTGGATCCACGCAGATTCCAGAATTTTCCATCATAGAAATGCGGGGAAAATGTGTTTTTTTTGTCAATTTTTTACGTTTGCAAGGGATTCTGGGTAATAGACCATGGTGGGAGGCAGTCAAGTCACCCATTCCTGGATTCCCCTGGGTGTCTAGTTTTCAAAAATGTATAGGTTTGCTAGGTTTCCCTAGGTGCCGGCAGGGCTAGGGTTCAAAAACTACAGCTATTCACTTTGCCAAAAAAGGGTCATTTTAAACTGCAAAATTGAGGTGTGACCACGTTTTGTTTTGTGCCGTTTCCTGTCGCGGGCACTAGGCCGACCCGCACAAATGAGGTACCATTTTTCTCGTAGGACTTTGGGGAACGCGGGGTGGGTGGAAATTTGTAGATCCACGCAGATTCCAGAACTTTCCATCACAGAAATGTGGGGAAAATGTGTTTTTTTTGTCCATTTTTTATGTTTGCAAGGGATTCTGGGTAACAGACCATGGTGGGAGGCAGTCAAGTCACCCCTTCCTGGATTCCCCTGGGTGTCTAGTTTTCAAAAATGTATAGGTTTGCTAGGTTTTCCTAGGTGCCGGCAGGGCTAGGGTTCAAAAACTACAGCTAGTCACTTTGCCAAAAAAGGGTCATTTTTCACTGCAAAATTGAGGTGTGACCACGTTGCGTTTTGCGCCGTTTCCTGTCGCGGGCACTAGGCCGACCCGCACAAGTGAGGTACCATTTTTCTCTTAGGACTTTGGGGAACGTGGGGTGGGTGGAAATTTGTGGATCCACGCAGAATCCAGAACTTTCCATCACAGAAATGTGGGGAAAATTTGGTTTTTTTGTCAATTTTTTACGTTTGCAAGGGATTCTGGGTAACAGACCATGGTGGGAGGCAGTCAAGTCACCCCTTCCTGGATTCTACTGGGTGTCTAGTTTTCAAAAATGTATAGGTTTGCTAGGTTTCCCTAGGTGCCGGCAGGGCTAGGGTTCAAAAACTACAGCTATTCACTTTGCCAAAAAAGGGTCATTTTAAACTGCAAAATTGAGGTGTGACCACGTTGTGTTTTGCGCCGTTTCCTGTCGCGGGCACTAGGCCGACCCGCACAAGTGAGGTACCATTTTTCTCGTAGGACTTTGGGGAACGCAGGGTGGGTGGAAATTTGTGGATCCACGCAGATTCCAGAACTTTCCATCACAGAAATGTGGGTAAAATGTGTTTTTTTTGTCGATTTTTTATGTTTGCAAGGGATTCTGGGTAACAGACCATGGTGGGAGGCAGTCAAGTCACCCCATCCTGGATTCCCCTGGGTGTCTAGTTTTCAAAAATGTATAGGTTTGCTCGGTTTCCCTAGGTGCCGGCAGGGCTAGGGTTAAAAAACGACAGCTAGTCACTTTGCCAAAAAAGGGTCATTTTTCACTGCAAAATTGAGGTGTGACCACGTTGCGATTTGCGCTGTTTCCTGTCACGGGCACTAGGCCGACCCGCACAAGTGAGGTACCATTTTTCTCGTAGGACTTTGGGGAACGCGGGGTGGGTGTAAATTTGTGGATCCAAGCAGATTCCAGAACTTTCCATCACAGAAATGTGGGGAAATTGTGTTCTTTTTGTCAATTTTTTACGTTTGCAAGGGATTCTGGGTAACAGACCATGGTGGGAGGCAGTCAAGTCACCCCTTCCTGGATTCCCCTGGGTGTCTAGTTTTCAAAAATGTATAGGTTTGCTAGGTTTCCCTAGGAGCCGGCAGGGCTAGGGTTCAAAAACTACAGCTAGTCACTTTGCCAAAAAAGGGTCATTTTTCACTGCAAAATTGAGGTGTGACCACGTTGCGTTTTGTGCCGTTTCCTGTCGCGGGCACTAGGCCGACCCGCACAAGTGAGGTACCATTTTTCTTGTAGGACTTTGGGGAACGCGGGGTGGGTGGAAATTTGTGGATCCACACAGATTCCAGAACTTTCCATCACAGAAATGTGGGGAAAATGTGTTTTTTTTTGTCAATTTTTTACATTTGCAAGGGATTCTGGGTAACAGACCATGGTGGGAGGCAGTCAAGTCACCCCATCCTGGATTCCCCTGGGTGTCTAGTTTTCAAAAATGTATAGGTTTGCTAGGTTTCCCTAGGTGCCGGCAGGGCTAGGGTTCAAAAACTACAGCTCGTCACTTTGCCAAAAAAGGGTCATTTTTCACTGCAAAATTGAGGTGTGACCACGTTGCGTTTTGCGCCATTTCCTGTCGCGGGCACTAGGCCGACCCGCACAAGTGAGGTACCATTTTTCTCGTAGGACTTAGGGGAACGCAGGGTGGGTGGAAATTTGTGGATCCACGCAGATTCCAGAACTTTCCATCACAGAAATGTGGGTAAAATGTGTTTTTTTTGTCGATTTTTTATGTTTGCAAGGGATTCTGGGTAACAGACCATGGTGGGAGGCAGTCAAGTCACCCCATCCTGGATTCCCCTGGGTGTCTAGTTTTCAAAAATGTATAGGTTTGCTAGGTTTCCCTAGGTGCCGGCAGGGCTAGGGTTCAAACACTACAGCTAGTCACTTTGCCAAAAAAGGGTCATTTTTCACTGCAAAATTGAGGTGTGACCACGTTGCGTTTTGCGCCGTTTCCTGTCGCGGGCACTAGGCCGACCCGCACAAGTGAGGTACCATTTTTCTTGTAGGACTTTGGGGAACGCGGGGTGTGTGGAAATTTGTGGATCCACGCAGATTCCAGAATTTTCCATCATAGAAATGCGGGGAAAATGTGTTTTTTTTGTCAATTTTTTACGTTTGCAAGGGATTCTGGGTAACAGACCATGGTGGGAGGCAGTCAAGTCACCCATTCCTGGATTCCCCTGGGTGTCTAGTTTTCAAAAATGTATAGGTTTGCTAGGTTTCCCTAGGTGCCGGCAGGGCTAGGGTTCAAAAACTACAGCTGTTCACTTTGCCAAAAAAGGGTCATTTTAAACTGCAAAATTGAGGTGTGACCACGTTGTGTTTTGCGCCGTTTCCTGTCGCGGGCACTAGGCCGACCCGCACAAGTGAGGTACCATTTTTCTCGTAGGACTTTGGGGAACGCAGGGTGGGTGGAAATTTGTGGATCCACGCAGATTCCAGAACTTTCCATCACAGAAATATGGGTAAAATGTGTTTTTTTTGTCGATTTTTTATGTTTGCAAGGGATTCTGGGTAACAGACCATGGTGGGAGGCAGTCAAGTCACCCCATCCTGGATTCCCCTGGGTGTCTAGTTTTCAAAAATGTATAGGTTTGCTAGGTTTCCCTAGGTGCCGGCAGGGCTAGGGTTCAAAAACGACAGCTAGTCACTTTGCCAAAAAAGGGTCATTTTTCACTGCAAAATTGAGGTGTGACCACGTTGCAATTTGCGCTGTTTCCTGTCACGGGCACTAGGCCGACCCGCACAAGTGAGGTACCATTTTTCTCGTAGGACTTTGGGGAACGCGGGGTGGGTGTAAATTTGTGGATCCAAGCAGATTCCAGAACTTTCCATCACAGAAATGTGGGGAAATTGTGTTTTTTTTGTCAATTTTTTACGTTTGCAAGGGATTCTGGGTAACAGACCATGGTGGGAGGCAGTCAAGTCACCCCTTCCTGGATTCCCCTGGGTGTCTAGTTTTCAAAAATGTATAGGTTTGCTAGGTTTCCCTAGGAGCCGGCAGGGCTAGGGTTCAAAAACTACAGCTAGTCACTTTGCCAAAAAAGGGTCATTTTTCACTGCAAAATTGAGGTGTGACCACGTTGCGTTTTGTGCCGTTTCCTGTCGCGGGCACTAGGCCGACCCGCACAAGTGAGGTACCATTTTTCTTGTAGGACTTTGGGGAACGCGGGGTGGGTGGAAATTTGTGGATCCACGCAGATTCCAGAACTTTCCATCACAGAAATGTGGGGAAAATGTGTTTTTTTTGTCAATTTTTTACATTTGCAAGGGATTCTGGGTAACAGACCATGGTGGGAGGCAGTCAAGTCACCCCATCCTGGATTCCCCTGGGTGTCTAGTTTTCAAAAATGTATAGGTTTGCTAGGTATCCCTAGGTGCCGGCAGGGCTAGGGTTAAAAAACTACAGCTCGTCACTTTGCCAAAAAAGGGTCATTTTTCACTGCAAAATTGAGGTGTGACCACGTTGCGTTTTGCGCCATTTCCTGTCGCGGGCACTAGGCCGACCCGCACAAGTGAGGTACCATTTTTCTCGTAGGACTTAGGGGAACGCAGGGTGGGTGGAAATTTGTGGATCCACGCAGATTCCAGAACTTGCCATCACAGAAATGTGGGTAAAATGTGTTTTTTTTGTCGATTTTTTATGTTTGCAAGGGATTCTGGGTAACAGACCATGGTGGGAGGCAGTCAAGTCACCCCATCCTGGATTCCCCTGGGTGTCTAGTTTTCAAAAATGTATAGGTTTGCTAGGTTTCCCTAGGTGCCGGCAGGGCTAGGGTTCAAACACTACAGCTAGTCACTTTGCCAAAAAAGGGTCATTTTTCACTGCAAAATTGAGGTGTGACCACGTTGCGATTTGCGCCGTTTCCTGTCACGGGCACTAGGCCGACCCGCACAAGTGAGGTACCATTTTTCTCGTAGGACTTTGGGGAACGCGGGGTGGGTGTAAATTTGTGGATCCAAGTAGATTCCAGAACTTTCCATCACAGAAATGTGGGGAAAATGTGTTTTTTTGTCACTTTTTTACGTTTGCAAGGGATTCTGGGTAACAGACCATGGTGGGAGGCAGTCAAGTCACCCCTTCCTGGATTCCCCTGGGTGTCTAGTTTTCAAAAATGTATAGGTTTGCTAGGTTTCCCTAGGTGCCGGCAGGGCTAGGGTTAAAAAACCACAGCTAGTCACTTTGCCAAAAAAGGGTCATTTTTCACTGCAAAATTGAGGTGTGACCACGTTGCGTTTTGCGCCGTTTCCTGTCGCGGGCACTAGGCCGACCCGCACAAGTGAGGTACCATTTTTCTCGTTAGACTTTGGGGAACGTGGGGTGGGTGGAAATTTGTGGATCCACGCAGATTCCAGAACTTTCCATCACAGAAATGTGGGTAAAATGTGTTTTTTTTGTCAATTTTTTATGTTTGCAAGGGATTCTGGGTAACAGACCATGGTGGGAGGCAGTCAAGTCAGCCCATCCTGGATTCCCCTGGGTGTCTAGTTTTCAAAAATGTATAGGTTTGCTAGGTTTCCCTAGGTGCCGGCAGGGCTAGGGTTCAAAAACGACAGCTAGTCACTTTGCCAAAAAAGGGTCATTTTTCACTGCAAAATTGAGGTGTGACCACGTTGCGATTTGCGCTGTTTCCTGTCACGGGCACTAGGCCGACCCGCACAAGTGAGGTACCATTTTTCTCGTAGGACTTTGGGGAACGCGGGGTGGGTGTAAATTTGTGGATCCAAGCAGATTCCAGAACTTTCCATCACAGAAATGTGGGGAAATTGTGTTTTTTTTGTCAATTTTTTACATTTGCAAGGGATTCTGGGTAACAGACCATGGTGGGAGGCAGTCAAGTCACCCCTTCCTGGATTCCCCTGGGTGTCTAGTTTTCAAAAATGTATAGGTTTGCTAGGTTTCCCTAGGAGCCGGCAGGGCTAGGGTTCAAAAACTACAGCTAGTCACTTTGCCAAAAAAGGGTCATTTTTCACTGCAAAATTGAGGTGTGACCACGTTGCGTTTTGCGCCGTTTCCTGTCGCGGGCACTAGGCCGACCCGCACAAGTGAGGTACCACTTTTCTCGTTGGACTTTGGGGAACGTGGGGTGGGTGGAAATTTGTGGATCCACGCAGAATCCAGAACTTTCCATCACAGAAATGTGGGGAAATTATTTTTTTTTGTCAATGTTTTACGTTTGCAAGGGATTCTGGGTAACAGACCATGGTAGGAGGCAGTCAAGTCACCCCTTCCTGGATTCCCCTTGGTGTCTAGTTTAAAAAAATGTATAGGTTTGCTAGGTTTCCCTAGGTGCCGGCATGGCTAGGGTTCAAAAACTACAGCTAGTCACTTTGCCAAAAAAGGGTCATTTTTCACTGCTAAATTGAGGTGTCACCACGTTGCGTTTTGCGCCGTTTCCTGTCGCGGGCACTAGGCCGACCCGCACAAGTGAGGTACCATTTTTCTTGTAGGACTTTGGGGAACGCGGGGTGTGTGGAAATTTGTCGATACCCACAGATTCCAGAATTTTCCATCATAGAAATGCGGGGAAAATGTGTTTTTTTTGTCAATTGTTTACGTTTGCAAGGGATTCTGGGTAACAGACCATGGTGGGAGGCAGTCAAGTCACCCATTCCTGGATTCCCCTGGGTGTCTAGTTTTCAAAAATGTATAGGTTTGCTAGGTTTCCCTAGGTGCCGGCAGGGCTAGGGTTCAAAAACTACAGCTAGTCACTTTGCCAAAAAAGGGTCATTTTTCACTGCAAAATTGAGGTGTGACCACGTTGCGTTTTGTGCCGTTTCCTGTCGCGGGCACTAGGCCGACCCGCACAAGTGAGGTACCATTTTTCTTGTAGGACTTTGGGGAACGCGGGGTGGGTGGAAATTTGTGGATCCACGCAGATTCCAGAACTTTCCATCACAGAAATGTGGGGAAAATGTGTTTTTTTTGTCAATTTTTTACATTTGCAAGGGATTCTGGGTAACAGACCATGGTGGGAGGCAGTCAAGTCACCCCATCCTGGATTCCCCTGGGTGTCTAGTTTTCAAAAATGTATAGGTTTGCTAGGTTTCCCTAGGTGCCGGCAGGGCTAGGGTTAAAAAACTACAGCTCGTCACTTTGCCAAAAAAGGGTCATTTTTCACTGCAAAATTGAGGTGTGACCACGTTGCGTTTTGCGCCATTTCCTGTCGCGGGCACTAGGCCGACCCGCACAAGTGAGGTACCATTTTTCTCGTAGGACTTAGGGGAACGCAGGGTGGGTGGAAATTTGTGGATCCACGCAGATTCCAGAACTTTCCATCACAGAAATGTGGGTAAAATGTGTTTTTTTTGTCGATTTTTTATGTTTGCAAGGGATTCTGGGTAACAGACCATGGTGGGAGGCAGTCAAGTCACCCCATCCTGGATTCCCCTGGGTGTCTAGTTTTCAAAAATGTATAGGTTTGCTAGGTTTCCCTAGGTGCCGGCAGGGCTAGGGTTCAAACACTACAGCTAGTCACTTTGCCAAAAAAGGGTCATTTTTCACTGCAAAATTGAGGTGTGACCACGTTGCGTTTTGCGCCGTTTCCTGTCGCGGGCACTAGGCCGACCCGCACAAGTGAGGTACCATTTTTCTTGTAGGACTTTGGGGAACGCGGGGTGTGTGGAAATTTGTGGATCCACGCAGATTCCAGAATTTTCCATCATAGAAATGCGGGGAAAATGTGTTTTTTTTGTCAATTTTTTACGTTTGCAAGGGATTCTGGGTAACAGACCATGGTGGGAGGCAGTCAAGTCACCCATTCCTGGATTCCCCTGGGTGTCTAGTTTTCAAAAATGTATAGGTTTGCTAGGTTTTCCTAGGTGCCGGCAGGGCTAGGGTTCAAAAACTACAGCTATTCACTTTGCCAAAAAAGGGTCATTTTAAACTGCAAAATTGAGGTGTGACCACGTTGTGTTTTGCGCCGTTTCCTGTCGCGGGCACTAGGCCGACCCGCACAAGTGAGGTACCATTTTTCTCGTAGGACTTTGGGGAACGCAGGGTGGGTGGAAATTTGTGGATCCACGCAGATTCCAGAACTTTCCATCACAGAAATATGGGTAAAATGTGTTTTTTTTGTCGATTTTTTATGTTTGCAAGGGATTCTGGGTAACAGACCATGGTGGGAGGCAGTCAAGTCACCCCATCCTGGATTCCCCTGGGTGTCTAGTTTTCAAAAATGTATAGGTTTGCTAGGTTTCCCTAGGTGCCGGCAGGGCTAGGGTTCAAAAACGACAGCTAGTCACTTTGCCAAAAAAGGGTCATTTTTCACTGCAAAATTGAGGTGTGACCACGTTGCGATTTGCGCTGTTTCCTGTCACGGGCACTAGGCCGACCCGCACAAGTGAGGTACCATTTTTCTCGTAGGACTTTGGGGAACGCGGGGTGGGTGTAAATTTGTGGATCCAAGCAGATTCCAGAACTTTCCATCACAGAAATGTGGGGAAATTGTGTTTTTTTTGTCAATTTTTTACGTTTGCAAGGGATTCTGGGTAACAGACCATGGTGGGAGGCAGTCAAGTCACCCCTTCCTGGATTCCCCTGGGTGTCTAGTTTTCAAAAATGTATAGGTTTGCTAGGTTTCCCTAGGTGCCGGCAGGGCTAGGGTTCAAACACTACAGCTAGTCACTTTGCCAAAAAAGGGTCATTTTTCACTGCAAAATTGAGGTGTGACCACGTTGCGATTTGCGCCGTTTCCTGTCACGGGCACTAGGCCGACCCGCACAAGTGAGGTACCATTTTTCTCGTAGGACTTTGGGGAACGCGGGGTGGGTGTAAATTTGTGGAT
Organism: Triturus cristatus; assembly: GCF_964204655.1. Lineage (NCBI taxonomy): Eukaryota > Metazoa > Chordata > Amphibia > Caudata > Salamandridae > Triturus > Triturus cristatus. The sequence continues at coordinate 507,427,582 of NC_140579.1, read as the reverse complement.
CCAAGTAGATTCCAGAACTTTCCATCACAGAAATGTGGGGAAAATGTGTTTTTTTTGTCAATTTTTTATGTTTGCAAGGGATTCTGGGTAACAGACCATGGTGGGAGGCAGTCAAGTCACCCCATCCTGGATTCCCCTGGGTGTCTAGTTTTCAAAAATGTATAGGTTTGCTAGGTTTCCCTAGGTGCCGGCAGGGCTAGGGTTCAAAAACGACAGCTAGTCACTTTGCCAAAAAAGGGTCATTTTTCACTGCAAAATTGAGGTGTGACCACGTTGCGATTTGCGCTGTTTCCTGTCACGGGCACTAGGCCGACCCGCACAAGTGAGGTACCATTTTTCTCGTAGGACTTTGGGGAACGCGGGGTGGGTGTAAATTTGTGGATCCAAGCAGATTCCAGAACTTTCCATCACAGAAATGTGGGGAAATTGTGTTTTTTTTGTCAATTTTTTACATTTGCAAGGGATTCTGGGTAACAGACCATGGTGGGAGGCAGTCAAGTCACCCCTTCCTGGATTCCCCTGGGTGTCTAGTTTTCAAAAATGTATAGGTTTGCTAGGTTTCCCTAGGAGCCGGCAGGGCTAGGGTTCAAAAACTACAGCTAGTCACTTTGCCAAAAAAGGGTCATTTTTCACTGCAAAATTGAGGTGTGACCACGTTGCGTTTTGCGCCGTTTCCTGTCGCGGGCACTAGGCCGACCCGCACAAGTGAGGTACCACTTTTCTCGTTGGACTTTGGGGAACGTGGGGTGGGTGGAAATTTGTGGATCCACGCAGAATCCAGAACTTTCCATCACAGAAATGTGGGGAAAATTTTTTTTTTTGTCAATGTTTCACGTTTGCAAGGGATTCTGGGTAACAGACCATGGTAGGAGGCAGTCAAGTCACCCCTTCCTGGATTCCCCTTGGTGTCTAGTTTAAAAAAATGTATAGGTTTGCTAGGTTTCCCTAGGTGCCGGCAGGGCTAGGGTTCAAAAACTACAGCTAGTCACTTTGCCAAAAAAGGGTCATTTTTCACTGCTAAATTGAGGTGTCACCACGTTGCGTTTTGCGCCGTTTCCTGTCGCGGGCACTAGGCCGACCCGCACAAGTGAGGTACCATTTTTCTTGTAGGACTTTGGGGAACGCGGGGTGTGTGGAAATTTGTCGATACCCACAGATTCCAGAATTTTCCATCATAGAAATGCGGGGAAAATGTGTTTTTTTTGTCAATTTTTTACGTTTGCAAGGGATTCTGGGTAACAGACCATGGTGGGAGGCAGTAAAGTCACCCATTCCTGGATTCCCCTGGGTGTCTAGTTTTCAAAAATGTATAGGTTTGCTAGGTTTCCCTAGGTGCCGGCAGGGCTAGGGTTCAAAAACTACAGCTATTCACTTTGCCAAAAAAGGATCATTTTAAACTGCAAAATTGAGGTGTGACCACGTTGTGTTTTGCGCCGTTTCCTGTCGCGGGCACTAGGCCGACCCGCACAAGTGAGGTACCATTTTTCTCGTAGGACTTTGGGGAACGCAGGGTGGGTGGAAATTTGTGGATCCACGCAGATTCCAGAACTTTCCATCACAGAAATGTGGGGAAAATTTGTATTTTTTTGTCAATTTTTTACGTTTGCAAGGGATTCTGGGTAACAGACCATGGTGGGAGGCAGTCAAGTCACCCCTTCCTGGATTCCCCTTGGTGTCTAGTTTTAAAAAATGTATAGGATTGCTAGGTTTCCCTAGGTGCCGGCAGGGCTAGGGTTCAAAAACTACAGCTAGTCACTTTGCCAAAAAAGGGTCATTTTTCACTGCAAAATTGAGGTGTGACCACGTTGCGTTTTGCGCCGTTTCCTGTCGCGGGCACTATGCCGACCCGCACAAGTGAGGTACCATTTTTCTTGTAGGACTTTGGGGAACGTGGGGTGGGTGGAAATTTGTGGATCCACGCAGATTCCAGAACTTTCCATCACAGAAATGTGGGGAAAATATGTTTTTTTTGTCGATTTTTTACGTTTGCAAGGGATTCTGGGTAACAGACCATGGTGGGAGGCAGTCAAGTCACCCCTTCCTGGATTCCCCTTGGTGTCTAGTTTTAAAAAATGTATAGGTTTTCTAAATTTCCCTAGGTGCCGGCAGGGCTAGGGTTCATAAACTACAGCTAGTCACTTTGCCAAAAAAGGGTCATTTTTAACTGCAAAATTGAGGTGTGACCACGTTGCGTTTTGCGCCTGTTAGAGTCGGGGATCTCTGATTGGCGCAAGGATTTCCTTGTGTCAAGCAGGAACCCTCTCCTCTACGTCAGGGCAAAGGATAACCCCTTTTGGAATGACCCTTGCTCACCCTCTAGGTGCGTGGCGTGAGCAGCCAAGGCGATTCTTCAGGCGTTGTTGGTTAAGCAATTATAATCATACACACAGTAAACACATCAATCCCCCCAGAAACGGACACCAGGCTTAGGTATGTGAAAATACGCTCCTTTATATAAAAATAGGTATATATATCTCAGCAGACTTATCACAAGACTAGTAACGTTGTTTGGATGCCACCAGGTTATAAAGCAGGCAAGCAGTTCTTTAAGCGGGTACTTCTTTAGTCTTTTACCAATGTCACTTGAGGGATTCCAGTCTTGACTTACTTCAGGCCTATCGCGGCTCACGCATCTGTCGTGGGCGCGCCTGCGCTGTGCACAGCTCTTCCCGGCAGCTCCGGGGTGGCGGGAGGTGAGACGGGCGGGCGGTGCGGTGAGGATACCGGGGAAATAAGGCGGTGCGGGCCCCGAGCCCGGTACTGGAATTCTTAAGGACGTGTAGTTGCTTTCGGGAGTCGGCACGGGCGGGTGCGACTCAGCGATGATGGGGGCACCTTTGGATCCTCTCGAGCGGGTGCGTGTCGTCAGGCAGGCGCGGCCCACGACCCTCAGCACGGCAGTGCGGGGGGGTCTCCTTAGCGGGGGCGGCGCGGCCTGGTCTCAGGGCGAGATCGCGAAGCGGGGTCACAGGGCACGGTCCGTGCCGCTGGGGACCCGGCAGGGCTCACGATCGTCGGATAGAGAGTCCGGCGGGAGGGGCGATAGCGCTTCAGTGCGCTCCAATAGCAGGCGGTGGCAGAGGCGCCGGCGGCCTAGCCCGGGGCAGAGAGCGACTCCGGTTGGAGCGAGGCTCTCAAGGGGGGCGAAGGTAGGCAGGCTCCCGAGTGTCACGGCCCTAGGAGGGGCGATGAGGGGCGCAGTCTTCCTCAAGCGGGATGCACACACGGCTCGAGTTCCAGGACGAGCAAAGGCACAAAGAACCCACTGGTCCTGGGGTTCTGTTCAGGTGGCAAGCTCAGATCAAGCCCTTGGAGAATGTTCAAGCACAAAGCAGCAAAGTCTTTTCAGCAAGTCTCTTCCTCTCCTTTCTCAGCAAGGCAAGCAGCAGGCCAGCTCCTCCAGCGTCTTCTTCTCCTTCTCGTCGGGCAGAGGTTCTTTGTGGTAAAACAGGATTCTGATTTCTTAGGAGCCAGGCTCCTACTTTTATACCATGATTCTTTTGTTCCTTAGCGCCAGGGGGCCTGGGCCTGGCCCAGTCCAGTTCTGGAGCACTTTGTTATGGTGACTCTGCTCTTTCCTTTCAGCAGCAGGGCAGAGACATCAGCTGCTCCACAGGGGGCGGTGCCGGCTTTGTGGTGGCAGAGCATAGGTCTATTCAAGAGTCAAGGTGTACTCCTCCCACCCATCCTGGTGTCATCTCTCTACCCACCACCTGGCAGCCAGCCTGTCTCTGGGGATTCCCCAACCCTGCTCCTTACTGTTGCTAGGCAGAACACACACACAGCAGAGGCAGACTGAAATGGCCAGGTCAGTAAATACTAACTTTCTAAAAGTAATATTTACAAACCCAGGATATTAAAATAAACTTGACTACAAGAAGTATTGTATTATTCTGAGTTCAGGCATACTAGACTTGGTACTCTACCATGCTCTATGAGTCCACTGGGGTCACAGCGTGTAGCGACTCCAGCAGCCCATTCTGGCCTATGGAGAGCAGGTAGCCTTCAATAGTGAAAAACGAAAATGGCTGTAATTCACTACTAAGACATGCCACACACTCAGGGCTTGTCCTACCTTACACCTACAAGGCACCCTGCCCGTGGGCCTACCATAGGGGTGACTAACATGAGGCAAAGGGAAGGTTTGGAGGCTGGCAAGTGTGTGCACTTGCCCAGCCAGCATGACAGTACCAGACTGCATGCAGGTTCTGCAGTGGCAGACCCTAGACACATTTTACTAGGCCGCTTCTGTGGGTGGCACAACCAGTGCTGCAGGACCACCAGCAGCATTCGCATTTACAAGCCCTGGCACTCCTGGTGTACTTTACTAGGGGCTGACAGTAAATCCAATAAACCAATTATGAATATCAATTAATGTATACATTTTAAAATAGGGAGAGCATATGCACCTTAGCACTGATCAGCAGTGGTAAGGTGCCCAGAGTCATAAAACAGCCAACAACAGGTCAGAAAAAATACTGGAGGAAGGCAAAAAGTTTAGGGATGACCCTGCAAAAAGGGCCAAGTCCAACAGCGCCGTTTCCTGTCGCGGGCACTAGGCCGACCCGCAGGGCTAGGGTTCAAAAACTACAGCTCGTCACTTTGCCAAAAAAGGGTCATTTTTCACTGCAAAATTGAGGTGTGACCACGTTGCGTTTTGCGCCGTTTCCTGTCGCGGGCACTAGGCCGACCCGCACAAGTGAGGTACCATTTTTCTTGTTGGACTTTGGGGAACGTGGGGTGGGTGGAAATTTGTGGATCCACGCAGAATCCAGAACTTTCCATCACAGAAATGTGGGGAAAATTTGTTTTTTTTGTCAATTTTTTACGTTTGCAAGGGATTCTGGGTAACAGACCATGGTGGGAGGCAGTCAAGTCACCCCTTCCTGGATTCCCCTTGGTGTCTAGTTTTCAAAAATGTATAGGTTTGCTAGGTTTCCCTAGGTGCCGGCAGGGCTAGTGAGGAAATATGAATTTTGTGATCAGTTATGTCCCCTATCGTAGACCCCAACGGCTCCATGTGCATGCTATAAGTACATGTATGTTCCCTCCTATTCCACTTTTGAAGACGCAAATATATGTGTGTCCACCGTCAACATGTCCTCTTTCAGATCCGCCATGAATGGGTCAGATATTCCATTCCTAAGTATGAAAGGCCACCGACTTTATATGGTTCACTTTCCACATTTTACAGATTCAGGCGAGTAGGCCCGAATTCTGTCATTAAGTCTTTTCCTGCCTTCTGCCTCTGAAAGCTCCAGTCTGAGCCCGCATCTGTGACCATGAACTTTGTCTTACTCGCTGCGCGGCTAAGGTGCCTGATCCAGCCTGTCGCCTGCCAAAAACTGTATTTCACCTTCGAGATTATCTCCTTCGCTCCTCATCCGATGCATTCCTGTCTAGTAGTTTAGGTAAACATTCTTCCAGCTCCCGTGCAAAGGGCCAGGCCTCGCTGCCCTCATGAAAATAATTCATAGCCCCATTACCATGGAATATTCCTACCCCCTTGCATCTAGTGTAGACACTTAGACGCTTGTACACGCACTAACAGTCAGTATAGTCAGTATAGAATAAGATTCTATCCTAAGAGACCTCTCTTTTTGGATAACACAGTTCTTTAAACATAGGATATTAGATATGATTCGGGATTAGGTTGACATAACCCCAGACTTCTGTCTCCACATGTAGAGCTAAATGTCAAGTCCCCTTCACCCTCTCGTTGCACGTCAATCACACGTCATGCGGCTGCGCGCGCATCTCTGCCAACTCTTTCTACTGACATTACAGGATTCTCTTATGGATCCACCCACTTATGACATCATGTATGATGACGTTTATTAAATTACGCCCTCTATAAGCTACGTATGCACCTTTTATCAGCTGTTACGCCTCTTGCATCTGTTTTACTGTAATGTATTTTCTATAAAACTGCCTATCTGTCAATAATATATGTTCCTTCCTTCCTGAACTTTCGTGGTGATGGAACAGAAGGCCCACAATTCGAATTGTCTTCCTTTGTATAGGAATAAAGCATTTTAAACCTCTAATACCACGGATTCTGCCTCTTATATTTACTGAGTTATTCATGATAGACTTTACCGCATAAAAAATAGTACCGGTAACGAAATATTTACCACATAAATTGGCGCCCGAACAGGGACACTTTCTCATCTCACGCGCCGGCGGTGCGTTGCAGGCCCGGTCTCCTGCCACAGATGAACGGACAACAAAAACGCGTATCTACAGGATTTCCTGTGTCTCCTTCCGGCCAAGCGGGGACGACTGAGGCTGCGATCAACACCCAGACGAGGCGGTGAGAAGTGCGAAGTATCCCGACCAGAGCCTAGCTGAGAGAGCAAGATCCGAGGTATACAGAGTCCCGCCAGGTTCCGAAGTTCCGAGTCCAGTCGAGTCGAGTCCAGTCCGGTCCAGTTTCAGTTCCGTTCCGAGGCCTTCCGTTCCGAGCTACCCGGTGAGTACCATTACCGGGGAGGCATTTTACGTGCACATAGTCTGTGCCGGTCAAGACGGGTTTGGGTACACAAATCCGGTCTGCACTGTTTCAGCAGTGTATCTGTACTGTTTAGCAGTATATATAGTAATATAGTATGTCTTGCATATAAATAAGTATTATCTAGTGTCAGTATTATGTCAGTAACCAGTTTTCTATTAGTTATCATTGTTCGTAAAACTGTTAAACGTTAAATGTTTTAAATACGTTCTATATACTGTGGTGTGAATGACTGTTCATTATTGTGTTTTCTTGTATAAAGTGTGTTCTAGAAACAAGATCTAAAAAAAAAATGCCGCTCTTTTCGAAACTAAGACAGATCAAAACTAGAAAAGGTGTACTCGAAGAAGCTGTTCCCATTCCACCTAGGGATACTCCAGGATACTTTATGTATCATAAACATGGTCTAGATGCCGTATTATTTCTTGATTTATGGGTGGACTACACCAAAGAATTACCAGAGAGTCAGAGATGGCCCGCAGCGGGGACCTGGGATGCAGATTGCATCATGAGAGTAGAAGAAGAATTATGGAAAAAGAAAGCCAGACAGTCACAGAAAGATGCCATTGAATTATGGCGTAAAGAATCATATAGACGTACAGAAAAAGCACTTAGACAGGAAGATAAGGGTAAGGAGAATTCAAATAAAGTCCGAGAAAATCTATTACTTGAGGAAGGTACCCGAGTAAAATCAGAACAAGTAGATAGACAAAGAAACGCCCTTATGAATGGTATGTATTCACTTCTGGCCGAAGGGTTACCTAAGGCTACTCTGGAAATACCAAAAGACTTGCCACCCCCATTGTTTCCGATAAAAGCACATCCCAAGGGGCATCCCAGAACCGCAGAAGATGTTTTCCTTTCCCGCTATTTAGATGACGCAGCTCCCGAGTATGCTAATACCGCACCACATAGACTGCTTGCCGATGATGCTCATCGCCAAGAGCATTCGTCTGTACCTCCGCAACAACACGCTTCGACACACTTTCCGACAAGCACATCTGTTTCTACAGCTTTTCCCGCAACGACGGTTGCTGTCTCACCCTCAACAAACCCTTTCACGTCCAGCACCCCAGACGGTGCTACAGGAGGTACGACAGACATTTTTTCTACGCCACCCAGAGGAAATAAATTTTCCCTTAGAGAATTAGCACACCAACGTACGCCCAAACTAGCCACCCCCGACATGCTTAAGGAACTTCTAGTAGATTGTAGATATGATCCTGTGCCCGGTAAACGGGACGAAATGCTGCTGTCATCATTACGTATTAGACGAGCTGCAATATATTTAACGAAGTTACCAGGAATGAATACACATTTAGAAAATATATATCACTTTGTCCAGTCAGGGGGAGGTCCTGAAAGTATTAGCAGAGCCATGGAGTACCAGAAAGCGGAGGTACAGGGACAACTGTTACGTTTCCTCATAAACTGTGTAATTAGAAATCAAGACCGGCCTGGGGTAAATCCGGAAGAAATGCAAACACTTGTCACTTGGGGCCGGAATATATCAGAAGGAAGACATGATAAACAGTTATGTATAGTAGCTATGTACCGAAAGATCCGCAAAGAGGTAGAACGAATACACGAAGAAAGATTAGAGGTAGACGCCGCTGATCTAAACAGAGAGGAGGAGGAGCAAGAATCAGAGCAAGTGGACACGATAGCTTATGTAAGTAAAGGAAGACCCCATAATAATACCAGAGGTTTTAACGACCCAATACGTCCAATACGTCCAGAATATAATAGACATCTTCCAAACACTATGCTAAATACAAAATCCCCTGAACACTTATTCCAAGCCGCTGATAAATTACTCCGAGATCGAAGGGGGTACCACGTGCTCGATTCCATGGACGAACAAGAATTAGCCAGGTCAGCAGTACAGTGGGCTGACAGTCCCGGCGAATACAATGATGATGTACTTGCACACACATTTCTGAATCTAGACCCATATGAACAGAGTTTAGCTAGTATATACATGATTCAACACCTCCTTATATTATATAAAAGCCAACACTCTGATCCAGGACCCTTACCTGACATATTGACAGAACTACTCACGAACATATGGAGAGGGTCAGGTACTGATTTGATTAAGGAAATACTAGAATCCCGAAACCAATATTTAAATTTCGTATGCCCAGAACACGTTCCAGTTCCCATAATGGGAAGAAAAATGTATCACATAGATAGACAGAACCCGTTACGCGAAGTGCACCCGATCAGAGGTGCCGGCGATAATTTCACACGCGTGTTTGTGTACACGCCTATAACTAAACTGGAATTATTAGAAATGAAGAAAGTAGTACCCAGTCATGACAAAGATCCAGCAGGTTTCCACCGTGAGATAAAAGACATGTTACTCATGGGAGAGTATACCTACCCCGATATTATGAAAATATTAAAAGTCCTATTACCCGCAGGTGTTTATGAAAAACTCAAAGAAAAAGAATGGGAGGTAGGAGACCAAAAGATAGATTGGACAGCATTAGAAAACGAAGAAAAGACCCGAGCTGCAGGAGCAGGGCTTGGGGAAAAGACTACAGCACTAGCAGGATTACTAATACAGGTATTGCCACGTTTATTAACTACGAAAAAGGAAGACTGGGGTGCAATCTCAGCCTGTAAACAAAAGCCAGACGAAGATACTAGTGATTTCTATTCCCGATTTGAAAAATGTTTTAGTATAAATAGTGGTATAAAAGCCAGTAGTGAGTCATACCCACATCTGTTTGTGACAAAATTAGTTGAAAATTCTCTGCTACAAGTCAAGAATAGAGTATTGAAATTCGAAAGTACCTGGCAAGGTAATACCCCATCACAGATGTTACAGATGTTACAATATCATCACAATAGAATTAGAGAAGAACAAGAACACGAACAAAGACGTATGAAAGATACGAAAATGAAAATGCTTGTTGCACAGTCAGTTCCAGCTGATAATCATCAAAAGGGTGATTCCACAGGCCCTGCGAAAGGGACATGCAACTATTGTAAACAACCAGGTCATTATATACACGATTGTCCAGTCCTGAAACATAATATAGCCACAGGTAGAACACATGAGAGACCACGTCCACCCAGACAGGATCAGAATCAACAACAGACGCCTCAGCAGGCACAACCTAGGTTAGCTCCGCAACAATTACCTCCGCAACAGGCAGCTCCACAACAGATCGTAGTACCACCACAAGCGCAGCCTATTGCTGCAACTCAAGCAACAACACAACAAATGTATCAGTATGCACAAACAGATTATCCCGATTATCAGCGATACTCATGAGATAGCCTAGAGAGGGAAGTTGGCTTACCCTTTATTGAGGTTCCTGTAGACCAAGAGGGACCTTATGTACATAGTGAATTATTAGGGGAAGACAGAAAGTTTTTACTTGATACAGGGGCAAGCAGAACAACTATAAGACGCAGTGAAGTTCCAGGGGCACCTCTCTCAGGCTCACAGAATATTTCCCTTGGATTCTCAGGAAAACCTATAATTAATGACGTAACACAACCTCTTGCACTCACAGTAGGTCCATTAACACGTACATCAGATTTGTTGCTTACTAAATCATGTCCAGAAAACTTGTTAGGTATAAAAACATTGAAAGCTCTAAGAGCCATAATATGTTGTTCTCCGGAAGGAGTACGACTATTTTTACGTGACTTTAAAGGTCACTACGTATCCAGAGACATGGATCACCGACTGCAGAATTTACCTACACATTTATGGGCACAAGGCCCCACTGATGTTGGTTGCATGAACATTACACCATATCGAGTTACGCTGAAAACAGGAATAGTACTACCACGAATGCGACAATACAAGTTACCACCAGATGCTGTAGTGGCTTTACTGCAAATCATTGACGAGCTCATTGCACAAGGAGTGGTTGTCGAAACCGACTCCAATGTATGTAATTCTCCGATAATTCCGATTCTTAAAAGAACGGATCCAAAAGCTCCACCAGTATATCGATTAGTTATTGATCTGCGCGAATTAAATAAATGCATTGTACCACAATACCCTGTGGTCCCAGATATCTCTTCATTACTCACAGCTATTGACTCAGAAGCAACGTTTTTCACTGTAATTGATCTCAAGAATGCTTTCTTTAGTGTCCCAATCGATCCGGAAAGTCAATATTTGTTCGGTTTTATTTTAAATGGACGAAGTTTTAAATTCACACGCGCACCACAAGGATTTACAGAAAGCCCCAGCATCTATAGCCAAGCACTGAAACGAGAACTTGACAGTATCCACATGCCAGTTAACACTGCTTTGCTTAAATATGTCGATGATCTACTGATCACCGCCCGAAGCGAACTTGAATGTGAAAAAGCGTCACTGACGGTTTTAAAATTTCTGGCTGACAAGGGGCACAAGGTGTCCCCTTCTAAGCTGCAATTCTGTGTCCAGCGAGTTGTTTATCTTGGGCACTCGCTGTCCAAGGAGGGAAGACAGCTTACATCCGACCGCATCCAGTTAATTGCTAACATGCCACCACCCAAGACACAAAAGGAGGTGCGGGCTTTTATAGGCCTCACTTCATACTGTAGGCAGTGGATCCCTCAATATGCATTTCTAGCAAAACCACTCATCCAGTTGACAACACAGGAGGCAGCCACATCGACTGTCCTCCCTTGGACTCCAGAACATACACACGCCTTTGAAAGCTTAAAGAAAGCTTTATGCCAAGCACCTGTCCTAGCAACACCATGTTACGGTAAACAGTTTACACTCTTTGTTACAGAACGCGAAGGTACTGCTTTGTCGGTACTCACTCAGGAACAAGCAGGATCAAACAAACCGTGTGCTTATTTCTCTAGTACATTAGATCCAGTAGCTCAGGCACTTCCAGCGTGCCTGAAATCAGTGGCAGCAACAGCTTTAGCAATCAGACAAAGCGATGCCATAGTGTTAGGACACCAACTGACAGTACAAGTACCACACGCAGTAGAGGTTCTCTTGAACCGCACACAAACACAACACTTGACTATAGCGAGAATCACCGGTTACGAACTGACATTATTTCAGCCACACATAGAAATCAGACGTTGCAATACGTTAAATCCTGCCACACTGTTACCAGTGAGCGGAACAGATCCATTGGCACATGATTGTGTCGAAGTCATTACTATCACGACGAAACCCAGACAAGACTTGACAGAAATTCCTTTGTCAGATCCGGACTTGACATTGTATGTAGATGGGTCATGTATGAGAACAAGTACAGGAGAGTTAGTGGCCGCTTACGCAGTCACAACAGACACTGAAGTCATTGAAACAAATTGTATTAACACTTTGTCAGCTCAAGCAGCAGAGCTCACCGCTCTGACACAAGCCTGTATTCAAGCCACAAATAAAAAAGTCAACATATACACAGATTCACGTTATGCCTTCGGAGTCGTTCATGACTTCGGCGTACTGTGGTGAGAGAGAGGTTATTTAACTTCTCACGGTGCCCACATCCAACACGGATCCCTCATTCAAGCCCTATTAGATGCGATTCATCTACCTACTGAAATAGCGATTATGAAATGCAAAGCCTATACAAAAGTCACCGATATCATTTCTCAGGGTAATGACCTAGCTGACAGAACAGCTAAACAGACTGCTCAGAATCAGACTCACACAACTGACATGACAAAGACAATAGTTCCGACACCAACATATTGCATGACAGTTAAGGATCCCGCCCTTGATGTAATTGATATACAGACACATGCTACACCAGAAGAAATAAAGAAATGGACTGAATTAGGAGGGATCCAAACAGATCAAGGATGGATGACGAAGGAAAAATCTATATGGTTTCTTCCCGACTCAATGGTCCAAGTCATCATTAACATTATACATAGTCCAGCGCACCTAGGAGAAAAAGCTATGCTAGACAGCATTCAACACATTTGGTTCAACAAACATTTACGAGCCGCAGCTAAACAAAAAGTTCGTACCTGTATGATATGTTGTCAGTTTAATCCAGGTAAAAGCATCCCCGTAGAACAGGGTGGATTCCAAACTCCCGATCATGCTTTTGAAGTCCTCCAGATGGATTATATCCAGATGGAACGATATCGAGGATTCAAATATGTTCTCGTAGTTGTCTGTGCTCTTTCCCGTTGGACAGAAGCATACCCGGTTTCAGATTACACTGCCCCGACTACTGCCAAACAGTTAGTTCGAGAATTCTTCCCACGGTACGGTTTACCACGTGTTGTCTATTCAGATAACGGCCAGCCGTTCTCATCCGAACTAATGAAACACGTTTCTCTTCTATTAGGCTATCAATGGAAATTTCACTGTGTCCGACATCCCGAGGCAGCAGGTCTCGTCGAACGCCATAATCAAACTTTGAAAATTAGATTGTCCAAAATATGTAGAGAAAAAGGAGTCGATTGGATAGTAGCCTTACCAGTTGCGCTCTTTTACATGAGAATGGTAGCACATTCTCGAACAGGGCTATCCCCGTATGAGGTGATCTTCGGTAGACCACCAAATATGTGGGGGACGCCTATACCTCGTAAAATCACTGACGTTGACTGTAATATGCTGACAGATTACCTGGCTTCCTTGATGTCTGCACTACAATCTTGTCGTTCACAGGTATCCGCAGCTTTTCCCGACAATACTGAGGTGAAGCCCCATGACGTGGTTCCTGGTGACTTGGTGCTGGTCAGGAACTTTGACCGGAAGACCCAACTGGATCCTAGGTGGAAGTCACCGAAGTTAGTTTTACTCACCACAAGGACAGCCGTGAAAATCGAAGGAAGAAAAGGGTGGTTGCACTCGAGTCATATCAAGAAATTTTATGGACTACCACCCAGTGTAGATACTCAACCCTGTATTTCCTCACAAACAGACTCAAAGCTCCCCTTGGTTGAGCAATCGAACTCAGAAATTTATAAACTAAAATTGAGGTCTAATAAGTCAGACAATTTGATTGTTTAAGTCCTCTCCAAGGTGAATCGGTTGAATTTGTCTCTGACATGTATCCTCTAGACCGGAATAGAGAAAGAAATAATCAAATGCTGCTCAAGAAGCAAGCGTATTGTAAATCATTTCGTAGTCATTGTACAGTAACATTATTAATTTTGTTTTTTCTAAATCTTTTGATCATCATTGTCAGCATCCTATTGCATATGTATTACCCTATTCCTAAGCATGCTTATAATATAACTGCAGAACATTCTTTTAGTGAATTACCTCCCCATGAATTGTCTTATAGATTTGCGCTGCGCAATAACACTTTCATTAGTATGTTACATCATTCCCATCAAACCAGCAATGCCACAAATTGTTGGATATGTGGCCGACTCCCTCCCTATCAGAACTATAAGGGAGTTTTGCCCCTCTTTCCCTATCCGTTTACACACAATGGCTCCTGTGGAGCATGGTTTAGTTTGATTAATACCCTAGATTCAAATTCCGCAGTTTATCAAGACAACTGGGTATGGGGCAACCTGAACTTAGTTTTGCTTAAAGTCTGCTACCCTAACAAAGAGGGACTTCCCAAAAGAACAGGAACTGATCTGGAAAATGAAGTATATGGATTAGGTAATTTTACACTTAACCTCATGATCCTGAACGTTGAATCTGAAGCTACATCAATCTTGCCCGCCATGTCAGTATTCCCAGTAAAGGGGGAATTATGTATAAAAAAGAATGGCTCCATACACATGGGCCATAGTAAATGCACCACTGTAATAAAATTCAGTGATCAAGGCAAGTCTACATTTAGAGCTTCTCGTCATTCCTACTTTATATGTGGCCAGACCGCATATATACGTCTACCTTTAGATTGGGATGGTACCTGTTACATAGCATTCCTTCTACCACCTGTTTTCCTAGCTCCTCCTGATTATCATAGAAATACCCATTTAGTACACAATAGACAGCAGAGAGATCTCCCAATTGTTGATTACACTGAAACAGCATGGGAGAAATACACAGATTTCAATAAAGGTTTCTTTCCCTATATAGGTACAGTCACTAATAGTAAGCTGATACGTAGATTAACCAGAACCCTTGAAGCAGTAGTGAATGAAACTATTTCCGCCTTAGGCAATTTAACAGAAGAGCAGTCTGCTATGCGGATTGTTGTGCTCCAAAATCGTCTTGTCCTTGACGTCATCCTGGCCGATAGGGGCGGAGCTTGTAGGGTCATCGGATCAAGTTGCTGCATTTTCATCCCAGAAAATTCGCCATCAGTATATAAAGCCATAACTCGCCTTCATAAGATTGTAAGCCAGATACACCAGAGTCCAGGCACCTGGACTTGGTCCGGTTGGTTCTGGGGCGTGTTGTCAGCCTGGGGATGGAGAATCCTATCCTTCCTAGGTATTGGCTTTCTCATACTATTCAGTTGCTGCTTATGTCTACAATGTGGGCCAGCGATTTGTGGTCTGTGTGCCACCTCGTGTATCCCACATCCAAGTATTCGTTCGAGATCCCGGAAGAAGAAAGAAGAACAAATGATGCTATATGAACAGATCGATGGATTGATGAAGATCGATATCTCCTAAGGGTCCGAAGGGGACAAGGAGGGAATGAGGAAATATGAATTTTGTGATCAGTTATGTCCCCTATCGTAGACCCCAACGGCTCCATGTGCATGCTATAAGTACATGTATGTTCCCTCCTATTCCACTTTTGAAGACGCAAATATATGTGTGTCCACCGTCAACATGTCCTCTTTCAGATCCGCCATGAATGGGTCAGATATTCCATTCCTAAGTATGAAAGGCCACCGACTTTATATGGTTCACTTTCCACATTTTACAGATTCAGGCGAGTAGGCCCGAATTCTGTCATTAAGTCTTTTCCTGCCTTCTGCCTCTGAAAGCTCCAGTCTGAGCCCGCATCTGTGACCATGAACTTTGTCTTACTCCCTGCGCGGCTAACGGTGCCTGATCCAGCCTGTCGCCTGCCAAAAACTGTATTTCACCTTCGAGATTATCTCCTTCGCTCCTCATCCGATGCATTCCTGTCTAGTAGTTTAGGTAAACATTCTTCCAGCTCCCGTGCAAAGGGCCAGGCCTCGCTGCCCTCATGAAAATAATTCATAGCCCCGTTACCATGGAATATTCCTACCCCCTTGCATCTAGTGTAGACACTTAGACGCTTGTACACGCACTAACAGTCAGTATAGTCAGTATAGAATAAGATTCTATCCTAAGAGACCTCTCTTTTTGGATAACACAGTTCTTTAAACATAGGATATTAGATATGATTCGGGATTAGGTTGACATAACCCCAGACTTCTGTCTCCACATGTAGAGCTAAATGTCAAGTCCCCTTCACCCTCTCGTTGCACGTCAATCACACGTCATGCGGCTGCGCGCGCATCTCTGCCAACTCTTTCTACTGACATTACAGGATTCTCTTATGGATCCACCCACTTATGACATCATGTATGATGACGTTTATTAAATTACGCCCTCTATAAGCTACGTATGCACCTTTTATCAGCTGTTACGCCTCTTGCATCTGTTTTACTGTAATGTATTTTCTATAAAACTGCCTATCTGTCAATAATATATGTTCCTTCCTTCCTGAACTTTCGTGGTGATGGAACAGAAGGCCCACAATTCGAATTGTCTTCCTTTGTATAGGAATAAAGCATTTTAAACCTCTAATACTACGGATTCTGCCTCTTATATTTACTGAGTTATTCATGATAGACTTTACCGCATAAAAAATAGTACCGGTAACGAAATATTTACCACACTAGGGTTAAAAAACTACAGCTAGTCACTTTGCCAAAAAAGGGTCATTTTTCACTGCAAAATTGAGGTGTGACCACGTTGCGTTTTGCGCCGTTTCCTGTCGCGGGCACTAGACCGACCCGCACAAGTGAGGTACCATTTTTCTTGTAGGACTTTGGGAAATGCGGGGTGTGTGGAAATTTGTGGATCCACGCAGATTCCAGAATTTTCCATCATAGAAATGCGGGGAAAATGTGTTTTTTTTTTCAATTTTTTACGTTTGCAAGGGTTTCGGGTAACAGACCATGGTGGGAGGAAGTCAAGTCACCCATTCCTGGATTCCCCTGGGTGTCTAGTTTTCAAAAAAGTATAGGTTTGCTAGGTTTCCCTAGGTGCCGGCAGGGCTAGGGTTAAAAAACTACAGCTATTCACTTTGCCAAAAAAGGGTCATTTTAAACTGCAAAATTGAGGTGTGACCACGTTGTGTTTTGCGCCGTTTCCTGTCGCGGGCACTAGGCCGACCCGCACAAGTGAGGTACCATTTTTCTCGTAGGACTTTGGGGAACGCGGGGTGGGTGGAAATTTGTAGATCCACGCAGATTCCAGAACTTTCCATCACAGAAATGTGGGGAAAATGTGTTTTTTTTGTCAATTTTTTATGTTTGCAAGGGATTCTGGGTAACAGACCATGGTGGGAGGCAGTCAAGTCACCCCTTCCTGGATTCCCCTTGGTGTCTAGTTTTCAAAAATGTATAGGTTTGCTAGGTTTCCCTAGGTGCCGGCAGGGCTAGTGTTTAAAAACTACAGCTAGTCACTTTGCCAAAAAAGGGTTATTTTTCACTGCAAAATTGAGGTGTGACCACGTTGCGTTTTGCGCCGTTTCCTGACGCGGGCACTAGGCCGACCCGCACAAGTGAGGTACCATTTTTCTCGTAGGACTTTGTGGAATGCGGGGTGGGTGGAAATTTGTGGATCCACGCAGATTCCAGAACTTTCCATCACAGAAATGTGGGGAAAATGTGTTTTTTTTGTCAATTTTTTACATTTGCAAGGGATTCTGGGTAACAGACCATGGTGGGAGGCAGTCAAGTCACCCCATCCTGGATTCCCCTGGGTGTCTAGTTTTCAAAAATGTATAGGTTTGCTAGGTTTCCCTAGGTGCCGGCAGGGCTAGGGTTCAAAAACTACAGCTCGTCACTTTGCCAAAAAAGGGTCATTTTTCACTGCAAAATTGAGGTGTGACCACGTTGCGTTTTGCGCCATTTCCTGTCACGGGCACTAGGCCGACCCGCACAAGTGAGGTACCATTTTTCTCGTAGGACTTTGGGGAACGCAGGGTGGGTGGAAATTTGTGGATCCACGCAGATTCCAGAACTTTCCATCACAGAAATGTGGGTAAAATGTGTTTTTTTTGTCGATTTTTTATGTTTGCAAGGGATTCTGGGTAACAGACCATGGTGGGAGGCAGTCAAGTCACCCCTTCCTGGATTCCCCTTGGTGTCTAGTTTTCAAAAATGTATAGGTTTGCTAGGTTTCCCTAGGTGCCGGCAGGGCTAGGGTTCAAAAACTACAGCTAGTCACTTTGCCAAAAAAGGGTCATTTTTCACTGCAAAATTGAGGTGTGACCACGTTGCGTTTTGCGCCGTTTCCTGTCGCGGGCACTAGGCCGACCCGCACAAGTGAGGTACCATTTTTCTTGTAGGACTTTGGGGAACGCGGGGTGTGTGGAAATTTGTTGATCCACGCAGATTCCAGAATTTTCCATCATAGAAATGCGGGGGAAATGTGTTTTTTTTGTCAATTTTTTACGTTTGCAAGGGATTCTGGGTAACAGACCATGGTGGGAGGCAGTCAAGTCACCCATTCCTGGATTCCCCTGGGTGTCTAGTTTTCAAAAATGTATAGGTTTGCTAGGTTTCCCTAGGTGCCGGCAGGGCTAGGGTTCAAAAACTACAGCTAGTCACTTTGCCAAAAAAGGGTCATTTTTCACTGCAAAATTGAGGTGTGACCACGTTGCGTTTTGTGCCGTTTCCTGTCGCGGGCACTAGACCGACCCGCACAAGTGAGGTACCAAATTTCTCGTAGGACTTTGGGGAACGCGGGGTGGGTGGAAATTTGTGGATCCACGCAGATTCCAGAACTTTCCATCACAGAAATGTGGGGAAAATGTGTTTTTTTTGTCAATTTTTTACATTTGCAAGGGATTCTGGGTAACAGACCATGGTGGGAGGCAGTCAAGTCACCCCATCCTGGATTCCCCTGGGTGTCTAGTTTTCAGAAATGTATAGGTTTGCTAGGTTTCCCTAGGTGCCGGCAGGGCTAGGGTTCAAAAACTACAGCTCGTCACTTTGCCAAAAAAGGGTCATTTTTCACTGCAAAATTGAGGTGTGACCACGTTGCGTTTTGCGCCATTTCCTTTTGCGGGCACGAGGCCAACCCGCACAAGTGAGGTACCATTTTTCTCGTAGGACTTTGGGGAACGCAGGGTGGGTGGAAATTTGTGGATCCACGCAGATTCCAGAACTTTCCATCACAGAAATGTGGGTAAAATGTGGTTTTTTTGTCGATTTTTTATGTTTGCAAGGGATTCTGGGTAACAGACCATGGTGGGAGGCAGTCAAGTCACCCCATCCTGGATTCCCCTGGGTGTCTAGTTTTCAAAAATGTATAGGTTTGCTAGGTTTCCCTAGGTGCCGGCCGGGCTAGGGTTCAAAAACTACAGCTAGTCACTTTGCCAAAAAAGGGTCATTTTTCACTGCAAAATTGAGGTGTGACCACGTTGCGATTTGCGGCGTTTCCTGTCACGGGCACTAGGCCGACCCGCACAAGTGAGGTACCATTTTTCTCGTAGGACTTTGGGGAACGCGGGGTGGGTGTAAATTTGTGGATCCACGCAGATTCCAGAACTTTCCATCACAGAAATGTGGGGAAAATGTGTTTTTTTTGTCAATTTTTTACGTTTGCAAGGGATTCTGGGTAACAGACCATGGTGGGAGGCAGTCAAGTCACCCCTTCCTGGATTCCCCTAGGTGTCTAGTTTTCAAAAATGTATAGGTTTGCTAGGTTTCCCTAGGTGCCGGCAGGGCTAGGGTTCAAAAACTACAGCTAGTCACTTTGCCAAAAAAGGGTCATTTTTCACTGCAAAATTGAGGTGTGACCACGTTGCGTTTTGCGCCGTTTCCTGTCGCGGGCACTAGGCTGACCCGCACAAGTGAGGTACCATTTTTCTCGTTGGACTTTGGGGAACGTGGGGTGGGTGGAAATTTGTGGATCCACGCAGAATCCAGAACTTTCCATCACAGAAATGTGGGGAAAATTTGTTTTTTTGTCAATTTTTTACGTTTGCAAGGGATTCTGGGTAACAGACCATGGTGGGAGGCAGTCAAGTCACCCCTTCCTGGATTCCCCTGGGTGTCTAGTTTTCAAAAATGTATAGGTTTGCTAGGTTTCCCTAGGTGCCGGCAGGGCTAGGGTTCAAAAACTACAGCTATTCACTTTGCCAAAAAAGGGTCATTTTAAACTGCAAAATTGAGGTGTGACCACGTTGTGTTTTGCGCCGTTTCCTGTCGTGGGCACTAGGCCGACCCGCACAAGTGAGGTACCATTTTTCTCGTAGGACTTTGGGGAACGCGGGGTGGGTGGAAATTTGTAGATCCACGCAGATTCCAGAACTTTCCATCACAGAAATGTGGGGAAAATGTGTTTTTTTTGTCAATTTTTTATGTTTGCAAGGGATTCTGGGTAACAGACCATGGTGGGAGGCAATCAAGTCACCCCTTCCTGGATTCCCCTGGGTGTCTAGTTTTCAAAAATGTATGTGTAGGAGAGTAGGGTCTGCTATCCTATGGTCACCCCAAATTTTTGCTTTTTGCTTCACTGGTTTTTGACATATTGAGGCTGTGGGCCTGCCAATCAGACCCCCAGCCTGCTGTTCTCTCTACTAAATTAAAACTATGCACCCTAGGTGCATAACCAATTGGAAGTGGATCACCCTGTCAGCCCCTGTACCAGTGTACACTAGGTACCCAGGGCATTGGTGTACCCAAGGCCTGCCAGGGGCTGCAGCATGTATTATGCCACCCCAGGCTTGGCCTAACAATTTGACACAACTGGCTGATCACTCAGCTGGGGTAAGTTGGTGTAATCACCTCTTACTTAGGTGTAGTATACCTATACCTAACCTTAAATGGGACACCTGGTAACCTATAAGTCACTCCTATGGCAGGCCTTAACAATCCTGAAGGCAGAGTGCGTGGTTCCATGTGAGATGGTGCTCTGGCATGAGCTGAGCCTGTCTGCAGTGGTCGGAACAACTTCCTTCTACTGTTTCCCGATATCGTCATACCATATACTCTTAAGTGCATTATGAACCTCGCGGTTAAATGCTATCTTTGGTTTGGCTTTATCAAAACATGTCGAGTAAGGTGTCATACGAATTGGAATACTAACCCCTCGCCAATTCTGGCGACGGGGTTAGCATTCCACCCTTCTAGAGGGACACGACATGTACAGTGCCTGAAACCCGGGTAAAATGAGACATAGCCTCAGCTCCACAAAATGGATGCTGCCACCACAGACACAAGTCTGCCCTCCTGCTGCTGGGAGTCCTTCCAGCTTGGGAGGTGTGGACAAAGGGTTTCCTGCCAGGGGAGGTACGTGCACCACCCCAGACAGGATTTTGTGTATTGGTCAGGTAGGGCTTGAAAGAAACCAGACATGCCTGTGGCTCACAAGGAGCCTCGGTGCATATGCCAGTTCAAACCGGTCCTGGGGCACACCAGTCCCGGGCCTGGGGCGAGCTGGACAAAGGATTGGGGGTGTAACCACCCCCCTTCCTGGTCCCACCCATAGGGAGGGACCTAGCAGGTAGTCCGGCCCCTAGAATCCGCTTAAAGGTAGGAGCTGTGTCCTAAGACTTCAGACATCCTGGAATCAACTTAAAACTAAGAAGAAGACGGGAACTTCGACGCTCTGCTGCACAGAGGACTGAAGCCAATCTCCCCTGTGGTCAGGGAGTGACCACCTTGCTAACGCAAGCACCATCCAGCGAATCAACGTCTGCTTTGCCGCCGCCTCCCGCCGGAGCCCGAGCCCAGAGACTGACAAGACCTGGACCTCCAGACCTCTCACCGCCCGATCCACAGTCCCTGAAAAGAGGAGACCCGTGGAGGCACCGAGACACGTGGAGCCAGCCATCTTGGAACGACTACGACAAGCTGACAAGTGCAACAACCGAGGCTCCCTCCAAGTTGTGCTTTGGGATCTGAGAAGCCCCACCCCCGAGCAGCATCTGCACCAAAGGTGAGCCCTCCAGCATCTCCACGATCTGCGTGGGGCCCTTCTGCATTTTGCCACTCGACGCGCCTAACCGGTTGCTGGCCCGCTGGCTAGTAGCCATCTTGGCGACGAACTTCAAGAAATACACCGCTGGTCTGGTTGCTCCAGACTAGCCCTTGCTCCCCTCCAAAGGAGCAGTCCTTCTGACCTTGCTGGTCAGAACCATCAGCTTATTTCCTTTTCCTACAACAATTGCTTTTGCCAAGGCTTGTTTGCTTCAATCAAGTCGCCGACACCGCCGACAGCGAGAGCCTGCGTGGGACAGCTCGTGACTCGACTCCTGGACGTCGTCGACCTCCAGGGACCACGTGGCTGCAGAGACAAGCTACACCTTTCTTCCTGTTTGCACCCGACATTGCCTGGTACCCACCTGGTGCCACGCTGGTCACTGGCTAGTGACTGTGAACACTGTCCCCTCTGCTTACAGGTCTTCAACATCTCCGATCCACTCTTGGATCCACTGCATCTCTCCCGGACCGACCGCCTGCAGCATCTTTGTCTTCAAGCTCCACGGAACAGATAGAAGAAACCCGACGCACTTCGAGGCCTATGCACCCGCTTCCTGTGGGTGAGGTAAAGCTGGCACATCTGTGTCCAAGTGTAGTATTACATCTCTAGTGCCTGTGTTCCAAATCTTGAGTTCCTAGTCCATCCGGAAGATCCTCTTTGCAGTAACTTTGTACTTTTTACGCACCCATTGAAACCTATGGGAGCACGCGTGTGACTATTTGCTCTGCACACGCCACCCGTGGACCTCCTGGTCACTAACTGACGTTAGCTCCTTGTAGGCCCAGCGATTATAGAGGCCCTAGGCCTTTTCCCTTTTCTGTTCGTGGTACTTATACCACTATTTTAGTATATGGTTCGAGTGGCCACCAGGGCCTATCCATATAACGTGCAACTTCTGTGTATTCTGTGATAATCTTGTTTGACGATTTGTGCTCCTGTGCTCATAAAGAGACTAGGGGTTACTTTGAGAAATAAATACATATATATTTTGAATATATATCTGTGTGGTGTCCTTTCATTGGTATAAAAGGGGGTTGCATTTGGTAAAACAGCTGGCTTAACACGCTTCACGAGTTTAGCCTCAAAGACTGCTTAGCCTACGCTACCACTAGGGCAGCTAGTCCGAAAAGGTTGACTTACAACCACACCATAAGGGTTGCTTGGCATGGTACAAGGTGATCACTTTAACTAGTGAGCATCATATACCAGGCCAACTTCTCACATTGGTGAGCAGCGGTTGGATTTGAGCTTGCTGTGTTTTACCATTGTAATCTCTTGGTTACCAATTGAAAGATCACATAGGTACCTGTAGGTACATATAAAACAAGATTAGATATACATAAGTTCTACTGAACTTAGTTGTTGTAGAGCAAAGGGAGTAGCACACCCTGACTACAACTACTAGATAGGTTTAGTAGGTAAACCCAAGTGTAGGTAGATTGCAACACATCCACCCACACTTAAGAGCAATGGCCGGGGCAGAGGGGTCCACTGTACCCATCTCTGTTGAGAGTGACCCCCAGAGGGCACCATCCAGCTTTGCTACCCTTAATCAGAATGAGCTCAGGCATTTGGCAACTCTTAGAGGCCTTAAACAGCCCAAGAACCCTACCTCTGCTGAGCTCAGAGAACTCTTACAGAATGATGAGAATCAGAGAGAACTCAAGAAAGCTTCCCAGTTAGCCCCCTTAGGGTCAGGAACAGGAGGCCCCCCTTCTGAAGATGCCACAGAGGTACCCCCTTCCAATAGTCACCCCTTAGATGGGATGCCTACCACAGAGGAAGAAAGTGATGGGGATACAGATGTGAGTGGGGATGAAGGGAGAACTAGCCCAGTGACAAGTGTTATACTTGGCCCAGCTAAACTAAGGCTATTGGGGACTGACAGTGGGTTCACCCCATTGGATCTCCCCAGTGGACTTAACACAGGGCTTGGAAGGCAAAGGAATCGCTCAGGTGACTCCAATGCTTCCCATGGCTCTAGAGGCTCTCAAGGTCACTCCAGAAGGAGACTGACCACCCCTCAGAGGAGGGAGCATGAGGCCAGAATGCAGGAAGCCCAGCTGAGGATCAAGAAGCAGGAGCTAGAAGTAGCCCTGATGGAAGAAAAACTGAACAAGGCTAGGCAACCTAGAGAGAGTGGGTCTATACCCACTGGTGGCAGCATTGTCCCTAAGGACAAAGATAGGGTCTTTGATAATAGGAACCTGTCTAAGGTTGTGCCCCCCTACAAAAGTGGGGATGACATCCACAAATGGATAACTGCTCTTGAGAGAGCCTGCAAAGTACAGCAGGTTCCTGAAGACCAGTGGGCAGCAATCCTCTGGCTCTCCTTTGAAGGAAGAGGCAGAGACAGACTCCTCACTGTTAGAGAAGAGGATGTCAGAAACTACAGAGTCCTGAAGAGTGTTCTGGTAGATGGGTTAGGCTTAACCACTGAACAGTACAGGTTAATGTTCAGAGACACCCAAAATACACAGACTCAGGACTGGTCTGAATATGTTGAATGTGCCACTAAGGCTTTGGAGGGTTGGTTGCTGGGAAGTAAGGTATCTGATTTTACAGGATTGTATAATTTGATGATGAGAGAACAGATTTTAAATAACTGTCAAAACCAGCAACTGCATCAACACTTGGTTGACTCTGATCTGACCTCTCCCCAAGAATTGGGAAAGAAGGCAGACAAATGGGTCAGAACCAGGGTTAAGCAAAAGAACCAGAACCAGGGCCAAGGGGGTGATCAGAAGAAAACAGACCAAAAGGGTGGAGATCAGAAACCTAAAGACCAGAAGTCTTCAACAGGGCCCCAAACTACTGCTAAGGAGGGTGGGTCCCAACAACAGTCCAAAAAGAAGAAAGAAGGTCAAAAGAAACCCTGGTGCAATCATTGCAAAAATACAACTCACTGGACTAGTGATTGCAAAAAGGGTGGAGCCCCCAACACTGTTGCCCCTAAGGCACCTGCTCCCAGTACTACTGTTAGCAGTGTTGGTCCCCAGACAAAGGGTGTAGTGGGAATCACTATGGAAACTGAAGGAGATTCTGACTTAGACAGAACCCTGACACAGGCAGTCTTGATCTGTGATGGGGACATTGATTTGTCCCTGACTGTGAGCCCCAGTAACCTGGGCAAGTACAGACAGACTCCTTTAATTAATGACAAAGTGGCTCAAGCCTACAGGGACACATGTGCCAGTTTCACTATGGTGACACCAGGCTTTGTGGACCCTGGACAGTACATACCAGGTGAGAACTACCTGGTGACCAATGCCAGCAATGCCACTACTTCACACAGTGTGGCAGTTGTTAACTTCTCATGGGGAGGGGTAACTGGCCTCAAAAGGGTTGTGGTTAGTGCAGACCTCCCAGTAGAATGTTTGTTGGGCAATGACCTAGAGAGTTCTCTATGGTCAGAAGTGGAGTACAGGACTCATGCAGAGATGTTAGGTATATCATCACATGTCCTTGCTGTGACCAGGTCACAGGCCAAAAAGTGCCTCACTGAACCTCAGGTCTTGGATCCTGGAACAATGGACCAAGCACCTACCAAGAAGAAGAACAGGAGGGTCAAGGCTGTGCCTTCCCCCCTGCCTCAGAGTGATGATCAGCCTTCCCAGGAAGCTGATCTAGAGGACCCTGAAGGAACTGTCCCTGAAGAGCTTGAACCTGATCAGGTTGAGTTTCTGGGGACAGGGGGACCTTCAAGGGCTGACTTGAGGCAGGCTCAGTTATCCTGTCCCTCTCTTGAACCCCTCAGACAGCTGGCTGCTGCTGAGGCTGCTGGGAATGCTCAAGGTACCCATAAAGTGTATTGGGATGAAGGGCTCCTTTATTCAGAGGCTAGAGACCCCAAGCCTGGTGCAACCAGGAGGTTGGTTATACCTCTGCAATTTAGGGGCTTCCTTCTTACCTTGGCCCATGACATTCCTTTAGCAGGACACTTAGGCCAGAACAAGACTTGGGACAGACTTGTCCCTCACTTTCACTGGCCTCACATGAATGAAGATACAAAGGAGTTTTGTCGCTCCTGTGTTACCTGCCAAGCCAGTGGCAAATCAGGTGGCACAACAAAGGCCCCCCTAATACCACTACCTGTGGTGGGGGTCCCCTTTGAAAGAGTGGGAATAGACATAGTGGGTCCCATGGATCCTCCCACTGCATCTGGGCACAGATTTATACTGGTGGTAGTGGATCATGCCACCAGGTATCCAGAGGCAATTCCCCTTAGGACCACTACAGCTCCTGTTGTGGCCAGGGCCCTGCTGGGAGTATTCTCCAGAGTGGGGTTTCCTAAGGAGGTAGTATCTGACAGAGGTACCAACTTTATGTCAGGATACTTGACAGCTATGTGGAAGGAATGTGGTGTCAACTACAAGTTCACCACCCCTTATCACCCACAATGCAATGGGCTTGTTGAGAGATTCAACAAGACCCTAAAGGGTATGATCAAAGGATTACCTGAAAAGCTCAGGCGAAGATGGGACATCCTTCTACCCTGCCTTCTGTTTGCTTACAGAGAGGTCCCACAAAAAGGAGTTGGCTACAGCCCCTTTGAATTGTTGTTTGGGCACCCTGTGAGAGGCCCACTGTGTTTGGTGAAGGAAGGATGGGAGTTACCTCTCAAAAAGCCTAAGCTAGACATAGTGGACTATGTACTTGGTCTCCGCTCCAGGATGGCTGAGTATATGGAGAAGGCATCCAAAAACCTTGAGGCAAGCCAGGCCTTACAGAAAGCTTGGCATGACCAAAAGGCTGTCTTGGTTGAGTTTCAGCCAGGACAGAAGGTATGGGTGTTGGAGCCAGTGGCCCCAGCAGCACTCCAAGACAAATGGTCTGGACCCCATACAATCCTGGAAAAGAAGGGAGAAGTCACCTACTTGGTCGACCTAGGAACTCCCAGGAGTCCCCACAGGGTACTCCATGTTAACAGGCTTAAAGCATATGTTGACAGGGCAGACATGGGCTTGCTCATGGCTACAGATGAGGGACAGGAGGAAGAGAGTGACCCTCTCCCAGACCTGTTGTCTCAGAACCCTGAAGATGGCTCAGTTGAAGGAGTGACCCTTGGAGGCAACCTCACTGCCCATCAGCAGACTGAATGTAGACAGGTTCTACAATCATTTTCACATATGTTTTCCTTGATACCTAGTCAAACTGACTGGTGTACCCATGTGGTGGACACTGGTGACAGTCTGCCTGTAAAGAACAAGCTTTACAGACAACCTGACCACGTCAGGGACTGTATAAAGGCTGAGGTACATAAAATGCTGGAATTAGGTGTCATTGAACCCTCAGAGAGCCCCTGGGCTAGCCCAGTGGTTCTGGTCCCCAAACCTCACACCAAAGATGGCAAGAGAGAGATGAGGTTCTGTGTGGATTACAGAGGACTCAATGCTGTCACCAGGACAGATGCACACCCTATTCCAAGGGCAGATGAGCTCATAGACAAACTAGCTTCTGCAAAGTTTTTGAGCACATTTGACTTAACAGCTGGCTATTGGCAAATCAGATTAGCTGAGGAGTCTAAGGCCAAAACAGCATTCTCAACCCCAGGTGGGCACTACCAGTTTGTGGTGATGCCCTTTGGTCTGAAGAATGCACCTGCCACCTTCCAAAGGCTGGTGAACCAAGTCCTTACTGGGTTGGATGACTTTTGCGCAGCATATCTGGATGACATTGCTGTCTTTAGCTCCACCTGGGAGGATCACCTGATCCACCTGAAGAAGGCTCTTGAGGCTCTGCAAAGGGCAGGCCTCACTATCAAGGCTACTAAGTGCCAGATAGGGCAGAGTAAGGTTGTATATTTGGGCCACCTTGTAGGTGGAGGCCAAGTTCAACCACTGGAGAGTAAGATACAATCCATCAAGGACTGGTCCCCTCCAACCACCCAGACTCAAGTTCGAGCTTTCTTGGGCTTGACAGGCTACTACAGGAAGTTTGTTAAGAACTATGGGTCCATTGTGACTCCTCTTAATGATCTGACATCCAAGAAGATGCCCAAAAAGGTTCAGTGGACAGTAAGCTGTCAAAAGGCATTTGATGACCTGAAGGAGGCCATGTGCTCTGCACCTATCCTGAAAAGTCCTGACTACTCCAAAGAGTTTATTGTCCAAACAGATGCTTCTGAGTTGGGTGTGGGAGCTGTGCTGTCACAACTTAATGTAGATGGTCAAGACCAACCCATTGCTTTTATTAGCAGAAGGTTGACCCCCAGAGAGAAGAATTGGTCAGCTATTGAGAGGGAGGCCTTTGCTGTGGTGTGGGCCCTGAAGAAGCTGAGGCCATACTTGTTTGGCACTCACTTCAAGATTCAGACCGACCATAAGCCCCTCTTGTGGCTAAATCAGATGAAGGGTGAAAACCCCAAACTGCTTAGGTGGTCCATTTCCCTACAGGGGATGGACTTTACAGTGGAGCACCGGCCAGGTACTGACCATGGGAATGCAGATGGTCTCTCCAGGTACTTCCACTTAGGACATGAAGACGAGACTGGTCAAGGCTAGTTTAATGTCCCAGCGTTTGGGGGGGGGGTTGTGTAGGAGAGTAGGGTCTGCTATCCTATGGTCACCCCAAATTTTTGCTTTTTGCTTCACTGGTTTTTGACATATTGAGGCTTTGGGCCTGCCAATCAGACCCCCAGCCTGCTGTTCTCTCTACTAAATTAAAACTATGCACCCTAGGTGCATAACCAATTGGAAGTGGATCACCCTGTCAGCCCCTGTACCAGTGTACACTAGGTACCCAGGGCATTGGTGTACCCAAGGCCTGCCAGGGGCTGCAGCATGTATTATGCCACCCCAGGCTTGGCCTAACAATTTGACACAACTGGCTGATCACTCATCTGGGGTAAGTTGGTGTAATCACCTCTTACTTAGGTGTAGTATACCTATACCTAACCTTAAATGGGACACCTGGTTGTAGGAGAGTAGGGTCTGCAATCCTATGATCACCCAGATTTTTTGCTTTTGCTTCATTGGTTTACGACTTTCTCCGGCTGTGGGCCTGCCAATCAGACCCACAGCCTAGCTGTTCTCTCTCGAAATTAACACACATGTACGTTAGGTGCATCCACTAATTGGAACTGGGCCACCTTGTCAGTCCCTGTCTCAGCATACCACAGGTATCCAGGGCAACGGTGTACCCAGGGCCTACCAGGGGCTGAAGCATGTATTATGCCACCCCTGGAATGGCCGCCCAAATCTGACACAACTGGCTGCACGACAGCTGGGGCCACGTGGTGTAATCACCCGTTGCTGTAGGTGTAGTATTCCTACACCTAACCCTAAAATGGACACATGGATTCCTATCAGTCACTCCTATAGCAGGCCTTATCAATCCTGAAGGCAGAGTGCAGGGAATCATGTGGGACGGTGCTCTGGCGCGAGCTGAGCCCGTCGACGGCTTGCGGAACCAAGCCCTAATAGCCGTTCCATGGTGACGCGGGCCAACTACTTTTAAGGCATTATAATCCTTGCGGTTATTTGCTAACGTTGGCATCGCATCACCTATACATGTCGAGTAAGGTGTCATACGAATGGGAATACGAACCCCTCGCCAGTCCTGGTGACGGGGTTAGCATTCCCCCCTTTTAGAGGGACACGACATGGAAGTAACCTTGAACCCCGGTTAAAGTTGACTCAAGCCTCAGCATCACAAAATGGATGCTGCCACCAGACACAAGTCTGACCTCCTGCTGCTGGGGGACCTTCCAGCAAGGGGAGCTTGGACAAAGGGTTTCCTGTCGAGGGCGGTGTTAGCACCGTCCCAGACAGGGTTTGTGTATCCCAGGTAGGCAGGGCTGAAAGGAAGGTGACTGCAAGTGGCACCCCGGTGCTCACTGTGCATAGCCCGGCTCAAACCAGTTTCGGGGGCACACCAGCCCCTGAGCTGGCGCGAAGCCGGACAAAGGATAGGGGTGTAACCACCCCCCTCCTGGCTCCACCCATAGGTAGAACCTAGTCACGGGCCAGCCCCTTTCTCTTAGAATAAAGGTAGGAGCGAGTCCCCTTCCCAAATTGGATAATCAGATAATCGGATAACTCCGAATCACGAACTACTTTCCACGAAAGGAACTCTTGACTATTTCTGAAGACTCTCCCTTGTGGCTAAGGAGTAGCCACCCTGCACCAGCAGGCACCATCTAAGCGCTTGCGGTTTGCTGTAAGTCTCTCCTACGGATCAAGACTGCCCAGCTCGACGAGACCCGAGTTCCCTGCCATCTCTGACCTTTTACCTCCCTCATCAGCTCAGCTGAGAGTCGTAGGTGTGACGAGACCTGCGGGACCGGCTATCTTCAGAACCTGCACGACGCTTATCTAGCACGCCCACCGAGGGACCCTCGAGTGAGTGCACCTAGGGTTTGAGAAGCCCTAACCCTGAGCAGCTCCAGCATCGAAGTCTGCCTCCCCAGCATCCCCGAGATCTGCGTGGGGGCCCTTCCGCTCCTTGTTGTTCACCGCGTTGTTCGACCACTTGCCGACCGGCTTGTGGCCCTCTTCACGACGCACCACGATTGTTTCATCACTAGTCTGGTTGCTCCAGACTGGCTCTTGCTCCCCTTCAACAGAGGAGTACCACGGACCCTCCTGGTCCACTCCCGACGCCATCTTGACTCCCCCCGCCTGGGTGGCCACTGCCAAGATCCGCTGCCCCTTCCTGGGCCCAGCATCATCGACAGCAGACACCTTCGTGGGACAGCTCGCCCTCCATCCTGGTCGCCGCCGCGCCTCCTGGTCCGAGGAACAGCCGAGTCCGACGTCACCCACTCACCTGGTCGAGGTGACTTCAGCCGGTACCCTCCTGGTACCCACACGATCGCTGGCTAGCGGTTGAGAACTGAGTCCCCTCTGCTTTCAGGTTTTCCTTCACCACCGATCCAGGCTTGGATCGCTCTGAACATCGTCACTGGTCGCCTGCCAGCAACTTCTTCTTTCAGGCTCCTGAGACTACACGAGGACTCCCGACATCTTGACGAACTTCACGCAGCCGCAGCCTCCGGGCTAGGTAACTCGAGCATCTCGGTGCTCCATCGCAGGTTCGCTCTACAAGTGTCCAGTTCCTTTTTCGTTTAGTCCCACTGATCGGATCACTCCGGAATCAGTATCTCCAGACTCTAACCATTCGCATTTCACTGTTAGTGTAGATGGTTTCTCGTGCCCCTCGGGCATTTGTGTAAATTGTGCAACTGAAGTATTTTCCTAAGAGTTTTGTAGTGTGCTTAGCTCCCTGACTCATAAAGAGCCAGGGTAGTCTTGTCATAAATAAATATCCTTTTATTTTCATAACAACTTGTGTGGTGTCCTTTCACTTGGTGTTCAAGGGGTATATGTGATGGTAAACAGCTGGCTTAACACGCCCTCTAGAGTTTAGCCTAAGACTGCTCGTATCCACGCTACTAGGATAGCTGGTCTAAAAGGTTGACTTACAACCAATCATCAATAAGGGTCGTTTGGAATGATACACAGTGATCACTAGAATAGTGAGCACTACATATCAGGCCAACTTCTCACATTGGTGAGCAGCGGTTGGGATTTGAGCTTGCTGTTGTTTTACCACACACGTATCCTAAGAATATCGCAGTGAAAGATCACATAAGTACCCAGGTACATATAACTTAACTTAGAATACTCCGAGTTCTACTGAACCGGCTGTTGTAGTGTAACAGGGCTTAGCACACCCTGACTACAACTCTTAGCAAGGGATCAGTAGGTAAACCCATAGTGTAGGTAGGTGCAACACTTACACCTCACTAGAAAAGCATGTCGGTCCACGGAGAGTCTGCAGGGACTCCCTTAGTGGTCAGTGACCCTCCACAGGTCGTGTCACGATATGCAACTCTTAGCTTCAAGGAGATGAGACAACTGTGTGCCTCCCGGAAGCTAAACCAGGGTTCTAACCCTACCATCGCAATACTGATAGGTCTCTTAGAGGCGTACGATGCTAGGAGGTCCTCTAACCCAGGTCCCCCCAGTGCAGATGGGAACATGCCTCCCTTAGAGGGAACCCTCGGTGACCCAGACCTCGACCTCCACACAGAGGAGGAGGACGAGGACGAGTTATCGGGAGACGAGGCAGACAAAGGTCCAGTGGTAGTCGGCAGGCTTACAAGGACCAACTTAAGCAGGCATGAGAATGGAACTGGGGGAGCCCCGGGCCCACGCTCAAGCAGGCTTAACCTTGGGAACGGACGAGCTAGGTCTCTCTCCAGAGGCTCTGGCAGATCGGTTCATACACATGTCTCTCAGGTACCTTCTCAGAGAGGAATGACTTCCCCTCAGAGGAGGGAGCATGAAGCGAAGATGCGGGAGGTCAATCTGAGGATCGAGCGGGAAGAACTTGCCCTCGCCAAAGAAAGACTTGCCTTAGCCCGAGAGCAGAAATTAAGTGGGTTAGATCCCACTGGTGGCAGCGTTCTCAATAGAGAGAAAGACAGGGGTATAGACACTAGACACCTGAGTAAAATAGTGCCCCCCTTTAAACAAGGGGACGACATCCACAAGTGGATAACTGCCTTGGAGAGGGCCTGCACTGTCCAGTGCGTCCCCCCAAGTCAGTGGGCAGCTATACTGTGGCTTTCCTTTGAAGGTAAAGGAAGGGACAAGCTCCTCACTACAAGAGCTGAGGATGCTAACAACTACCAAGTCCTGAAGAACACACTGATTGATGGGTTCGGCTTAACCACGGAACAGTACCGGGTGCTGTTCCGAGACACCCAGAAAATTCAGTCTCAGGATTGGGCTGACTTTGTCGATTGTGCCACTAAGGCTTTGGAAGGCTGGTTGCTGGGTAGCAAGGTTACTGATTACACAGGATTGTACAATCTTATCATGCGAGAACAGATTTTAAACAACTGTCAGAACCAATTGTTGCATCAGCACCTTGTCGACTCGGATCTGACCTCTCCCCAAGAATTGGGAAAGAAGGCAGACAGATGGGTCAGAACAAGGGTCAAGCAGAACCAGAATCAGAACCAGGGTGGTCAGAAGAAAGCAGACCAAAAGGGTAACAAGAACGAACAAAATGACCAGAAGTCTTCGACAGGTCCCCAACAAACCAAAGAGGGTGGGGGTCAGGCTTCACAGAAGAAGAAGACTCAAGAAGGCCAGTCAAAAAGGTGGTGCCAATACTGTAAAAGTAAGACTCACTGGTTTAGTGAGTGCACCAAGAAAGGAGGGCAAACTCCTACCACTGCAGCCCCTAAGGCACCTGCGCCCCCTAGTACAGTCAGCAGTGGTAGTGCGCCTCCCAAGGCATTAGTTGGGTTAACCTTGGGAACCGAGGGGAGTGACGACTTAGTCGGCACGCTCACTCAGGCCGTCCTTGTCTGTACAGGGGATATGGATATGTCCCCTGATGCCAGTCCCAATACTTTGGGCAAATACAGGCAGACACCTTTGATAAATGGAAGAGTGGCTCAGGCCTACAGGGACACGTGTGCCAGTGTCACCATGGTGACGCCTAACTTCGTGGACCCTGGACAGATCATGCTAGGTACCAGTTACCTAGTGACCAATGCCAGCAACGTCACTACCAATCACAGTATGGCAGTTGTTGATTTCTCCTGGGGAGGGGTAAGTGGCCCGAAAAAGGTTGTGGTTAGTTCAGACCTCCCCGTAGAATGTCTGTTGGGCAATGATTTGGAAACGTCACAATGGTCAGAAGTGGAGCAGAGGACTCACATGGAAATGTTAGGTTTGCCAGCACATGTCCTTGCTGTGACCAGGTCACAGGCCAAAAGATGCCCCACTGAACAGGTGCTGGATCCTGGAAGAACGGACCAGACACCTTCCAAGAAAAGGAGCAGTAAGGGTAAGGCTTCGCCTTCCCCCTTGCCCCAGGTCGTGGATCAAGTCTCCGAGGAGGCTGACCTTAAAGAACTGAGGGAAACTGAGCCGCAAGAGCTTGAACCTGGTCAGGTTGAGTTTCTGGGCTCAGGGGGACCCTCCAGGGAAGACCTGGGGAAGGCACAGTTAGACTGCCCCTCACTTGAACCCCTCAGACAGCAGGCCGCTGCTGAGGCTGCAGGGAACGCCACGGGTACCCACAAAGTGTACTGGGACGATGGACTCCTGTACTCTGAGGCAAGAGACCCCAAACCTGGTGCGACCAGGAGGCTGGTCATCCCCTTGTCTCTGAGAGGTTTCCTTCTCACCTTGGCCCACGAGATTCCCCTTGCAGGTCACTTAGGCCAGAATAAGACTTGGGACAGAATTGTTCCACACTTTCACTGGCCCCACATGTCCGAAGATACGAAGGAGTTTTGCCGCTCCTGTGTCACTTGCCAAGCCAGTGGTAAGTCAGGTGGCACGACAAAGGCCCCCCTCATACCACTACCAGTGGTGGGGGTACCCTTTGAACGAGTGGGGATCGACATTGTCGGACCAATGGAACCCCAGACAGCATCAGGGCACAAGTTTATACTGGTGGTGGTGGACCACGCCACCAGGTATCCTGAAGCTATTCCCCTTAGGACCACTACGGCACCTGTGGTGGCACGGGCCCTACTTGGAGTGTTCTCCAGAGTGGGCTTCCCTAAGGAGGTCGTCTCAGACAGAGGTGCAAACTTCATGTCGGGATATCTGACTGCTATGTGGAAGGAATGTGGTGTCAACTACAAGTTCACCACACCCTATCACCCACAATGCAATGGGCTGGTTGAGAGATTCAACCGGACCCTAAAAGGGATGATTCACGGACTACCTGAAAAGCTTCGGCGGAGATGGGATGTCCTGATACCCTGCCTCTTGTTCGCCTACAGAGAGGTCCCGCAGAAGGGGGTTGGCTACAGCCCTTTTGAGCTTCTGTTCGGACATCCTGTAAGGGGACCCCTTTGTTTGGTAAAGGAAGGATGGGAGAGACCTCTCAGAAAGCCGGCATCAAACATTGTGGACTATGTGCTCGGTCTCCGCTCGCGGATGGCGGAGTACATGGAAAAGGCGTCTAAAAACCTTGAGGCGAGCCTAGAATTACAGAAAGCTTGGCACGACCAAAAGGCTGTCCTGACGGTGTATCAGCCTGGACAGAAGGTGTGGGTGCTGGAGCCAGTGGCCCCAGCAGCACTCAAAGACAAATGGTCTGGGCCCCACACGATCATTGAGCAAAAGGGAGAGGTCACCTACCTGGTAGACCTGGGAACTCCCCGGAGCCCCCACAGGGTGCTCCACGTAAACAGGCTCAAGGCGTATGTCGACAGGGAGGGCATGGGCTTGCTCATGGCCACAGATGAGGGACAGGAGGAGGAGAGTGACCCTCTCCCGGACCTGCTCTCTCAGAACCCTGACGATGGATCAGTAGATGGTGTTGTCTTTTGTGGCAGCCTCTCTGGGCATCAACAAGAGGATTGTAAACAGGTTCTTCAATCCTTTCGACATATGTTCTCTCTGACACCCAGTCAGACCAAGTGGTGTACCCACGAGGTCGACACTGGGGACAGTCTGCCCGTAAAGAGTAAAATCTATCGGCAACCTGATCATGTCAGAGACTGCATCAAGACAGAGGTGCAGAAAATGTTGGAGCTGGGAGTCATTGAACCCTCGGACAGCCCCTGGGCTAGTCCCGTAGTGCTCGTGCCGAAACCTCACACCCAGGGCGGTAAGAAAGAGATGAGGTTTTGCGTGGACTACAGAGGTCTCAATGCGGTCACTAAGACCGACGCCCACCCGATACCAAGAGCAGACGAACTTATCGACCGGTTGGCCTCGGCCAACTACTTAAGTACGTTTGACCTGACAGCTGGGTATTGGCAAATCAGGTTAGCTGAGGAGGCCAAGCCCAAAACAGCATTTTCTACCCCGGGTGGGCATTATCAGTTCGTGGTAATGCCCTTTGGTTTGAAAAATGCACCTGCCACCTTCCAAAGGCTGGTGAATCGAGTTCTCACTGGGTTGGACGACTTCTGTGCGGCGTATCTGGACGATATCGCTGTCTTTAGCTCCACCTGGGAGGATCACCTGGTCCACCTGAGGAAAGTGTTAGAGGCCCTGCAGAAGGCAGGCCTCACTATCAAGGCCACCAAGTGCCAGATAGGGCAGACACAGGTTGTATACCTGGGCCACCTTGTAGGTGGAGGCCAGGTTCAACCATTGGAGAGCAAAATACAGGCCATCCAGGACTGGGCTCCTCCAACCACCCAGACTCAGGTTCGAGCTTTCTTGGGCCTGACTGGTTATTACCGGAAATTTGTCAGAAATTATGGATCCATTGTGACCCCGCTAAACGACCTGACAAGTAAAAAGATGCCAAAAAAAGTTCAGTGGACAGCAAGCTGTCAGAAGGCATTCGATGACCTAAAGCAGGCCATGTGCACAGCACCTATCCTAAAGAGTCCAGACTACTCCAAACCATTCATTGTCCAAACAGACGCTTCGGAGCTGGGTGTGGGAGCTGTTCTATCGCAACTGAATTTTGATGGTCATGACCAGCCCATAGCTTTTATTAGCAGGAGGCTGACCCCCAGAGAGAAGAATTGGTCAGCTATTGAGAGGGAGGCCTTTGCTGTGGTTTGGGCCCTGAAGAAGTTGAGGCCATACTTGTTTGGCACTCACTTCAAGATTCAGACCGACCATAAGCCCCTCTTGTGGCTAAATCAAATGAAGGGTGAAAACCCCAAACTACTTAGGTGGTCCATTTCCCTACAGGGGATGGACTTCACAGTGGAGCATAGACCTGGCACTGATCATGGCAATGCAGATGGGCTCTCCAGGTATTTCCACTTAGAGCAAGAAGACTCACCTGGTCAAGGTTAGCTTATTGTCCCAAAGTTTGGGGGGGGGTCATGTAGGAGAGTAGGGTCTGCAATCCTATGATCACCCAGATTTTTTGCTTTTGCTTCATTGGTTTACGACTTTCTCCGGCTGTGGGCCTGCCAATCAGACCCACAGCCTAGCTGTTCTCTCTCGAAATTAACACACATGTACGTTAGGTGCATCCACTAATTGGAACTGGGCCACCTTGTCAGTCCCTGTCTCAGCATACCACAGGTATCCAGGGCACCGGTGTACCCAGGGCCTACCAGGGGCTGAAGCATGTATTATGCCACCCCTGGAATGGCCGCCCAAATCTGACACAACTGGCTGCACGACAGCTGGGGCCACGTGGTGTAATCACCCGTTGCTGTAGGTGTAGTATTCCTACACCTAACCCTAAAATGGACACATGGATTCCTATCAGTCACTCCTATAGCAGGCCTTATCAATCCTGAAGGCAGAGTGCAGGGAATCATGTGGGACGGTGCTCTGGCGCGAGCTGAGCCCGTCGACGGCTTGCGGAACCAAGCCCTAATAGCCGTTCCATGGTGACGCGGGCCAACTACTTTTAAGGCATTATAATCCTTGCGGTTATTTGCTAACGTTGGCATCGCATCACCTATACATGTCGAGTAAGGTGTCATACGAATGGGAATACGAACCCCTCGCCAGTCCTGGTGACGGGGTTAGCATTCCCCCCTTTTAGAGGGACACGACATGGAAGTAACCTTGAACCCCGGTTAAAGTTGACTCAAGCCTCAGCATCACAAAATGGATGCTGCCACCAGACACAAGTCTGACCTCCTGCTGCTGGGGGACCTTCCAGCAAGGGAAGCTTGGACAAAGGGTTTCCTGTCGAGGGCGGTGTTAGCACCGTCCCAGACAGGGTTTGTGTATCCCAGGTAGGC
This sequence comes from Triturus cristatus, assembly GCF_964204655.1. Taxonomy (NCBI): domain Eukaryota; kingdom Metazoa; phylum Chordata; class Amphibia; order Caudata; family Salamandridae; genus Triturus; species Triturus cristatus. The sequence goes on along the minus strand of NC_140579.1, from coordinate 507,390,365 downwards.
AGGGCTGAAGGAAGGTGACTGCAAGTGGCACCCCGGTGCTCACTGTGCATAGCCCGGCTCAAACCAGTTTCGGGGGCACACCAGCCCCTGAGCTGGCGCGAAGCCGGACAAAGGATAGGGGTGTAACCACCCCCCTCCTGGCTCCACCCATAGGTAGAACCTAGTCACGGGCCAGCCCCTTTCTCTTAGAATAAAGGTAGGAGCGAGTCCCCTTCCCAAATTGGATAATCAGATAATCGGATAACTCCGAATCACGAACTACTTTCCACGAAAGGAACTCTTGACTATTTCTGAAGACTCTCCCTTGTGGCTAAGGAGTAGCCACCCTGCACCAGCAGGCACCATCTAAGCGCTTGCGGTTTGCTGTAAGTCTCTCCTACGGATCAAGACTGCCCAGCTCGACGAGACCCGAGTTCCCTGCCATCTCTGACCTTTTACCTCCCTCATCAGCTCAGCTGAGAGTCGTAGGTGTGACGAGACCTGCGGGACCGGCTATCTTCAGAACCTGCACGACGCTTATCTAGCACGCCCACCGAGGGACCCTCGAGTGAGTGCACCTAGGGTTTGAGAAGCCCTAACCCTGAGCAGCTCCAGCATCGAAGTCTGCCTCCCCAGCATCCCCGAGATCTGCGTGGGGGCCCTTCCGCTCCTTGTTGTTCACCGCGTTGTTCGACCACTTGCCGACCGGCTTGTGGCCCTCTTCACGACGCACCACGATTGTTTCATCCCTAGTCTGGTTGCTCCAGACTGGCTCTTGCTCCCCTTCAACAGAGGAGTACCACGGACCCTCCTGGTCCACTCCCGACGCCATCTTGACTCCCCCCGCCTGGGTGGCCACTGCCAAGATCCGCTGCCCCTTCCTGGGCCCAGCATCATCGACAGCAGACACCTTCGTGGGACAGCTCGCCCTCCATCCTGGTCGCTGCCGCGCCTCCTGGTCCGAGGAACAGCCGAGTCCGACGTCACCCACTCACCTGGTCGAGGTGACTTCAGCCGGTACCCTCCTGGTACCCACACGATCGCTGGCTAGCGGTTGAGAACTGAGTCCCCTCTGCTTTCAGGTTTTCCTTCACCACCGATCCAGGCTTGGATCGCTCTGAACATCGTCACTGGTCGCCTGCCAGCAACTTCTTCTTTCAGGCTCCTGAGACTACACGAGGACTCCCGACATCTTGACGAACTTCACGCAGCCGCAGCCTCCGGGCTAGGTAACTCGAGCATCTCGGTGCTCCATCGCAGGTTCGCTCTACAAGTGTCCAGTTCCTTTTTCGTTTAGTCCCACTGATCGGATCACTCCGGAATCAGTATCTCCAGACTCTAACCATTCGCATTTCACTGTTAGTGTAGATGGTTTCTCGTGCCCCTCGGGCATTTGTGTAAATTGTGCAACTGAAGTATTTTCCTAAGAGTTTTGTAGTGTGCTTAGCTCCCTGACTCATAAAGAGCCAGGGTAGTCTTGTCATAAATAAATATCCTTTTATTTTCATAACAACTTGTGTGGTGTCCTTTCACTTGGTGTTCAAGGGGTATATGTGATGGTAAACAGCTGGCTTAACACGCCCTCTAGAGTTTAGCCTAAGACTGCTCGTATCCACGCTACTAGGATAGCTGGTCTAAAAGGTTGACTTACAACCAATCATCAATAAGGGTCGTTTGGAATGATACACAGTGATCACTAGAATAGTGAGCACTACATATCAGGCCAACTTCTCACACTGGTAACCTATAAGTCACTCCTATGGCAGGCCTTAACAATCCTGAAGGCAGAGTGCGTGGTTCCATGTGAGATGGTGCTCTGGCATGAGCTGAGCCTGTCTGCAGTGGTCGGAACAACTTCCTTCTACTGTTTCCCGATATCGTCATACCATATACTCTTAAGTGCATTATGAACCTCGCGGTTAAATGCTATCTTTGGTTTGGCTTTATCAAAACATGTCGAGTAAGGTGTCATACGAATTGGAATACTAACCCCTCGCCAATTCTGGCGACGGGGTTAGCATTCCACCCTTCTAGAGGGACACGACATGTACAGTGCCTGAAACCCGGGTAAAATCAGACATAGCCTCAGCTCCACAAAATGGATGCTGCCACCACAGACACAAGTCTGCCCTCCTGCTGCTGGGAGTCCTTCCAGCTTGGGAGGTGTGGACAAAGAGTTTTCTGCCAGGGGAGGTGCGTGCACCACCCCAGACAGGATTTTGTGTATTGGTCAGGTAGGGCTTGAAAGAAACCAGACATGCCTGTGGCTCACAAGGAGCCTTGGTGCATATGCCAGTTCAAACCGGTCCTGGGGCACACCAGTCCCGGGCCTGGGGCGAGCTGGACAAAGGATTGGGGGTGTAACCACCCCCCTTCCTGGTCCCACCCATAGGGAGGGACCTAGCAGGTAGTCCGGCCCCTAGAATCCGCTTAAAGGTAGGAGCTGTGTCCTAAGACTTCAGACATCCTGGAATCAACTTAAAACTAAGAAGAAGACGGGAACTTCGACGCTCTGCTGCACAGAGGACTGAAGCCAATCTCCCCTGTGGTCAGGGAGTGACCACCTTGCTAACGCAAGCACCATCCAGCGAATCAACGTCTGCTTTGCCGCCGCCTCCCACCGGAGCCCGAGCCCAGAGACTGACAAGACCTGGACCTCCAGACCTCTCACCGCCCGATCCACAGTCCCTGAAAAGAGGAGACCCGTGGAGGCACCGAGACACGTGGAGCCAGCCATCTTGGAACGACTACGACAAGCTGACAAGTGCAACAACCGAGGCTCCCTCCAAGTTGTGCTTTGGGATCTGAGAAGCCCCACCCCGGAGCAGCATCTGCACCAAAGGTGAGCCCTCCAGCATCTCCACGATCTGCGTGGGGCCCTTCTGCATTTTGCCACTCGACGCGCCTAACCGGTTGCTGGCCCGCTGGCTAGTAGCCATCTTGGCGACGAACTTCAAGAAATACACCACTGGTCTGGTTGCTCCAGACTAGCCCTTGCTCCCCTCCAAAGGAGCAGTCCTTCTGACCTTGCTGGTCAGAACCATCAGCTTATTTCCTTTTCCTACAACAATTGCTTTTGCCAAGGCTTGTTTGCTTCGATCAAGTTGCCGACACCGCCGACAGCGAGAGCCTGCGTGGGACAGCTCGTGACTCGACTCCTGGACGTCGTCGACCTCCAGGGACCACGTGGCTGCAGAGACAAGCTACACCTTTCTTCCTGTTTGCACCCGACATTGCCTGGTACCCACCTGGTGCCACGCTGGTCACTGGCTAGTGACTGTGAACACTGTCCCCTCTGCTTACAGGTCTTCAACATCTCCGATCCACTCTTGGATCCACTGCATCTCTCCCGGACCGACCGCCTGCAGCATCTTTGTCTTCAAGCTCCACGGAACAGATAGAAGAAACCCGACGCACTTCGAGGCCTATGCACCCGCTTCCTGTGGGTGAGGTAAAGCTGGCACATCTGTGTCCAAGTGTAGTATTACATCTCTAGTGCCTGTGTTCCAAATCTTGAGTTCCTAGTCCATCCGGAAGATCCTCTTTGCAGTAACTTTGTACTTTTTACGCACCCATTGAAACCTATGGGAGCACGCGTGTGACTATTTGCTCTGCACACGCCACCCGTGGACCTCCTGGTCACTAACTGACGTTAGCTCCTTGTAGGCCCAGCGATTCTAGAGGCCCTAGGCCTTTTCCCTTTTCTGTTCGTGGTACTTATACCACTATTTTAGTATATGGTTCGAGTGGCCACCAGGGCCTATCCATATAACGTGCAACTTCTGTGTATTCTGTGATAATCTTGTTTGACGATTTGTGCTCCTGTGCTCATAAAGAGACTAGGGGTTACTTTGAGAAATAAATACATATATATTTTGAATATATATCTGTGTGGTGTCCTTTCATTGGTATAAAAGGGGGTTGCATTTGGTAAAACAGCTGGCTTAACACGCTTCACGAGTTTAGCCTCAAAGACTGCTTAGCCTACGCTACCACTAGGGCAGCTAGTCCGAAAAGGTTGACTTACAACCACACCATAAGGGTTGCTTGGCATGGTACAAGGTGATCACTTTAACTAGTGAGCATCATATACCAGGCCAACTTCTCACAGTATAGGTTTGCTAGGTTTCCCTAGGTGCCGGCAGGGCTAGGGTTCAAAAACTACAGCTAGTCACTTTGCCAAAAAAGGGTCATTTTTCACTGCAAAATTGAGGTGTGACCACGTTGCATTTTGCGCCGTTTCCTGTCGCGGGCACTAGGCCGACCCGCACAAGTGAGGTACCATTTTTCTCGTAGGACTTTGGGGAACGTGGGGTGGGTGGAAATTTGTGGATCCACGCTGAATCCAGAACTTTCCATCACAGAAATGTGGGGAAAATGTGTTTTTTTTGTCAATTTTTTACGTTTGCAAGGGATTCTGGGTAACAGACCATGGTGGGAGGCAGTCAAGCCACCCCTTCCTGGATTCCCCTTGGTGTCTAGTTTTAAAAAATGTATAGGTTTGCTAGATTTCCCTAGGTGCCGGCAGGGCTAGGGTTAAAAAACTACAGCTATTCAATTTGCCAAAAAAGGGTCATTTTAAACTGCAAAATTGAGGTGTGACCACGTTGTGTTTTGCGCCGTTTCCTGACGCGGGCACTAGGCCGACCCGCACAAGTGAGGTACCATTTTTCTCGTAGGACTTTGGGGAACGCGGGGTGGGTGGAAATTTGTAGATCCACACAGATTCCAGAACTTTCCATCACAGAAATGTGGGGAAAATGTGTTTTTTTTGTCAATTTTTTATGTTTGCAAGGGATTCTGGGTAACAGACAATGGTGGGAGGCAGTCAAGTCACCCCTTCCTGGATTCTCCTGGGTGTCTAGTTTTCAAAAATGTATAGGTTTGCTAGGTTTCCCTAGGTGCCGGCAGGGCTAGGGTTCAAAAACTACAGCTAGTCACTTTGCCAAAAAAGGGTCATTTTTCACTGCAAAATTGAGGTGTGACCACTTTGCGTTTTGCGCCGTTTCCTGTCGCGGGCACTAGGCCGACCCGCACAAGTGAGGTACCATTTTTCTTGTAGGACTTTGGGGAACGCGGGGTGTGTGGAAATTTGTGGATCCACGCAGATTCCAGAACTTTCCATCACAGAAATGTGGGTAAAATGTGTTTTTTTTGTCGATTTTTTATGTTTGCAAGGGATTCTGGGTAACAGACCATGGTGGGAGGCAGTCAAGTCACCCCATCCTGGATTCCCCTGGGTGTCTAGTTTTCAAAAATGTATAGGTTTGCTAGGTTTCCCTAGGTGCCGGCAGGGCTAGGGTTCAAAAACTACAGCTAGTCACTTTGCCAAAAAAGGGTCATTTTTCACTGCAAAATTGAGGTGTGACCACGTTGCGATTTGTGCCGTTTCCTGTCACGGGCACTAGGCCGACCCGCATAAGTGAGGTACCATTTTTCTCGTAGGACTTTGGGGAACGCGGGGTGGGTGTAAATTTGTGGATCCACGCAGATTCCAGAACTTTCCATCACAGAAATGTGGGTAAAATGTGTTTTTTTTGTCGATTTTTTATGTTTGCAAGGGATTCTGGGTAACAGACCATGGTGGGAGGCAGTCAAGTCACCCCATCCTGGATTCCCCTGGGTGTCTAGTTTTCAAAAATGTATAGGTTTGCTAGGTTTCCCTAGGTGCCGGCAGGGCTAGGGTTCAAAAACTACAGCTAGTCACTTTGCCAAAAAAGGGTCATTTTTCACTGCAAAATTGAGGTGTGACCACGTTGCGTTTTGTGCCGTTTCCTGTCGCGGGAATTAGGCCGACCCGCACAAGTGAGGTACCAAATTTCTCGTAGGACTTTGGGGAACGCGGGGTGGGTGGAAATTTGTGGATCCACGCAGATTCCAGAACTTTCCATCACAGAAATGTGGGGAAAATGTATTTTTTTGTCAATTTTTTACATTTGCAAGGGATTCTGGGTAACAGACCATGGTGGGAGGCAGTCAAGTCACCCCATCCTGGATTCCCCTGGGTGTCTAGTTTTAAAAAATGTATAGGTTTGCTAGGTTTCCCTAGGTGCCGGCAGGGCTAGGGTTAAAAAACTACAGCTTGTCACTTTGCCAAAAAAGGGTCATTTTTCACTGCAAAATTGAGGTGTGACCACGTTGCGTTTTGCGCCATTTCCTGTCGCGGGCACTAGGCCGACCCGCACAAGTGAGGTACCATTTTTCTCGTAGGACTTTGGGGAACGCAGGGTGGGAGGAAATTTGTGGATCCACGCAGATTCCAGAACTTTCCATCACAGAAATGTGGGTAAAATGTGTTTTTTTTGTCGATTTTTTATGTTTGCAAGGGATTCTAGGTAATAGACCATGGTGGGAGGCAGTCAAGTCACCCCATCCTGGATTCCCCTGGGTGTCTAGTTTTCAAAAATGTATAGGTTTGCTAGGTTTCCCTAGGTGCCGGCAGGGCTAGGGTTCAAAAACTACAGCTAGTCATTTTGCCAAAAAAGGGTAATTTTTCACTGCAAAATTGAGGTGTGACCACGTTGCGTTTTGCGCCGTTTCCTGTTGCGGGCACTAAGCCGACCCGCACAAGTGAGGTACCATTTTTCTCGTTGGACTTTGGGGAACGTGGGGTGGGTGGAAATTTGTGGATCCACGCAGAATCCAGAACTTTCCATCACAGAAATGTGGGGAAAATTTGTTTTTTTTGTCAATTTTTTACGTTTGCAAGGGATTCTGGGTAACAGACCATGGTGGGAGGCAGTCAAGTCACCCCTTCCTGGATTCCCCTTGGTGTCTAGTTTTCAAAAATGTATAGGTTTGCTAGGTTTTCCTAGGTGCCGGCAGGGCTAGGCTTCAAAAACTACAGCTAGTCACTTTGCCAAAAAAGGGTCATTTTTCACTGCAAAATTGAGGTGTGACCACGTTGCGTTTTGCGCCGTTTCCTGTCGCGGGCACTAGGCCGACCCACACAAGTGAGGTACCATTTTTCTCGTAGGACTTTGGGGAACGCAGGGTCGGTGGAAATTTGTGGATCCACGCAGATTCCAGAACTTTCCATCACAAAAATGTGGGTAAAATGTGTTTTTTTTGTCGATTTTTTATGTTTGCAAGGGATTCTGGGTAACAGACCATGGTGGGAGGCTGTCAAGTCACCCCATCCTGGATTCCCCTGGGTGTCTAGTTTTCAAAAATGTATAGGTTTGCTAGGTTTCCCTAGGTGCCGGCAGGGCTAGGGTTAAAAAACTACAGCTAGTCACTTTGCCAAAAAAGGGTCATTTTTCACTGCAAAATTGAGGTGTGACCACGTTGCGATTTGCGCCGTTTCCTGTCACGGGCACTAGGCCGACCCGCACAAGTGAGGTACCATTTTTCTCGTAGGACTTTGGGAAACGCGGGGTGGGTGTAAATTTGTGGATCCAAGCAGATTCCAGAACTTTCCATCACAGAAATGTGGGGAAAATGTGTTTTTTTTGTCAATTTTTTACGTTTGCAAGGGATTCTGGGTAACAGACCATGGTGGGAGGCAGTCAAGTCACCCCTTCCTGGATTCCCCTGGGTGTCTAGTTTTCAAAAATGTATAGGTTTGCTAGGTTTCCCTAGGTGCCGGCAGGGCTAGGGTTCAAAAACTACAGCTATTCACTTTGCCAAAAAAGGGTCATTTTAAACTGCAAAATTGAGGTGTGACCACGTTGTGTTTTGCGCCGTTTCCTGTCGCGGGCACTAGGCCGACCCGCACAAGTGAGGTACCATTTTTCTCGTAGGACTTTGGGGAACGCTGGGTGGGTGGAAATTTGTAGATCCACACAGATTCCAGAACTTTCCATCACAGAAATGTGGGGAAAATGTGTTTTTTTTGTCAATTTTTTATGTTTGCAAGGGATTCTGGGTAACAGACCATGGTGGGAGGCAGTCAAGTCACCCCTTCCTGGATTCTCCTGGGTGTCTAGTTTTCAAAAATGTATAGGTTTGCTAGGTTTCCCTAGGTGCCGGCAGGGCTAGGGTTCAAAAACTACAGCTAGTCACTTTGCCAAAAAAGGGTCATTTTTCACTGCAAAATTGAGGTGTGACCACGTTGCGTTTTGCGCCGTTTCCTGTCGCGGGCACTAGGCCGACCCGCACAAGTGAGGTACCATTTTTCTTGTAGGACTTTGGGGAACGCGGGGTGTGTGGAAATTCGTGGATCCACGCAGATTCCAGAACTTTCCATCACAGAAATGTGGGTAAAATGTGTTTTTTTTGTCGATTTTTTATGTTTGCAAGGGATTCTGGGTAACAGACCATGGTGGGAGGCAGTCAAGTCACCCCATCCTAGATTCCCCTGGGTGTCTAGTTTTCAAAAATGTATAGGTTGGCTAGGTTTCCCTAGGTGCCGGCAGGGCTAGGGTTCAAAAACTACAGCTAGTCACTTTGCCAAAAAAGGGTCATTTTTCACTGCAAAATTGAGGTGTGACCACGTTGCGTTTTGTGCCGTTTCCTGTCGCGGGCACTAGGCCGACCCGCACAAGTGAGGTACCATTTTTCTCGTAGGACTTTGGGGAACGCAGGGTGGGTGGAAATTTGTGGATCCACGCAGATTCCAGAACTTTCCATCACAGAAATGTGGGTAAAATGTGTTTTTTTTGTCCATTTTTTATGTTTGCAAGGGATTCTGGGTAACAGACCATGGTGGGAGGCAGTCAAGTCACCCCATCCTGGATTCCCCTGGGTGTCTAGTTTTCAAAAATGTATAGGATTGCTAGGTTTCCCTAGGTGCCAGCAGGGCTAGGGTTCAAAAACTACAGCTAGTCACTTTGCCAAAAAAGGGTCATTTTTCACTGCAAAATTGAGGTGTGACCACGTTGCGTTTTGTGCCGTTTCCTGTCGCGGGCACTAGGCCGACCCGCACAAGTGAGGTACCAAATTTCTCGTAGGACTTTGGGGAACGCGGGGTGGGTGGAAATTTGTGGATCCACGCAGATTCCAGAACTTTCCATCACAGAAATTTGGGGAAAATGTGTTTTTTTGTCAATTTTTTACATTTGCAAGGGATTCTGGGTAACAGACCATGGTGGGAGGCAGTCAAGTCACCCCTTCCTGGATTCCCCTGGGTGTCTAGTTTTCAAAAATGTATAGGTTTGCTAGGTTTCCCTAGGTGCCGGCAGGGCTAGGGTTCAAAAACTACAGCTATTCACTTTGCCAAAAAAGGGTCATTTTAAACTGCAAAATTGAGGTGTGACCATGTTGTGTTTTGCGCCATTTCCTGTCGCGGGCACTAGGCCGACCCGTACAAGTGAGGTACCATTTTTCTCGTAGGACTTTGGGGAACGCGGGGTGGGTGGAAATTTGTAGATCCACGCAGATTCCAGAACTTTCCATCACAGAAATGTGGGGAAAATGTGTTTTTTTTGTCAATTTTTTATGTTGCAAGGGATTCTGGGTAACAGACCATGGTGGGAGGCAGTCAAGTCACCCCTTCCTGGATTCCCCTGGGTGTCTAGTTTTCAAAAATGTATAGGTTTGCTAGGTTTCCCTAGGTGCCGGCAGGGCTAGGGTTCAAAAACTACAGCTAGTCACTTTGCCAAAAAAGGGTCATTTTTCACTGCAAAATTGAGGTGTGACCACGTTGCATTTTGCGCCGTTTCCTGTCGCGGGCACTAGGCCGACCCGCACAAGTGAGGTACCATTTTTCTCGTAGGACTTTGGGGAACGTGGGGTGGGTGGAAATTTGTGGATCAACGCTGAATCCAGAACTTTCCATCACAGAAATGTGGGGAAAATTTGTTTTTTTTGTCAATTTTTTACGTTTGCAAGGGATTCTGGGTAACAGACCATGGTGGGAGGCAGTCAAGTCACCCCTTCCTGGATTCCCCTTGGTGTCTAGTTTTAAAAAATGTATAGGTTTGCTAGGTTTCCCTAGGTGCCGGCAGGGCTAGGGTTCAAAAACTACAGCTAGTCACTTTGCCAAAAAAGGGTCATTTTTCACTGCAAAATTGAGGTGTGACCACGTTGCGTTTTGCGCCGTTTCCTGTCGCGGGCACTAGGCCGACCCGCACAAGGGAGGTACCATTTTTATTGTAGGACTTTGGGGAACGCGAGGTGTGTGGAAATTTGTGGATCCACGCAGATTCCAGAATTTTCCATCATAGAAATGTGGGGAAAATGTGTTTTTTTGTCAATTTTTTACGTTTGCAAGGGATTCTGGGTAACAGACCATGGTGGGAGGCAGTCAAGTCACCCATTCCTGGATTCCCCTGGGTGTCTAGTTTTCAAAAATGTATAGGTTTGCTAGGTTTCCCTAGGTGCCGGCAGGGCTAGGGTTCAAAAACTACAGCTATTCACTTTGCCAAAAAAGGGTCATTTTAAACTGCAAAATTGAGGTGTGACCACGTTGTGTTTTGCGCCGTTTCCTGTCGCGGGCACTAGGCCGACCCGCACAAGTGAGGTACCATTTTTCTCGTAGTACTTTGGGGAACGCGGGGTGGGTGGAAATTTGTAGATCCACACAGATTCCAGAACTTTCCATCACAGAAATGTGGGGAAAATGTGTTTTTTTTGTCAATTTTTTATGTTTGCAAGGGATTCTGGGTAACAGACCATGGTGGGAGGCAGTCAAGTCACCCCTTCCTGGATTCTCCTGGGTGTCTAGTTTTCAAAAATGTATAGGTTTGCTAGGTTTCCCTAGGTGCCGGCAGGGCTAGGGTTCAAAAACTACAGCTAGTCACTTTGCCAAAAAAGGGTCATTTTTCACTGCAAAATTGAGGTGTGACCATGTTGCGTTTTGTGCCGTTTCCTGTCGCGGGCACTAGGCCGACCCGCACAAGTGAGGTACCATTTTTCTCGTAGGACTTTGGGGAACGCAGGGTGGGTGGAAATCTGTGGATCCACGCAGATTCCAGAACTTTCCATCGCAGAAATGTGGGTAAAATGTGTTTTTTTTGTCGATTTTCTATGTTTGCAAGGGATTCTGGGTAACAGACCATGGTGGGAGGCAGTCAAGTCACCCCATCCTGGATTCCCCTGGGTGTGTAGTTTTCAAAAATGTATAGGATTGCTAGGTTTCCCTAGGTGCCAGCAGGGCTAGGGTTCAAAAACTACAGCTAGTCACTTTGCCAAAAAAGGGTCATTTTTCACTGCAAAATTGAGGTGTGACCACGTTGCCTTTTGTGCCGTTTCCTGTCGCGGGCACTAGGCCGACCCGCACAAGTGAGGTACCAAATTTCTCGTGGGACTTTGGGGAACGCGGGGTGGGTGGAAATTTGTGGATCCACGCAGATTCCAGAACTTTCCATCACAGAAATTTGGGGAAAATGTGTTTTTTTGTCAATTTTTTACATTTGCAAGGGATTCTGGGTAACAGACCATGGTGGGAGGCAGTCAAGTCACCCCATCCTGGATTCCCCTGGGTGTCTAGTTTTCAAAAATGTATAGGTTTGCTAGGTTTCCCTAGGTGCCGGCAGGGCTAGGGTTCAAAAACTACAGCTAGTCACTTTGCCAAAAAAGGGTTATTTTTCACTGCAAAATTGAGGTGTGACCACGTTGCGTTTTGCGCCGTTTCCTGACGCGGGCACTAGGCCGACCCGCACAAGTGAGGTACCATTTTTCTCGTAGGACTTTGTGGAATGCGGGGTGGGTGGAAATTTGTGGATCCACGCAGATTCCAGAACTTTCCATCACAGAAATGTGGGGAAAATGTGTTTTTTTTGTCAATTTTTTACATTTGCAAGGGATTCTGGGTAACAGACCATGGTGGGAGGCAGTCAAGTCACCCCATCCTGGATTCCCCTGGGTGTCTAGTTTTCAAAAATGTATAGGTTTGCTAGGTTTCCCTAGGTGCCGGCAGGGCTAGGGTTCAAAAACTACAGCTCGTCACTTTGCCAAAAAAGGGTCATTTTTCACTGCAAAATTGAGGTGTGACCACGTTGCGTTTTGCACCATTTCCTTTCGCGGGCACTAGGCCGACCCGCACAAGTGAGGTACCATTTTTCTCGTAGGACTTTGGGGAACGCAGGGTGGGTGGAAATTTGTGGATCCACGCAGATTCCAGAACTTTCCATCACAGAAATGTGGGTAAAATGTGTTTTTTTTGTCGATTTTTTATGTTTGCAAGGGATTCTGGGTAACAGACCATGGTGGGAGGCAGTCAAGTCACCCCATCCTGGATTCACCTGGGTGTCTAGTTTTCAAAAATGTATAGGTTTGCTAGGTTTCCCTAGGTGCCGGCAGGGCTAGGGTTAAAAAACTACAGCTAGTCACTTTGCCAAAAAAGGGTCATTTTTCACTGCAAAATTGAGGTATGACCACGTTGCAATTTGCGCCGTTTCCTGTCACGGGCACTAGGCCGACCCGCACAAGTGAGGTACCATTTTTCTCGTAGGACTTTGGGGAACGCGGGGTGGGTGTAAATTTGTGGATCCAAGCAGATTCCAGAACTTTCATCACAGAAATGTGGGGAAAATGTGTTTTGTTTGTCAATTTTTTACGTTTGCAAGGGATTCTGGGTAACAGACCATGGTGGGAGGCAGTCAAGTCACCCCTTCCTGGATTTCCCTGGGTGTCTAGTTTTCAAAAATGTATAGGTTTGCTAGGTTTCCCTAGGTGCCGGCAGTGCTAGGGTTCAAAAACTACAGCTAGTCACTTTGCCAAAAAAGGGTCATTTTTCACTGCAAAATTGAGGTGTGACCATGTTGCGTTTTGCGCCGTTTCCTGTCGTTAGCACTAGGCTGACCCGCACAAGTGAGGTACCATTTTTCTCGTTGGACTTTGGGGAACGTGGGGTGGGTGGAAATTTGTGGATCCACGCAGAATCCAGAACTTTCCATCACAGAAATGTGGGGAAAATTTGTTTTTTTTGTCAATTTTTTACGTTTGCAAGGGATTCTGGGTAACAGACCATGGTGGGAGGCAGTCAAGTCACCCCTTCCTGGATTCCCCTTGGTGTCTAGTTTTAAAAAATGTATAGGTTTGCTAGGTTTCCCTAGGTGCCGGCAGGGCTAGGGTTCAAAAACTACAGCTAGTCACTTTGCCAAAAAAGGGTCATTTTTCACTGCAAAATTGAGGTGTGACCACGTTGCGTTTTGCACCGTTTCCTGTCGCGGGCACTAGGCCGACCCGCACAAGTGAGGTACCATTTTTCTTGTAGGACTTTGGGGAACGCGGGGTGTGTGGAAATTTGTTGATCCACGCAGATTCCAGAATTTTCCATCATAGAAATGCGGGGAAAATGTGTTTTTTTTGTCAATTTTTTACGTTTGCAAGGGATTCTGGGTAACAGACCATGGTGGGAGGCAGTCAAGTCACCCATTCCTGGATTCCCCTGGGTGTCTAGTTTTCAAAAATGTATAGGTTTGCTAGGTTTCCCTAGGTGCCGGCAGGGCTAGGGTTCAAAAACTACAGCTAGTCACTTTGCCAAAAAAGGGTCATTTTTCACTGCAAAATTGAGGTGTGACCACGTTGCGTTTTGTGCCGTTTCCTGTCGCGGGCACTAGACCGACCCGCACAAGTGAGGTACCAAATTTCTCGTAGGACTTTGGGGAACGCGGGGTGGGTGGAAATTTGTGGATCCACGCAGATTCCAGAACTTTCCATCACAGAAATATGGGGAAAATGTGTTTTTTTTGTCAATTTTTTACATTTGCAAGGGATTCTGGGTAACAGACCATGGTGGGAGGCAGTCAAGTCACCCCATCCTGGATTCCCCTGGGTGTCTAGTTTTCAGAAATGTATAGGTTTGCTAGGTTTCCCTAGGTGCCGGCAGGGCTAGGGTTCAAAAACTACAGCTCGTCACTTTGCCAAAAAAGGGTCATTTTTCACTGCAAAATTGAGGTGTGACCACGTTGTGTTTTGCGCCATTTCCTTTCGCGGGCACGAGGCCGACCCGCACAAGTGAGGTACCATTTTTCTCGTAGGACTTTGGGGAACGCAGGGTGGGTGGAAATTTGTGGATCCACTCAGATTCCAGAACTTTCCATCACAGAAATGTGGGTAAAATGTGTTTTTTTGTCAATTTTTTATGTTTGCAAGGGATTCTGGGTAACAGACCTTGGTGGGAGGCAGTCAAGTCACCCCATCCTGGATTCCCCTGGGTGTCTAGTTTTCAAAAATGTATAGGTTTGCTAGGTTTCCCTAGGTGCCGGCAGGGCTAGGGTTCAAAAACTACAGCTAGTCACTTTGCCAAAAAAGGGTCATTTTTCACTGCAAAATTGAGGTGTGACCACGTTGCGATTTGCGCCGTTTCCTGTCACGGGCACTAGGCCGACCCGCACAAGTGAGGTACCATTTTTCTCGTAGGACTTTGGGGAACGCGGGGTGGGTGTAAATTTGTGGATCCACGCAGATTCCAGAACTTTCCATCCCAGAAATGTGGGGAAAATGTGTTTTTTTTGTCAATTTTTTACGTTTGCAAGGGATTCTGGGTAACAGACCATGGTGGGAGGCAGTCAAGTCACCCCTTCCTGGATTCCCCTAGGTGTCTAGTTTTCAAAAATGTATAGGTTTGCTAGGTTTCCCTAGGTGCCGGCAGGGCTAGGGTTCAAAAACTACAGCTAGTCACTTTGCCAAAAAAGGGTCATTTTTCACTGCAAAATTGAGGTGTGACCACGTTGCGTTTTGCGCCGTTTCCTGTCGCGGGCACTAGGCTGACCCGCACAAGTGAGGTACCATTTTTCTCGTTGGACTTTGGGGAACGTGGGGTGGGTGGAAATTTGTGGATCCACGCAGAATCCAGAACTTTCCATCACAGAAATGTGGGGAAAATGTGTTTTTTTTGTCAATTTTTTATGTTTGCAAGGGATTCTGGGTAACAGACCATGGTGGGAGGCAGTCAAGTCACCCCTTCCTGGATTCTCCTGGGTGTCTAGTTTTCAAAAATGTATAGGTTTGCTAGGTTTCCCTAGGTGCCGGCAGGGCTAGGGTTCAAAAACTACAGCTAGTCACTTTGCCAAAAAAGGGTCATTTTTCACTGCAAAATTGAGGTGTGACCACGTTGCGTTTTGCGCTGTTTCCTGTCGCGGGCACTAGGCCGACCCGCACAAGTGAGGTACCATTTTTCTTGTAGGACTTTGGGGAACGCGGGGTGTGTGGAAATTTGTGGATCCACGCAGATTCCAGAACTTTCCATCACAGAAATGTGGGTAAAATGTGTTTTTTTTGTCGATTTTTTATGTTTGCAAGGGATTCTGGGTAACAGACCATGGTGGGAGGCAGTCAAGTCACCCCATCCTGGATTCCCCTGGGTGTCTAGTTTTCAAAAATGTATAGGTTTGCTAGGTTTCCCTAGGTGCCGGCAGGGCTAGGGTTCAAAAACTACAGCTAGTCACTTTGCCAAAAAAGGGTCAATTTTCACTGCAAAATTGAGGTGTGACCACGTTGCGATTTGCGCCGTTTCCTGTCACGGGCACTAGGCCGACCCGCACAAGTGAGGTACCATTTTTCTCGTAGGACTTTGGGGAACGCGGGGTGGGTGTAAATTTGTGGATCCAAGCAGATTCCAGAACTTTCCATCACAGAAATGTGGGGAAAATGTGTTTTTTTTGTCAATTTTTTACGTTTGCAAGGGATTCTGGGTAACAGACCATGGTGGGAGGCAGTCAAGTCACCCCTTCCTGGATTCCCCTGGGTGTCTAGTTTTCAAAAATGT